>NC_136925.1:58497383-59233737 GCF_949752795.1 Hyperoodon ampullatus | reverse complement strand
ACATGCACCAATGTAAGCTGGAACAGGAACACACCAGGATACTCTTCAGCTGTGTGGTTCTCCTTGGAAGAGCAGATGATTTCATAGCGCCAGCCTGCGGAAAGGGCAGAGTAAGGGCCAACAGAACAGTGCACCTGAATGACCATCAAGGTTTAAGACTTCAGGCAACCAACAGCCTACTTCTGGATTCTTGGAAGGAGAGGCAAGAGTCCACGTCAGAGAAAGTGAACGGTGGTTTATCGATTCATCATTTGTAATAGAGCCCTATTAAAATAAAGGTGCTGGCAAAAGGAATGAATTCATTATATATCATGTTTCTGGCAATGTTTGATCCATGTGTAAAAACAAAAACAAACAAAAAAACACCTCTGCCTATGGATGCCTCACAATGCTGTTTATTGTAACTTTTAAAAAATAAGTACAGAACTTTTAAACAGAGAATATTTCTCCAGGAAACCTCTTCCCAATCTATGTCTTTTTAACCTGTTAGATTTTAAAATAGACTGGGGAAAAAAAGCTTCACATTAGGACAACATACAGCACACACATAAGCAGAGAATTCTACAAAAATAAAAATAACTTCAAATATATCACTTTTTGTTAACTGTAAAAATGGGATTATATATGAATGCTGTGCAAATAATGTATAGACCAAATTTAATTTAATACTGAGGTCTTTTGTAGTCATCTAATGTAGCCAAAAATTATGAGAAAATCTTTAAACAGTGTTTGCTTTTACAAGTTAAATGTTGATGTTTTGGGCATTTAGTTGCTGCTCGTAAGAGCTCAGAGTTCAGTTGATTCCCCTTAAATTT
This sequence comes from Hyperoodon ampullatus, assembly GCF_949752795.1. Taxonomy (NCBI): domain Eukaryota; kingdom Metazoa; phylum Chordata; class Mammalia; order Artiodactyla; family Ziphiidae; genus Hyperoodon; species Hyperoodon ampullatus. Next base: position 59,232,922 of record NC_136925.1, on the reverse strand, counting down.
CCTAAACCACCCCCGCCCCAATTTTACGGTTAAGAAATTAGGCCTTAGGTACCTATTAAACAACTTGTTGGAGGCCATACAGATCAGTAGCCTGGATTCATTTCCTCTCAGTCCTGGTTTGGTGGTCTTGCTTCTCCTACAAGCAACTGGTAGCTTACATAAAAACATATTAATAGTTTTCTTCCTCAATAGTGAAAAAACATGTTAATAAAATGCATTTTTAAAAAGTGATAAAATCATAGTATCTCTCTTACTACTTTTGTTGTACTATGAATGTCATAGATACTCATTTCTATGATGTGATTTTTCATTCATGGAGTTCTTGGTTTTTTTTTTTGGCTGTGTAGGGTCTTAGTTGAGGCATGCGGGGTCTTCGTTGAGGTGTGTAGGATCTTTCGTTGTGGTAGTGGGCTTCTCTCTAGTTGTGACATGCGGGTTTTCTCTTCTCTAGTTGTGGCGCACAGGCTCCAGGGCGCGTGGGCTCTGTAGTTGGCGGCACGTGGGCTCTAGTTGAGGCACATAAGCTCAGTAGTTGTGGTGCACGGGCTTAGTTGGCCCGCAGCATGTGGGATATTAGTTCCCTGACCAGGGATCGAACCCTTGTCCCCTGCACTGGAAGGCGGATTCTTTACCACTGGACCATCAGGGAAGTCCCTCGTGGAGTTCTTAATATATGCCATACATTATGATAAGTCCTTAAAGCGTGTTATCTCATGTAATTCTCACAATAGCCCTATACGGTCAATATCTTATTTCTCCCATTTTGTAGATGTATAAACCTGAGGCTCCAGGCCACACAGCATGAGAATCATTTGGGACTTGCATATGACTGTTTTAGTAAAGTACTCTCTGATAGGCAGAGAATGTTAGAATGTTCATTCATTCACTTGACCAATATTTATTGAAGGTTTATTGAACAGTCCTAGATGCTGGGGATATAGCATTTACTGAGAGGAAATCAGTGGTATCAGGGGGCTCACATTTTGATGGGGGATAAACAAATAAACAAGCAACAAAAATATCAGAAAGTGGTAACTGCTGTGAAGAGAATTAAAATAGGGTGATGTGATAAGAAGCACCAGTGTGGCTGTTTTAGATTGGGATGCTTATAATCAAAACACAAAGGAAAACAAATATCCCAAGTTTTAAAGGTTGTCTTTCAAGATTAACCATAGTGCTTACAATTCAAAATATCATATACTATGAAGAAGATTATCTGGCATGGGCATCAAAGGACTCAGTAGACCTTGAATATAGGAGACTGCCTACCTGGAGGAAATATAATTAATGTGTCTGAACTGCATGAGCTCTCTTTTCTATTTCTGTGGCATTGTTACACAGATGTTTAGTAAGCTCAACTAGCGTCTTTCAGGCTTTGATCTAGAGACTCGGTGATTTTATTTTATTTTATTATTATTTTTTTTTTTTGCGGTACGCGGGCCTCTCACTGTTGTGGCCTCTCCCGTTGCGGAGCACAGGCTCCGGACACGCAGGCTCAGCGGCCACGGCTCACGGGCCCAGCCGCTCTGCGGCATATGGGATCTTCCCGGACCGGGGCACGAACCTGTGTCCCCTGCATCGGCAGGCGGACTCTCAACCACTGCGCCACCAGGGAAGCCCAGACTCGGTGATTTTATAGGAATTTCTTTCTTAATACTAGGTATGAATGTTTTTCTCTTATACTCTGTGTTCTTTCTCGTCTTCAATAATATGAGAGATCTAAAGGACTTTGAGAACTAGAGCAGCAAAACCACATGCGTCTGGGGAAGATTTCCATCTTTCAGGCAATTTTTAGACTAAAACTTGGAAGTCTCAGTTTCTTAGATGTAACTAAATTGCTACCATATTTCCCCCTGCAAACTTCATTCACAGAAACCCACTCATACAAGGAAGCTCTTGGTAGATGAAACCATGTAGAAGCAAGGCCTCTGGTACTTTGGACATCCAGATCCCTTTGGGCAGGGCCAAGATGGATCTGTGCTACAGTGGATTGGAATCCAGTGGTGAGCAGGCAGAACTAATGGAAGACTGAGAACTGGGAAAGATACTTCCTACGTCAGAAATTCCCAAGTTTGTACATTAGAATCACCTGGGCATCTTTTAAAACTTTCACTGTCCAGGCAACCCCCATCCCTCCTTAATACCCATTAAATCACAATCTCTGGGGGGGTGGGTGGACACAGGCATTAATATATTTTAAAGTTTCTTAATTGACTCTGTGAAGACAATTCTGAAATGTGCAGACAAGTTCGGAAACTACAGACCTTATGTGGTTAGGCTCTTTGATCAGAATCAGGTGAATCCTGTGTGGTCCACCTATAGAAGCTTGGAAGATTCCAGGCGCTGGGCATGGGGACGCATAGCAGGATTCTGGACAAAGCAATTAAGACTGACCACTTGATGTTTGAAGCCAAGGGCAAACATATGCTTAGATATTTAAGATTATTTTGTAAAGTAGAAAAATAAAGTGGGTTTTTCTAGAATTGAAACACTTCTGAAATGTTCAACAAATTTGGTGATACTTCTAAGTATTTTCTCAAAAGTACACGCTGAAACGAGAGCAGCAATGGAAGAACTGTGGGTAGTGGTGTATTTTAAAACATGCTGAGCCAGAAATCTCCCTCCTCCTCATAGCCCTCTACCATTCCTACACACCTTTTGTCAGTCGGTACTAGCTACTGTATTTCTAAGCAACAGGAATATCTGCCCACACAGAGTCTAAAATTCATAAGTTATATATGGCCACAGGGCATTAAAGGAATATTAATAAATGAAAGTCTTAGATAATTTCTCAGCCTGTTCAAGAGGCGTGTTCTGCTCTAAAATCATTTTTTAGAATTACCAGTGACAAAATGGACTCCCTTTGTATTTGGAAAAATTCGGAAGTGTCTTTCTAGTTACGTAAATAGATGTTCCTTTCCTTCCCTCCTTCATTTTCCAAAGTTACTAATAAGAAGTGAAATGCCCTAAAGCTATAGTTGCAGTAGGGAGAAGGAGGAAAAGAAGCAGGAGTAGTGGATAATTAGTGTTTTATTAGGGTGTGGATGCAACATTTACAGGTCGATGAGTATGTCAGTGCTGCCACAGTCTTCCTGAGGGACCAGGAAAGAGTTCATGTGCCTGGCGGGTCCTCAAGAAATACCTGCTGAGCAGCTAAAAGCAGGAAGCTCTGCTCTGAATCCCAGCACTGCTTGCTACTTACTCCTTGTGTGGCCCTTGGCAAACTCCTTAACGTCTCTAAAGTGACAGTTCCCTTTATGAAGAAGGGAATTATACCTAATGCATGGGTTTTTTGTGAGGATTAAATGAAATAGGCATGTAAAGCTCTTAGCAGAGTATGTGGCACATTAAAAGTACTCAATAAAGACAAGGTATTATTATAATGAGTCGTTTAGTGAAATATCAGAAATGTCAGATGATTACATGGAGAGAAATGTCCCAGATTTTCAACTTGGGGAAAAATATCTACTGAAGGAATAGATGGGGGAGATTCATAGTAATTTTTGAGGAAATTCAAAGGCAAACTTTAAGCAACTGGTTTGTGAATGCTTGGCCCTAAGCAATTGGTTTGTGACTAGAGGTCAGCATGGTTTCAGTAAACACAGGTTATACTCACAAGACTGCATTTGCTTTTGCATTTGATTTGCTGAACCAACCTGTAGTTGTGGTAATAAATCAATGGTGTGTCTGAATGATTCTAAAGTAATTGGTAGGTCTCTTAGGATGTCACAACATGTTTATAACAGACTGCCTACATTAGTCCACAGAATAAGGACTCAAAAGATAGTGATATATTAAAATAACGGAAGGAAACTAAAAGTTAAAAATTCACTGAGAGGGGCTTCCCTGGTGGCGCAGTGGTTGAGAGTCCGCCTGCCGATGCAGGGGACACGGGCTCATGCCCCGGTCCGGGAAGATCCCACATGCCGTGGAGCGGCTGGGCCTGTGAGCCATGGCTGCTGAGCCTGCGCGTCCGGAGCCTGTGCTCCACAGCGGGAGAGCCCACAACAGTGAGAGGCCCGCGTAACGCAAAAAAAAAAAAAAAAAAAAAAAAAAAAATTCACTGAGAATACAAATAAGGTTAAACACTTGGTTTAAAGATTAGTTGTGTATGTACAAAATGTGTAAAATTGGACTTAAATGGAATTCATATGAAAAAGGTCTAAATATTTGTTCTTCTTAAGCTCAAAAGATGTGCTTGTTGAACAGAAATATGCAATATTAGCCTATAAATTCCATGTTTACATCAAGTGAAGTAATACTGACATTGTAATCTGTACTAGGCTAACCATAACAGAAGATACCTTCTTGAATAACTTCTTTAAAGGATGTGTGGGTGAACTGGATCATTCTAAAGGAGAATTACAAGGATGATTGAAATCTCTGGAAATTGGGGTACTTGAGTAATGGGAGACCACTGGCAATGTTTGCTTGGAAAAAGAACAATTAGAAAAGACATGATCATTGCCTTTGAGATAGTGGACAGTCTTCCTCAAGAAATTAGGATTAGATGCTACCTATTAGGTTCCAGAAGGAAGAAGAAAGACCCAATTAGTATACTCTATTTTAGGTTAGTATAAGAAATACATTTCTGACCATCAGAGGTATTAAAATTGAATGAGTTGCCTTGTAAGATTGTAAACTCATGAGCTTTGTCACTTGGAGGTATTGAATACTGTGTGATCCTCTCTTAAAAACATTTTTGAGAGAAATCCTTTTGATGGGAGCTAGGATTAGGTATCCTTCAGGCTGTCTTCCAACTTGAGTGTGATGCTGAAAGGAAATTTACTCCACAATCTTGCTTTTAGGTTATTCTAGAAATTAACAGAAGGGAAGACATTAGCAACTATGAAACTGTCTATTTTTTTTTTTTTTTTTTTGGTACGCGGGCCTCTCACTGTTGTGGCCTCTCCCGTTGTGGAGCACAGGCTCTGGACGCACAGGCTCAGCGGCCATGGCTCACGGGACCAGCCGCTCTGTGGCATGTGGGATCTTCCTGGACCGGGGCACGAACCCGTGTCGCCTGCATTAGCAGGCGGACTCTCAACCGCTGTGCCACCAGGGAAGCCCAATGTTGTTTTTTAACCTGCCTCAAGAAGTCCTGCTGTCTCTGTGGATAGGTGTTCATTGAATCTTTACATCAGTTGTGAGAGTATTTCATTTCTTTACCTACTATATATTTCAGTATATTTGAATTATATTAGTGAATATATGTTAATCATATATAGTGAATATGTATTAGTTTTGAAACCGAAAAAATGAAAAAAAGAATGTCTTATGACTTGTATATACTCAAAAGAATTTGGAGGGCTTCAGGAGCCTTTATATTCAAGGCTGAATATAAAGTCGGTAAGTTTCGGAAGCTTGGTTGATGCATTTTTTTGATCTAAGAACAGTCTACATATTCTCTGCCTCCTGGCCTTCTCACCTGGATGTCTAGGTAGCATCTTAAATCTGCTTCTTCCCCAGCCTTCCCCATCTCAGTAAACGGCACCTCTGGGTACCTCCAGTCAAAAATTAGGGGTCATCCTTGTTTCTTCTCCTTCCTTCTTCCCACATATAAAACCCACCTCTTCAGATTCTATTGACTCTTCCTCCAAACCAAACCTAAAACCTGCCCACGTCCCTTCAGTTTTACTACTACCACTCAAGCTTGAACCCCTGGGACCACTGTGTGCCTCCTGTCTTCTGACCATGGCTCTTCTTTTTTCTTCTCTTCATTCTCCACACGGTAGCCACAGTAATACACACACACACACAGACACACACACACACACACACACACACACGTATATATATATTTTCATATCGATCAGAATATGTCACTTTCTGCTTCAAGCTCAAATAACTTCTATATAAGTTTAGTATTAAATCTGAACTTCCTATACTGACCCATAAGGCATTCACAGCATCTGGGGCCTCATGTGATCCCTGTTGACCTCATTTTTCTGTTCCGGGCACTACAGTTCAGTCACCCTGGTGTTTTTCTTTTTTTGTTTTTTGTTTTTTGTTTTTGCGGTACTCAGGCCTCTCACTGTTGTGGCCTCTCCCGTTGCGGAGCACAGGCTCTGGACGCGCAGGCTCAGCGGCCATGGCTCACGGGCCCAGCCGCTCCGTGGCATGTGGGATCTTCCCGGACCGGGGCACGAACCCGCGTCCCCTGTATCTGCAGGCGGACTCTCAACCACTGCGCCACCAGGGAAGCCCAGTCACCCCTTTTATTTGCTTCACTAAACTGGATAAACCTCGCCTCGCCCCCTTCTAGGTCCTTTCCAATAGCTGCTCTCTCTTCCTGGACCTACTTCCTCCTCACTTTCCATGGCTGGCTCCTAACTGTAGTTTATTTCTCAAAGTAAGTCTCAGTGTCTCATTGGTGACTTTTCTGATCCCTCAACCCAAAGGCTTTCCAATCTGTGTCTAGAATCTCTGTCTTATTTTCCTATAAGCACTTATCAAAATATTTTTGGTTATATTGTTATTTAAATTTAAAAAATTGTCTGCTTATCCTGCAACTCCACTCTCAGTTTGATTATAATAAGGACTTCGTCTTATACTGTCTATACTGTACAATCGTGTGCTCTCAGCCCTACAACAGGGATGAGGAATAGTAGCCATGCAATAAAATATGTGTTGGCAAAGAGGAGAGGAAGAAGGAAGGGAGGAAGGGATGGAGGAGGGAAGCCAGGAAGGCAGGGGCCTTCTCTTCAAAATTGGTTCCTTTCATAAACTGGTCATGGAAAAATAAGAGAAGTCATCTAAATTTTTTAAAAAATTAAAATGATGGAACACGGTGAAAGTAAAGGAACGTCTTATGTCAATGGTAAGATTTGGAATTGTTTTTTCCTTTGAAGCCTATTGTTAGAGATCGAGTCAAAGTTTTCATTTTACACTTTATCTGATAATTCTATAATTATAGCAAAGTCTTAAATGACCTATATGAAAACTAAAATGAGATGATTGGCTGTGGGAGAAAATTCAGGATGTGTATTTCCAGAAGGTGGCACTTAAAGGACAAACAGATTGCTCAGGTGGGCCCCTCATGGAACGCAAGCCAATAGGGCTCACATTTAGGCGTTCCGGCAGCCATTTAACAGATCCCTTCTTAGAGCTAGAGAGTTTCAGTTTTATCTGAAGTGGTTTCTGGAAGGCATGCCCCTTCTGTTTTGACATTCCTCTCAAATTTCCAAGATTAGCGAAGAAATAACTTATTAAAATCAGCTATATTATACTGAAATCTGAAGATTATGTTTATATAGTTTGTTTATACGGTTTTTTTTGTTTAGTTTGTTTTTACGGTTTTTATAGGATCAAAGATTCTCCTGAACACAAAAATATCTATTATTATACTATCAATATTATTAAACTACCATAACACTTATTATAGAAATGGATATTACAAACAGGAATGTTTGAAGTAACAAGGCTTTTGTGATTTAGAAAAAGAAGAAAAACTACAAGCACCTGTTGAAGAAAATGATGACAGATGGTAACTTTCTCAAGGTTCCCTCTGCAGCTGTGCTTACATTCAGTTCCCCAGGCTGAACCGGGGTTTATTCATATCTTTTATTACACCCATAAGAGTTTTCACTTCATCCTGTTTAACACAACACCGGTCAAAGCTCTTTTCTGTTAACAGAGATTTTATTCAAGAGAGAAAAAAAAGACTGACAATGAGTGAGAACCAATTTCACATCTGTGTAATCATGTTTTTTAACGAGAGGTCGTAGCAATCTTGTGGATTATCAAAGCTAGTGTTTTTGGTTTGTTATTTTAGTTTGAAGGTGGCAGTCAGTACTCTGGCTACCATGCGAAATGCTAATGCCAACTTCTGCTGATGCTGTCTTTACTATCGCCACAGCATTTTGAAACCTCAGTAATACACTTTATCATTTATTTCAAAGCATAACATGTTCAAAAGGAAAAATATCCTGTGAGAATATGCTTCAGAAGTAATATTTTATTTATTTTGAATTTTATTTACTTATTTATTTATTTATACCGCAGGTTCTTATCCATTTTATACACATCAGTGTATACACGTCAATCCCAATTTCCCAGTTCATCCCACCACCACCACCACCCCAACTTTCCCCGTGGTGTCCATACGTTTGTTCTCTACATCTGTGTCTCTATTTCTGCTTTGCAAACCAGTTCATCTAGAAGTAATATTTTTATGACACAACTGCAGGTTAATTTTATTACCAGAGTCTAATTATCAACTCAATTTTCAAAGGTAACAGCTAATATTTTATATTTAAAAAGTATAAACTAGGTTAATACATGATTTTATCTTTAAAAAGTATAAACAAGGTTAATCCGCAATAAAAACAAAAAATACCTCAATGACAATTCATATTGAAGCTGATATTTATGCAGATATTTGAGTTAGAATATGACTGAAATCCACATAAAACCATTTACCTAGGGAAATATTACTTCACATTTCACTTTATAGAACATTAAAGAGGAATAAGTACAAAGAAGAATGACTTCTGCATGCCAGCTTTTATATTTACACAATTAAAACATCTACGTATTTTTATTCTTAAATGCTTACAAAATCTCTATAGGATCATGATTCTCTGAATCCTCCTCAGCCCTCTTGCCCTCATAAAGTCAATTTTTAATGATACGTAATCAAAACCTACTTTTATTTTTCAGCATTTTATGTTACATTTATAATTTATAAGTATATTTAATACTTATACAATGAGATTTTTATAATGGCTGTTGTTTTTATAATCAGACCAAGACAGTGAGAGTACACTGTGATCAATATTTCTATTTTTATTTTATAAGTCCTGGACTATCAAACACTACAGCAGCGTGGCTGAGCAATGGCCTTCACCAGGGATGTACAGCGAAGCTGCATCTGGCCCCATTTGCTAAATGGGGTGGGGAGTGAGAGAGAGGGGCGCCATTTTGTTCGAATTCTAAAGGTGAAAATCTGATAGTAAAACTGATCTGGAAAATTTCCGTAAATAGCCCATAAGTACTATACTCTATGGTTTTGTGAATATATATTTCTAGGTGATGTTATCAGTATTCAAATTCTTAATTGGTCAATGTTTTGCTGTTAATTTCATTCTCCATTTTTTTCCCCTAGAAGATGATAGTACAAAATAAGTATTCCATTTAATTATCCCCTTGTATAATATTTTTCCCTTTGTCAGACTGTCAGGAAACCCTTAAACTCACTAAATATACTTTTTTTTTGGTTTGGCCAATCCTCAGGATAAATTCTTAAGATTGTTCTCTGAGTGACTCGCTTTCTTTTCCTCCTTCCTTCTTCCTTTTTTTGTCCCTCCGGTCTCCCCTGCCTCCCAGGGAGAATAATTGAATGATAAGAAATTGGAGACCCAGATTTTTTTTTGCCTTTTTCTCTCCTCTTGCCTCATTTAATTGTGCTTTTAAGGTTTGCCAATATGCCATTTCTTGCGGTATAATATTGACACCATCAACCCTGTGTTTGATTATAGTTCATGTATCTTCTTAATACAGGCTGAAGGAAGAAAGTAGGTGCTACGGCAGGATATTTTGCTCCCACCAAGTTAAACTGTTCCTTTTCCACAAAGATGTGAATATCGGAGGATAGGTTATGGGTCCTTATCTTTTAGTTTCAAGATTATCCCCTCATTTAGATTTAGCAAAAGGAGAGGCAGGATTCTTCTTTCAAAATTGCATGTATTTAATGAGGCTCTGCGATATGCAGCCCCTCCATTAGGCACTGAGGATATAAATTAACATTAGAAAACATTCTAAAATAGGGTTTCTCTTTCTCAGATATGTTTTTAAAAAGAATTTCTTTAAAATAGGTAGGGAATACCATCCTAGTGTAAAAGGATTTCAAAGAGCTGTTGCATGTATAAACTCTTTTTCTAAATGTTGATGTCAGCTTCATAAGATTCATGTCCATTTAGGGGCTAAAAGGTCATAACAGCGTTCCCAAATTTCAGTGCCAGATGTGTCTGCATCACACGTCATGCAGACCCAAACTCATTCTAGCATCTGGTTAAACACCTTCCACACCAGGTCTTAACCATATGTAAATATAATTGAGAGCAAATGGGAAAATAATCTACTGTTCCCTTTTTTTGTTCCATTTACAATGTAAACAACTTTTCTAAAGGTATACATTTATAACTGGATTAACAGGACTAGCTGTCTATTTCTAGGCAACTACCACTGGTTGAGAAGATAATGCTTTGTCTAGAATATATTATATGCAACACGGGAATGGAAATAGAGGAATAAAAATTCAGAGAGGGAATGATCACTTCCAGTTGGAATGCTCAAAGAAAACTTCGTAGAGGAGATAGAATCATGAGTCTTGGAGAGAAGGAAGCATTTCAGTGGAGTTGTTTCAGTGGGTGGAGGTAGTGGAGTGGATATCTCAGTGGGGTGAAGAGAGTGGGGGGATAAAGAGGAAGAATGAACAAAAGCAAAGGGCTTGAAAAAGGTAGATTATTTGACGGGAATAATAAATAGATAATAGAGATCATGTGGTGAGATATTTTTTTTAAGTCTTTATTGAATCTGTTACAATATATCTTCTGTTTTATGTTTTTGGTTTTTTGGCCATGAGGCATATGAGATCTTAGCTCCCCAACCAGGGATCGAACCTGCATCCCTTGTATTGGAAGGTGAGGTCTTAACCACTGGACTGCCAGGGAAGTCCCATGTGGTGAGATTAATGGTAGACACTCTGGAAAACCAGGTTAGGCTAAATTCTAGAGAAACTTGAATCTAAATTATAGAACTTTGCAGTCTATACTGTTGAATAAAATGTAGACGCATTGAGAGTGATTTTCAAGGAAGACCTTGACCAAAGTATGAGGTGATAGAATCTGAACTGAGATAGGAGAAGCTGAATGGAGCAGAAGTAAAAGCTGGGTTATTTTTTTAAAGGAGGAACTGATAGGAGGAGAGATTATCTGTGGAGGTGTGAGTAGTAAAGGAAGAAGTTAATAAAACTGTGGTTTTGAATTTGGATGGTTGGGAGAATGGCAGTACCAGGAAATAAAAATCCTTATAGATAAAGGGTGAATACAATTTTGGATACATTGCACGTAAGACTTCTAAGTGAAGGTATCCAGTGGACTTTTGGGTATGTAATCCTGAATAAAGGTGATGATTGGAAACTCCTGGAGCAGATGAGATTCCCAAAGGATGAAAGATGAAGACAGTGTAGTATAATGTCAAGGACAGAAGTTCCATGACCGTAGTTTGGGAATGAGAATAACAGAGACAAACTGTCAGAGGCGGACAACCAACAGTGGCACCTTCTGGAAGTGGGGAGTATGGACATCCTTGCCTTATTCCCAGGACTTACTTGTTCCCAAACTTAGTGGGGAAGAATTCAGCGTTTCATCGTTAAGTGTGATATGAGCTATAGGTTTTTATAGATTCCTTTTATAAGGTTAAGGAAGTACCTTCTGTTGCTAGTTTACTGACAGATTTTGCCATGAATAAAAGTTTTAAATGGATTTTCTACATTATTGAGATGACTGTATGATATTTTTCCTTTTTAGACTTTGGTATAATGAATTGCATTCATTGATTTTCTAACGTTAAATCAACTCTGCATGGTCATAATATCTTTTTTCTTTTTTTTTTAACATCATTGGGTTCTATTTGGTACTACTTTTTTTTGTTTGTTTGTTTGTTTGTTTTTGCTCTACGCAGGCTGCTCAGTGATGCGGCCTCTCCCGTTGCAGAGCACAGGCTCCGGACGCGCAGGCTCAGCGGCCATGGCTTACGGGCCCAGCCGCTCTGCGGCATGTGGGATCTTCCCGGACTGGGGCACGAACCTGTGTCCCCTGCATCGGTAGGCAGACTCGCAACCACTGCGCCACCAGGGAAGCCCGCTACTATGTATTTTTAAGAAAATTTGCAGCTAGGCCCATGAGAGATATTGATCTTTTTTGTAGTGTCTTTGATTTTGGTATCAGATTAATGCTGGCATCAAAAAATGAGTTAGGAAGTATTCCCTCCTCTTTTATCTTCTGGAAGAGTTTGTGAAGAATTGATATTACCGCTTCCTTAAATATTTGGTGAAATTCCAAGTGAAAACACTTTGGCTGAAAATTTTCTTTGTAGGAAGATTTTTACCCATAGGTAGACTATAGGGCTATTCAAAGTATTTGTTTCACAAAGTTTTGCTGGTTTGTGTCCTTCAAGTATTTTGCCTGATTCTCATCTAATTTATTCAAGCTTTTTACATCAAGGTGTGCATAAAAGTATTAACCTCTTAATGTTTGTAGGATCTATTGTAATATTTCTTGTTCATTTCAATTACATCTATTTGTTTTCTGCTGGTCCCATTTACTCTTTGTTTTATATTTCTATTTTCTTGCCTTATTTTAGGTTGATTTTTTTATGATTCCATTAAGTAATATTATTTAGACTAGAAAGAAGGCAAGATGTGAGCTCTCATATATCATAACTGAAATTCTCTCAGTGAAGGGAGAAGTATGATCACAAGCTGAGGGTGGGGAAATGTTGGCATCTTATATAGAGAAGGTTTAGAATATTTGTCTTGGGACGTCTCCCAGGAAAAGCAAGAGATTAACATGTGGATTTCCAAGCATTAGTAAGGGCACAGCTAATTAAACAGGTAACTGATAAGGCTATTTGGATAGCTAAGGTGTACAATGGTCAAATCTGAAGATGTCTCCAAATAGACCCTAAAAATTGGAGAATGCAAAGAAACACTTATGGAATTACAGTGGTGATTAGGCTATTTCACATTTCAATTTTAGTTTTATTCAAACCCATTCATATTTTCCCTCAATGAAGTTGAAGATATCAGCTTGTTTTAAGACAACCACACTTTTCCAGGAGTCCAGAACTTTGACATAATTGGCATCTGTCTTTTCTGAATATTGAACACACAGTGGTTTACATGAGGCAGATGAGCTCAAGGGATTTTCAGTAAGTCCTGAATGAAGTTTCTCCTGCTTTCTTATAGCTAAGTTATCTGAGAAGCCAGAAAAAGGTGGAATAGCTGAAAGGAATTGGTTTTGGTGAGTGGAAATAAAACAAATGGAAAATTGGCAAGCCAGCTGGATATTTTGTGGGACTAAGGTTTTGGAAACATATTTATAAGACTAGGATAATTATTCTACTCTTTGAACTGATTACATTTTGTACTGTATTCCTTTTGTGTGCAAAAACTGTGACTACTTGAATCACATAATGAAATGTGAGCTTGGTGTAAAGGCACAGTTAGTTTATCTAAATCCCTTGTTGTCCACAGGCATTGTTATCTCATTTACATACTGAAATCTATGTGATCAAAAGTGGGAAAACCATAGTATCATAGGAATATTTCATTTGAATTGCTTTCACAATTACAGCTGGTTCTCAGAAAAAAATTTTGGACAAACCCTGACTTCAGCAGTAGAAAAAGTAACATTTTATGTGAAAAGTACTTGATAAGATGATTTTGTAACCAGAAAGATATAAACTAACCCGTCCTTTTCCAGTGGTGGCCACTATGATGTAGAACAGTAAAGAAGGATACAGGCTTGGATCTGACTGCCTAGGTTTCAGTACTGGCTTTACCACTTACCAGCTGTGTGACCCTGGGCAAGATGCTAACTTCTTTGGGCTTCATTTTATCTCATACACTTGATCTGAAGATTAAATGAGTTAATACGTGTAACATGATTAAACTATAGAATGTACACAGTAAGTTGTAGTTGTTACCATAGTGAAAGAGGTTAGTTAGGCTCTGTGCATTACCGATAATGTGGGGTCTGAACAGTATCTAGATCTGGTACCCTGGATATCAAATTTACACACACTTGATAACTAATTTAAAAAGGTGCTAGGAGGGAATTCTCTGGTGGCCCAGCGGTTAGGACTCTGCGCTTCCACTGCAGGGGGCACGGGTATAATCCCTGGTTGGGGAACTAAGATCCCACATGCCGCACGGCCAAAAAAAAGAAAATAGATGCTAGGAATAGAAATGCCAAATACCATCCATTTGAGTATGACAGTTATAGACAATTTAAAGTTCTTCTCTTGTACACTGTATTTTCTCTGTCAAGCATGCAATCGTTTCTTCAAATGTAATTTTAGTGTTAGAAAAACTAATTATAATTATGTTTCAACATGTATATTCTAAATCAAGTCTTTGTGATTATCAAAAATAAAATATCCTATGTACTGAAAAAACAGTATAATTACGGCAAATTTTGTGTCTTCTGTTAGTGATAAAAATTAACAATGTGATTTTTATAACTCTCAATATAGAAAGCTAATGGTAAAAAGCATGAAGAATATTTTCGGGAAAAACCAAACTCAAATTGCAGAAGGGGGAAAGAGACTGGCATTGAATGAGCTCTAACCATGGTTGGCAGTTTTTCCCTCATATACTATTTCACTTATTTATCTTTCAAAATCCACAAAATAAGTATGTATCATCTCAATTTTATTAATGTTAGAACAGAAGTTCAGAGTTTGACTTCAAAAGTTCGTCAAGACATTTCAGAGTAGAGCTGTGGGTCAGATCCTAGTCGTTTGATCTCAAAGCCCATGCCCTCTCCATTGCATCTGTCTGCCTCCCAGAAATGATCTTACACCATTGAACAAGCTTAGTATGAAAATTATAGCTGAACCACCAAAGCAAAATGTCCCTAGCATTTCAATATCTTATAATTCAACTAGTGTCATTTCTTTCCATATTTTCCCATTGCACTTCATTTTAAAAAACATATGCCATTAAAGGTCTTACTAAAACAACCTATAATCTCAGGATGGGTCTCCTTGCTTTAGAAGTGCAGAAGGGAAGCACCACAAGGTATAATAGTGGAAAAGTGCTGACCCTGGCCCTGGTTCTGGTGTTGCCATGAACTGGTTATTTCATTTGGAGCAAGACATTTCACAGTGTTGAAGTTCTTTTCATTTGCAGAATGAGGAAAAAGTACTCAGTGATTGTGAACATTCATTCCATCTCTTTCAGTGCTCTGGGATACTATAAATCCATTACTGCCTTTTCCTGAAGGGCCAGATGTTCAAAATATGGACCAGTTTCCTAGGGAACTGTCCCTAGTCCCAACTATGGAGTATCCCATACTCCAGCCCCTTGGAAATTCCCAGGACTTAAAAAATGACTATAAATACAGGGTTTTGTAATAAGCAAGCTGAGAATTAAATTTTTAAGGTGATATATGTATACTCTTAATCTAATTTATTTTCACCCTGAATTTAGGACATCCTAATTTTTCTTTTTCATATTTTCCACAGGATTATTTTACAAACGCAAATAGAGAATTGAAGAAAGATGTTCAGCAAGATTACCACCTAGAATATGCCATGGAAAATAGTACACACACAATAATTGAATTTACCAGAGAACTGCATACATGTGACATAAATGACAAGAGTATAACGGTAAGGAGTCTATCAGTGAATTCAGGCATGAATAGAGTGTACATTTCAACTGGGAAACACTTTACAGAATAAAAAGAAACAAATATTTTAAAATAACCATTAACAACAAAGTCACATAGTCTTCTTTGGAATATTTTTGAATTCTCTTTAGAAGCCACAAAAAACTCTAAGACTATAAATTTCAATGAAGGCAATTTTTGTGTGAATCTAAAATTTTGAAGGGCTGTTTAAAGTGTGTGAGATTTTACCTATAAAAGGTTTTAGCTTCTTTATAAAGTTTTAAAATAGGTAATAGATAAAGGTTGGAAAAATTGTATTACACAAGAGAGAATTATGATACTGAATATTAGGCTGTAATTCATCTGAATTGTAACTGATTCATTTTTGTAAATTTCTAAAGTCAAGATGAATATAGACTGATGAAAATTGCCTGTTAACATATTATACAAGATTTCTTATTGTCAGACATCATGCAAAAATTAACATCTTTGTGCATATGCAAATTAGGTATTTAGAGGATCTAAAATTGATGTGGTACTTTGAAGGTTTCCATGAATTTCTTGAATCAATTTCATTTTGTATAGACCAACAAAACTATTGTTTTTATTTGGTAAGTCAAAGCTTTAAAAATGGGAATGTAAAAATCTGAAGCAAATTTGATTAACATTCAGCATAAAGGGTAAAATAGGAAGAAAAAAACATGCAAAGATATGGACCATTTTTTATGTAATATACAGTGCAATTATACTTTAATTGGAGTAATAATTATAGTTGTTTGACTTAAGAAAGAATATAGCTTTTAAAATAAATAGCTTTTGTCTTATTATTTATTTTCAAAGTTCTTATTACAAAGATCTGGCAAAGTCATCTTTATCTGTGGGGGGACTGAACTGTTTATACCCCAGCAAACCCTCCCCACTGCCCCACTGCCCTTTGGGCAATCTCTCATTTACTTAATGGACACCGATTTCACTTGACAGTGCTTTCCCTAGTTGGGATACCCCAGTCCCTAGGAAATTCCCAGGATCCATAAAATGACCATAGATAGACTCTAGGATAATAAACAAACCTAGAATCAGAAGTTCCTGCTGTATTTCCACTTTCTGTAAATTCATACATGTGAGTGGGCTAGTGTCTGGGAAAAATCTATTGTGAAAATAAAAATCCTGACCTGGGAAGTCATTTTAATTTTCATTGTATTTATTTGTTTTCCGTAAAATGTTCCATGGCATAAAAATAGGTTTTAATTTTCCCAAACCCCTGCTGCTTAACAAGAGTATTTGCTTGGTAACTACTAGTTTGCTAGT
Organism: Hyperoodon ampullatus; assembly: GCF_949752795.1. Taxonomy (NCBI): domain Eukaryota; kingdom Metazoa; phylum Chordata; class Mammalia; order Artiodactyla; family Ziphiidae; genus Hyperoodon; species Hyperoodon ampullatus. Next base: position 59,216,216 of record NC_136925.1, on the reverse strand, counting down.
TTGGAGGTTTAGCATGACAATGATTTACCATTGCTGTAAGCATGAAAGCATAACTACTAAATCAGTTGTCCTTCATTCTATTTTGGAACACATAATCTTGCACGGGGGAGATGATTTCTTCCAAAAAGGAACTCATCTATTTGGATTTTTAATGACTTAATCAGATTTACACAGTTCATGTGAGAGACCATATTGATAACTCCAAATGTCATTATTCTCTGTTTTGAGCTTCTATATCCTGCTTTGAATAGAGTTCTTTAAACTCAATTCAATGGTAAGGAAAGTGCTCTCACGAGACATAATCATGCCCCTGTCTGATCACCAGGAGAGCACGGTGAGGGTGATCTGGGCCTACCACCACGAAGATGTGGGAGAAGCGGGTCCCAAGTACCACGAATCCAGTCGTGGTACCAAGAGTCTGCGGTTATTGAATCCTGAGAAAACCAATGTGTTGTCTACAGCCGTACCATACTTTGACGTGGTAAATCAGGACGTAAGTTTTTTTTCAGGTTTTTATGGTTCTAGGGGTGGGTTTATTGAAAGTGCATAATGGTTTTTAAGTTATTGTTTTTAACAGAATGTCAAGAGAATGTGACTTTTGTTCCCCTCCCCTTTTTTTTTTAAGACAGGTCCCCATCCCAAACAAAGGTACAACATATTGGTGCCAAATGTTTAAGATTCCTGTGCTCCAGGAAAAGCATCATGTAGTAAAGGTATGTGACCCACTCACAGGCTAAACTTAGTTTGTATGAACAGAGGAGAAATTGTTGTTCTTAAAACAAAAATAATATAAAATTTATAGAAATGATTTTCAGTTATTTAAAAGTTACCTAGAGAACAAGGAACTGGCTTATCTGACCCACACACTGTCCTAAAAGTCACTGAATTTAGTGAGAAACTCGGATTGTAGCTAATATTTTGTGTTTTGTCTCCTAATTTTATACGTTTAAAGGTTAAAGTTTTGGGATGCATTTGTACACCTCTGGTTATTTCATAGGCAACAATTCAACATTTGGAATGGTTGGAATTGCAATTTAAAATAATATATTTATGTATCAATAAATTCTATCCAGGAAGTTCACATTCCCCAATATTGTTTGAGAATATCTGCTTCATTGAAAATACTGAATATAGTCATAAAAATAACTGTTACAGGATATTTTTGAAAACAGGAAAACAAGAAAGTTGTAGTGAATTTCTACAGAGTTGAAAAACACAGAATGGGGTAATAAATAAAGCCTAATTTGCCTGTGGCATCTAATTCTCTCCCACCTCCTCTAGGGATAGGTCTCCCAAAACTTTTGCATCTAGTTAGTGACTGAACAAGTATTTAAAAAAATTTACAGGTCCTTGGCTCTGTGCTAGGAATTGTTTGGGCAGTTCCACGGAGGCTGAATATATGTTTCATGCTCTCAAAGAAACTACAGTGAGATTGTAGGAGACGTGACCAAGACACAAGAAAGAATAAGATAGAATTAAATAGTGCACACAAAATACTGCAGACATTCAGAAGGCCAGACATTGCCGACTTTTTGTCCTCCCCCAGACTACGTAATGAAGTAGTGTGGATGTGAGAAAGGGAGAAACTTCTAGATTCTGAAATCTAGAGGGAAATATGAGGGTTCATATAGCAAGTTGGCTCTTTAACTATGTGGTCTCAGATAAGTCACTCTGGGGTAGCGCTGCAGGCCCCGTTTCCTCATCTGTAAAAGAGGGCTATTCGTCCCACTTTTCCTACCAACCTCAAAGCATTCTGGCAAAGATGGAAACACTGAGCACATTCTATAAACTGATTTAAATTTGTTAATTTCTAATGTATTTCTCCAGTGGCACAGATCTGCCTTTTGTTTACAGAATGATTCATAACTACTTAGAGAAGCAAGAGGGGTAGGTTGAGGGAATGTTCATTGAATTAATAAGTAGTCCTAAATATTTGTAGGATATTTTTACAATCAGAAGACTTACCAACAGTGTGACTGTGGATGAGTCAATTCACCTCCATGCAATGTTAGTTTCTATTTCTTGCATGTGAAAGGGGAATGCAAATTCTATTCTTACATACTTAATACAGTGCCTGAGTCCTTCCCTTAAACCAATGAAAAGTCTTTCTCAGAAAAGAGAATGGTATATTTATACATACTGTGTGTCATACATTACTATGCATCATTTGCAGTAAATTTAACTGGAACCTGGCTTAAGGGTCAAATGTAAAACTATAGGTTAAGCAAATGTTTCACAAACCAGGTCTTTGATTCATTTTTCAGCAAATGTTAATTGATAGGATGTAAAGTCCTTAACCACTTACATGAATGCATTTTTATTCTTGTTTTTATTAATGCTAATAATTAAGTTGAATGAAATAAAAACAGTTGTCTACACTTAAGGGATGGCAGTATATGTTCTGACTCTCTATGTAGGGTATTTGCTTAGTACCTCATCCAAGAAGTCTTAGCTAGCTTTCCCGTCACAGGCATGTCATAGTAAGACTCAGATATGTGTGCATCTATTATCTAAGGGTGTGCTTGGAATTAAGTACTTTCGGGTTCACATTGCTGTCTTCATAGGTATCAAGAGGGATCTCAGTGACTGGAAAGGCTTTGGAGCAGTTTTTTTTTTGTTTGTTTGGTGTTGCTTTGGTTTTTTTTGCAGTGGTTGGAGATCTGTAAGATGACAAAAATTCTTTACCCTGAACAAGAGGGGATTTGAGGGAAGGGTGGCAGGTTGGAGAGCAAGGCTTATACAGACTTTCGTTGCTGCAGGGCAGAGGGTTGGTGGCTAAAATTTTAAACTCTGTTATTACTCATGAATACCACTTATAGACTAGATTCCTGAGCTTGTTGGTAATCCCTAAAATATTTTAAGTCATTAAGTATTATGAAACATTTAACTCTCAAATGAACTCAAATAGGATAATATACAAAAAACAACAAACACAAAAACAAGAGAAAGCTCTATGGGGAAAATAAATTGAAAATATTTAGATTGTATAAATTTTTTTTTTTTTTTTTTTTTTTTTTTTTTTTTTGCGGTATACGGGCCTCCCACTGTCGTGGCCTCTCCCACTGCGGAGCACAGGCTCCGGACGTGCAGGCCCAGCGGCCATGGCTCACGGGTCTAGCCGCTGAGCGGCATGTGGGATCCTCCCGGACCGGGGCATGAACCCGCGTTTCCTGCATCGGCAGGCAGACTCTCAACCACTGCGCCACCAGGGAAGCCCCTAGGTTGTATAAATTTTGAGATAGTCTTTCAAAAATGGTTTTAATTTGAAGCCTCTGCCAGTTTACAATAAAATTTTAATAAATGTTTGAAGTAGAATTCATAGATTTCTAATTTACCTTAAGAAATTATCTAATTTCCATTCTCTTTGCCTTAGCAGAGATGATTTCTAATAATTTAAGAAAAGTGTATCTTCTTTTCATAGAACCAAAGACTCCTATATTTCAAAAATCCATTGGCTAAGTGTTTCTCCTTATTCCTTATTTTATATCCCACACATTGGCTGCATGAAAAAGCCTCAGTCCTTCTCTGATACAAACAAAAAGTGCTTTCTCAGAAAAAAGAACACTGCTTTTATATTGTATTATGTTGTGTGTCATTTACAATGAGTTTTAAGAACATATTGATTACACTAGTACTATGAGAAATCAGTTGTATTCTCTGGACTCTATTTCAAAGCAAATGTTTATAATTGAAGTTTAAACTTTGATAGTGTTGCCTAGTATACATTTAGTAGTTGTAATAACTATAAAACTAAGCAAGTAAATAAAATCTATCGGTGGTTTGATCAATGAATACATTTAATAGAAATGACTAAAATTCAAAATACTAATTACAGGTTAAATTTTAATCATATAATGATAAAAATGATTTACTACTAAAGTACAAAATAATAAGGTAAATAATTTCTAAAATTATAACAAAGATAAATAATTTTATCCGTAGGAAAGATGGGATTATGATATAAATTATTGGCCGTTCCAATTTACTTGTGACTCCAGTTTATTGATTTGTATTTTGATGCTTGCAAAAAATGTCTAAAATTATGACTTGAAAATGTTGATGTTGTCACATGACAGATGTGGAGATTGTGAAAAAGAAAATTCTTGGTAAATTATATTAAAACCACACTTCTCATATGAGATCATCTCTGTGAGTCCCTCTTGAGACCCACCCTCCAGCCCATCTCCTCATATTTAAGCATGACCCTATTTGAGCTTTGCCAAATATGTGATATTACCCCAAATTTAAAATTTTTAGAGAAAGTGATTCTTTCCACTCTCTGTAGTCAATATAATATCATTATCCCAACTTAGGGTAACGCTTGGATATACTCTGCTAGAAGCTGGGGCTGTCAGTTGTTTTAACACACTTTTTATTTTTCTTGAGGAGCTTTTAGTGTCAAGGGATTTTCCCCATAGATGAACTAAACTTCTAATTCATCTGTTTAAATCTGATGTGTCTTAATCAATTTAATAAATAGTTGTTGATGGCTTATTTTGTTAAAGAGGAGGAAAAAGAAAAACAGCCAGGTTGAATCACCATCCTTAGTCATCTCCCCTTAAAAGAGATGACTCCCTAATAGGGAGGCAGTAGGTGCGTTCTAGGCTTTGATGGGCCAGGGTTGAATCCCTTCTTTCTACTAGTCACAGAACGGCGGGAAAGTTATTAATCATGTACAACTCAGTTTTACATGGGAGTGATACTTTCCTGATGGGATTGTTTAGACTAAAGATTAAATAGCAGGTTTAAAAAAATTTTATTAGCACTTAGTACAGTATCTAACACAGAAGAGTCTTAATAAATTCAACTACTGTTATCAGTCCATTTATTTTCAGTTTTGCTCTCTGAATGACTTTTCATTGAAAACGACTATTTTGTGTGAAGGCCCAGAAAAGGACAAACATCATGCTAGAAGGTTGACTATTGCTGAGTTTTAAGAGAGGATTACTTTTACTAGTTGTGTGATCATGGGCAAAGTATTTACTGTCCTGTACTTCAGTTTCCTCATCTGGAAAAATGGGTATAATAGTTCTCACCTAATAGGGTTGTTATGACCATTAAATGAATAAAAGGCATTTAATATTTGTAATTTAGAACAGGGCCTGGCACATAGTGTTTGTTAAATAAAGTAACTAAATAAAATTATGTTGATCACTAGTGATACACAGTTGCTAATCTGTTAAACATCTTGTTAGGTTTCTGGGTTTCTGAAGGATTCCAAAGCAGCCAACCCTTTCTAGACAGTCAGAGTTCCAAATAAAACAGAGATTGCTGCTCATTTCATTTAGGGAGGCCATCTTGAGAACTCTCTGCTCAGGAGAAACGTGAAGTTGAGTGAAAAAAACACTCATCATTCTCCTCTTCAGCAATCTACACAAGAAGTGAAATGCTGTGCTTTATACTTGTTACTGGACAGAACATCTTTCTTGCCATGAAATTAGATGCCGCTGTTCTTTTCCATTGCTGGCATTCATAAATCTGAGTGATTTAATTTGGGGAATGTTTCCTAGGATAAGAAAATCTAAGCACAATTGACACTGAATAACCATGAAATGTCCTTGAAGCCAGAGTACTGTATAGCCATGAAATAGTCACTCAAAAATTGATTTTCCTATGCTAGACACACGGCATGAACCTTTGACTTTATATACTAAATTAAATGAACACTGCTGTCTAGTTTCCCTATTATGTTCATTCCTTCTTCTTTTTGAAATAGAAGGATGCCATCAAATGGAGAAATTTAGCATTAACACATTCTGAAACGTCAAGTGTGTTAGTGGGTTTCTATTTCTGAAAATGTGCAAGACTTCAGGATTAAATTTAGTAAAACTTGGAAATTCTCAGTGTCAAACTACATGATTTGACAACTATTAGAATGATCTCTTCTCAGTCAGTGTATCTTCTTCCTTTTTTCCCTGAAATGATATTTCAAACTATATTTTAGTTGATGTGATCGTTTGCCCCCTGATGGAAATAGCATTTTGGTTTGTCATCAGGATGCATTTTCACAGACTCCATGCTTTAGTTCTCATTCTTTCATTGTGTGTTTCACTTTACTCTGTGGCAGACTAGTAGGAGTTTGTTATTGACTGTTGACTGAACAGTTGTTTGTATTTTCACCCATTTTCATTCCAACTCTATAGTACTTTTTTGGGTTTCCTGATGTTTCCCTTTTATCTTTTACTAATTCAACCATATTTCCTAAAGGCAAACTTTAGCTCTTCAGATAGATCTATTTAGTTTGTTGAAAGAAATTAGCTTTCAAAGTATGCTTCATGTAAAAATACTTTCCATTCCTTTTAAATACTTTGCAACACTATATGGGGTTATTAAATTCTTAATACCAATGCATGACCACTGGCACCTGTGGATTTTATCACTGATTGGAAAAACAGATGATTTTTGACCTTCTAGAAAAAAATCGTGCTGTAAAAATATAAGAATCTTCTTCTTTGGGAATTTTTCATCCAATATTTATAAATACCAAAATACCAAAATAATTTTACCCTTATGTACAAGTATATCTAAGAATATCTGAAATGTTGTACAGCTTTTATCTACCAGAGAAGAGACGAAATTACTTGGGCATTTACTGTGGCTAAAACTATAACTTTGAACAGAAGAGAAGTTGGTAAGAGCACCGCCCCTAACAATAATGAGTTGACTCAAATTAGCGCATTTAAAAAATTGCTGACTTAGATTGTTCAGTGCTGCCAAGTTCTTTCTAGACCCTCTTGGGTTATACTGACTTCACGGAAACATTGGACATTGTCTAGCAACATGGGTGTTCTTAATAGCCACTTGAGAGTGGAGGTAATTGAATTCACTTTGAAAGCATGTCTTTTCATGGAAGTGATTTATTGCTAACTCTGTCACTAATTAGCTTTCTGACCCCAGAGAAAGTACTTAACCTCACCCTGATCCTCAAATTCCTTGTCTGTAAGATAAAGGGATTGGACCAGATGATTTCAATTGGCTCTTTTTTATTTCTAAATATCTATGACTTACTGAAAACTAAAAGTGAAATCTGTGCTGGGGTTTGGATGCCCTGTGGTGTGACTTCCTGATAACGCTTCATTCTCACTGTCCCTGGGCATGCCAGGGTGACAATGCTTAGGACCCCACTGCCTCCCTTAAAGTTAAAAGTCCTCCTTCTTGAAGTTAAAAGTCTCCTTCTTTAGTCCCTTGGTCATAGGCTCTCTTAGCATACATTCTGAGGCTTCGGTTTCCATCTGTAAATTGGGATAATAATAGTACTTGTCTCAAATGGTAACTGTCATTATCAAATGAGATAATATCTGTAGAGTTCTTATATGTTTGGCATATATTAGATAGCTCAATAAGTACTAGCTATATTCCCAATTTACACTGGTTTTCAGGTACCTCTAAATCTTGGATATAATCCAAATAAAATAACTCTAAATAAACAGACAACAACTAAATAACTCTAAATCTTGGGAATAATGTCCTTTTAAAATAAGGATAGAATGAAGAGTGCCAGGGTGAGAAGGCTTATAGGTTGGCACAACGCACAGGATGGACTCTAGAGGCAGGTAGGGGTTGTGTTCTAACTCTGCTTTTCATTAGCTCAATGACCCTGGGCAAACTGAACTCTCAGTGTGCATCTTCCCCTGTGAGTTAGGAAAAACAATTTCCAGTGAAGATGAAATGGTTACAAGTGAAGACACCTGTTGCATAATCGGCTCATAATTGCTTGTTTTCTTCTCTTGATGGGGATTATAGAGATGGATGACTATAAATTCATCTAGTATTTTCTCATCCTTAAAGTCAGGACCGCACTGAAACCACGGTAGGCGGTAAGTCTCTATTTTATTTTGACGAAAAGATTCTCTGGGAATTAGATTTCATAGCTTGTTTCCATTATTCTAAACCAAAGGAAATTTAAGCTTATTTCCTCCTGTTCTGGCTAAGTAAGGATAAAAACCAGCTGGTGACTAACCTCTGGGAAATATTCTTTCACATTTTTAGATCACCCATTAGCCTTCCACTCTATGGCCTTAAATAATTTTCAGCAGACATTAAAAGATAGTTATTCTTCTTTGTTCTCTTCTCAAAATTGGTAAATAATTAACAGCACTTCTATTGAAAGAGTACTAAGATGTTTAGGTTGGATTCTAAATGTTGATGGCACTATAGGATTAAGAAGTATGGTAATATTAAGATATGAATGACTTTTACTTACATAAAGGTAAGTATGTAAGCAAAGTACTTACCTATTTTTTTGCTACTTTAAATACATTATCTTGTTGGATTTTTCACAGCCTCCCTTGAGGTAAGTTGAATTACCACCACTTTCCAGATGAATGCAGTGAGGCATGGCAGGCATAAGTAACTTGCTTAACATTGCACAAATTCTGTGAAGCAGAGCCAAGATTGAACACAGATCTTCATAGCAAAACTAGTGGATCTTTCTCTCTACAATACTACTAGCCCAGGACTTAGGATTTTTCTAGGTGATATATATCAAGGAAACATAATTTGAATAAGTTCCTCAGTACCCAGGCTACTTTTATGTCCTATAGAATCAGTGCATAGACAGAGGGCTACATGAGCAGATCCCACTAGAACCTTCCAGAAATATCAGTATAAAGATCCTGGGAACTGACTTAGACCTGGTTGGATGGCATTTGAGTACAAAGAGGCCTACTGTTTTCACTCTTGGGGACTGGAAATGCTCACGAACAAGAGATGACACCTATAAAGTTTCATTTGTGATTTAGGAAGTCATTTAAATACGACTCGATTTAGGCTGATTAGGTGAAAGATTATGCATATGGATACAAAAGGGCACGGAACGTTAGATCTCAGAGATGATGTTAGGGAGACAGGAACTTCAATGGAAAGAGGTAGCTTGCTAATCTGATTGGTCATGTCTTGTAGCATAAGGATCATTGGAAACAAGCCCATAGCCTTCTCTATAAGCTGTTACAGTCCTCTTTGGAGTTAAGTGAAAATAATGGCAATGACCTATTTTATTGCCCTTCACTGGCAATGTGAGAAAAAATACTAACATTTCCATTTGGAAGTTAAATGTATGGCAAAGTGCCTAGAGAAAAGTACCCTAAAAACGAGAAGAGCCATGTTGTTGGAGAGAGGTCTTGAAGTGTTGATATCTCCGAGTGGCCTAAGAACCAGACTGAGTGTGGGTTCTAATCCTGCAGTAACATTGGTCAGCTGATCATTCATGTGGCTGAACCTCAGTGCTTCTCAAGAGATTGAATTCATGTTAAAAACACAGTTCAAAGACTGTAAATCTGTATAACCAAGAGGTTGTTCTAAGTGATCTTTAACCCTTAAAATTCTATGACTTTAGTGAAATATTGAAATTGATAAAACTGGAAATGTATAAAATAAATCGACACATTCATACAATTTATAAAATAAACTGTAATAAAAAGTTATACTAAAAATTATAAAAGGAATGAAGATAATTTGTGTGTGTGTGTATTCTCATGGATATAACATGCCAATTTTATTTTGATGTCTATTTTCAATGTAAAAAATTCTATACTTTTCAAAACAGGATGACATCCATTATTTCCTTTTTAATGCAACACTGCATCTTATAGTTTTTATGAATGGAGCTTTTAGTAATTAGTAGAGAAAAGTATATATGTGGTAGAAACAGTTTAAATAAATCAGTTATTTACTATTCAAGTTTATAAGGCTGAACAGTTGTGTTCTTTAAAATATCAAGCCTCTCAGTGCATTTAAAATGAATGTATTTCTACATCAAAAATTCAGATTATACCTGAGTTTAATAATATATCTATTTTATGAAGAAGAATATTACACTCACATATCAAAAAAGTTATGGTTGAGTCTTGCTTCATTGAATAGTTATATTTTTCTTGATTCCTAACCTAGGGTACACATTAGAACCATGTGCATGGAATCTTTAGGGATGCAGTCCAGGCCCTTACGTTAGTGGCAGTTGTTGCTGTCATTTGCAAAAATTCCTTAAATGATCTTGATATGAACTCTGTGGTTGAGAATCACTGTTTTATATGTATTAAAATTACCCAGGAGACCATACTTACATTATATTTTATAGCACCTAGTAAAATGCTCTTCATATTACATTGCATCGGTGCATATTTTCATAGTAATACATTGTTTTATTCAACAAATGTTGTAAAAATTGAACACACATCAAACATCTACTATTGAAATGCACTGTTCGTTGTCTGCACGTGAAGATTTAAACAATTTATGGTTTTGAGATAGTTTATTCCTGAGGCATTGGACATTTTTTGTGGAAGTGGAGAGGCGAAAACACCAGCTGTTTCCTGGAGCCACAGCTGACATTCATTATAAAATTTCAACATGAACTAATTCAGATATATGGGATACTTTCTTCTACGAAGGAAAAAAACATGTTCTAGGGAAATATACACCTCGAAGTTAACTCTATACATTAATGCTTATAATGTAATGGATCCATTTTAGAAACTGTATACGGAAGACCACCTTCCTGACTTTTGAATGCATTCCATTACCAACAAAGAGACATTTTTCATTACTGAAATCCCACTGAATTGCTCTATGTGGAATCTTAAATATTGACTAATGGCCAGACCATGTAAATAACTGTTAATTGAATACATAAATGCTAGAGCCTTTCAGCCTTTTAGCTTGGCGTGAGAAGTCCTGAGAATATAGGAGAGGCACTTTGTTTGTGATATGTTTCAGAAATCAGATGTGTACTTAATACACAATATGCTTAATCAGCTAGAAGTATACCTTCATACTATCCTCTAAATCGAAAAGAAGAATCAATGAGTGTCTAGTGAGTGTCCACTTCAGAAAATTCTGTCTTTTGTCAGATACAAGGCAATATAAGACATAACCTTTCACACCAATGACCTTCCAATCTAGGTGGGGAGAAGAGATGCACACATGCATAACAGAGAAACCCCAGAGCCGGCAAGCGAACATGGTGTCAAACTAGAAAGTACAGGCAGCTGAGGCAAAAAGAAGGGAGAGAGCAGTAAAGTTTTGGGCACAGTCCCATGCTGTATGGAAAGAATCATTTGGGGAAAGTACAACCAGATGGATCTTAGGTAAGGATCCAGGTGTGGTCAGGATGACCAGGAGGCAACCTCCCTCTTTATGTGCTTCAGCGCCAACATAAAATGAGATGAAAGACAACATTTACTGAGAACACTGTACATTCTGTGAGTCATCAATCCTCATAAAAAAAAACCCTAGGAAAGTAGGTAGTAGTATTATCCTCATTTTAGGAAACTGAAGCCCAGAGAAGTTACATAACTTACTCATTGCTGATAATTCTCCTGTTTGTATACTTTTCCCTGAGGAAGAAATGTCTCAAAGAATCCTTGATGCTCCGGCCAACAACTGCCTGTGCTAGAGCTAACCAGCAGCGGCTGGCTGAACTTTAAATTCATAGTCATGTCAGATTAGAATGCAGAATCCCTGCAGTTACTTGTTGTCAGGGTAACTGCATTTTTTGATCAGAGAATGCCTTAGGCATACTACGCCAAAGCCCCTAGTGTCAAATATTGAAAGGGACTGTAGACTGTGGCCTTCACTACCTAAATGGGGTCACTGATTTTATCTTGAATGATACCATTGTGTAGCTTTATCCCCAGTCATGAACTTATAGTTTTACTTAATGTTAGAACTCTGGCAAGTTGCATCATACGCTCCAAAGTAGAAACCAAGGCTACCTCTTAACTGCACACATATGTATATAACCATTTCATTCTTTAAAGAAAAGCTGCAGACAGTTCCTCAGAAGAGAGTGATGGCCTTTCAGTTCTTACGGAAGTGAGAGGTCTTCCCTAGAGCTCCAGTCACTGTAGCGTGACTTCACTGTTGAGTTTGTTGGACATCCATTTGCATTGTCAACATCAGTCGAGTTTTCTCAGTAGTTTACAAGTATGTAATGCGTGTGGGCTTCTTTATACAAGAGGTTTGTATCACTTAGCTGCTCATTTTGTTGAATCATGGACCTAGAATATCTCAAGAGATAGTTTATTTATTTATTGCCTGAGCTTTGAAAAAATATTTCTTTAAAACTACCCTCCAAAGATGAATGTTTCTCATAATTATTAAAATATTCCATAGACTTTCCAAATTTATCTTTATTAATGAAATTGGATATTTTCTCCATAATAGCTGATTTTAACTTCATGACTTCAAGGCAAATTAGTCCTTTTGAAAGGAAACTGGACACAGTTTCATCACAGCAGTAAATACCGTGGCCTGTTATTGAATATGCCCCTCTTACCTTTTATGATCTTGGTATCAGTATATACCCATATGCAAAATGGAAGTAATAATTCCTGTCTTCTCAAGATTACTCTGAAAGTGCTTTAAGAATATTGAATTTTCAAAAACAAATATTTGTTGATTGTTCTTTAGGTACCAGGCACTGCGCTTTACTTACTACTTACGTCATTTTCAGATGAGGAAACTGAGGCTCAGAAAAATTAGATGACTTTCCTAATGTCACAGAGGATTTAATATTATAAAACATATTCCTGGGGCTTCCCTGGTGGTGCAGTGGTTGAGAGCCCGCCTGCCGATGCAGGGGACACAGGTTCGTGCCCCGGTCTGGGAAGATCCCACATGCTGCGGAGTGGATGGGCCCGTGAGCCATGGCCACTGAGCCTGCGCGTCTGGGGCCTGTGCTTCGCAACGGGAGAGGCCACAACAGTGAGAGGCCCGCGTACCGCAAAAAAAAAAAAAAAAATTAATAATAATAATAATCTCTAATGAAAGAATTTTTAGAGCTTTTGGAAAAGCTCTAAATTACTTAAATGTAATTATCCAGTAATTTAGAGCAGTTGTGAAACTCACTTTGATCTCATTGACTTTTCTGAGACATTAAAAAGAGGGAAACATTGAAATATATTTATATCCAACTGGATTTCATATGGTATATTAGCTCTTTATAATTTGCCGTTCATTCTTTCTACTATGTTTGCTTTTTGTTTCTATATTCACTTTTAAGATAAAGCTTGGTTCCTCTAAGAACTAGCGTGCCAAACGTATCTTATTTGTTATGTAAGGCAAGCTCTCATTGCAAGAAGTTGTAGGATTCACAACTGAATTAGATTTACAAGGTTAGAGAACTAAGTTCTTTTTTTAAATGATAAACAGGAAATGTCAGTACTCTGAGTAATATTTTCCACTCATATAGCAAATAATTCCAACGGATTTTTGGGTTGATCACTTTATTTCAAAGTGTATTTGTTCCAAGTGCTAAAAGATATTTTAAAGTCTACTTTATTTCTTCTTCAGCTTGAATTAATAATCATATGAAATTTGTATATGATATGATGTCCTCCTGGACTGACCTTTAACAATCTTGAAAAGAGATCACAACTGTTAAAATTTTATCCCTCATTAGTTGAAAGATTAAGGAGTTTGTTCTGTGCACTGTTTCTCAAGAGAATGCTTTAGTTTTTTCTTCTTTTTTGGGGTCTATTTTGTATAATGTTTGTGTCTACCTGTGCTGATTGGATATAAAATTTGAAAACTGCATTTAATGAAGTGACTAGATGTTCTTATTTTTAATTTAAATGCTGGGAGTTTTTGAAAAAAGTATTTTCTAACGTGTGTACATATTTCATTTTCAATGTAATGAAAACTTGTTACAACAAGAAAAAAGTGAACTGTATAAAAGAAACAATAGCAGTGTCCCCCCTCTTCCAAATTCCACTTCTCTGGGGTAACCAATGTTAACAGACTTATTTGTTAATTTCTATAACTTTATACTCAAGGAAAAAATTACAGAATTATATAGGATTTTATTGAGTTAATATCCCTTCTTTTTTGAAACAAAAGTAGGATCACTATATATATATATATATATATATATATATATATATATATATATATATATATATATATATAACTTTGAAATTTGCTTTTTCAAATTACCACCCTTATCACTGCAGGTCAAACTATAATAATACATACACTTTAATATTTATATAATTAGGTTCCCTATTACATATAAACCACAATTCTTGCAGCGATCCACAATTGATGTGCATTCAAGGTGATTTAAATTTTTTTTGCTGCTATGAACAGTGCTTCAATAAATATTCTTGTAAGTATATGCTTATGTATTAGTGATTTCATTTCTGTAGGATAGATTCATAAATGAATGATTAAATAGTTATAGATTTTATAGATTTTAACTACTTTATAGATTAGTTTATAGATTAAATAAATGAGTTTATAGATTCATAAACTTTAACCTTGAGTAAATGTTATCTGCATTACAAATTTTAATTTATTAATTAGATTACTTTCTAAAGTTTACACACTAGCAATGTGCCAATATTTCCTCATTCCCTCTCAAGTACTGAATATTTCAGTCTTTTAAGTTCATTGCCTACTAATGGATGAAAACTAGTATTTATGAGTGCTTTAACTTGCTTTTTTCAGTGAGAGACTGATGCTCTTTTTATTTATTTTACCTCTTTGGTGAATTTGCTGTTCAATTCCTTACCGATTCCTTTTTAAAAAATCCTTTTACTGAATTACATATATAAAAGTGTACAAACACTAGTATATGACTCACTGGATTTTCAGAAGGTGAACTGACTCATGGAATCAGAGTCAAGATCAAGAAATTAGAACATGACCACTCCCCTGGAAGTGGCCCTTGAGATCCCTTCCAGGTACTGTTTCTCTCCAGACATAACCACTATTCCGACTTCAATCATTGTTTATTAACTTTGCCTGTTTTGAACTTCATGCAGAGAGAATCAGATATTCAGACTCTTTTGTGTCTGCCTTCTTTTCCTCAACATGCTGTGTGAGTAGCCATGCTTTTGTGTGTAGAAAATCATGTGTTCATTTTCATCTTTGTGTGATATAGTGTTTGTCTGTATATTCCAGATTTTTTATTTGTTTGTCTCAGTTAGCTATTGCTGTGTCCCAAACCACCCCGAAATTCAAAGGCTTTAAATAAATACACATTTATTATAGTTTACAGATCAGCTGGCAGGTGTTCTTCTGTTTATTGCTTTGCTTACTCATAGGTCTGTAACCAGCTTGGGTTGTGTAGGTGGTTCTTTAATGGTGGCTGGCTGTTGCATGTGGTTGGGAGTCAGCTCTTTGTAGGCTGGTCTAGGAGTCCTCAGCTGGGAAGTGGGCTCTCCTTTATAATAGCATGTTCTCCAGAAGTCTAGATTGAGCTTGTTCAAAGATGGTGGCAATGTTCCAAACAAGAAGGTAGAAACTATAAGGCCATTTGATGTCTGCCCTTGGGATTGGCATACCATTACTCTTGCCCCAAGAATACAGTTTCAACCTAGATACAGAAGAGTTTTTCAAAGTGTGTAATGGTTCTAGTTGCTCTGTATCCTTGTAAATACCTGATATTACCAGTGCTTTCCATCTTTAGCCATTCTAGAGGGAGTATAGTGGTGTTGCATGGTGTGATTTTTAACAGGTTTGCTGAGATATAATTGATGTCCAATGTCTTGAGACACTGCTCAACATCGTTACTGATTAAGGAAATGCAAATTAAAACCACACTGGGATTAGCTATCACATATAAAGCTACTATGAACACTCTTTTACAAGTCTTCATATGGACATTTTTTTTTTTTTTTGCGGTATGCGGACCTCTCACTGTTGTGGTCTCTCCCGTTGCGGAGCACAGGCTCCAGACGTGCAGGCTCAGCGGCCATGGCTCACGGGCCTCGCCGCTCCGGGGTATGTGGGATCTTCCAGGACCAGGGCACGAACCCGTGTCCCCTGCATCGGCAGGTGGACTCTCAACCACTGCGCCACCAGGGAAGTCCTGGACATATGTTTTTATTACTCTTGGATACATATCTAGTAGTGGAATAGCTGGACTACATGGTGTGTATGTTTAATTATTTAAGAAGTTGCCAAATAGTTTTTCAAGGTAGTGGTACCATTTTATATTCCCATCAGCAGTGTATTAGAATTCCAGTTACTTCACATCTTGCCAACCCTTTAATTTTAAGCTATTCATATAGATGTGTGATAGAAAACTGATAAACAACAGAAATTTATTTCACACAGTTCTGGAGGCTAGGAAATCCAAGATCAAGGTGCCAGTAATGTGGGTTTCATTCCCAGACCTCTGCTTTTCGCTTGTAGGGAGCTGCCATCTCACTGTGTGCCCATATGACATCTTCTTTGTGCAAGCACAGGAAGAAAGAAAGAGAGAAAGCAAACCCTCTGGTGTTTCTTCTTATGAGCCTTTAATTCCAACATGAGGGTCCTACCCCTGTGACTTTATTTAACCCTAATTACCTCCCCAAAGCCCCATCTTCAAATACCATCACATTGGAGGTTAGGACTTCAACATATGAATTTGGGGAGTACATATTAACCCAGATTTGTGGCAGAAGCAGGTTTTTTCATTGGCTGCCTTTGGTAGCATTTAGATTTTTCTAGCCTGCATTTCACTAGAGTTGTATCAAATTGAGGGGTCCAGGTTCTATGTCTAAATGGGGGAGGGGGAAGAGATATGTGTCAAGTTCAGGCTCCCCTCTCCTATCATTCAATTAGCCTATCCTGTCACTGTTATTCCCTGAGACTCTAGGATCATAGTATAGACATACATTCTCATAAGAGCCTCAGTTTCTGTTTTTGTTTATCACTTTGATTTCAAACATATATACATATAAATTTACCTTTAGGAAATTTCCCTTAATTTCTTACCGAGCTGATCAGTACATTTGAAGGTATGTTTAAGTTTTGAGAATCCAGATGGTTTCCAACTGAGGGGTGTTTAAAACAGCTAGCTATCCTACTGAAAGCTCAAGCTGTGATGGATACATTTCAGTTTTGCCAGATTCAGGATTGAGGAGGCTGGAATGCCATGACCACAGGCGCAGAGAACAGATCTTCCTAGTAATGTTTGAGGGTCTTGTGACACGATCCTATGGAGCATGGGTAGGAGGTTGAAAAGTGAGTTTCTCTTGAGGCAAAGCGAACTGTTGCATTCTGACTAGAGGAATGGCATGATTTGTTGTTGAGATTTTAGAATGCAGAAGATTAGAGATAGAAGTTTAGCCTCTAATCTAGGACAAGTATACGTGAGAGGAAAAGACAGCCTCCACTGGTAGAGTGGCTTGGGAAATAAGGAGAGAATACACACAAGTGTTGTTGTAGAGGTGGAAGTTGAAACACTTGGCAGCTCACTTGATGTTAGGGGTTAAGACTTTAATAAAACTCCAAAGGAAGAGATGGTTCATGGGGGAGAGAAGATGATGAGTTCTTTCTTGGAACCATTATCATAACTTGATTTATCAGATCATTTTTAGGTTTCTTCTTTCAACTGCCAAGAAAGGAGATTGGCCACATTTCTGAAACTGCACATTTCTCTCGTAATATGAATACCTATGAAGGTTGTGAATAATGAAGTTTAGACTGAGTGTGGCTTTTATCTGATTGAGAAGAATATGGAATAAATCACCCATGCTTTTTATGTTTCTCTCATAAATAGATCCATTTTTTGTGTAATTACTATAACAGCAGACCTAAGAATATTTAAGCTCTGATAAAAAGTATTGATTGCAGAAGTTATTTGAAGTTTTATTTAAAGAAGATGGAGACCATGTTTAGGAAAAAGAAGATCAGACCTGTTAAGACTAATGACCCATGAGTTATTCCTTGAGACTCTGAATGCCTGAGTTTGTCATTCAGGTCACCATTGAGTGCCTAGTGAGAAGAGAGAAATGTGCTGGATTTAGTGGGGGCAAAGAGGAACAACAAAGTAAAAATGACAATATGCTAATTAATTCTGGGTGGTTGTTATTGTAAATGATGTTATTTTCTATAGGTATAAACTTTTTAAAATCAGAAGCAAGCAAATAACTTAAAAGATTAATGAGATACTTGCTTTGCTTTCCAGAAACCTACATCTAGAGGAGAAGACTTATTTATTCAAATAGCTAGAAGGCAGCAGGAGACTGAAGGGCTTTGAAAAGGTGAATTCAGTGTGATCCTGTTTACTAAGCTAAGCAAAGGCTTCATGGAGGAGGGGTTATCTATCTAGAGTGGAGGTTCACCCACAGAAGAGCAGTGTTAACTCAGCCATAGCCTGAGTGAGACACTCTTCGTTTTGTTGTTTTCCCCTTTTCATGGAATTGCCCTATAAATGAGGACTTCTTTTTATGGAGGCCTCATGTTTAAACATATAGAGAATAAGAAAGAAAGAGGGGAGCCAGAATTATAAAAGCCATTACTGGTATTTGTTTAATTTTCCTGAAATGTAAAGACCATACGTACGTATTTCTTTTACTCTTTAAAATTTTTTTTTATTTAAAAATTAAAAAAAAAAATTTTGACCGCATGGCATGCGGGATCTTAGTTCCCCGACCAGGGATGGAACCCGTGCCCCCTGCAATAGAAGCACGGAGTCTCAACCACTGGACCGCCAGGGAAGTCCCCATATGTATTTCTTTTTTTCTTTTTTCTTTTTTTTGCGGTACGCGAGCCTCTCACTGTTGAGGCCTCTCCCATTGCGGAGCACAGGCTCCGGACGCGCAGGCTCAGCAGCCATGGCTCACGGGCCCAGCCGCTCCGCGGCATGTGGGATCTTCCCAGACCAGGGCACGAACCCACATCCCCTGCATCGGCAGGCGGACTCTCAACCACTGCGCCACCAGGGAAGCCCCCCATATGTATTTCTTAATTGTAGTAATGGCTAATCACAAATTCTGTGAGATCACCTTTTTTTAAATTATTTTTATCATCCCTTTTCCAACCAGAGGGCAAAGTTCCATAAATAAAATCAAATGACTCTTTGAACCAGTACTGTATTGTTAAAGTACAAAATTATTTTTGAGCCTTATTCCAATTCTTTTTCTAACCATAGCTCCACTTCAGATCCCCACTGCAGTCTGTGTGGATAAGAAAGGGAGATAAGAACTGTCCCCCAGAGAATGGGACTTAAGCTAGTCAGCCTTGGGTGCAAATTCAAGCCTACTACTCAGCAGCTGTATGAGTTTGTTCCATTGACTTAACTGTGCCTCAATTTCCTTGTCTATAAAATGAGACAATAATACCTGTCTCTGGATGGTGTGAAGATAAAATGAAATTAAATGTGATAGTATGTGTAATGTGCTTGGTACACATAAATACAATTGATAGCTATTACTGATGCTATAGCACCTATATTTTTCCTATGGGATGCATCTTTTTACCTGACCTTAGAAGTTAAGTCCCAGGACAGTTGTGCCATGCTCATCCTTAGACCTTCAGTTCTGGGTACAGTTCCTGACAGTGGTGCTTAATGAATGCTTGTTGGATGAATGACTCAAATCTAAATTCAAGTCAGTGATGGTGAATTATAAACAATGTTCAGTAAAGTATCTCTTATCCCTGAAACAAATGAACTTTGAATGTGTGGCACTGTGGCTTATGTATCTAATTTCTGGGCTGAACTGAACAGATACATAAGCCACAGTTCTGCTGTGCTACTTGTAGACACTTCATAGAAAGGGCCAAAATTCAATGAAGTGAATTATGATTTGGAAACCTGCATTTACTACCAGCTCTAAAGCAACATTATTTTGTATCTTAGAGAAAAATACTTAACATCAGTTTCTCCTACTTTCATTACAAGATAAAAAAATAGACTATGCCTTAAACTTAAATTTAATTTAAATTTAAAGAGCAGTGAATTCTACACCTCTGGATAAAAGCCAACATAGAATTCTGCATGAGGCAGTGTTATTCATTTGTATTGCTTACAATTACATCTAATCTTTAAACTATGCGTGAAGGAATAAAAAATGCCATGTAATGATTATTTCCGTACTCCTAGAGGAAACAAAAAGTTGGCCCATCTATTAAATTTCTCTAGAAAAAACAATCCTTAAATTATGATGAATCAATGCTAAAATAATACACTTTACTTAAATCTGCCAAAATTATTATGATAAATTATATATAAACACAGGTACTAGAAGTTTCAGGATGTGGAAACAAGTCTTGGAGAGTTAGTTTTAAAATATGCAGAATTAAATCAGTTATTTTTACATGTAAGTTGTATTGGGCTGAATGAAAAACTAAATTTTTTCTTCCCCCTAATTTGGGGCTATGGCATTTTATCATGTGGATCATCTGGTAGTAATTGAGTTCTGTCCTTTCATGGATGAAATTATTAGGCCTTTAAGCCATTAAAAAAAAAACGCACACACAACAAAAACAAAACCAAAAAGCAGACCAGCAACTGTAGCTTCAAAGGAGACCAAGAAGCAAAAACAATCCAGGGAGACAGAAATTGTTTGATGCAGAACCAAGGAAAGGTCTCGGTGTCTTTGCCGGGACCCTCCCAGCAGGAGCTGTGTCTGTTCAGAGGTGAAGCCAACTCAGTAACATCTGCCAGTGGGCTGGAAAGTCTTGACAGCAGGTTTGGGGAAGAAAACTCTTTTATTCTAAGGGCTTAAAAATTTGGACGCTATAATTGGGTTTTCAGAGGAACAGAATGTTGCTCCATCCTGGTCAATTATTACTGTAAATAACTAATTTTAAATTAAAAAATCATGAGAGGAAACAGACTATTGTTGCACTGACTCAAGATTAGGGAAATAAACATTTTTTACATTTTGGGGGACTCTGTATTATATATTCAAGTGTAATAGCATAACACAAATGCGATATATATGTAACATTCAAGGAAGTGTCCTAGATAGATTATGGATAGGGAATATGAGAACTAATATTTGATGATGTTTGTATATACCATGCCCTGTTGTAGGAGTTTCTAATATTTCATGTGATTCTCACAATCACCTTATCATATAGGAAAAAAAGACTCAATTAATTACCTTGTCAGGGGCAATTCAGCTAATAAGTGATGAACCCAGAATTCTAAAAATATATTATAAAATTAATATTTCTTCAGTGTAAACAACTCAAACACAGAAGGCCATAAAGTGAAAAGCAAAAAGTTCTAATTTCTACCATTCAAGTTCTGCTTCTCATAAGCCATCATTAAAGTTTTCTTGTATTTTTCTGAAATTTCCTATACATATGCAATCATACACCTTTATGTCTATTTCTGTTTACATTTTAAGACCTCTCTCTTTACATATATATTTTTTCTTGTTTTTATTTTTAGACTTCAAAGGAATTAAACTATATATTTTGACACTTGCTTTTTACATTTAACTATCTCTTGCAAAATATTTCACTCCAGTATGTACAGATCTATTTAATTCTTTTATGACTGTGTAGTAGTCCACTGTCTGAATTTAATATAATTTAATTGATAACATTAAATATTTTCAGTTTTCTGCTATTACATACTTCCTGTCTGTATTAGTTTCCTCAGGCTGTCATAACAAAATATCATAGACTAGGGTGGCTTAAACAGCAGATATTTATTTCCCACAGTTCTAGAGGCTACAAGGTCCAAGATCAAGATGTTAACAAGGTAAGTTACACTCTGAGGCCTCTTCTTTTGGGTTGTAGATGGCTCTTTTCTCATTGTGTCCTCCCATGGCAGAGAGAGAAAGAGAAAGAGAAAGAGAGCACTCTCCTGTCTCTTCTTATAAAGACACTAATCCTATTGGATTAGGGCCCTACACTTATGACCTCATTTAACCTTAATTACCTCCATAAAGGCTCTCTCTCCAAATATAGTCATTTTGGGGATGGGGACTTCAATGGATGAAGTTTTGGGGGATACAGCATTCAGTCCACTCTCCGACATTGCCTTTTAACAAACTTCTAACATGTTGCCAATCTGATAGGTGAAAGAGTACGTTGTTTTCATTTCCATTTATTTAGTTATGAATGACTTTTGACATCTTTTTCTCTATTTGTAACGACTTGTATCTCTTTGCTATATACTCTTCACTCATGCAACTCTGCCTGTTTCTACTATTGTCTTTTTGTTTATCAGAGCTTTTTTTTTCTTTTTTTTCTGCTTTATAACAAATTTAATCAGTTATACATATACATATGTTCCCATATCCCCTCCCTTTTGCGTCTCCCTCCCACCCTCCCTATCCCACCCCTCCAGGCGGTCACAAAGCACCGAGCTGATCTCCCTGTGCTATGCGGCTGCTTCCCACTAGCTATCTACCTTACGTTTGGTAGTGTATATATGTCCATGCCGCTCTTTCGCTTTGTCACAGCTTACCCTTCCCCCTCCCCATATCCTCAAGTCCGTTCTCTAGTAGGTCTGTGTCTTTATTCCTGTCTTACCCCTATGTTCTTCATGACATTTTTTTTTCTTAAATTCCATATATATGTGTCAGCATACAGTATTTGTCTTTCTCTTTCTGACTTACTTCACTCTGTATGACAGACTCTAGGTCCATCCACCTCATTACAAATAGCTCAATTTCGTTTCTTAGAGCTTTTTTATATCAAGGGAATTGGCCCTTTGCTTGACATAAGTGTTGTGAATATTTTCCTCATTATTTTGGTAATTTAATGTTTACTTATCTTTGCTCAGCTGAGTGTTGCTTCCAGTTCTTTCCTCTATTAACCTATAGTCCACTTCTCCACAGTAGGAGGATGGGTCACTTTAGATAAAGTTGGAGTGTCCATGCATTTTTATTGCACTGTTTTGTCTCCCCTGTCATTCTGTGATGCTGAGCTATGTTCCTATCAGATATCCCCGATTTCTGCAGTTTTTATCCTTCATAAAACATGTTGGTCCACGTGTGTCTCTCTACCCTGCATAGGATTGGCAGAAATCCAGTTATACTCATACCTTTGATATATGTATTGCTGCACTGAATAGCATGCACTGACTAATAGCACTGTTGGATAAGATTTACAATGTGAAAAGTGGTAATCTGTGAAGATGGTTTGGCTGGGATATGGAGTGTGGTCCAGAAAGCAAGCTCCTAAACATTTAAGAAGATAAGTATGTGGCTATTGGTATAATTCAGGTAGGATGTGTAGGAGGTGTAGACTAGGATGATTGCTGTGACTGGAAAGTAGCTTGAAGGATATTTTGAAGATGAGAAATATGAAATAGGATGAGCCGTATTGCTTTGGCATATTCTAAATATTCAGTGTTCTCATGAAAAAAACTCGACTTTCAAATATGTTATAGAACCAGAGACTCAGCCATCAGCTAATATTTGGGGAACTCTTTTTTTTTTTTTTCAGAAGTCTTAATTAACAAAGCTTCTAACTTTATCCAGATTTGGGTGCTCATCTCAGTTTGCATTGTTTGTCTAAAGAGAGGGAAGAAACAAATGAAGGGTGACAGAAGAAAATAATTGTCATTGATAATTACTGTCAGCATCAAACCCATTTTTATTTCAACTGAGCATTGCTTGTGTTTATTTCAGGCAAATCTGTTAGTCCAGAGGTTTGTGATGTTTCAAGAGCTGCAGCTTCATTTTGAGTTTGGCCCTTACCATTGTTTTGTCTTCATGCTTAGGCTGTTTTCCCTCATGGTAGGGAAATGGCAGCCTCAATTTCTGATGTAACACTTTCTCTTTCATGTCTTGGGGAAGGGAGAGGACAGCTCTTCTGTCAGCCACCATGGAAAAGTCCCTGTGGTTTGACCAATTTAAGTTCATGTCAAGGATGGGATCACATAAATGGGTTTAGGTCACTTAGGGGAAGTAGGAATCATTCTTAGCCCAATGGTGTAGTTAAGCAGTTCAGGATTCTGGTAGGAAAATCAGTGCTGGAGGGCAACCAAAAATGATCATTCTCTGGCCTTTGCTTCTCTACCGTTCTAGAATATGAACCATATGACTGTCAGATTCATGTATGATGCATCTTTGTTTCCCCCCTTGGCACCTAACAAAGAGCAAACAGTAGAGTAGATATAAGTGTGTGGGGGTTTTTTTGTTGTTTTTTAGTTGATTAGTTGAGTGCATGAATGAATGGATGGAGGGCATCTCTTTGAGAGAAAAGATTTTCAGAGCAAAATGATAAGGAACGTTTATATTCAAAATTATACATCAACACACATAAGTGTCAATGTAGCTAAGTTTCTTTTGGAGAAAGGAAGGTGGTCGTAATTCAGAAAAAGATCTCTGTCGAGAAAATACGGCTCAGTCTTATATCTACAAATTTGAAACTCAAATCCTAAATAAATTGACAAGGCACACATAAATTTGTATTTCATATGATGACATATTTTGCAATAAAACATTTGACCATGGTGATATTTTTTTGCTTGAATATTTATAACATAAAGCCTTAAAATTTGATTTTGAAATACTGGCATTTGTGAATAAATTATTTGCATAGTTTTGCTTGTTATCTATGTGGGCACAATGTTAAAAATGTATTTAAAAACCCAGAACCCAATTTATAATAATACATCACTTTTTGAGCACCTACAAGGTGTCTGTTGCTTTATATGTACCAGCCATTTGATTCTCAAGTAATCTTATGAGTAACTCTCATTATTACTGATTTTCTGATAAAGAAACTGAGATAGAGACGTTAAGCAACTAGGAAACAGAGATAGAAAGTCACATAATTATCAATTCCATTTTTTGTGGTGGGAATAATTAAAATCTAGTCTTTAACAAGTTTGATGCAATTATATTACAGTGTATAAATGTATCAAGTCAGCATGCTGTACACCTTAAATTTACACAATGTTATATGTCAAATATATTTCAAGGAAAATAAGTAAATATGAAAATAAGGGAGCAAGATTCAAACCCAAGAAAATGTGGTCCAACAATGCTCTTCCATTATGCTACTTGCTTTAGGTTGGGTTCCCAGATTCAGTCCTTTAAGACAAGGTTTTATGTTCAAGGATTGATTAAGGAAGTTCCAGGAGAAAACAGTAGGGGGCAGAGTAAGGCTAGGGAAGGGGAAGCAGCCAAGCAAGGGTGTGACTGCCTTGTAGTTCCAGGTTTAACTTAATCCCACTGTCTTAGCCCCTTTGGTCTCCTCTAACAGAATACCATAGACTAGGTGGCTTCTAAACAACAGAAATTTATTTCTCACAGTTCTGGAGGCTGGGAAGGCCAAGACCAAGACCAACGTGCTGGCAGCTTAGCTCTCTGGTGAGAACCTTTTACTCAGAGATAGCTGTTTTTTCACTGTGACCTCACATGGAAGAAGGGGCAAGGGAGCTCTCTGGGGTCTCTTATAAGGGCACTAATCCCATTCATGAGGATCTGTTCTCATGACCTGATCACCTCCCAAAGGTCTCACATGTAATACCATCAGCTTGGGGGTTAGGATTTTAATATATCAATTTGGGGGGCAGGGACACCAATATTCAGTCCATAGCACCCATGAAGAATATAAAGTATGTTTAGAGTTGTCCTATTTAACACAAGATTACCAGACATTCATATTCTCTTACCTTTTACCTTCCCTAGAGGAATGTACATTTTCTGGTATTTCTTGCTGTTTGCAAAGTGAATCCAAAATCATGCCTCTGGTGCCTAGAAATTAGGCACCAGAACCTGGGTGATGGGTACACAGTAAAGGCTACAGGGATCTGAAGTGATCTTGGTGGAGTAGACACTGCCCCATCTACTACCCTGCCAATAAAGAGGCCAGTACATCAGTGTGGTGGTTAGGAACACCGACTCCCAGTCCAGGCCACCAGAGGTCAAACCAGGGCTCTGACACTTGGGCAAGCTTCTTAACTTATATGTGTTTTACTTTCCATTTCTATAAAATGTGTGAAAATTCTATTACCTAAGCTCATTAGGTTGTTTTGAGGATTAATGAATGTAATATTTATGTTTATATGTCTAGTCTGTATATAAACTAGAGCCTGAGAGCCTGATGGAAAGTAAGAACTAGCGTGATGTGACTTGCACAAGGTCATGTCGCACAGGTGGTTAGTGGCACAGCAGGAAGTCAACTTGGTCTCCAAACCTCCAGGTCATTCCACTACTCCTTGCTGGCCATATAAGTGTTAATTTAAATTTTCTTAGAGTAGGTAGGTGATCTCTAGCTTATTAAATATCTTAGTTAACCAAAAATTAATATATAAATATAGGGCCAGAAGCTATGTTAGAGTTCATGAATAGTCTATTAAAAATTCAAAAAACAATACATACACTGAGCATGCTGTGTTATGAACTTTCTTAAAGGTAATTTTCTGTTTTATTTTGTTTTTTTTTAAATATGCTTGAAGTGTTTGGCAAAAGTACCTCATTAATTCACATGCAGAAATTAATGACTGTAAATCATAATGTTTTACCTTTCTCAAGGGTATTGGCATGTTCACCAAGTAAAACAGCCTTAGTACTAAGTGCCTATTAAGTGCAATTTCAGAAATCAATAAGCAAGGGAGAGAGACATTTATGTGTGTTAGAGGGGGTGATTTTTTTCCCCATATTGCCTATTAAGGGCATTTTATTGAAGTAACTTTGTTATTAACTTACCCAGATCCAATTAAGAATAATAATTAAAATAAAATAGTAAAACAAAAGCAAAGCAGTTTTATATGGCAAGTTTCCTAAGAGAAAAAAAGCTATTTTCAGATAGCACATACATAAATGCACACACATATTGATAAGTTGATGGTATATAGTTGTGTGATTATTAATCAAGGCTCTTGGTTGCAAGTAACAGAAACCCAACTTGAACTAGCTTAGGAAATAGAAAGGAATGTACTGATCCATGAAATAAGAGGAAAGGTTGAATAAATAAGCCACAGAATGGCAGAGATGCAGCTGGTTTCAGGAACAGCTTAAGTTAGGTATTCAAAGACTGTCTTGTCTTTGGCACTTTTCTGTGTGCTGACTTTATTGTATCTCACTACATGCTGGCTTCTTCCACAATCTCCACCTTCTAGAAGGCAGTGGGTTCTTTTTCATAGTTTGAAAATCCCCAAAAAGGATTGATGCATTGAGCACCCATCCCTGAACTGGTCAATTGTGGTTGCATGGGCATGGTCATGCAGGAAGATGGTAGTTCCTAGGAGAATTCAGGATTGCAGTACGGAGTGAATTATTTCCCAGAGATCTCCTTTCCCTCAGTTTTTCCCTTTTCTTCATTTCTTTTAGTCATCTCCATCTGGTTTGAACATGATTTCCTGGGCTTTAGCTGCCAAGTCCATTCAAGCTGTGACCTCTTGATGCCATATCAATAAGTCGGGTTTTACTTTGAACCCTGAACTTTTTCAGAGTGGATTACCTGTGGGACAGTGATATCATTCTCTTGCTCAATTTGGTTGCCTCTTAAAAGTCAGATATATTGTCATTCTCAAAGAGTTCTCCCCATCAGGGATGAAGATAAAGAGGGAGAAAGGGAGAGAGGGAAGCAAATAGTCACATGACCTTATAATCATCTATCTATACAACTAGTTCTGGCTAAAATGTTCTCATAGGCTGCCTCACTTTATGAGCCAGGTGCCCTTTGGATAACCTTTGTCAGAGCTGGTTTACCTGCTATTATATGGACAGCAACCTGTGCTTCAGGTGCGTATGTAAAGAGGGATGCCAGGAACAAGAATGGGCAGGAAGAAAAGTGGTGATGGGGATTTACAAAATTGCCAGCTCGTTACAGATTCCACCCATCACCTCTTTCCTTTTGTTTTAATTTTTAATTTATTAGACTGCAAGTTGGTTTTGGAGAGCTATGTTCCACTCATGTTCCAACAAGTCACATCTTAGATGGGTAGACTTGGAAGAATAAGTATAGGAAAATTGCTCATAAGAGCTCTAATCACCTCCTGTTTTTCTCACTGAGCTCAGTATACTTAGACCAGTCAAGAAGGGCATTTTATCCCCCTCTTTTTTACCCGCCAAAAATGAAAACAAAAGCAAGATAACACATATATTTAGCTATAGATAATGAATCTTATTTTTTTTTTACTTTTTACACTTTTTATTTTGAAATAATATCAGACTTACAAAAAGAGCTGTAAAATAGTAGAGTTCCCTAAATGCTAGCATCTTACATTTATTTAGTTTGATTATCAAAACCAGGAGATTACCCTTGATACAATATTATTAACTAATCTACAGATCTATTCAAATAAGAGGAAACAATGTATATTTGTGATAATTTCACATCACAAACAAATGCAGAGACAACCATGGCCTAGGTACAGGTGTAAAAATCTGAGAATTGTTAGCTTTTTATTTAAAAATATTGAGGTGGGGGGCTGTATTAGATTCCTAGAGCTTCCATAATAAATGACCACAAGCTGGGTAACGTGAAACAGGAGAACTTTATTCTCTCAGAGCTCTGGCAGCCAGAAGTCCAAAATCAAGGTGTTGACCGGGCCATGCTTTCTCAGAAGGCTCTAAGGGAGAAACCTTCCTTTGCCCTTCCAGCTTCTGCTGCTTTCTGGGGTTACTTGGCTTGTGGCAACTTGACTTCAGTCTCTGCCTCTGTCTTCACATGGCCATCTCCGTGTGTGTGTGTGTGTGTGTGTGTGTGTGTGTCTGAGTCTGAATCTCCTTCTCCTCTCTCTTCTATTAAGACACTAGTCATTGGATTTAGGACCCATCCTAAGCCAGTGGAAACTCATCTTAACTAATTACATCTGCAAAGACCCTATTTCCAAATAAGGTTACATTCTGAGGTTCCAGGTGGACATGAATTTTGGAGGAACATTGCTCAACACAATGTAGGGGAATTAAGCAAAAAATAAGTTTCTTTCTGCAAGTGTTAGTCCTAAGGTAATTGATATTTGAAAGTTGAGAAAACATGGTTACATTCAGGCTACCTTTTTTTTTAATAAATATATTTATTTTATTTATTTATTTTGGCTGTGTTGGGTCTTCATTGCTGTGTGCGGGCTTTCTCTAGTTGTGGTGAGCAGGGGCTACTCTTTGTTGTGGTGTGAGGGCTTCTCATTGCAGTGGTTTCTCTGGTTGCGGAGCATGGGCCCTAGGCATGTGGGCTTCAGAAGTTGTGACACGTGGGCTCCAGTAGTTGTGGCACATGGGCTCAGTAGTTGTGGCTCGCAGGCTCTACGGCGCAGGCTCGGTAGTTGTGGCACACAGGCTTTGTTGCTCCTTGGCATCAGGCTACCTTTTAAAGGTAGTGCTCACTGGACTTGTTGATTGACTGCATCTCTGGGAGATGGTGAGGGAAGCGGGATGCAGCATAAGTCACTGGAGTTGAGATGATCAGGAAGTTAGGAGGCATTGCATTTGATGATTCAGCTTCCTTAATGTTGGCTGCATGAAAAAGGTAGTAGTCACTTCATTTCCATTCAATAAGTAGTTATTAAGTAGTCTGGGTGTTGCAGGGACTTTGCTTTGACCTGACTAAAGAGGTCAAGAAAAGATGGGGTCATGAGAAACAGTATAAATATCTGGGGGTTTTCAATGTCTAGGTTATTTTATCGTCAATGTTAATTTTCATCTTTGTCTTGGCTATGCTTAGTAGCTCTTGTTTTTTCTTCTTCTTCTTTTTTACTGCTAAGTCCTCTCAATAGTATCCCAAAGTTCCAGTTTCTTGAACTAACTGAAGGGATTGTTTTACCTGCTAAAATCCTTCAGGTTGAAGACTTCCCTCTCTTTTTCATCTGCGTTTTTGTTCTCCGGCTGTTTTTTAGTATGCACCCACGCTAACAGATAACCCGCAGCTGCCAGGCCATCCTTGCCTGGCTTCTGTTGCATACGAAGGTGGGCGTACAGGCCTACCATCTGTTCTAGGTCTGTAAATTCCATCTATGTGCAAGAACACAGTGATCAATCACACAGTTTAATATGTCATGAGGTGGGTGTCATTGCCACCCACTTCCATAGGCACTTTTAAAAAATATTTCTCTTTATTTATTTCTTCTGCTGGCATATAGCCAACTAAAAGCAAAATTCAATTAAATGTTCATTACAGTCTCAGGAATACCAATTTATTTATATTTGTGTACTTTATCTTGCCATGACCTTCTTTGACAATTTCTATCACTGTAATATTTTTTTGAATAGAGGCAAATTTTTGTCATTACCAATTTGACTGTGATAATAATGTGACACCTATGAAGTAGTAATCAAAATAGGAAATCCTTTGTAAGTGCTGCCCCTTATAGACAAGCACTGATAGACAAATAAACCTTACAGCCTTATTTGTCTCTGAAATATTTAAATACAAAAGTATAGCACTCCACCATTGTTTCAAACAAGGCAGTGATGCAAAAGGAAAATTCTTTCCTGTGGACTGTTACCAAGAGCACAAGAAAGAGTAGTGTTGAGTGTTTGCATTCAGCCAACAAGCAGTGTGAGTCATGGACCCCTTGTGCGCCTCACTCTCCTTCCTCAGATGTACTCACTGGTCTCTGCCTCAGCCTTACTTGGGAGAAAAGAAGGATATCACAGCAGGGGATAAAACTCAAGTGCTATGACTGCTTCAGATGTTTGTGGAACTGGTTGTGGCAGCAGAAGATAATGTGCAGCCATCATTTGGTGATCTGTAGCCATGCACTGGTGTCACTAGGCTCTTAAGCATGACAGGAAGCTTTGTGGGAAATTCTCTCCTGTGCTGGGCGCCATAAGCCAATGGCCCTGTCCCGCTCTCATCAAGGAGCTCTCATTCCCTGGAACTTGGACCCTGCACTGTCGGGTTATTCCCATCCATGGGGTCTCACTTAATTATCCCCCATGGTCAACTTAAAATTCTCTATCAAGAAATTCTCCTCTTTTCAGGAGTTTGATAACTCGTATTTTTCCTCCCACGTCTGTGGCCTCTTCACTCAGTAGTTAGCCTTACGTATCATTCTCAGGCACTTCTCTTTCTTTGTCTCTTTCATCTCACAGTAGAAAAAAATTATTTTTTTCCAAGGGCTTCACTTCCTCCAAGGCTTCCTATATTTTCTTATGATCAGTACCTAGGTTTGCCTGCAGTAAGTTTCCTTCTTGTTTTATGAGTGTATTTTTCTTAGGAAATCCTCCTTTTCTAGGCTGTACTATCCATTTGTAACCTGGGGCTTGGGTTGCAATTTAATTCTCCTTAAAGCCTTCACTGAGTTTCGAGGAGAGACCTTGTTATTTGCTCTCCTTAGGAGAGAGCACAGTTAAAGGTCACAGTCTGTCTCCTCTCCCTAGAGGCTAAGGGTACTTGGACTGGGTCTCAAGGAGGGCAGGAGACTCCCCAGGCATGGCGCTCCCTCCCAGTCTGGCACTGCTCCCCTGAGGGCAGTATTGCATGGGGATTTTCACAGTGGCTCTGAAAGCACCTCCTGGCATTGACATCTGCCTGACAGTTGTCGGCAAGTTGCCTTATGTGAAACCCTTCATCTGCTCGCTCACTGGGAGCAACCTCCAAGGTCATTGGTGCGTCTCCAACATATCTTCCTTCAACAACGAGTTGCAGCAGAAGAATACTGACCTTGGGGTCAGACCAGCCTAGTTTCAAATCCCCATCCACCACTTCCTAGCCATGGTACTTTGAACTTGCTGCCTAAACCTCTGAGTCTTAGTTTTCTCATCTGTACAATGGAGACAATAACATTTACCTTATAGATTTGTTATAAATAGCAAATGAAATATGTGAAATGACTCAATAGTGGCTGGTAGTTAGTAGGTGCTAAATAAAAGACAGATGTTACTATTATTGTTCCTAGAATGCATTGTTAGCTTGACAACTTGGTGTTGGCTTCAGCACTTCCTTTATACATACAAAAGGCACTTGTTCTTAAAGAGATTTTTTAAAGAAGTTTATTGGAAGCTCCTCTAAGACAGGCACCACCCAGCCTCACATACTCTGCCCCCACCCTCTCTTAGCGCCCTCTTGCTGTGCCATTATGAAGGCCTCTAGTTTATGTAGCTGCCTTGGCAACAGCCAACCCTCATTTGCCCTAAGGACTCCTATCCAGGACCTACCTTGTAGAGCTCGGTACAACCTACAGGTTCTGCCTGAACTTAGAAGGCACGTAGCAAAAATCTCACATGTGCCTGAATATTTTACTATGGACATATTAGCAGTTTCCTGTCCCCCTTGGAGTACTGAGGTGCCCAAATAAGTACTTGCAAAAAAGCTCAAACTAAATGTGGAAACTACAATCTCGTAGAAATCCTGGGCTGTCCTGTGTACTTGTTATATATTATGCAATCATGCTTGAACAATAACTGTCATTTTCAAGCAAAATAGAAAATAGTTTCTGTCTTCAGGGCACACGATCTTCTAGAGATGAGGCAAGTGCAAACACAACATGTGCAACCATGTCATTTTCTGTGAATGTGATGTTAAAAATGTACGTGTGGGTTAGGTGTGGCAGGACTCTATGCAACACAAAAGAAAAGCTGGATTTAAAAACTTGAAACTCTGGCTGCCCACTCAGAGCTCTACTCACTGCCTACTGCTTCTCTCTTGGGCTGCTTAGATTTTCATATATATATATATATATAAACATATATATATATAAACATATATATATAAAGAAAACTAGAAAATCAAAATGGAGAGACTTAGGAGAAAATAGCTGAAAACACTTCATCTTTATGACTGTCTAAAGCAAGGATTTTAAAATGAATTGTTTGCATTTGAGTAGTTAGGGCTAAAAGAACAAATGTGGATGAGCTCTAAGACAGCTAAACTCTTGGAAATTTAGGAACACACCAGGCCTTCTTTGGCAGTTGAGCAGAAGGTTCAAAGAACCCTGTAACTAATGGCAACACCTGTAGCCCAGCTAAGCTAAGTACAGGGCTCATCCACTTCCTCTGGATATAAGGCTCCTTGGGTTGTTAGGATGTGCTTAGCTCATTCTGGGTTCCTGGACAATGTTCTGAAGGGAACTTACAGAAGGGACAATGGAAGGAGCATAGTCACCTAAATCACGCTTTCAGGACCAACTTTACCACTCATTCTATTTTCACCAGTTTCCTTCTTCTAATTTGAGCAGTGTCACGGGAGTGCATCGCTACAATGACTTTTTCTCTCCTAAGTTCTAATGGTAAGATTCTTGTTAGAGTTTGATTTTAATCACTAAAATAAAAATATCCTTTATTGAGCCCTCCTTTGTGCCTAGCACTATGCTCTGTACCATATAGATAGATGATAGATGATAGAAAGATAGATAGATAGGTGATACATGATCTATTACTGCCAGTAGGGATGGGTAAAGATAACATTTTGAGGTGGCAGAGAGGGAGACTGTAGGCGTTTATGCCTATGTGATTCTTTTTTCTATGTGAAAAAGAGAGAGACAGAGAGACAGAGACAGAGAGATGGAGAGAGAGACAGAGAGTGCCAGGGCAAAGTAAAACCTGGAAGAGAGCAAGCAAGTTTTGAAACAGCTGCTATGCAGAATGGTAAGGGAAACAACAGTGAGTTAAAAAAGCAAACAACAGATTAGTAAAGTCCTAGGATTCTTGGAGGAGTAAACGGTTATCGCATCTTTGCTGTTGCCATTGTCTTTGCCACTGTCATCACTATCAGCACCATCATCATCATCACTGTCATCATCTCCAGAACAAATTGTGCTTCAGCCACATAGCTGTTACCATAGTTGAGAAAACTATTCCTTTGAAAAACTAATAATCATTTATGCTAGTTTCACGCTTATCGTAGGGTGTTGTAGGGTGTTTTTATTCATTGCATCCTCCCTCTCACCTGTGCTTCCTTAGGTTAAGCCCGTGATACAGAGAGGCCACGAGAGTCTGGTCCATCACATCCTGCTCTATCAGTGCAGCAGCAACTTCAGCGACAGCGTCCTGGACCACGGCCACGAGTGCTACCACCCTAACATGCCCGATGCCTTCCTCACGTGCGAGACTGTCATTTTTGCGTGGGCCATTGGTGGAGAGGTGGGCCAATGATTACTGAGATGTAACGAAGTTAATTGATCATTTTTCCCCCTACAAGTCTAACACTTACTTGTAAAACTCTATATACTATTTTTTAAATGTATTTATTTATTTTTGGCTGCGTTGGGTC
Source organism: Hyperoodon ampullatus (assembly GCF_949752795.1). NCBI lineage: Eukaryota > Metazoa > Chordata > Mammalia > Artiodactyla > Ziphiidae > Hyperoodon > Hyperoodon ampullatus. The sequence continues at coordinate 59,182,430 of NC_136925.1, read as the reverse complement.
TTCATTGCTGTGCGTGGGCTTTCTCTGGTTGCTGCGAGCAGGGGGCTACTCTTCATTGCGGTGCACGGGCTTTCTCACTGTGGTAGCTTCTCTTGTCGTGGAGCATGGACTCTAGGTGCACGGGCTTCATTAGTTGTGGCATGTGGGCTCAGTAGTTGTGGCTCACAGGCTCTAGAGCGCAGGCTCAGTAGTTGTGGTGCACGGGCTTAGTTGCTCCGTGGCATGTGGGATCTTCCCGGACCAGGGCTCAAACCCATGTCCACTGCATTAGCAGGCGGATTCCTAACCACTGTGCCACCAGGGAGGCCCTATATAGTATTTTTGATATGAGGGTGGTTTATTTTTCTTTCCATAGGAAGTAATTCTTTCCTTAAGCCATTTTATTTGATCAACTATAGATTAATGGAGTTGAAAAACGTTGAAATATCGTTGAGAATGGCTGGCTTTTGGGTGGAACAGAGCTCTGAGGGACTTTCACAGGAGAGTATGTTATGGAATTTTGCTTGTTTAGGGTTTTTCCTATCCACCTCATGTTGGATTATCCCTCGGCACTCCGTTAGACCCTCATTATGTGCTCCTGGAAGTCCATTACGACAATCCAACATATAAGGAAGGTGAGTGTATTCTTTATACATTCTACCTATGATTTTAAAAGTTTTGTAACTTTTTATTTTAACAGAGTTAAACAGACTTAAAATAAAATAGCATCCAGTGGTAGAAAGAATTAACCTATACATTTGTCATCCAATTAGGATACTTTTATTAGAATGAAAAAGGGCACTATTAATAGTTACACTGGGACAACAGTCATTAACCAGCGATGAACCAGGCAAATGGGCGCATGTGATCACTAATTTTAAAAAGCAATTTGCATATTACTTACCAGGAAGTAGAATAATAGCCTTTTTCCTTTATGATGTATATTAGTCCCAAATAAATGATGCTTACAAAATATTTTCTTTCTAAAAGCATATATAAAAAACTATCATTCATCACACTAGAAAATATTAAGCATTTTGCTGTGTGATAGGCAAACCATAAATATACTCAAAAATATTTATGCAGTGACACTGTGTAATATGATGTTGAAATGAAGAGAGGTAAGTATTTACACCTGAATTTACTATGTAATATTCCAAAGCCAACAAATGGAAGGATTTAATATGAAATTATCAACAGAAGAAACTTAAAGTTATTATTTTACACTGATTCGTGCAATTTTTCAGCAAATAGTGATCACCAATGATGTGCTGGATCTGTGTTTAACAACATAATGTCCCCACCCTCATGGACATTATAGTATAGGGGAAAAGAGAAACAATAAAATAATCACAACAATTAATACAAAATTATATATATGTTACTTGATCCAAAGGTCAGTTTGGTAGTCACAGGTAGGTAAGTCACCACTGCAGAGAAGAAGCAATTAATTTTATAGCGGAACAGATTTATGAAGTGTTGGGGCTCATACTGTCCATCCTTATGATAACTTATGTCACAGCAAGAGATGTGTCTTATTCATCTTTCCTCCCCACTGTTCCTGTTGTTGTGCTGTTCACATGATAGATTCTTAATAACTGTTTGTTGATCAAACGACTGATGAATTATTAAAAGACTGGTAATAAACTATAAAGAAAGTTGACCATTAATACTTTTCTCCATCACCAGGTGGTTTCTAGACCAAGGGGTTTTCACCTCTATGTAAATGTTACTGAACTTCACCTCAAAACAATATAAAATGAAACTCCTGTTGAGTTATTCTATATTCTAATGAATGACTTTAGAATTTTCGTTCTGTCTTCATGTTAGGTAATTGTGGAATATATCAGCTAGTCAACACAAACGTGTCTCCTATGGTATGCTGTGTAAGTCAAGAATGGTTGCAGACCATATGGCGACTCATCTTATAATTCCTCTTTGTGAAGCTGAATGATGCCGTGCGTTAATCTTTGCTTGTACTCCTTTCCCTTGTGAGATTTTTTTTTTTTTTTTTCGGTACGCGGGCCTCTCACTGCTGTGGCCTCTCCCGTTGCGGAGCACAGGCTCCGGACGCGCAGGCCCAGCGGCCATGGCTCACGGGCCCAGCCGCTCCGCGGCATGTGGGATCCTCCCAGACCGGGACACGAACCCGCGTCCCCTGCATAGGCAGGCGGACTCCCAACCACTGTGCCACCAGGGAAGCCCCGCCTTGTGAGATTTTTAAGAAAAGCCAATGAACCCATTTCTGGAAAACTTTTTCTTTTTTAAGAACTCAAACTCACTTTTAATTATTCTTGCTTAAATGCTCGTTCCAGGCTTGATAGATAATTCTGGATTGAGGTTATTTCACACGACAGATATAAGGAAATACGACGCTGGGGTGATTGAGGCTGGCCTCTGGGTAAGCCTCTTCCACACAATCCCTCCAGGCCTGCCTGATTTCCGGTCTGAGGGTCACTGCACCCTGGAATGCCTGGAAGAGGTATGCTATGTCTGAGTCTATGAGCTGCTGTTTCCAGATTAATCTATGCTCTTAGAAACTATGTTTGGAAAATTCCAAGTTAGTTTATTATTAATATTTTTCTAGTTGTCATGCTGTAAAACAATTATTTACAATTTTAGCAAGACCTTTATTGCTTTTTTAAATCTTGAAGACTACAGGTGTAGAATTCTAAAGACAGGAATAATTTTCAGGGTGTTTTCCTTCCTTTCCCCTCCTTTGATTGTTTCATAGTGGATACTTCACTTTCTCTTTTACAGTTTCGACCTTTGTTTGTATAGTCCCCTTTTCCTATCTCAACTTTATCTTTTATCCATATTTGTTTTCCATGATTCATTTTCATTTTTTTCTCATTTTCTCTGATTTATAGTTGCCTTCCCTTCTTTAACCAAAGAGCAAGAATAACTAATATAAAAATACATATTGGATAAGAGAAAACCATATATAAGTATTTCATAATGGCTGCTTCCACTTATAGTTCTTTTTTCTTGAATTAAAGTATTTCAACATGGATAGTATTCTTTATGAATTATAGGATATTGTGGTTGTGGACAGTATGGCAGACTGGTGGAGTGGAAAGATTGTGCTCTTCTGAGTTATTTAAGCCATTTACACCATGAATTAAATTACCATGACATCAACCACTAGCTGTAGGACCATGAGCATTTCATTTAATTTCACTCTCCCAGTTCAGTTTTCTTATCTGGAAAAGTGGGAATAGATTCTCCTTTTAAGAGTTTCAATGTGCAAGCTACCAACATACTGAAATCTTTTGCCAGGAGCTCTGACTGCTTTCTTACCTACTAAAAGAAGAAAAAAGAAAGATAATATTTAGAAGTGGTCCAGTTGGTCCTCAGCAAGCATTAGTTCCTTTTCTTTTCTCCCAGCCAGTATTGCTTCACAAAGATAACACTGCTAGGTATAAGTCAGGAAAAATCCAAATTCAAAATGTCTGGCAGCTCATGCATTCACTTAAATTGTGTAAGCTTTTCTTCTCAGTTGTCTCTACAAGTCTGTTTTAAGGTAAACTGTCTGAGCTTATTTGGGCTAATCAGGCCTCCCCTGTGTCCCCTGTAGGCTTTGGAAGTTGAAAAGCCAAGTGGCATCCACGTGTTTGCTGTTCTGCTCCACGCTCACCTGGCAGGCAGAGGCATCAGGCTGCGTCATTTTCGCAAAGGGGAGGAAATGGGATTACTCGCTTATGATGATGATTTTGACTTCAATTTCCAGGAGTTTCAGTACCTAAAGGAAGAACGAACAATTTTACCAGTATGATTGTTTTGTTCTTTTTCACTGAATGTCATCAAAGTCCTGAGACATAGGTCTGCTGAGAATTAGCCAGGTTTCTATTGGTGAAATAAATCGCTCATCCATATCCTCAAAGCCACCCACCATGGCTGTTGCACAAGCCACATGGAATGTGTTTGATCTGTTTTCCCAAACTGAAACTTATTTTTCTTACTATTCCCAGGGGCAACTCAAGTTGTTGATTTAAAAAGAAAATGAAAACTTGGGTTTTGTGCTGTAAGCATCTTTATTTTTTTTTAATTTTATTTATTTATTTATTTTTTACTTGACTCCCCAGTTAACAATCCTTTGGCTTGCAGTTCAGGTAATGGTAAGATCAGAAGTTTGCTTTCACCATAAGATAGTTTTTGGAAGTTTTATTTCAGTAAACATGAATATAAGGTAATTCTTTCATTTGACAAAGATATTTGGACATAGCTAATTATTCTATTGTGTGTAATCCAGCTTGCAACAGTACTTGGGGTTCTAGTGGAAGGACACAGAAGAGAATTCTATGTTTTATAATAATGAAGAATTTAAAAAATTTTATGATGCTTCATTTTGTCAAAATTTTTATTTAATGGCCATCAAGCTCAATAGTTATATAAATTCCTACCCTTATTCTCTTCTTAAAAGTCAGATACTTATACTAGTTATGAAGTGAGAGTAATAGCAGTATCTTTTCTACATGCAGAAATTCCCTGATACACCCTGAGAGTAGGAAGATGAAATCTGAGAAACAGTGATCTCAAGATCCTTAAGGACTACCCTCCATTGTATGGTGTTGTCTTGTCTTGGGACTCTCCAACCAGTTTCATGGGTTATCTCAGAACTCCCTGTGACACAAAACTGGTGTGCCATAAGTAGGGTATAAATATGTTGAGATACTGATCTCTGGGCTCTCTGAATATCTAGGCAGGGAGGACAAATCTGGGGGCCATTATCCAGAGCTCACTCCCTCTGATGAATAGCCTGTCCACTTACTTGACTGGGGAGCCATAAAAAATTATTTTCATTATGTGCAGAACTGTTCAAAAGGTTGAAAAGTATGGGAAAAATAAATTACTAGTAATTTGCCTCATAAACCTGTTTTAAGAAAATGAATACCTAAAGACCTTTAAAGAAAATAATGTAAATGAGGAGATAATCACAATAACTAGTATCTGTGGCTAACATTTATGAAGTGTTTAATCTGTACTAAGAGCTAGGTGTGTGCTCTGTCATGTAATCTCCTCCCAACAGCTGTGCAAGATAAGTGCCATTTTTATCATTATTTTTTAGATGAACAAATTGTGCCCAGTTGAGTCATTTCCTTACCTAAGGTCATGCAGCTAGAACATGGTGGAGTCTGGCCTGAACAAAGAGAGCCTTATTTGTTTGTTTGCTTGCTTATGATACTAGCAAACCTAGAATTTAATAGATCAAAGGTCTTCTTATGAATCAAATTACTTAATGCATGCATTCATATAGCAAATTAAACTGTTGGTCTACAAATGTATTAGATAAATAGAACAACATGAAACTCCAATCTGAAAGCTTCTACTTTTATGTTTTAGGGAGATAATCTAATTACTGAGTGTCGCTACAACACAAAAGATAGAGCCCGGATGACTTGGGTAAGAAGAATTTTATTATTATTAAAATTTATTTGTGGAGGAGGAGGAATAAACTTTGATTTTAGAAGAGAAAAAAGTGAAAAGCATTCACATTTGGAAGCAAAATTCCTGAATGTCTTGAACGTGAATCATCATAAAAGTAAAATCAGAGCTGTTTTAGCATTTTATAAGATTAACTAATGATACTTTGGTAATATTTGCAGTATAATTTAGTGACCCTTTCATGAAAAGCTATCCTTAGTCTGTCTTTCAGTTTTTCCTCACCAAATATTATTAATAAAGACCTGTGGTCTCTAATGACCACGCGCGTGAATCTGGACTTAGATGAATCAAGACTTCAAAAGGAAGAATAAATTCCATGACCTTAGTGCTTCTGACCCAAAGAGAAATCTGGTCCCAACAGATTTACTGGGGAGTTCTGCCAAACATTCAAGAAATAAATCACTCATGCCTTCCTCGGTCTCTTCCAGGGAGCACAAAAAAAGGGGGAACACCTTCTACCAACTCATTTTATGAAGTTAGCACAGGCTTAATACTGAAACTTGATATGGGCAATATGAGAAAGGTCCACAACATGCACCAGAGGGAAGTAACTTTGACAACGTATTGACAAACCAAATCCAGCATTATATAAAAATGTAACATTAGGACTGATTTGGGCTTAACTAAGGAATGTAAAATTGGTTCAAATTAGAAAATACACTAATGCCATTATACATTAAGAGATCGAAGGAAAAAGACTTATGATCACTTCAATAGGGGCAGAAAAAGCATTCATAAAATTTGTCAGTCATGGGGGGAATAAAGGACATTTAGCAAACTAGGAATAGGAGAGAATTGCCTTAACCAGATAAAGATTAGCTGCGAAAAATCTATAGCAAATATCAAACTAAGTGAAATACTAGAAGTAATTCTTTAAAGTCAGGAAGAAGACAAGGATGTTTATTATCACTGGTTTTATTCAATATCGTAGTAGAAAAGAAAAAAATGAGATATAAAGATCAGAAAGGAAGAAGCGAGGAAGTAAAACACATTATTTACAGATATTGTAATTTTCCACATCAGAACCTCCCCCAAACTGATAAATCTAAAGTTAATTGTATTTTAGTGTACAATAAATTATCTCAAGAAAATTCAATTTAAGGCTATAAATTCTATAGAAATAAAATAACATTAGATGTGTTTGATCTCTATGGAGAAAATTATTAGTCATTATGCAAGACATTAAAGATCACCTAAAGAAATTAAGAGATACTGTGTTCATGGATAGAAAAGCTCAGTGAAAAAAAGATACTCTTTCTTTTTAAATTGGTTTATAAATTTGATATAATTCCAGTAAAGAAAGATCAGAGAGATTTTATGATTTGGGGTTTTGGTGTCTAACGAAGAAATCTTCACCTAGCCAAAGGTTTTCTCCTATTTTTAAAAAAATTTTTTTCTAAAAATGTTACAGTTTTAGCTTTTACACGGAGCAAGTTGATTGTAAAATCTACATAAAAGAGCAAAGGGTTAAGAATTGGCAAGACACTACTAAAAAGAACAAGATGGGAAACAAGCTACTAGATTTGATGACTTATTTTAAAGCTATGGTGATTAATAGTGTGGTTTGGGTCCAGAGTTGGAAGAGTGGAGCAGAATAGGGATCCTGGAAACAGACCTACAAACCCCCTATATGGAAACTTGGTTTAAGATAGAAATGGCATTCAGATAAATGGCAAAGGATGGACTTTTCCATTAAAGAATTACTGACACAGTTGGGTATCCAGATGACAAAAATAAAATTACATCTTTATCTCCCGCAATACACAAAAAAATCATTTCCAGGTAGATTAAACGTTAAAATGTGAAAAACAAAATATTAAAACCATTAGGAAAAATTTATATAAATATAACTTTAGTACTTTGGGGTAAGAACTTATTAAACAGAACATAAAAAGTGCAAACTATAAATTAGAATATTGATGAATTTGATTACCTTAACACTTTTGGTTACCCAAAAAACACTATTAAGTGAAAAGATAAGTTCTAAACTGAAAAAAAAATTTGCAATACATAAAGCATTAGTATCCAGCATATAAAATAAATTCTATAAATCCATAACATAAGACAAACATACAATAGAAAAATAGCAGAAGTGTGTCCCTCACTGGACATTGCCATTGGTGTCAAGGAATGACCCACTTAAAGTTATACTCTCTTCAGTGGGGCAGCCAGCAGCCAATGACTGGTTGATGTGAGAATACAAAAGCCCAATTCCCTTCCTACAATTTGGTATAACTCTGAATAGCCATCCCAGCTCAAGGACAGATTAAATATATTTACTGAGGTGTCAGCTGCACCTCATTTGCAGATCAGCTTCTCCTTTTGCCCAATCCTGCATCAAGTGCAAAGCATTGTTTTGCAATTTGTAAAATCATTGCATATTAACCACTATGTTAATGTATAACTATGAACAACACTACTATGTTTTTCACCTTCACTTTTGAAAGATAGATGATTTGCTGGATACAGAATTCTTGGTTAATTTCTTTTTCCCTGGAGCACTTGAAAATGTGATTCCAATATCATTTTGTTACTTCCATCATTTATGATGAAATGTTGGTTGTTCACTGTATTACTGTTCCCCTGTATGCAATGTATTGTTTTTCTTTGCAGCTTTCAAGATTTTCTCTTTGTCTTTGGCTTTTAGCAATATAACTATGATGTGTCTAGGTATGGTTGTCTTCATAATTATCTTTGGCATTTATTGAGCTTCTTGGGTCTGTAAGTTAATGTTTTTCACTAAATTTGGGAGGATTTCCACCATTTTTTTCAAATATGTTTTTCTATTCTTTTTTTCTCTTCCCTCTCATTCTGGAATTCAAATTATATACATGGAACATTTAACATTATCCTACAGATCTCTGAGGTGTTTTCACTTTCTTTAGTCTTTTTTTCTCTGTTCTTTGGGTTGGGAAATTGCTATGGATTGATCTTCAAGTTCACGGCTTCCTTCCTCTGCCATGTCAAGTTGCTCTCGAGCTCATCCTGTGAATTTCTAATTTAGTTATAGTACTTTTCAACTCTAGAATTTCTATTCAGTTCTTTTTTCTAATGTTTTCCTTTGTCTGATGTTATTCCTTATTTGTTCACTCTTTTTTTTTTTTTTTTTTTTTTTTTGCGGTACGCGGGCCTCTCACTGTTATGGCCTCTCCTGTTGCGGAGCACAGGCTCCGGACGCGCAGGCTCAGCGGCCATGGCTCATGGGCCTAGCTGCTCCGCGGCATGTGGGATCTTCCCGGACCAGGGCACGAACCCATGTCCCCTGCATCGGCAGGCGGACCCTCAACCACTGCGCCACCAGGGAAGCCCTGTTCACTCATTTTTAACATATTTACCATTAATTATTTGAACATCTTTCTTTAGCTCTTTAAATATATTTATGTCTGTTTTTAAGTCTTTGCTAAATCCAACATCCATGTCCTCTCACAATTTATTTCTACTAACTTTTTGTCCTGAATACAGATCATAGTTTCCTGTTTCTTTTCATGTTTAATAACTTTTGGTTGAAAATTGGACATTGTTGTAGCAACTCCAGATGCTGTTCTTCTTTTTTAATTAGTACATAATTTACTACTTAGATTCAAACTGTGAACTGTGCCTCCCCTGTGGTATGCAGCTGCTGATGTTTATATACATGACAGCAAGATTATGGAAAACTCAGTGCAATCAGGCAAAGATTCCATCAAACTGACCGATTGGTATCTTGTTACTGAACATCCTCTGAAATGTTCACTGTGGTGAGAAGTTTACATCACATACACTGAACTTTGAGGAGATTATTAAGTTATTTAAGAAAGGCAGCTTTTAAAGAGATGGAAATAACTTTATTAATTTTTAAATGTGCCACTATCTTTTAAAAAACCAAATTGGCCTTTAAGTGATTATTTTTCAGCTTTAAGGTCATTTCAATATGGAAAGAAACTGCATAACATTTGCAGCTTGTGTGCTATAAGTATCAGAGTTGGTGGAACATATACTTTTCTAAATAAAGTATCTCCATTTTCAGGGAGGATTAAGCACCAGGAATGAAATGTGTCTCTCATACCTTCTTTATTACCCACGAATTAATCTTACTCGATGTGCAAGTATCCCAGACATTATGGAACAACTTCAGTTCATTGGTGTTAAGGAGATCTACAGGCCAGTCACGTAAGTAGTAAACGGATTTCATGGTAGGGGTAAGGATGGGCTTTATTTTCATACTAGATTCATCACCATGTTATGGGATTCCTTAATGTGCTGTTCTATTTGATTATTTTCAATTGGGGAGTCCAAGGGACCTTCTTGCTTGTTATGTCCAGGGTCCTTGAGACTACTCTTAGGTTCAGTAGTTTTCTAGGAAGACCTAAAGGATTCAGCTTATAGTTGTACTCATGACTAATATTTATTACAGTGAAAGAATATAAAGAAAAATGAACAAAAGGAAAAGGCACATGAGGTAAAGTCCACACAGTAAACCAAGTGTAAGCTTCCAAGAGACCTCTCCTAGTGGAGTCACACAGAGTGTGCTTAATTCCACTCACGTCAAATTATGACAACATATATGAAGTGTTGTCAACTGGAGAAGCTCATTAGAGACTCAGTGCTGAGAGTTTCTACTTGGGGCTGGTCACATAGGTGCCCTCTGCTTAGCAAATACCAAAATTCCAGATTCTCAGAAGGAAAGCAAGTGTTCAACATAAACAGCATCATTTGTACAGACAGTCTAGGTACAGTAAATTACTCTTATCATTTGGAGAAAGTTTTATGTCCTATAGGAAATTGTTTGCTATTTAAGTTCCCTGATGCCAGCCAAAGGTCAGCCTTCCAAGCAGGTGTTCCTAAGGATGGCTGTCTCAGACCTTCTGTGTTAACTCTTTCTGCACAATTGCATATAATAGAAACGACTTAGGATAAAATTATAAACAAGAGAAATATTATTCCTGCTCCCTTGAGATTGTGTGCTAGAGTGGGGAGGAGGTAATAAGCAAATAAACAACATAATATAAAATTTAAGATATTAAAAGATGTTATGAAAATAATCAAGACAGTGAAGGAAGTGTATAGTTGTTCTCAGTAGGGTGGTGAGAGCTTTTCTCGGGAGGTGTCTTAGTCCATTTGGACTCTTATTACTGCCATAGATAGGGTAGCTTATAAACAACAGAAAATTTACCTGTCACTGTTCTGGAGCCTGAGAAGACCAAGATCAAGATTCTGGCAGATTCAGCATCTGGTGAGGACCCACTTCCTCACAGACAGCCATCTTCTCACAGTGACCTCATGTGGCAGAGGGTCAAGGGAGCTTTCTCAAGCTGCTTCTATAAGGGCACTAATCCCATTTATGAGGACAGAACCTCCCAAAGGCCCCACCTCCTAATAATGTCACCCTGGACATTAAGATTTCAACATGTGAATTTCAGGGGGTGGCGGAACACAAATATTCAGATCATAGCAGGAGGTGATGTTTGAGCAGAGACCTCAGTGATCAGGAGCCAGCCAAGGAAAGATATGGAAGTATACTCTTTAGGGAGAAAAGCCAGTATAATGGATGGTGGGTATGAGGCTAGCATGTTCAAAGAACAGCAAGAAGGTGAGTATGGCTGAAGCAGAGTGAAATTTGGCAGAGTAGGTGAGGAGGTCTAAGAGTAAGTGGGACCATATAGTGTAGAACTTTTTAGGCAACATAAGGACTTTGGGTTTTAAGTGCGAAGAGAAGCTATTATAGGGTATAGGGTATTAAGAATGTTAATTTAGCTACTGTGTTGAGAAAGGACTCTAGGAGGGCAAGATTGGAAAGAATAATATCTACCTGGAGACTTGTGATTGTCCAGTTGAGAGCTGAGGGTGCCTTGGACCAGGATGGTGCCAATAGTGTTTATGAGAAATGGTTCCAATCAGGTTAGCTTTTGAAGGTAGCACTCTCTGGACTTATTGATTGACTGCACCTCTGGGAGATGGTGAGGGAAAGAGAAGAGTAAAGGGAAAGTAATGATATGTGAATGGTGCAGGGAAACATGTTTGAAGAAGAAATTGAGAATTATTATTAATTAATTATTATTATTAATATTAAGGTTGATGTAAAATAAAAGGATTTTATCCATTCTTAGTGCCACAAAGAAGAATTAGGGTGGCTGGTAGAAATTTTCAAGTGTAGATTTTATCTTAATGTAAGGACGAATTTTCTAATGATTAGGACTTTTCAAAATGAAAAGGACTGGTGTAATTAGGCAAAAGATACACATAGATTTTTGAGGGGGTGTATTTAAGCAGAGGTTAAATAAACTCTTAATGAGGATGTGGTAAAATGCAGATCTGAAGGAGGATATACTTATGGTCTCCTTTTTGTTCCAAAATTTTATGGGGATTATAAATTAGGAACTAAAAACACTCTTCTTTTTAAATTAAACCTGCTATTCATAGATATGTTCCACTGAGTTCTTATCCAGACAACCCAATGACCACTAGACAATAAGTCTGTATCTACTAAAATACAAATAACAAAATGCTGGTGTAAATTATGTTGTAGGTTATAAAGTATTTTCACATACATGATTTCATTTAATTTATTTTCACACAATTCCAATAGGTAGAGCAGTATTTGCAATCCCAGTTTAGAGAAGGAAATGGAAGCTAAGAGATTAAAAATCTGTTCAACCTCATAGAGTACATACTAAATGGGGGAGCTAGGGTTTGTATTGTGGTTGATGATATATGTGCCTTTCTGTTCACAATCAATAACTACATTGCAAATAAGTAAATAAAAATATCAATAAAAATCAAAACAACACATAAAAATCATTCTAAAAACAATAAGGTATAGTCTTGTCTTCAAAATATTGAGATTATATTGTTTCTTACTAAGACTTAATAGTTTTTTTTTCCCTTTAGAATATTTTTAACATATTGACTAGAAACTTTTCCTAATCAAGAGAATGTTGGAGTGAATGTTGGATGAACATTCAAAACTGTGTATTTACAAGATGATTGAAATGTGTTCTGTGGTCCAGTTATTTTCTTTTGTGTTCAACTTGCGTGAAGCCTCTGAAACGCTCAGCTCCTGTGCCCCAACGAGCTCTGTCAGTGTCCGCACGTTTGGTCTCCTTCAGGAAATATTGAAGTTGGGGTTTTCATCACTTCGAAAGACAGGGAGGGTTGCTTCAAAGAACAAGGCCAGTTTTGAGATGTCATTGCCCACATAAAACCATTTAACTACATGGTTAAATATAGTTATTCTTCAAAAATATGAGTGAAAAAGAGCCTCTGTTATAAAATACATGTTTGGACTTTAAATCAGACTTTCAAGTCTAGTTCATCATCACAATGACATAATAATCATTAAAGGCCAAACCAACAAGGTTCTGGTGAAAAGATCAGAAAGAGAGAAATGGTTTGAGTGCTTTTTTTCTGTTTTGCTTATAAGAATACCGCGAATTTGGTTTTAGGACACAATACTAAACAGGAATATATATAACATATAACCTAGAATCTCTTATTTTTGCTTTTAATGTAAGGACTATTTAGGTGTCCAGTTTTTTTTTTTAAACATTCTGTAGCAATTCTAGGATTAAAGGATGCATTGGCGGAAAGATAGAGACAAGTACATCCTGTCTCAGGATTTGTCTGTTTTGGGGGATGCAGTTTTTCTCTGCCTCCTACAGATCTGGCAAGGCTTAAGGAAAAACAAAAAACTCCCAAAGATCAGATAACAGAGTAGACAATGAGGTCAGATAAATTTGTATTCTCTGCTGCACCATATATCACCACTGTCTGTGTGGTTTCAGTGAGGTTTATGTGATGGAAAGTTCCTGCCTTATTTGTTCTATTTCTTAAAAACAAAATCAAGAGAGGTGTTTGTATTTTTCTTTGCAGGAAAAAAATTACTTTATGTTGATAAGGTGTAAAAGTCACACAGGCTTTATTATAAAGAGCTTAGGTAATGCAGAAAAAGGTTTTAAAAAAGAGGACAGGGCTTCCCTGGTGGCGCAGCGGTTGAGGATCCCCCTGCCAGGGCAGGGGACATGGGTTCGAGCCCTGGTCCAGGAAGATCCCACATGCCTCGGAGCAACTAAGCCTGTGCACCACAACTACTGAGCCAGTGCTCTAGAGCCCGCGAGCCACAACTAGTGAGCCTGCATGCCACAACTACTGAAGCCCGTGCTCCTAGAGCCCGTGCTCCACAACAACAGAAGCCACCGCAGTGAGAAGCCCGCGCACCTCAATGAAGAGTAGCCCTCACTCGCCGCAACTAGAGAAAGCCCACGCACAGCAAAGACCCAACGCAGCCAAAAATAAATAAATTTAAAAAAAAAAGAGGACGAAAGCAATCACCCCAAATTCTGCTAGAAATAAGCAACACTAACATTAATGGAATGTCATTACAGACATTTTTTCTATGTAGGTATTGATATGAAGATGAATAGAGTAGCGTTAGAAAGATTATAATTTGTGCACTGCTTTAAACAAAAATATTAAAATTTAATTTTGTTTTAATTTATCAGAAGAAAAAGAAACTAAATCAAAATTGAATAGTTGTTGAACAAATAAGCACTGCTATTTTTTTTTTTTTTTTTTTTTTTTTTTTTGCGGTACGCGGGCCTCTCACTGTTGTGGCCTCTCCCGTTGCAGAGCACAGGCTCCGGACGTGCAGGCTCAGCGGCCATGGCTCACGGGCCCAGCCGCTCCACGGCACGTGGGATCTTCCCGCACCGGGACACGAACCTGTGCCCTCTGCATCGGCAGGCAGACTCTTAGCCCCTGCGCCACCAGTGAAGCCCAGCACTGCTATTGTTTTTAACTACAAGATATAATATTGTATAAAGGAGCTCTCAAATGTTGAGAAAATAGATCATAAAAGATATTAACACATTTTTTGAAAACATGTTTCAGTTTTAGATCATAAAGATGAGGACATTCACACTTTCACATTTTCTCCCAAACTCCCTTTTGTACCTCCAAATATTTATTATTTATATTAGAATTTTTGTATTCTCAAGATTTTTAATTTTCACATTTAATTCTAAAACATAATTTCCACAATATTTAATGCAACTTTTATAGATTCAGTGATAATCCCTAATCTTTATATGATTTCTGCATTTCTGAGTTCTTTAATTTGATTCCTCAGGGTTTTGTCCTCAAGTTGCTTAATCAAGAAGGGCTTCCATGTGCTTTATGCCCTGAGTTCTTTTATGTTTGAAAATTTCTGCATTTATATTTGGGCAGCATTTGGCTGGATATAATATTTTGGGATCATACGGTTTTTTCCCCCCTTTGGAGATGTCTTTGGATGAATGGGCTCATTCTTCCTCTACCTGGAGAATTCATAAGTTAAATTGAACATATTTAAGTGTTGAGCATATGAATCAAATTCTCCCGAAACACAAAGTGTTCTTTCAGTACATATATTCACTTCTTTTTTTCATTTCAAGGACATTTTATCTTATGTCTACAAACTTTTTTCTACTCTATTTGGGATTTTTATCAAGCATTTTCCCATAATTTTTCAGAAATGCTCTTCTGCTTCCTGTTTTTTCTAACTTATTTAGTACTAATTTTTTTGTCTTAAATATATTACCTTTAGTCTGCTATCCCTCTTTTCATCTCATTGTGTTGTTTTATCATCTTGTATTTGAGCTCTTGTTTAATTGAATTCATGTTCTTATTAAATAAACTTACAGCGTGAAACACTTGTGGGAATTCTCTCCAGTATAATTGATTTATATCTTCTTCTAGAGTTGATTTTTTCTGTCTCCTTATATGAAATGTGATATAATTTCCTTTCACCCTAAGTTTGCATGGTTGTTTGTCATTTCTTGCTTATGCTGAGCCAGCTCTGTTTAGAACTTCTCTTTGCTCTAGTAAAATATAGGTGAATTTTTACTACCTTCTAAGCAAACCTGAGAGTAGCTTTCTTTCTCTCCACACCACAGTTTGAAGTTTGGGTGATGTATTTTTATGTACTTCCTTTTCTATATTTTGAGGGTAAAGGGCTGTGTGTGTAGAGTTGGGACTCTATATCACAATGCATGGGTTATTCCTTCCTCAGATTTTATTAAAAATCTATTAGAGGATGTTTACTAAGTGGTTAGGCTGAATGCCTTTCCATAAGGGAATGTCCCAGGCCTTATATCATGCTGTCAAATCTGTTGCAGCTCTCAAGCTTTTGCTTCTATCAGGGAGATTCAGCTTTACTGGGTGCTTCGCAACATTCACTGGCTCAGGGAGTGTCGAGAGGATTAGGAGTTGTGCCTCGTTAAGTCAGATTTCCTGGTTTCCTTCTTTAACAATTTGATTGGTAAAGTATACACTGTGTCTTTTTTGTTGGTTTGTTATGGTTTTTTTTTTCAGTCAAATTGCTTGAGGTAGAACATACCTACAATAAAATGCCCCTATGGTTAAGTATACTGTTCTAAAGTTTTCTCAGATGTGTACCCCTGTTTAACCACATCACAAATGAGATATAGAGCATTTTCATCACCGCCAAAACTTCTCTCACACCTCTGGAGACAATCGCCTCTCCACACAAAACTCCAGGAAACCATGGCTTTGATCTTTTCTAGATTTTATGAAAATAGGATAAGATGGTATATACTATTTTGTGCCTGACTTCTTTAACTTACAATGTTTCTGAGATTCATCTAAACTGATGAATATATACTGAGATTCATATATATACATAAATATATATGTATGTATGTATCAGCAGTCCTTTCCATTTTATTGCTGAGTAGTATTCCCCAGTGTGTATATACCCAGATTCATTTATCGATTCACCAGTTGAAAGACATTTGGATTCTTTCCAGTTTGTGACTATTATGAAGAAAGTTGCTGTGAACGTGATTGTGTTCATCCTTGTATGGACATATGTTTACAATTTCTGGGTTAACACCTAGTGGTGGAATCCCTGGATTGTACACTAAGTTTATGTTTACTGAATAAGACTCTCAAAATGTTCTCCAGAATAGCGTACCTTTTTACATTCTCACCAGATTAATAAGATCTCCTACTGCTTAACAATCTTCCCAATGTATTTTGTGTTTTCCATATTTTAAATTTTATCTATTTTAATGTGTATGCAGTGGTATCTTATTGTAGTTTTATTTTCCATTTCCCCATGACGCATGATATAGAGTGTCTTTTCACATGGTTATTAGTCATTTATATATGTTCCTTCATAATGGTTCAAATTCTTGTCCATTTAATTGGGTTACTTTTTTAAAATTTATTGAGTTGTAAGAGTCCTTCATAATTTTAAAAAGTTCTTTATACTTTGGATATAAATCTTTGTCAGGTATATGTTTGCAAATAATTTTTCCCAGTCTGGCTTGATTTTACTTTTTCAACTGTATTTTTTGAAGTCTGTTTTATCATTTTTGGTTTGTTTTGTGCTTTTGATATCCCACGTAAGAAATTGCTGCCTGCCCAAGGTTGTGAAGATTTTCTCCTGTTTTTTTTCCTAAAAACTTTACAGTTTTAGCTTTAGGTTGATGATCCATTTTGAATAATTTTTTTTGTGTTGTATATGCTGAGGTTCATTGTATTTCATACAGATATCAAGTTGTACAAGAACCATTTGATGAAAAAAACTACCCCTTTCCTATATAATTACTCTGGAAGGTTTGCTGAAAATCATTTCACCATATACTGACAATTTCTGGACTCTGAGTTCTGTTTCATTGTGGTACATGTTTAGCTGTACTATAATACCACACTCGATTATTATTATAGTTTTATAGTAAATCTTGAAATAAGAGTGTGTAATGTGTAAGTCTCCAAACTTGTCATTTTTTTTCTTTTTCCAAAATTATTTTGGATAGTCTAAGTTTATTCCATATTCGTGTATTTTTAAATCAACTAGTCAATTAAATTAAGCTTACAAAGGAAAGTTACTCATCAATATTAAACCCTTCCTTTTTATCAACTATAGTGATATATAAATAATACCCTTCTATTTATATGTATATCTGGGTAGTCATTTGGACACTGCCCAGATGTGCAGAAATGTAACTTTTAATTTCTAGAACATTCCTAGTGTTTCTAATAACTAAGTCCCAGTCCCAGTGAGAGCAGAAGAACTTGCTACTTCAACGTTACCTGTTTCTGGTTTACAGCTTAGTCTTTTAAGGAAAAATACTCAGGATAAATATTTACTTTTTCAGGATTTCTACTCATTCTGTCTTTTCCTTCTCTTTTCTCCAATGGTAATCTGGAAGTGTGGTGTAGGACAGGCTGGAAAGGTTAGGAAATTAGTTGGTGTGATGTTACAGATAGGAGCCTGAACAAATTTAGTAGGAAGGGAAAGGAGACAATAACAATGAGACAAGATGCCAGGTCAGGGAGGTTGTGACGTGCTTCTCCTCACCCAGCCTGTCATGCTGGCTCCAACATAGGATTCATTGGGTTTGCCCTTTCCTACATCCTTTTCCATATATTTATAGTAAGTAAATAAATGTGTTTATACCTCTTCTGTCATTTTATACTGTGAAATCTCAAACAGGTACTAGTTTACTAATTTGTTTTAGCAGTAAAACTTTTTAAGATTTCATCTACGTATGTAATACACTATTCACTCTTACCAGCAAGGCTGCAGAAAATTTAGGGCACTTAGTCCTCCTTAGTACTTTAGTAGAGATTCCATTGCCACCTTGTGGTGTTTTATGTGATTACAGGCTGATGATCTCCACACACCCCCCCACTCCCACCCCCCTAACCCCCAGCATTTCCCTGGTGATTAAGTTGATTTTCCTTTTTTCAAGACAAATACCTTATCTCTTTGAAAAGTAAATTTGATTTTTAATATTTGATTTAAAGTTATTTTATAGTTAATGAAATATAAAGCTTTTAGTGTACTTAAAAGGACATTGTATGTAAATATAATGGGCCCCTTTCAAGTCAAATTTTTACTTTATGCAAGTTTTTACATGTACAAGTTTTATTTTATACTAATTCTGGATTGTATCTCTGCAAGTCTTCACAGTGTATTTAATTTACAATGTTATAGATCTAAGGTCATTGCTAGATATGTTTAATGTAGTGTGATGGTGATTGCTCTCTATGGTACTTTAAGGTCTCTGCGCAAAATAGTACATTTAAAACTCAACAAAGATATATGGACTTTAATTAAAGGAAAAAGAAGGTTAGGAATAAAGTATATAAAGATTCTCATATATGACCTATTGTATTATTCATTGTCTTACTTATTAGAGTACAGAGGAAATGACTTTGTTTTAAACATTAAAAATTTATCTTCCTAACTGTAAAAGATTAATAAAGGATGTTTAATTTAATTAAAAAGATAATATTCAATGTGCCTGAGTAGGTTATGTGTGTAAGAGAGAGAGGCGGTAGTGACATAATTAAATGAAGAAATTGTGAAAATCAAATATTAAAAATGTAGATTCCTCAGCTGGAGGTTAATTCATTGTTAGTTACTGAAAAATCACTGGAACTTCCTCTTGGGGTGTCAAGGGAGCCAAATACCTACTGGTTACCCATGATAATCTCCTGGAAGGTCCGTGGAGTAGTTTATGTAAATTTCTGAGCTATGCCAACACTTACACTTTTCCTTTTTTTTTCACTTTTCCTTTTTTCAAGAATCAATAATATCAAACTTATATTTAATGAAAGACATCACCTGAAGAGTACCTCTTGAAGCTGGTCATGTCATTCTTCTGTGATTTCGTTCTTCTTTCTTGGACACTTAACATATATTTTTTTAGAGCAGCAAGTAGAAGCAGACTGTATCCTCTGTGGAGTATTTTTTTCTCAGTGGAGTATTAAAAACACTGGTTCAATTTCAAATTTTTCAAAACTTTTTGTCACTTAGGCAAGCTAAAACAGGGCAGCCAGCAGGGGTCAGGCTTTTCAACAGCATGGAACTGAAATTTCCAACGTTGTTCAGTACCTTTTGAGATTCTATACGTTTCTTCATTACACCATTAGCATTATACCCGTCAGAACTGAATGCTTACCAGTTATATTGTTAACTAGAACCAAAACAAGTACGTGAGGAATTATGAGGCTCTGGGGAAGCTTTCTAAGCCAAAACGATTTGTTTAAAAGTAATACCTAGGGCTTCCCTGGTGGCGCAGTGGTTGAGAGTCCACCTGCCAATGCAGGGGACACGGGTTTGTGCCCCGGTCCGGGGAGATCCCACATGCCGTGGAGTGGCTGGGCCCGTGAGCCATGGCCGCTGAACCTGCATGTCCGGAGCCTGTGCTCCGCAACGGGAGAGGACACAACAGTGAGAGGCCCGCATAATGAAAAAAAAAAAAAAAAGTAATACCCATCTGTTACTAAACCGAGGATTTTAAAAAAAGATTCCTTATTTTATATGTATTTCTTCTAGCAACTGCTTAAGAGTTCATCAGTGCTTTGCATTAGGTTATCTGTGTGTGTAAAAATGAACAAGTATGAAGTCTATTTTAGAATGTTGAAAAGTGATGGAAACATGTAATGCTTTTGTTCTGAATATGACTAATTATGGTTATTTATTTTAAATTCAGGACCTGGCCTTTCATTATTAAAAGCCCCAAGCAGTATAAAAACCTTTCTTTCATGGATGCAATGAATAAGTTTAAATGGACTAAAAAAGAAGGTCTTGCCTTCAATAAGATTGTCCTTAGCCTGCCGGTGAACGTGAGGTGTTCCAAGACAGACAACGCAGAGTGGTCGGTAAGCCCCACTTTGTTTCAGTCTTCGGGGAAACCAGATGTTACATCTTACCTGACTCCACAATAGATACCATCAAAGGAACAGACAGATATCCGTAAACCCAGTGGTCCAGCTGTCTTTTGATATGTCTGCGTATTTATTCAGTGATTACTTAGATTGGCCCAAAACTCCTGATTCCACTTCCTTTGAAGAAGGCAGTCTATTCTAAAACTAAAATTGGGGTGAAGAAGGAATAAAATGGGATGAGAGCTTCAAAAAAAAGACAGAGCATGTTTTCTATCTCTTCTTTCCCAAAGGCGTGTCCGGCCCTCTTTGCCCCCTCGCTGAGAATCCTTAAGACTCTGACACCCGGACGGTGCACAACTTCCGTATCCACACCAACACCCCTTTAAGCCCTGCAGAGGCGCAAGGGCTGAGCACGCAGTCCTGCTCTTAAATCACGCACTCAGTGGCAATGTCTGCTTTTTCCTTTTCAGATTCAAGGGATGACAGCATTACCTCCAGATATAGAAAGACCCTATAAAGCAGAGCCTTTGGTGTGTGGAGCTTCTTCCACTTCCCTGCGTGGAAATGTGTCTCTCGAGCTGCTCCTGTGCTTCATGGTTCTGGGCGGCGCACTAAGCTCCACAGGCTTGTGCCCGTAATCCTGTTGTGCTCCGTAACCATGGTTTTCCGAGATCCGAACCTGACATTTAACGTGCAGGTTAAAGGCACTTTGGGCGTGAAGGGTGAGGGTGAAGCTCTTGGAGACTTGCCTTTCACATGTTCCCTTCCTCCCCTCCCCCTCTTCCCAGGCTGCCTGAGAGATGTCAGTCGGGTTCTCGTCTTTTCCTCAGAAACATCTGATAAAATGTATCGACCCCCAAATAGAGCAAAGCGGGCCTGACTTCATATAACCTCTTAAAAACTATGGATAAAGTCAAGTGGAAGTAAAAGAGTTCTTTATCTCCTTCTGTATTTCATTTTATTGAAATACTCCTTGTTATTTTACTTTTTAACATTGTTGATTTGGTTTCTATATTCCTTTTTTTAAAAATGTTTTCATCTTAAAGGTGTAAAAGGAAGTACTCCCCATTGCAGTTGTCTTACTCTTTATTGCCCTTTGGTGTGGCTTCCCAGATGTAACAGCGGTCCTTCCTACCTTTCCACGTTATCTGGTTCTGTTCATTTTTGTGAATTACCCACGCACCTCAGTGCTTTCTGATGGTGCCCATTCTAGTCTCCTCATTTATCTGAGTCTGAGTCCCAAACTACCCTGAATCCATCTCAAAGTACTTTTCCCCACCCCCCTCTTCCTTGCTCAGCACTGGCCAGGTGAGTTTTTTCCTTGAGCTCTGTCACTATGTAAAAAGAAAGAGGCTATGGGAAACATAGAAATGGTACATAACTGATTGTAGGCTGAGGAGAAAATGTAATTGGCTGCAAACTCTGTGCTGTGAGGGGTGTTTTGTGGGGCTCCAGGGCAAAGGCCAGATAGTGTGAACCAGCTGAGGAGGGTGTGAGGTCCCTGTAGTACCTCCCTGACCATGGTGGGTGTCACACGTGTTGCATACTGGCTCAATCTGAGTCACAGTTGCTATTGTAGATGTATTTTTATATTAGTTAGTAAACTAACTTTCCATCGTAAAATTGTCACCAACTGAAAATCTTGTCACCTTTTTTGGTTCTCTTGGTATAGTATAGATTAGCCAAATCTTGTTTTGTGTCTTTTGCTCATTTCTTAAACTAAGTCTGTTTGGATAATATTAATAAACTAAATAAAATTAAATTTTCATGTGGTATCTTGCATACTCCTTGAGAGAAGCAAGTGGTTCAATACCGCTTGATTTGCCAGTCCAATCAATTAAGAATGTTGCAGCATTTTTCCATTCCATTTTTAAGCCATTTCTCCCTAGCAAACAATGTCTTCAACACAAACTGTATTGTCTTTTAAATAAATATTGTGTTTCAGAGTTTTTCCTTCTTGATTCTCAGAATTTGTGCATCTAATGAAATACTTGTCATGTTTTTGAGGAATATTTTATTGTTAACTTTAATTCTTTTTATTTCATGAGTGTTATATCAGATTCTATGATTTTCCTTCTAAATATTTATGTAAGAAATATGATCATCTCAAACACTCCCTATTTGAAATTTCATG
Organism: Hyperoodon ampullatus; assembly: GCF_949752795.1. Classification (NCBI taxonomy): domain Eukaryota; kingdom Metazoa; phylum Chordata; class Mammalia; order Artiodactyla; family Ziphiidae; genus Hyperoodon; species Hyperoodon ampullatus. The sequence goes on along the minus strand of NC_136925.1, from coordinate 59,160,214 downwards.
TTTATTTTTACTTCAGAATTTCTGAACCTGAGATATCAAAGTAAAATGATTTCCTTTGGAAATTGTGTAATATTATATTTGTTTTCATTGTTCTTAGTAAGGAAGGTGCACATGCTGGCTAGAAAAGGATACACAGCTTTTGGAAACTCAAATTTTTGGAGCCAGGGGAATCTATTTTTCTACTTGATGTTGCTAAGAATAAAGCTGACATTCTACTCGTAGGAATTCTCATGAATATATATAATTTTGAGGCATTGACTCTTTCTTTGAAATTGGGATAGGTTATCTGTTGAATATTTGGTTGGATTCTGATTATATTCTAAGTTAGTTTGCTCTGTAGTTGCGCAGACCTTCCTGAACAGCCCAGGCTTTTTACTGCTGCCCTGGATCAAGTCACAGTACCTGTTTCCTAGGCTATCAGGGAGGAGTGCCTGAGACTCAAGGGAGGACAGAGTCTCCATGTACAATGGTCCCTGGTTTGAGCCTCCGTGTGGGGAGGGTCAGAGAAGCATCCATGATAAAACCAAAATTCATCAAGGCCATGTGAGGTTGAAAGTATCTTGGGTGATCATTTTCTCTGGAGTAGTCTCAGGCAGGGTCAAGGGTGATAAGAGTGATTAGAGTGATGCAGTCAACAGAGGCAGATGAATTAAGAGCTCTGGACTTTATCTTAATGGCTATGGAGGCCAATGATGAATAACAAATAGCAGGACATTTGGAAGCAGGATATAACTTCACTGTACAATTTGCTCAACTAAACTCTTATTGTTGGACGTACAGGCCATTTCCAGTTTTTCAGTATGATAAACACTGCTGTGATTAACGTTCTTATAATTAAAACTCTCATTTCTATAAGTATTGCCTTATAAGTTACTATAAGTGGAATTACATATTAATAATTGCATATGTTTGAGAATTTTGATGAATACTGCCAGATGCCTTCAACTTATTGTTCAAATTATTCTCAAATGGTTCAGAAAAGAATCCTATCTATCTATGTATCTATCATCTATCATCTATCTATCTATCATCTGTCCACAGAGAGAGAATAATAATTCAGTATGGTAAAATGATACCAAGTGAGGACTGTGGGTGAAAGATATAGGAGTTTTTTAATACTATTCTTGCAACTTTTTAAAATTTGAAATTATTTCAGAATAAAAAGTTACAAATGCTATAATGAAAGATCCACCTATAGTAAAGTGATCCAGGCAGGTGATCTTCCCTAGACAGTGGCAAAGAGAGAAGTTGGAATGTGATTATGCCTCAGATACCCATGGGTAAGGGCAGGGATGACTGGCAATTTGCCAGTTCTGACTAAGGATGGAATATATTCCCAGTTTAGAGGTCCAGAACAAAGGGCTTGAAAATTTTAGGGATTTGGAAAGGATCCCAAAACAAAAAAGGAAGAGGTTTTGGAGCTAGAAATCATTAAAAATATGTATCATTTATTTCATGTTTTTCCCCTGATTATAAATCTAATGTGTAGTAATGCCTATTCACTGAAGAAAATTTAGAAAATATGGTAACTTAAAAAATAGACAAAACCCAAATCTGTTAATCCTATTACCTAGAGACTACCAACTCTAACTTTTTGGTTCATAAGCTTCTAGTATATGTCTGTGAAAGTATATATTTATGTGAATCCATATTTGATATTAGATAACACTAGCTTCCGAAACAAATTCCAAAATATCAATGGCTTAACATAATAAAGTTTATTTCATATTCATTTACTAGTTTGATGTGTGTGGTTCATTTGCTAATTGGCTTAACTTTTTTTTTAAAAACATCTTTATTGGAGTATAATTGCTTTACAATGGCTTGTTAGTTTCTGCTTTATAACAAAGTGAATCAGCTATACATATACATATATCCCCATATCTCCTCCCTCTTGCATCTCCCTCCCACCCTCCCTATCCCACTCCTCTAGGCGGTCACAAAGCACTGAGCAGATCTCCCTGGGCTTTCCTTTTTGTGGTGATTCAGGGACCCAAGATCCTACAGTTCCATCATTCCTAGAGCCTGGGGGTCCTATGCGTTCAGCCGGCTAACAGAGAAAGACCTGAACTAGTGACATAAGTGACCACTTTCACTCTGCTGATTAAAATTAGTCACATGGCTTCACTGGAATGTGAAAGGGGCTGGGAACGTAATGTCTGTTTGGATAGCTGCCTCCTAAAGATAGCACTACAGAAGAGAAGCTCTGATGCAATAGATATTTTTAGCAAAATTGACTTCCATCTAATCCAGTAAATTCCAAGAGTTTTGAGTTTTAGAGACAATTATCAGACCAGTATAGTGTTGTCAATTATACATATTTGTCAAGTAGGTCACTAAACAGGATAATTAGTATTTATTTAACAATTTTTTTGAAAGCCTACTTGGAGCCAGGTTCTTACTAGAATGTTGAGTTTATAATTGTGAGTAAAAACAGATATTGTCTCTGCCATGATGGAGATTATAGCCTCGTGGTAAAGCTCATAGCTGAGCCAAATAAAATCTCCTCTCTTTATTTATTTATTTTTAGAATGGAAGGATTCAGAATAAATGTCAGTCCTTCAAACTGAATAAATTTAGCTTTATGAAATGCTTATTCACCATCCTGAATCATCCCTTTTCCATAGATTATTTGGACCACAAACATAGTTTATATAGTTTTATCTATTTTTGGTCATCTTAGCCTTACAAGATCTTGATTGACAGTTATATCCAAATCCAGCATAGTCAAACTGGTAGTTTATGAGAAGAAAATGGTCAATTGAATAGACTTATGGCAGCATCCCCTACCCCCTTGGCGAGAGGTGTGTTCCATGGAAAATATGAATAGTGATGGGAAATTGATACAAAGTTAAAGAGGGTTACTGTTGCACTTTTCAGAGTTTCGAATATATGAATGTGCATTTGAAAGTCCAGGCTATATAGTATGAAACATTTCCCGAACTCATTGACCACTCTACCACGTTGTAGTGGAGCAATGTTCCCTAAGGAACAAGCTTTGGGGCACACACTTTTCCCCACAGAGCATGTCCAGATTTATGTAACAATTTTTCTGAAGATTGCAACGTGTCCATGGCTAGCTGCAAAGCATAACCCAACAGACACGGGCCTTCCACGTGTGTTCATTGGTCTATTCCTTATTTGCTGTTCTTTTTGCTAACAAACACTATTTTTTATTAATCTAGAGTTAGTACAATTTACGGAGAACAAAGAAAAGGGAATTTACTTTTTTTAAATTAAAACAATATACTAAAATGAATTACATGGCATGAATAAGGTATTTGAGAAGTGTTGACAAATAAGACTGTATTTTTGGGAAGTTTCAGACCTATAGACACAGACTAATGGTGTGGAATTGATGTAATGAAAAAAAATGAAAATTGGGAATAACCATCTACAAATGTAGAATGCAATCCTGAATTGAACCAATTTCTCCCTTAATATTTTTAAATAAGGCCATTAAATCTTGATAACGAAAATAATTCCATATATTTCTACAATGCTTTGGAATTTGCAAAGTGCTTTCACATTCCTCAGTGTTTAAAACTGCTTTTACAAGTGAGTATTTGTATTCAGAAAAGCTAAGCAGACAGCGTGTTGTACTGCAGTAATCATAGCAGACCTAAGTTTCAATCATTTTACAAACTACACGTGTATAAATTAGATCCAAATTACTTGGATTTACTAAGCTTCTGTTTCCCATTGGTAAAGTAGGGATAATAATTTCTAACCTAATAAAATTGCTTGTGGATTAAATGTGATAATGAAGGTATAGCACCTGGCACAATGAGTTGTCTATTAGTTTTTTCCTCCCTTTGCAAGATCTCACATTTCAGGTGCACAGTATCTGATAACAAACGCAGATTTTCTCTCCTACCTTACAGACATAATCAACTGAAATTTGACTTCAACCAAACCACTTTTGCTGAGTGAATGATACGTAATCAAATGAACATTAGGTCTGAGTGAATTTGGCAATCACTCCCTCAAAAAAAAAAAAAATCTTTAATGACTGGCTACTTGTTATGTTTTATGTTTCCAAAGAGGTAAAATACTGTTTTGCTCTTTTATTTCCTCTTGAAAATAATCTGTTCTCATTGAAACTAATGATATTCAGAGTTCAAATTAACTATGTTTCTTGTCTTTTATTTGATTAGTTTTTGTGTGAATAGCTTTAAAGTTCTCTATTTTTTATTGCTTCATGAGACTTTTTCTTCCACATTTGATTACAGTACCTTCACCTCACCTTGAGAAATTATTTTATAAGTTGTCTTCTCTTATTAAGATATTTCTGGAAAAATGGACTCTTCTAAATAATCCTACTAAATATAATGATATTCTGTTAACCAAAAATAAGGAAAGATGGGGGAAATAAAAGAGTGGGGTGAGAGAGAGATCCATATTAAACAAGGAACGTGTTTCTATTCGCCACTAGAGGACGCTTTGTGTATCTCTTGTCAATCCTGTCAGCTCTGGAGCAGGATTTAAACATGCTGGATTCGTCCAGCTGCTCTGAGGCTTCACATGTTGTACTCTTCCTACTTCCTTCCATACCTTTATTCTTGCTAATTCTAAATTCAGTTACCTAAAGTTTAAGCTTTCTTTTTGAGCGTTTAGCTCGAAGGTCAATCTTAAGTTTCTTAACCTTTTATTGTGATGATTCTAAGCCTCTTTCTAAAATTTCCAAATTTTCATTTTACTGTAGCTTGTGTTTTATACTTTCACCTTCAATTTTGGGATTATTTAGATCTTTAACTTTCTGTTCTCTTATCTCTCACTGTTTTCTTTTCATTTTTTAAATTTAATTTCCAGTTTCAATTCTGATCTAACCATCTTAATCATTTCTTCCCAATCTCTTTATTATTAAGTCCATTAGCTCTCCATCAAAATATATATATATATATATATATATATATATATACACTTCTTTAATAATAGCTTGACGCCCTTAAGTGGGATTGTGAGCAGTAGTGAGAACGCACTCTGTAAACAAGGAAAAGTGGAGGAAATTTTGCCCCAGAACTCTCTGCATCTACATCACTGGCTCCCTGTACAGGGTTTCCCAGGGCAGATGAGGCTAAGTCTTCAGTGCTTGAAGTTATTGGTTAATCTTTCTAGAGTCATAAACCCTATCGCTCAGCTGGCACACTGGATTTGCAAGGATAGTGTTACTTTTCACAGACCATTTAGTGCTCGTATGAAGTACTCTGTTCTTTACAACTCCATAGTCTCCAAATTATAAAAGCACAGGATTTGGAGTAAACTATGACACTTTCATTCCCCTAGCCAGGAACCGTATATGGGCAGTGCACTTGGAGAAGTGAGCAAATATGGTACCTAGGCCTACTCCTGGGGTTGCCTGTTTTTTTCTGTCACTTTTTGTGATTGCTAATGAGCTGGAGAAATTTTCTTTTTTTCTTTATTAAAATCGTCCATTTTTACAATTAACAAAGATTTCCTGCAGTCTGTCCTTTGCATAATTGAGATGTGGTTGTACATATGGGCTCTGCAGGAAGTCCGTGTGCAGCCTTTAAACAATTTTAACTTTTCATCAATCATTTACCCTTCAGCCAGACATGCTGCTACAGATTTGAAATACACTGGTGAACAAGAAAGCTCAAGTTCAAATCTCAGGAGAAAAACAGATTGTAGGTACGGCTTTAAACAAATCTTTTATTTTTAATTTTTCTTTGCATAGCTAATACAGCATCAATTCTGATAGCCATGGGACATAGTTTTCTTTTTTACATATAGTTTACAGCTTTACTTATTGTAATGTTTGACCTATATATTGCTTACAATTAAGTGTTGTATTTACCCTCAATGTTAGTGATATTTTTAGGACTGTTAACTTATTTTCTGTATTATTTACAGATGAGTTTATTTAACAGTTAAAAGGGCTTCCTTTAAGTAAGATATGCCTGCATCTCTAATAAGAATATGATTTTTCATGTGATTTGGATCCATTCAGCTTTAATTTATAAATTATACTTGTGAGCACTCTGCTTACAAGAGTAAGAAGGGTAGGATGAGCGAGCAGAGAGCTCTCAGAGGAGGAGAGCTTGGGTTGTGTTCTGTGGCTCATATTCCATATCTACAGAAAAACACTTTTGCTTGGAACTGTTACACAATGCTTAGTCTCCGGGTCATAGCAGCTTTTAGTACTTATTCTGATGTGATGACTTCACATTAAATCTCTGCCTTACTTCATTACAATGAACATAAGATTGATTTAAAGTTGACCCAAGTACAATGAAGAAGCTAGAATAAGATATTAAATTTTCTAAAATCCTCTTTAAATCGTCGTTTTAAAATTCATGTCCGTTAGACTGTCTAATGTGATTTAACTGAAAAATTTTCATCATTTTCCTTTGTAACCCCTATACAGTTTAGCACAGTGAACTTGCCTATAGTAATTTCATTATAAGTATTAGTTAAAGAATTCTGAAATATTTAGTTTTAGAGTATCTCCAATTATGCTTTTAAAGTTTTTATAAAAGTAGGTTGGGCTTCCCTGGTGGCGCAGTGGTTGAGAATCTGCCTGCCAATGCAGGGGACACGGGTTTGAGCCCTGGTCTGGGAAGATCCCACATGCCGTGGAGCAACTGGGCCCGTGAGCCACAACTGCTGAGCCTGTGCGTCTGAAGCCTGTTCTCCGCAACAAGAGAGGCCGCGACTGTGAAAGGCCCTCGCACCGCGATGAAGAGTGGCCCCACTCGCCGCAACTAGAGAAAGCCCTCGCACAGAAACGAATAAATAAATAAATAAATAATTAAAAATTTAAAAAAGTAGGTTGCTAATTTCCAGTAGGCTAAATATGTTTCGTATTTAAAACTTAAACATTTTTGAATTTGTTTTGTACCAAAAGTGACATCAAGCACGTAATGTCAGACTAAGTAAATCGAACTTTTTCATATAAAGTTCTTTTATGGGATATCTTACTGTTGGTAGAAAAACACAGTAACCAGAACTATGAGACTAGCTTAAGGCCATGTCTGGTCCGCAGGGCTTGCTTTGTAAATAGGCAAAAGGATAACCATCATGTGATCTAGCTTTATGAATTCAGATACTTAGAGGATGAATAGAAAAACTCTGCCTAGCTGGCTGCTGCCTAAAATTTCAAAAATAGAACATTATTATTTGGTCATTGGAAAGCTAATACATTAAATATTATTCCTTCCTAAGAAAGAAGGAATTTAATGGAATGTGGTGGAGGTAAGAAGGCTGGAGGAGATGAAGTGGGTCGAGTATTCAGATGAAAGAATGAACAAGACCACCTGCAAAAAAAGTAATGGACACTAAACAGAGTCTAAGACAACCTTCTCTCCAATTTCTGTAGTTAGCACTATATGTGTGCCTAAGGCACACAACCAGGATTTGTCAAGGTAATTTGCATTTAATGCATTCTCTCCTGTCATCCGTAAAAGCAGCAAGATATTTACTTCAGTGTAAAATAGGAGCCTGTGGTTTAACATGAGGAAAGGTCTAATGCAAAGTTTAAAATGGGTCCCCATATACAACAGCTACATTTTCTTTCAGTCTTCTGTGAGTAGAAATGGCCTTAATTAATGAAGAAAAAGGTTATGGGGTGAAATGTCAAAGGATAACAGTGTTCCTTCTCCCCTTTTTGTGGTAGATGTGACCTTCCCAAAGAATAGAAGGAATAACATGTCATTGAAGTCCCCATTTGGTTTTAAAGGACATGGGTGCCACTGTGGGGACAGATGCCCAGGCAGCTACAGAAACATTCTCAATCCTGGAGGGTCCAGCAGTCCGCTCTTGCAGACAGAACAATAGTCTGGGGTTTGAGCAGACACTGTGGTCCCACAGATTTCTCATCTTTCTTCTTCCTTTCTTCTGTGTTCTCTCCCCACCCTCCCTTCCACCTTCCATTTCTCCCCTTCTGTCTTCATTCTCTCTTGCAAACTCTCAGCTAGACAGCACACATTTACTGAGCACCAAACTTGGCCGGGTCATCAACAAGACAAATTTCCTGATTTTGTAGAATTGACAGCCTCAAGGGAAAGCAGTACCATGAACAACCATCACGCAAATACCACTGTTCATATATTAGAATGGCTAAAATCAAAAACACAGAAAAAAATGGTGATGAGGATCTGAAACAAAAATATATAAACTTACACATTGCTGGTGGGAATGTAAAGTGGTACAGCCACTTTGATCAAAGGTTGCAGTTTCTTATAAAGAAAAGCATTCATTTAGCCTACAACTCATTCATTTAGCCATCACATTCCTGGGTGTTTACACTAGAGAAAGGAAACCTCATGTTCACATAAAGCCCTACATGAATGTTTGTAGCAGCTTTATTTATAATAACTAAAAACTGGAAACAAACCAAATGTTCTTAAATGGGCGATTGGAAAAATAAACTGGGTACATGCAACTTATGAATTACCACTCAGCAGTAAAAAGGAATGAACTATTGATACAAGGACTTGGATACTTCTCAATGTCATATGCCAAGTGAAAAAGAAAATCTCAAAAGATTACATAATGTATGATTCCATTTATATAATATTATCAAAATGACACAATTATAGCGATAGAGGACAGACCAGTGGTTGCTGGAAATTAGGGCTGGGTGTAGGATTTGACTGTACAGGGGTAAAACGAGGAAGTTTCTTTGTGGTGATGGAATAGTTCTGTCCCTTGATTGTGATAGTTACACAAATACGTACCGGTAATAAGATTTCATAGAACTATGCACCCCTCTCCTTAAAAAAAAGAAAGTACATGCAAATACTGGTGAAATATAAACATTGTCTATAGTTGAGTTAATTGTACTGTAGCAATATTGATTTACCACTTTTGACAATATACTATGATTATATAAGATGTCATCATTGGGGGATTTATTGTTCTTTATATATTTTTCTATGTCCTCTGGCCTATGAATTCCATGAAGACAAGAATTATAACTTTGTTGTCTCACTTGTTCCTAACATACTACCAGGTACAGAGAAAATACTCAATAAACATTTGTTGAATAAATGCATTCTATCATAAATTATCAGATGAAAAGTCAGGTTGCTTCTGAGATCAATCTCATCTAATGTCTCTGCTGCATTTAACACAGTGATCTCCTTCTGTCTTCTTCATATTTCCCCCCCTTGGCTGTGCATTACAATTCTCTCTTTGTTCTTTCCTGGACGTTTATCTTTTCTTAAACCCTACACAGTCCTTGAATTGAGGAGGGAAATGCCATAACTATGGTGACGAAGTGGGTAATTTAAATAAGCATTTTACTTGATGATCGTAAGAAAATGTGGAATGAAGAGGTCTGTGTCCAGGTCTGTGTCCAAATCGGAGAGCACAAAACTCAACTAAAGGTTTTGATTTTTTTTTTTTTTGATTAAAAAAGTGTTGAGCTGACCTTACAAAATGTATTTATGTGATTTAGCACCTTCCTGCTCTTTAGGGTTTTGTCTTCCCTGGTGTTCACAAGTGTTGGTATCATGATAATTCCTGGCCTCAAACATATTGGACTAGACATAGCAACAGAAATATATATACACAATTATATTATACAATTATAATTATATATAATATCTACATATTATCTATATGATAATTATATATAATATATATTATGGTATATGTTATTATATATTTTTAATTTCAAATCTATTATACCTCAAATAGAACTCCTCTTGTCCCCAAATGTCTATGTTCTTATCTATTTCCTTTTTTGTGAATTGGCCACACAGTCCTCTCATTCATCTGAACTGAAATTTGAACTCATCATCAATTTCACCCATTTCTTCAATACTCACGGTCTGTCTGTCCCTATGTCTTGTAGACCTTTGAATGCTTTCTGCCATTCTCACTGTTATGAGTTTAACTCAAGTCCTTATTATCTCTCATTTGATCTTTTTGCCATAGTTTCCTTGTCAGTGATTCCAAAACCTGGATGTGTGTCAGAATCACCTGCGGAATTTTGTAAAAATAAAGATCCCTAGTCCCAGTCGCCACGTCATACCTACTGAAGCATAATCTCGGGGATGGGCCTAGAACATTCACAGTTGGTTCATTAAAGCAATGCAGTGACTTAAAAATGCTCATCAATATTCTTACTGTTATATCATATCAGTCTATACTTCTTACTTAAACCATTGGTACCCATGCTGCTCTCTTTATTCCTCTTCCTAAAGAGCAGACAGCACCCTAATGCGACAAAGAGAAACCATAGTCCCAGGTGCTGCTGTAGAGCCCAGAAGTGCCTCAGGCTTGAGGACTTTAATAATGGACCCTGCAAGTCAAAAGGCACAATGAGGGCTTCCCTGGTGGCGCAGTGGTTGAGAGTCCGCCTGCCGATGCAGGCGACGCGGGTTCGTGCCCCGGTCCGGGAGGATCCCACATGCCGTGGAGCGGCTGGGCCCGTGAGCCATGGCCGCTGAGCCTGCGCGTCCGGAGCCTGTGCTCCACAACGGGAGAGGCCACAACAGTGAGAGGCCCGCGTACCGCAAAAAAAAAAAAAAGGCACAATGAAGTCAGACATTCCAGCTAGAAAATTATCCAGCTAAACTCAGAAGAATTGAAAACCTAATTGTAACACTAGATAATGAAATCATTTTCCTCAAAAAATAATTTATCTTTTTCATGGATGAATTGCTATTGTTTAAACAAAGTATTTCTGTTGGTTTTGGTGAGAGAGTTTTAACCTTGTACTGGAAGCTAAGGACCATGTGAAACCCAGCATTACCTGTATTAAATGAGCCTGTGCTCAGGGGCTGGAGAAAATCCCTCAAGTAGAGTGAAAATATCTCTTCATTTCATTGTTCTAACATTTAATCATCTTTGACAGAAACCCATTCTTGAAAAATAGCAAAATTTCATAAGTAGATGAAAAAAAATTCTAAAGATTCTTAATTAAGCTTCTACTTACAAGAAATATTCTTTCTTCAAAATGACAGTGCTGATTGCCAACCCAAAGTTTTGAAAAAGAAACTGACTGGCTCAGGGCTGGCAGCACAGCGGTGATGGGGGAAGAGGTGCCCTCTTGTAGCATGAATAAAAATGACCAGAAGTGCTGACAAACCAACAGTTCTCATTCCACTTGTTTTCTTGCCTTTGGAACTATTGAGCTAATAATGACGTCTCTCTTTTATCTCCATTCAAATACAATAGACACATGCAAGTGTTTCTTTTGCAACAGCTGAAACCTTCGGTAAGCTAGGACAGAGTGCTGTTTCGAATTTTAGCTTCTTTTAGATTGAATTAGAAGGACACTGCCCTCTTGTGGTAGATATGTCGCTTTGCAAAGAGAGTGATAAATTTCTCTGGCCGGACTCCCAACGTAAGAATTTAAATATTGCCAAAAGGGCGGGTGGGCATTTGAGGAAATGCATAGATACCTTGAATGCAATCCTAATAGAATTTCACATTTCCTATTAGCTTACGTAAGAAGAACAAGAAAGTTCATCTTAATACAGCCTGTTAAAAAACATTTGTTATAAAGTATTGGTTTTGAACTCAATGTTTCCTTTCCTTGTCTTCTCTCATCTGGTGTTCATTAAAAATAGTGACATGGCTAAGTGTTTCTAGCTACTTCAAATAGAAACAAACAATAAAACTTCCCCAAATTTATTGTCAATGTTTATTTGTGAGAAATGCTACTAAATTAAAATTTTCTATCTCAAGAACCTGAATGTTTAGCAGGGGTCTGGCATAATAAAAACATACTGGTTTCATTGAATTTTGTTTAATGAATAAATAGAAAGCTTCACATTATATTACCTGTCTGCTAGAATTCAGATATCATCTTTCTCATGAAATAGATGGGTTAGGCAATGACAGCTGTGTAAATTAACTTTTATATTTTAAATGCATTTGAAAGGAGTTTATTGTGTTAAAAATGTATTTAGTGCCTGCTACGTGTCAGTATTGTACTGCAAACAAGTTGTATAGAGAGAAAAGATAAGTCTTTACTTTTTAAGGAGTGCACTGACCGATGAAGCAAATAACTACCCACTATGTTTTACTTTTTAAAAAATGAATGTTTAGGTCATAGATTTATTTAAAAATAAGCTATATATTCATTTAGTTTCTCCCCCCAAAAAGTATACTTTTATGGCTGATTTTTCTATTTTTTAAACTTCCAAAATAGAGTGTAAATAAAATTTTAATATGAAACTGTTTGCACAATATGGCCATCCTGTGAGGCCTGTATAAGTCAAGGTTCTCCAGAGTAACAGAATGAATAGGATATATATAGATATTTATAAGAGGAAATTTATTATAGGAATTGGCTCACAGGGTTATGGGAGTGGAGAGGAGAGGACTGTCTGCAGGCTAGAGAAGCTGGAAAGCTGCTGGTGTAATTCAGTCTGAGTCTGAAGGCCTGAGAATTGAAGGTTGATGTTGTAAGTCCCTATCTGAATCCAAGACCCAAGAACCAGGAACATCGATGGCCCAAGGGCAGAAGAAGATAGAGATCTTAGCTGAGAGAGAGGTAGAGAGAGAGAGAGAGAGAGAGAGAGAGGAACACAGACAGACATAAAGAGAGACTGAGACATAGAGAGAGGTCAAGTTCACCCCTCCTTTGCCTTTTTGTTCTATTCAGGCCCTCAGGGGATTGGATGACCTGCAGCATTGGTGAAGAAAGCTTGCTTTACTCAGTTCACCGATTCAAATGTTAATCTCCTCCCTACACACCCTCACAGACACGCCCAGAAATACAAAATGTTTTACCAGCTGTCTGGATATCCCTTAGCCCAGTCACGTTGACGACACGTAAAACGAACAAGGCCCATTCTTGCCTTTTGAATAGTTATAGAACACAGAAACTTGAGATCACAAGACATTCAGATAGAAGAGTTTCCCTTTTCCATCCCTCAGAACAAAGTAGGGGCCACTGACTCTGCCCTAGGGGTAACCATTCTGCAGCTTTCTGGAGGCTGCAGAGGGCCTGGAAATTAGCAGACTAGTTCTGGGAAGATCGGATTCTGCAGAATGAAATGCTTATCAGATTCTTTTCTCTCAACCTGGGGACTCTGCAATTGAACTTAAGGCATATCCAACATAATAATACTTTAATTCAGGAAGAATAAAGTACACCAAGAGTTATGTTTGCTCTTTTCCACAGGAGAGGTGATGCCTGTTCACATTGGAACACAAAACTAGAAAAGGTATTTTCTCCTTGGTTTTGATTTGCAGTGTTCTAAAAAGATGCTACTTTGAAAAATTCTTCCACACTGGTCTGGTTTAATGCCTGACATTCCACTATTTCTTTCACACAGAGAATCACAGACACTTTCCTATATGCTTAGCACATTCTAAGCACTTAGAAAAGAGTAGAGTGAGGGGAGAGAATTTGCAATTTGCTTTTCAGGATCTATAGTCCGGACAAAAAAAAAAAGTCTCAATCTAAGAAACAATGGAGACCAGCAGAAAATGAAAATCAGGGTCATAGGAAGGTACAGGCAGGGGGAAGGATCAGAGTTATAGTAAGTACTTTACCAGTGCCACCCTCTTCATGCACATTTTCTCACTTAACCCTCAAAAGTCAACACATAAAAGTGTTATAGAAAGGGGGACCAAGAGAGTGGGCTCTTGTCTAATACTTGGAGATGAAATGTCTGAGGAGACACACACACTGACAAAGCAAAAGACTTTATTGGGAAGAGGTGCCCATGGCAGAGAGCAGCAAAGTAAGGGAATCCAGGAGAACTGCTCTGCCATGTGGCTTGCAGTCTCAGGTTTTATGGTGATGAGGTTAGTTTCTGGGTTGTCTCTGGCCAGTCATCCTGCTTGGCCCATATTTGGTCTGACTTAAGGTCCTTCCCAGTGGCACATGCATCTCTCAGACAAGATGGATTCCAGTGCGAATGGTTCTGGGAGGTTGGTAGGACATATTATGGGCTGGCGTCTCCTCTCTCCTTTTGGCCCCTCCTGAAATCTCCTGATTAGTTTTCGGCAGCACGATGTTCCTTCTCAGGACCTTCTGCTGTGAGACAACTAAGGCAAGTAGTTATCATCATGCCTGGCCAAGGCAGGCAGTTTCAGTCAATGGTTCCCTAACAAAAATATACCATGCCAAAGGTCATACACTAGCTCTGTAGAGAACCTGGGATACAAATAACAAAGATAAAAATAATACAATTTTTATAACAAGAAGATATAGTTGTATTTTTGTGTGTGTGTGTGTGTTTTATAAATTTATTTATTTTATTTTATTTATTTTTGGCTGCGTTGGGTCTTTGTTGCTGCACCCAGGCTTTCTCTAGTTGTGGCGAGTGGGGCTACTCTTCATTGTGGTGTGCAGGCTTCTCATTGTGGTGGCTTCTCTTGTTGCAGAGCACGGGCTCTAGGCACACAAGCTTCAGTAGTTGGGGCACATGGGCTCAGTAGTTGTGGCTCGCGGGCTCAGTTGCTCCGCAGCCTGTGGGATCTTCCCGGACCAGGACTTGAACCCATGTCCCCTGCATTGGCAGGCGGATTCTTAACCACTGTGCCACCAGGGAAGCTGAAGATATAGTTTTTTTGAGTTTCAGTTATATATCATTTATTATACTAGATAACAGGTCTGTGAAGTAGGCACAATCATTCTTATTTTGCAGATGAGAAAACTGAAGTTTAGGGAGGTTAAGTAATTTCCCTTTATTACCCTCAAAAGAATAAAAAATGGCTCACTGAGGATTTAGAGTCAGTTCCAGCTGAGTTGTAGGCTCATGCTCCTGGCACTCTGCTGGGATGCTCTCACATCTGGGCTCTGAAGCTCATAATTTTGCCACTACTGTGCCTTCTTCAACATTTCTCCTTCTGCAGCATGAACCATCCATGCCAAGAAGAGTTCAGTGAATATTACTGTAGCCTGAAAGGTTCTTTGGGTCCAGAGGTTCTTGTTGAAAACCACACATCTCTAAAGGGTTCAATTCTTTAGCCTGTGTTTTCTACTTGTCACCAGAAAGAAGATCCATGTGGTCAAGTAAGTTTGGGAAACACTTGGTTCAACAACATATACAAGTTTTGTTTTGTTTTTTTAACTTGAGGAATTCTCAGTATCATTAAATAGTTGTAGTAATAGTAATAATTTAAATATTCCCTGTTAACATATATTGAGCACATATGATTTGTCAAGTATTTTGCTAAATGTTTAATACATGGCCCCTAATTTCATGCTAACAAAATAATAGGAGGAAGAGACTATTACTGGCCCCATTTTATGGAAGCAGAGCAGTTAAGAAACTTATCCAGGTTCCTCTGTGGAAGAACTGACTCTGAACTTTACAAATCTCCCTTGACCTTGGATAAGTTTCAGTTCATACCATTTCCAAGGCATATTTGAACTTGGAACATGTTTTGGTGTGGCCAATCACAAGACTCCTTTCTTCAGGAGATGCATTGGTAATTACCCCTGTAACAATATGGGCATAATAATAAAATAATAAAACTAATATGGAGAGGTACCATGTACCAAGCCAGGACTCAAGGCTTTGAAGAGATTGTTTAATTCATCCTTGCCTGTTAGTAGGGTCACGGTTTTAGGATGTAAAACCAAGCCACAGAGCAGGTAAGAGACCTGTATACGGTTGGGAGCCAAGGAGTTCATGCTCTCCAGGCCGTGCTCATCACCCAGCACCATACTTCTCTCTGGCCCCTCACCCCACCAGCAGCCATTCTTCTGGGCTCTGTCCCAACTTCCTGCTTTCTGGGAAGCAGGATCTTGATTTGAAGGTTCCAGAGAGACACTAGAGACCTGGAGAAAAAGGGCCCTGGAACACAGGTCTATCTTGTTAACAGGAAGGCAGGATTGTAAGTTTGTGAGGGACACAGAAGAGAAGCTAGTCATGGCGAGGTGAGGGCACCAAGCAGGCTGGAGCAGAGGGTGGGAAGTCACGTCTGGCCGAAGTGAGAGCTAGAGGGGGTGGGGTGAGCAATCCAACAAGTGTTTGTATTGGGGTGTGGAGTCAGCCTGGGATAGGTAGGGGAAGCCCTCAGCTGTCTCCCTTGGCCTGGACCACATCCGTGAGGCTATAATAGGAAACAGCAAATCTGACTCCATATTGGATCTGTTGCTTTGACTTCAGCCTTTGTTTTCTATTGCCTTTGCTGCAAGTGAATCCCTGAAGAAAGGTTACCTATAGCTTAAAACATCGATAATGATCCTTCTCCGGGAACCCTGCCCACCATGCCTGGATGTTAAGCTAAAATGCCTTTGTTTAGCTCACAGGAAACATCCTGACCAGGTCCACCTGTGAAGAGCTGCAGGAAAGAAGAATTTTAACACATTCCCTCTGGAGTTTGGCCAGAACCAGCAAATAGCTGCAGCAACTTATGGCCTTTTTTACTTTACCTCCTTACTTCTGTCTTTCTGTATCATAAAAGAAAGTAGTATCCAAACCCGGGCAAGATGGTTCTTTAGGACATTAGTCTGCCATCTTCTAGGTTTGCTGGCTTTCTGAATAAAGTTGCCATTCCTTGCCTCCACACCTTGTCTCTCCATTGATTGGCCTGTTGCGGGGTAAGGGCTTAGACTCAGTAACAAGGAGACGAGGTGACATTCACTTGGAGGGCTTGGGGGCTGGCACAAGCATGGCTGCTCTCACAGGAAGCAGGCTCCCTGCCTCAGCTGCATGAAGCCATGTTGTGTGTGGTGCCTCTGACTTGGTCTCAGAGGAGTAGGCCCCCTCACCCCTCACCCCCAGATGGTTTATTGGAAAGAATGGCACCTTTGTCCCAAAGAGGCAATACTAAAGGGGTGGCCCAATAGATAACACACGTGACCATCAGGAGCTTTTATTTCATGAGGTTTCCTTGGACTCAGGCTGCAAATGCTAGGTAGGGCCTGTGGAGGAAAAATCCACAAATAGAATCTTGCAGCTCATGCCTGGAATTCATATAGTCAAAAATTGTGTTCACTGAAATTTCCACTATTTGGTCATTACTGGAGAGTTCCAAGTTTAAGACCAACAATGATAAATCCTCCAAAATGCCAAAGGTAACTTGCTCCAGAAATAGCAAGGAAAACAGTGCTGAAGAGGAGAAGGGCGTGATGCTGATTGTGTGGCATCCTCTGAGCCAGGACTTGAGGAACTTCTGGGTAATTTTAGCACATTTCTTATTAGGAAACACCGTGTGTCAGGGGCACCTCTCCAGTCCATGCTGGAACGCAGCTGCAGAGATGAGGGGAGCCCTGCTCTAGTTTAATCTGGCTGATCAAGGAAAGGAACGGAATGTGCTCCTTCCACACCTGCAGGACCTTCCTGTCGTGGCACTGGCTGCTCCAGAAGAAGGTCTTGTCTAGCATTATTAATATTCTGGAAAGTTCTCTGACTCATAACACTGGAGAGGTCAGAAACCCTTTTCTATCCACTACAGTACTGTAGAAAAGCTGTAGGTAATCATAATATGACCATATTTCTCAAATTGTCCATGAGGAATAACCAGAGTGATCGTGATAGATAAGAAACCACAATGACAGGCAGACCTTGGAGATATCACGTGTTTGGTTCCAGATCACCGCAATAAAGCAGATATCACAGTAAAGTGAGTCACATCAATTTTTTGTGGTTTATTTATATTTTTTGCTTTTTATTTTATTTAAAAATTTTAATTTTGTTAGAGTATAGCTGATTAGCAATGTTGGGTTAGTTTCAGGTGTACAGCAAAGTGATTCAGTTATACATATACAAGTATTTATTCTTTTTAAAATTCTTTACCCATTTAGGTTATTACAGAATATTAAGCAGAGTTCCCTAAGTTATAGAGTAGGTCCTTGTTGGTTACATATTTTAAATACAGTAGGAGTCACACCAAGTTCTTGGCTTCCCAATGTATATAAAAGCTCTGTTGACACTACACTGTAGTCTATTAAGTGTGTGATAGTATTATGTCTAACAAAATGATGCATATACTTTAATTAAAAAATAATGCTGTTGGGAAATCTCTTGCATTCCTATACACTATTGATGAAAAATCTGAAAGACAAATTAAAGAAACACTCTCATTTACCACTGCAACAAAAAGAATAAAATACCTAGGAATAAACCTACCTAAGGAGACAAAAGACCTGTATGCAGAAAACTATAAGACACTGATGAAAGAAATTAAAGATGATACAAACAGATGGAGAGATATACCATGTTCTGGGATTGGAAGAATCAACATTGTGAAAATGACTATACTACCCAAAGTGATCTACAGATTCAATGCAATCCTTATCAAACTACCAATGGCATTTTTCACAGAACTAGAACAAAAAATTTCACAATTTATATGGAAACATAAAACACCTGGAACAGCCAGAGCAATCTTGAGAAAGAAAAATGGAGCTGGAGGGATCTGGCTCCCGGAATTCAGGCTATACTACAAAGCTACAGTAATCAAGACAGTATGGTACTGGCACAAAAACAGAAATATAGATCAATGGAACAGGATAGAAAGCCCGGAGATAAACCCACGCACACATGGTCACCTTATTTTGGATAAAGGAGGCAAGAATATACAGTGGAGAAAAGACAGCCTCTTCAATAAGTGGTGCTGGGTAAACTGGACAGATACATGTAAGAGAATGAAATTAGAACACTCCCTAACACTATACACAAAACTAAACTCAAAATGGATTAAAGACCTAAATGTAAGGCCAGACACTATAAAACTCTTAGAGGAAAACATAGGCAGAACACTCTATGACATAAATCACAGCAAGATCCTTTTTGACCCACCTCCTAGAGAAATAGAAATAAAAACAAAAATAAACAAATAGGACCTAATGAAACTTAAATCTTTTGCACAGCAAAGGAAACCATAAACATGACAAAAACACAACCCTAAGGATGTGAGAAAATATTTGCAAATGAAGCAACTGGCAAAGAATTAATCTCCAAAATTTACAAGCAGCTCATGCAGGTCAATATAAATAAAACAAACAACCCAATCCAAAAATGGGCAGAAGACCTAAATAGACATTTCTCCAAAGAAGATATACAGATTGCCAACAAACACCTGAAAGGATGCTCAACATCATTAATCATTAGAGAAATGCAAATCAAAACTACAATGAGGTATCACCTCACACTGGTCAGAATGGCCATCATCAAAAAATCTACAAACAATAAATGCTGGGTGTGGAGAAAAGGGAAGCCTCTTAAACTGTTGGTGGGAATGTAAATTGATACAGTCACTATGGAGAACAGTATGGAGGTTCCTTAAAAAACTAAAAATAGAATTATCATATGACCCAGCAATCCCACTACTGGGCATATACCCTGAGAAAACCATAATTCAAAAAGAGTCATGTACCACAATGTTCATTGCAGCTCTATTTACAATAGCCAGGACATGGAAGCAACCTAAGTGTCCATTGACAGATGAATGGATAAAGAAGATGTGGCACATATATGCAATGGTATATTACTCAGCCATAAAAATAAATGAAATTTAGTTATTTGTAGTGAGGTGGATGGACCTAGAGTCTGTCCTACAGAATGAAGTAAGTCAGAAAGAGAAAAACAAATACTGTGTGCTAACACGTATATATGGACTCTAGAAAAAAAATGGTTCTGAAGAACCTAGGCACAGGACAGGAATAAAGACGCAGACCTACTAGAGAATGGACTTAGGACACTGGGAGGGGGATGGGTTAGCTGGGACGAAGTGAGAGAGTGGCATGGACATATATACACTACCAAATGTAAAATAGATAGCTAGTGGGAAGCAGCTGCATCACACAGGGAGATCAACTCGGTGCTTTGTGTCCACCTAGAGGGGTGGGATAAGGAGGATGGGAGGGAGATGCAAGAGGGAGGAGATATGGGGATATATGTATATGTATAGCTGATACACTTTGTTATAAAGCAGAAACTAACACACCATTATAAAGCAATTATACTCCAATAAAGGTGTTAAAAATAAATAAATACATTTAAAAAAAAGAAAAGAAATGAGACTATAGACATATGCCATTTGCCATCTAGCAACATCATGTAATGGGGTCATAAAGATCACAAGCATATATTGCCATGTGATTCTCAATCTCTTTTATGTGGGATATATGATATTGTATTTCAGTAATACAGCGCCACTGAATTCAACATCAACATTCAAAAATATAAATTGATATGGAAACCCATCCTGCTTAGCTTAATGTACTTAGACTTTAAGTATTCAAAATCTTCTGTGTGTGTACAAACTGTGAAAAGATTAATTTTATTAGATTTCAATACTTTAATCTTGGGTTTATTATTCCCTCTTTGATTTTCTGAAGTAGTCAGATCTGCTCACAGTGTGGAAATATAAATATATGATCTTGTACATACACATGAGTCATAATAAAGAGGTTGTCTTCTCTCAATGGAAATAAATAAATAAATAAATAATGCTGTTGGGAAAATGGTGCTGAATAGCTTTGCAGTGTTGCCACAAACCTTCAATTTGTAAGAAATGCAGTATCTGTGAAGTGGAATAAAACAAAATATGCTTGTATAAGGCATTAAGAAGGAATTTAGAGAATCGAACTGACCTCCTCCAGCTCTATAACCAGTCCCAGAGCTAGGTTTCCTTAGCTGTCTGAGCTCTGTATTTGGCAGGGTTGAGTCTCATCTGTACTCTGCAGGAGGAAGTAGCTTCCTTAATTAATGATGTTTCCTACCAGTGGAGTGATGTCAACTGTATTGTATGACAAACCTAGTTTTATACTTGTTGAAAAGAAGCCTCTCCCTCTGCTTGGGTAGGCTTTAAGCTCATAGGAATGCATTCTTAAAGCTCAAAATACGCATTCACAGAAAATTTCTAAGAAGAAATAAGAACGGCGGAGGACAAAGATGAAGAGATTTTGAAATGTATCCCCATATGATATCTGAAAAAGAAAAGACAAAGCTAATAAGGTTTTTAGCAGGGGATATAATACGAATTCTTTTCACAAGCATTTACATCTTCACATTTTATTCACAGCCAGATATACAGTGACTATTACAGGTACTATAGTTTACAGATTTGTTCAAAATGGAAAAATATTTTTAATCAACAGTATTGTGTCTACAATATTAGATTCACTTCTGAACATCAAGTAAACTTCTTCATCCAGGCAGTTACTTATCGTCAGCTGTTGACAAAATCTTATATCCAAAGTCGAATTATTCTAATATAACATTGCTTCTTAAATGTTAGCAGTAGCAGGAGCAGCTTACCTTCATTTCTGATTGACCTCCTTAAACTAGAAATTTATCTTTTAGGAAGAAATGACCTATATCCAAAGTTCTGACTGATACAGTATGATTTTTGAAAGCTGATGTACCAGATTTTTTTAAACCTTAAAAGAATGTATTCTAAAAAACAAAACTTCCTTTCCTGACCTCCTCCTTCTGCTTCAAAAGCAAACAACAGAGAAACAAAGAAATAAACAAAACACATTTCCTGCACGCACTTGTGTCTTCATTTGAAGAATAACAGGAACTGATGATTCCCATTATCTATTCAATGGCAAACAATGTATAGGCTTGTGAGCCAGAACTTTGACAAATGTCAAAGGAGTAATATTATTCTACAAACAATATTTTCTACCTGTTTTTAGAGGTCTGGAAAGGTATGAGCCTACCATCCCACTCTACAAGGTGTTTTTAAAAAAGGCCCAGGCAAGAGCTTCAGGTAGGCAGCTGGACCCTACACTGGGAAAGAAAGAAGAGGTTTGAGGAAGGAAGGAGGGCTGGTAGCTACTGATGAGCTGTGTTTATCCACACTGAGCTAGCAAATACGAGCTAGGCAATACCTCCTGACTTTGGGGAATTGCCAGGTGCACGTGGATAAAGGGAGAACTCAGGGACACAGGAAGGAGAAAGGCCAATATTTGTTCTCAGTATCTGGCTGCTAAAACAATTGACGCAGATCACACTGGCTGAGTAAGAAGAGGCCAGTAGGCTGAGCTGAGGGGAGGGGAATTGTCTCAGGACATGGAGGGAGTTTTCACATCCTGTTAGACCTGTGTTATTTTTTGCAGTAAAGCTATGGAAAATACTGGAAGGTTTGGGCAGGCAGTTTGAAAACAAAAATTGTGCTCCTTGTAACTGTATGTTTGCCTCTTCGCCAGCCAGTGTGTGCAGAAGAGAAATGGCCCAGCTGAAGATCATTTCCTCTTGCTCCGATGCCCGTTTGCAATGATTGATTCTTAAAGGTCACTGGATGGCTCGCCAGCACATTTTTGTACAAGGAGTCCAGCTTTCTGTTTTGACGTTAGTCAGATACACATGTGGCACCTGAGAAACAAAGAGGAGACGGGAAAGCATCAGATTTTCTTTTGGCTCAGGCACTGTCAACTTGGAAATCCTTACATGTCTGAGAGCCTTATTTGGCCTAGACACCCCCAACCTGGCAAAAAATTCTTTTGTAATATTTTTGTACTACAGTTTTAAGGGTTTACCCTTTGTCATTTTTTTTCCCACCCTTTTAAATTTTCCCTTTTCTTTCTTCCCTTTCCTTCTTCCTTTCTCAAACTTTTCTAGACCCTTATTATATATGTCAGGTACTGTGCTGCTGGGGATGTATACAGGTATATAAAACAGTCTTGGCATCCACAGGGTTTACAGTCTAGTGAAAGATTTGAAAACAATTAGTAGCAATACAACCTTCTAAATACTACAAGGGACTCATGTACAAAGTGACATGTGTCCTAGACAATGACCTGCCAAACATTAGAGGTCCACACTAATTGGTACTTTAATACAATTAAAGTACCAATACAATACAATACAATTTTGGTCTCTCTCTCTCTCTCTCTCTCTCTCTCTCTTTAAGCTAATTTATCTATCTGATCAATAAGTGTTTTTTGAAGATTTTTATTTATTTATTTAAAAACTTGTTATTTTTATTTTTATTTTTTTGTGGTACATGGGCCTCTCACTGTTGTGGCCTCTCCCATTGCGGAGCACAGGCTCCGGACGTGTAGGCTCAGTGGCCATGGCTCACGGGCCCAGCTGCTCCGCGGCATGTGGGATCTTCCCGGACTGGAGCACGAACCCATGTCCCGTGCACTGGCAGGCGGACTCAACCACTGCGCCACCAGGGAAGCCCTGAAGATTTTTATTTTTACCTTTTCTTTCTTTTTAAAAAGTTCACTTGTAGAAGATTGCCACGATGTGTTGAATGGTTATTATGTGACAGCCAGGCATATTGCTAGGATTTCAGGGTTACACAGATGACTAGAAAAGGCCCCTGACATAAAATAGTTCATGGTATTATGGATGAGATGGATTTTCAAAGCAATACCATATAATTCAGGTAGGTAAGTTCTAGAAGTTATGGATGAGGTACTATGAGAACACAGAGCAAGAAAAGGTTACTTTTCAGAGAAAACTCTAATTCAAAAAGATACATGCAGGGCTTCCCTGGTGGCGCAGTGGTTGAGAGTCCGCCTGCCGATTCAGGGGACGCGGGTTCGTGCCCCGGTCCAGGAGGATCCCACATGCCGTGGAGCGGCTGTGCCCGTGAGCCATGGCTGCTGAGCCTGTGTCTCCGGAGCCTGTGCTCCGCAACGGGAGAGGCCACGACAGTGAGAGGCCCGCGTACCGCAAAAAAAAAAAAAAAAAAAAAAAAAAAAAAGAGTTACATGCACTCCAATGTTCACAGCAGCACTATTTTCAGTAGCCAGGACATAGAATCAACCTAAGTGTCCAGCAACAGAGGAATGGATAAAGAAGATGTGGCACATACATACAATGGAATATCACTCAGCCATAAAAAGGAAAGAAATAATGCCATTTGCAGCAACATGGATGGACATAGAGATTTATCATACTAAGTGAAGTAAGTCATCCAGAGAAAGACAAATATCATATGATATCTCTTATATGTGGAATCTAAAAAATGATACCAAAGAACTTATTTACAAAACAGAAATAGACTCACAAATATAGAAACAAACTTGTGGCTACCAAAGGGGAAAGGGGGTGGGGGAGGGATAAATTAGGAATT
Source organism: Hyperoodon ampullatus (assembly GCF_949752795.1). Lineage (NCBI taxonomy): Eukaryota > Metazoa > Chordata > Mammalia > Artiodactyla > Ziphiidae > Hyperoodon > Hyperoodon ampullatus. Next base: position 59,136,289 of record NC_136925.1, on the reverse strand, counting down.
TGGGACTAAAATATAAACACTGCTATATATAAAACAGATAAGCAACAAGGGCCTACTGTATAGCACAGGGAACTATACTCAATATCTTGTAATAACCTATAATGGAAAAGAATCTAAGAATATATATAACTGAATCACTTTGCTGTACACCTGAAACTAAACACAACATTGTAAATGAACTATATTTCAATGAACATTGATTAAAAAAAAAAAGAGAAACAGTTAGTTTTCTCTGATGGACTTCCCAGGACATGGGGGGGTCAGGTGAAGTCACAAAGAGAGGATGACATTTGAGCTAATGCTTGAAAATGATTGCGTTCACCAGACTGGTGGCACTGTGTTTATTTCAGATTGTACCCAAGTTTATGTACGACACAGTGACTTTTTACAGCTGTGGAATGCATATAACTCAAAATTAATTACTGCCCATCCCTGTTCTTAAGTCTTCTGGTTGCCTTTACTACTCTAGTCATGGTACTCAGATCCATCCCTTTCTTAAGGCCTCCCCTACCTCACTCTACTCCTTTATTTTTTGGCCCAACACCTTATAGTGTCTTTCAAGTTAACCCTCCATGATCCACTCACCTCTGAGCCTCCTCTTATCTCCAAAGGACTCACTGATACACAGCAATCAACAAAGATCCACCTAACCACCTCATCATACAGTGGAGGCTTTAAAACGTCCCCCCCACCCCCATGCCCCTGCAACAGCTTCTGTACGTGGAAGGGAACAGAAATTTATTTTTTCACTATTAATTATCCAAACAACTACTCTACCCCCTAGAAAGTAGAAATCACCACAGTCAGTTTTCATTTTTAATCATTTTCATTCCTGTGAATTATACTTGACACCCGACCTCATACTTTTCTAGGTATTTTTATACTAGTATCACCTGTTCTTGTGTATTTGTAACTCATTATATCACATACCACATTATATCACATCTCTATAATATATCATTATATCACATCCCTACAATAAGACTTAAATGCAATTACTGCGTACCCTGCCTGATCATCACATGCTAGTCAGATATGATTATACTGCCAAGCTCCCCATTTTCTTAAACAGAAAAACTAAAAAGGCAGTGGAGTCTTTTGAGCTAATATGTTGTAGACTATCAAGACCAGTCTTGACTGTCAGAATCAGTGACAATAAAGTAAGTCAGCTAACAGTAGGGGACATAAGTGGTTTGAAGGTATTGAAGTCTAAGTTTAATAGTTTATCGTTGGTCAAGTTAGTTACAACAAATTCTGCTGTTGCCTTTGTTCTTTAGAGAGGCTGAACTGAAGAGACACAATTGTTTTTTCATTTCTAAGAAGAAGCAGGCCAAGTACATTTTTAGGGCGTCTGCATTTTCTGAACTTCTCCTGAATTTTTCTCTTTGAATGGAGAAAATACTGCTTTCTGAGAAAAGGTATGTTCTTGGAACAACTGCCGAAAGCTAAAAATAGTGGGAATTGAACGTTAGAATGCCTGGAGGAAAGAAAGCCAAACTGTAGATTTTGGTTACTATATTTGACTTAAAACACCCACTCCAAAAGGAAGAAAACAAAATTCTCATAAGTTTTATTAAAATTCCAACTGATATTATTTGAAAAGCAGCTATCTTATACGATTGAGATTTATTTCCCTTAAAATAACACATTTTGTTTCATTTATTTTTCTGAGAACTCTGTATTAATTCAATTGGCATGGCATACTAGACATTATTGGTTGGATAACTAAATTTAGTTTTGTACAGGTAATCATAAAATAAAAATCAGAATGTTCTACCTCAAAGTATAGATTAACTTTCTCCACAATTTTTAAGAATGACACATTTCCTTTCAGTTTATAGATGTCATTCTTTTCATAAAGCACATAAAACTTTAAATGAAAAATTAAGACTTGCCTACTGAAAATGACTAATGATTTATCTGAATCCAGTGCCTTGCCCCTTTGGAACTTACTATTTGGGTATTAAAGAGAGAATAATAACACTTTTATGTATCTGCTGGGAGACAACATCTGTGAAACCATATATTTATTGATGAACCCAGAGCAAGCTTTTGTTTTTAATCTTTGATCTAAGCCCATATACTTTAATTTTGAAAGTAAGTGACACTGTGACAACATTCTAGCTCCAAATTTATTTTCAGGCTAATCCAGTGGATGCCATTAATCTTTGTACAGTAGCAATAACATTGGCAGTTCTTCAACCTTTCCTTGTTGATAGCTTCTGAGCTCAATGATGCATTTTCTTTACTATGGAAACAAATAGCATGAGGGTCCAAGGAAGTGAAGCATGATAATTGTCCCAGGAGTTCAAAATGTATTGCATGTTGCTTTGTTGATGGACCTTTTATCTATGTCATTGACTGAGATAATTCAGTAAAGTCCTCATTCATGCCCTTAATCTTTTCTTACCCAGCACCCACTCAATCATTTGGGCCGTTTTATTTTTTGAAAACATAACATTTCAATTTTGGAAGAGATGTCAAAGTTGCTGCTAAATGTAATATTAGGTAAGACTATTACACTGGTAAAGAGCCATGTGAGAAATTCTTGGTGTATCAGGGATTGATAACGTACTCAAAATGCTGGGCCTCAGGTAGAGTAAAAAGTCCATTTGTAAAGTATCCAATAAACTAGCTTGGGGGTTGTGGGTATTTAAAGTATGGCTTCAGACACAGAATAAATGCTTTTGGGCAATCTCTAAATAATGTGGATATAAATATTGTCAAGGGCTTCCCTGGTGGCGCAGTGGTTGAGAGTCCGCCTGCCGATGCAGGGGACACGGGTTCGGGCCCCGGTCTGGGAAGATCCCACATGCTGCGGAGCGGCTGGGCCCGTGAGCCATGGCTGCTGAGCCTGCGCGTCCAGAGCCTGTGCTCCGCAACGGGAGAGGCCACAACAGTGAAAGGCCCGCGTACCACAAAAAAAAAAAAAAAAAAAAAATATTGTCAAAGGCCTAATTAATTTTCTTGAGCAATCTCAATTTCAGTGGTAGAGTTGTACATTGAAACACACCATACTCCACATTTATTAAAATAACTCTTGTGATCGTAAATCAGGTGCAGTGTCTATTATCTAAGGAGATTAAACAATATCTGATTCTCATTACATTCCTGTGAAAGAGGCAGATGACATACACCTTTCCCCTATTTTAACTAAAAGATTAACGTTACCATTAATTCATTGAATACACATTAACTGAGTACGTAACAGGTGTCAGAGAAATTCCAGATGTTGGAGATATGCATTTACAGCCCCTGTTTTGAGAAGAGCTAAAAATCTGTGCAGAGTCTAGTGTGGAAATTATAACATGATAAACCAGGGTTAGACAGAGCCAGCAAAAATGTTTGTTTTGATCTGTATAGATTTAAAAAAATATATTGATATAGCTAAAATAGATACTTTTCTCTCCAAATCTGGATTTTTAGGCTTCTATTTAAAACCTAACATTGGGCTACTGCCTAGGGGAGACATCTGTTCTTTAGCTCCTACCACTTCCTGGCAAATACACGAGCCCACTTCCTTAATTTGTATGTAGCAGTAATGCAAGGGAGTGAATGTGAGAATCTGTAACGCTTGACAATTCAAAGTGAGAAGTTATAGGGAGTAAGCAGAATTTCAGGATGGCCTCCACAACCCTCACCCCCTGATACTGTTCCTGTGATTATGTCTTGTTGTATGACAAAGGGGAGATTGTCCAGATAGGGCTAGTCTAATCACATAAGCCCTTGAAAAACAGTTTTCTCTGCCTGGGAGCAGAGGAGAAAGTCAGAAAGATTTAAAGAATGAGAAGCACTCTACTCACCCATGAGAAGGACTGGATGACTGGCCACTGTTGGTTGAAGATGGAATGGCAGAGCTGAGACTGCCTCTAGAAGCTGCAGGTGACCCCCAGCTATCAGCCAGCAAGAGAATGACGACCTCTATCCTGCAACTGTAAGCAACTAAATTCAGCCAACAACTTGAATGAGTTTGGATGGCGATTCTTCACCCAGAACCTCCAAAAAGAGCCAGCCCAGCAAGTACCTTGATTTCAGCCTTGCAAGACCCTGAGCTGAGAATTCAGATGAGCTCACTGGGACTTTTGACCTACAAAACAGTGGGATGATAGATAGGTTTTGTTATAAGACAATAAGTTTGTGGTCAAGTGTTGTAACAGTAATGGAAAAACCAATCCAGGTAAGGAAATAGCTAATGTCAACTTGGGTGACTAGAAACATATGACTATCTTTGAGATAGTGAACATAAGAGACGGAATCAGATTAAAAAAAAAAAAAGCATGGTTGATTTTAGTTTTGGAATCAGATCCTTGAATGGGCCATGCAGTTTTATTCACTCATTCTTTTATTCATTCAGAAGTATTTATGGTGCATATACTAGGCATTAGGCTTGGTTTTGAAGATATTGCTAAAATTGACCTGCATCCAAGTTCTGGCACATACTAAGCACTCAATATTATATTGAATTGAGTTGAATTGCATTAAATGCCTTTGAGAAGACTAAGTTTGGTGGCTTAAAATTCTTAAGTTATATAGTGAATAAATGTCTGTATCTTCACAACCCCTACCCCCCACTCCCACCATGCTGTTTTTATCACTTCTTATTATCCTTGTTATATATATATATATATATATATTTATTTTTTTAATTTTTTTAATTTTTTTTTTTTTTTGTGGTACGCGGGCCTCTCACTGTTGTGGCCTCTCCTGTTGCGGAGCACAGGCTCCGGACGCGCAGGCTCAGCGGCCATGGCTCACGGGCCCAGCCGCTCCGCGGCATGCGGGATCTTCCCAGAGTGGGGCACGAACCCGCGTCCCCTGCATCGGCAGGCGGACTCTCAACCACTGCGCCACCAGGGAAGCCCTGTTGTATATTTTTTACCTTGTTTATTCCTGAACACAGAAACACCATAGTTTAATTTTTTACTCTCAATTTAAGCATTATATTGTATGTATGTTTGAAAATTGCAAACAGAATTCTTGAAATTTGCCATTGAATCAGTGGACTGGACAGACTGTGTTCTCTCGTCTGCAGGTTGTTCCTCTGCCTGAAATACACAGCAGATAACAGACCATGGAATCTGTCCCTTAACTTGCCATCATGATGCATCCAACGAGGTGCATCAAGCTGGTCAGGAGAGGATCCCATGCATGCTACAATTTGTTTTGTTTTGTGTATTTTCATTGCAAAAATCTTCAACAACTGTAAAGTTACAGGCTCTTTGTAAGACTTTCCTTGGGGTTCTATTTCAGATTTACTATAAATTTAGTCTTGTTATGGTGAAAGGTGCCAGATCTCTTGAGCTTTGCTTGAATCATGAATTTCACTAACCATTATTTACATCAAGACTAATAACGAGTATCCAATCAAAATCTTGGAAAAAAGGCACAGTTATTTGTTCCTACCTTCCTGATCTTCTTATCTTACTCCAGCTGGTCTTAAATAGTTTGGTACCAATATTTTTATCAGACTGTTTTGATCTGAATAGAATTTTTTAAAAAGGATAAAAGGAAAATTTTAGTTCCTAAAATTTGACTTAATCCAACTAGAGCAAGAAATAGAAAGAGACAAAAGACATTTTAAAATATATGCACAAACAATCTCACTGTAAAATATAATTATTAAGTAGCTTTAGAATACTGAGAATTAGCAGTGCTTTAAAAATTAATATAGAATGCTTATAAGTAATAATAAAAAGTTACGAAGATTTTATAAATTAATAGGCTTCTGTAATCATGTTGAATAATATATGAAGAAGTATATAAATATAGATATCTTAAAGCCATTTACAAAACAAAGGTTTATTGAAAGAAAAACTAAGACTCTTTCTCAACATCTTCACAACAGCCTTCTTCCCATTCGCCTCTTCAGAAAAGACATCTCAATTAACTGTGCAAAACATTAACGTTCCCCAACTCCGTGTCCTGTATGCTAGACTCTATCATATTATTCCATTTTATCTTCTCCATAAATTAGCAATAATGGAAAAGGTTACATTTATGCTTCTGTTGTAGTGTTTCCTGTCAGTGCTCTCCAACTCCCAAATAGAATATGAACTCCTTGAAGAAGTTCTTCCTTTCCACATTTATATCACCAATATCTAATACTTAGTAGGTACTGATAATTATTTGTGCACGGATTGACTTGCTTTTCAAATATGGTAAATAATTTTGCCATAAACATATAAAAAGATGTTAAAATTAGAAATAGATACAAGCACTAAGATATAGTTCTTTAATCTCTTTGTTTTGATGTAGTAGAAAAAGCAGTAGGTTTAGAATATGTATAACTGGTTTTGTTATGGTGAAAGATGTATTCCATCCATCCAAGAAACATGTACTGAGAACTAGTCATGTGCGGATACTCTTCCCTTTCTTTCATTTACTCATTTAATTTACAATCTGGTTGAACATTTTTTATTTTCTGTAAAATAATGACAATGATCCCCATCTACTTCTCCTATGAAGTCTATGTGAAAGTGCTTTGAAAACTGTTGAGTTACCCTACAGTAGTAAGATATTATTATTATGACTAACGTATTATCACTAGAATGAACATATTCATATAAATGAGAGCCATAAATTCATGGATTTGTATTCAGATCTTTCTACAGCTCTCATATATGCTCAGACAAATGGAGGGTAAAGATAAATTTCTATGCAATTTTTTCATGAAAGAACAAATCATATACTATGTGATGGATAACAGTACATTTGTTCATTCATTTTAAAATTCATTTATTTGACAAACAATTATTGTACCAATACTACACACAAAACACTATGCTAGGCACCTGATGTGAAATGAACTCTTTAAGGAAGGCAATTTAAGGATAAGCCAGTGTTATTCCAAATCTTTAAAAGATCAGCTGATCAAATGATTTCAAATACTTTCATATTCCTAATCATTTAAATAAAGTCTGGATTATTGTCTTGTTCCCACTTTCAACCCAGGATTCTAGCATCATGTAATGCTGATGGTAGGTAACAGTTTTAGAATACCACACCCTGTACTGCTGTACTTGTATTATACCATTTAATACTTGCAACAAATCCAAAGGATAAATGTTCTCATTTCATATGTTGTCAAAAATGTGTCTGAGGCCACATACTTAGCCACTGTTTTGTATTACTTATGCTTTGTTCTCTGAATGCCTAGATACCTCATTTCATTTACCAATTAGTGGCTCAGTAATGTGATGTGTCAGTGGTAATTGCTCTCCTGATTGAGCCCAGGTCCTAACTTGTGTGTGTAGATCACAAAAACATACAGTAACTAGAATTCTGTAAACATAGGCAACTTTCCATCTTGTCTTTCCCATATACCACATTTTGGCAGCATAAAAATGTGGATCCATTATGTGTGGAAAATATAATAATACCTCGGAAAAGCTGGGGAATGTTTCACACGACTGAGGATGTCCCAGCATGTCTGCCTCTAATGTGTTCAACAAGAGTGACATTGAGCACAGTACCTTCTATGCTGGGGAAGCATGCTGGATTCCAGACAGCCATGGGTCTTCCTCCTCACTTACTCCTCAAGTGCAGATGTAAAAGTCATTTGAAAAATAGTAAGAGTGTCCTAGTTTTAATGAGAGAACCATTACAAGAAGGAAATTCTCCTTAGCTCAATATGATAAAAATCAGATGTGATGTTTTTCTATTTACAGAAGTAGAACTTTCATTGAAATCCTTGTCTGAGAGAGATTAGAACAGACAACGGTTACACAGGAGTTTGGCTTTGCTGGAACTGAGATATGCAAGAGGGATGTTACCCTCTTGTTATCAGCTGCCTCATTTGAAGCCTGCACCAGAGGTTCCTTGTGCAAACTGGAGGACCATGTCTGCAGCTGCTACAAGTCCAAGAGTAAAACATCTTCAGAATTCACCTAATTAACGTTTAGTGTAACAATCTGCTGAAATCTGTTTCTGTGATTGGCAAGAAATCCAAAAGTAGCCCTTGTTTCTTTTTTTTTAGTTGAAGTACAGTTGATTTACAGTATTGTGTTAGTTTCAGATGTACAGCAAAGTGATTCGGTTGTGTGTATATATATATATATATATATATATATATATATATATATATATATATAATTTTCAGATTATTTTCTATTAAAGGTTATTATACAATATTGAATATTATTCCCTGTATTATACAGTAAATCCTTGTTGCTTGTCTATTTTATATACAGTAGTGTGTATCCGTTAATCCCAAACTCCTAATTTATCCTCCCCCTTTCCCTTTTGGTCACCATAATTTTGTTTTCTATGTCTGTGAGTCTATTTCTGTTTTGTAAATAGATTCATTTGTATTATTTTTTAGATTCCACATATAAGTAATATCATACGATATTTGTCTTTATCTGACTTACTTCACTTAGTAGGATAATCTCTAGGTCCATCCTGTTGCTGCAAATGGAAATATTTCATTCTTTTTTGTGGCTGAGTAATATTCCATTGCGTATATATATCAAACTTTAAGGAGAAGACATAAAAGGCCTTGTCTCTTTATTCATGGAGTTATCTAACACTGTGGGCAAGGAGGTTTGATGTACATCCAATTATGATTAGATCTTCCCCTTCTTCTACATAGAATTCTATATATTGCACGCAGCCTAGAACAAAGCATCCAGGTAAGTCTAGATTTAGAGGGGGACCACTACTGTCACTGTACTGTTTAGCTTCACTGGCATTATTTCAACATGGCCCGAATCTCCTTCTCTGTTGTAGGAAGGTCCAATGAGCTGGAGATCAGAGATTCTTGGCTCTTGTCCCACATGGCTACCAATAAGCCATGTATGACCTTGGTTATGTCTCTTCATTTCTCCAGCCAATGAATGAGAGTTTGGAAATTTCTTTCTAAATTTAAAACCCTTTCTTTGTTATTTTCTTTTAAGTCGACACTTCTTTTCATCCATGGACACCTCTATGACTTTAGCTATTTGTTCACATCCCTTCTATCTTGAACAATCCAAACACTCTAATGAGGCTTCTTCAAATTCAACCATTCTCTTGTATGGAAGCTTTAGTCTTTAAGTAGGACACACCATATATTTTCCAAGTTACTGAACTTTGGGAACAAAGGAGGGTCTGAGAGATATCAATAATTTGTAGAGATTTTATTGGAAGGGAGGGGAATAATAGCAGTCTATGATTGTTGTAGACTATTTGAGGAGGGCTTTGCTTAGGAAAGCAGAAGTGCAGCCAATTAACTTGTGCTTCTCAGTGACATCTGAGAATGAAGTTCTGAAACCCTAAACAGAGCTCACCAAGACCAGAATATGATTCTGTCTCTACATCCTTCCTGACATTAAAATTTTATTTATTATTTTTATTTCATATATTTCATATTACTATTGCTTCATTGTTTTAGTGGTAGTTCTGCTTTTTTTCAACTGAAAAAAGAAGCTTACATCATAGAAGTTCATTGCTAATCAGTAGCACAAAACTAAGAATACACAAATAAGAATGGTGATAAAGGATCCTTAACAACAACTTATGTTACTAGAGTACAAAATAGTATATGTTACACTATTTAACAATATGAAACCAATTTCTAGTTATCTTAAATGTTTTTTTCTTTTTTAAGGCTTATTTAATGAGAAAAGGAAGAGCTAAGTGAAACCTTTGGGAATACTTCTGAGTAAAAGAAATAAAAACACACCCTTTTAAAACGTTTTTACGTGTTGCCAGAAGGTGGTGTAAAGAGTCCAGTGTAGCCTGGTTATCTTGCAGCAAGGAGAGGCTAAGGGAGGTTAGAGGGGGAAAGAGTCCCCCTCAGAGGAGGTAAAGCAGGGCAGTGGAGCAGCTGGAACTGGGGGTGCTGGTGTTGGAGTGGGTGGGGGGAAGTGGTGGTAAGTTTATTTGCAAATCAGGAAACCTGGGTCCTGCCTGTAGTACTTTCTCCCGAGGCCAAGTTCCCCCCTCTCCTCAGGACAGTCATGCTTCTCTTCAGGTCACCTCCTACCTAACATGAATCTCTCTTTTTCTTTCTAAACCTCCCTCAAAGACGACTTTTGTCTTTAGAAGTGACCACACAATATATATACCCTATGGAGTGCAACTTTTCTTCTTTAGTCATAGCACATTTTTGAGTGGAGTCCATGAATATTTTCATAGACTATGAACTGCCTGGTACTGTAACCTATAACCAATGATCCAAAGAGACTAATTACCACTGATCAGATGTTATGCCTTTAATCCACATTCCTCCCTCTTCACTTGAGGGAACTGGGAGAGTATGTGAAAGGGTAGTTACATCAGAGAGATGTTCCACAGACTTCAGCTTGATGCCGTTGGAAGAGCATCCAAGTGTTTCAACATGTTCCATCTGGGCTGTCCACTCACATTGGCAGAGCAGGGCAACCCCGGAGGAAGTCAAACTGGAGGATCCCCTGTGGGGTATTGGTTTTCCTTTTCCCAGCAAAAGGTCTGGGCATGAGAGGAAAGTCCTGTTGCTATTACTGAGTCACATTCTTTGAGGTGGTTGGTTTTTCTACTGATGTGCATAGCTGAGATTTAGCGGCCCAAAAAAGCACTTGGAAAATTTTATTTTTCTGTTAAACATTACTCACCCTCAAGGCAAGTGTTCTTCTGTGAGAATATTATTAATTGGGGATATTCCTCAAGAAGTAACTGATATATGACTTTTGAGTGAAAGAGCTGCCTGATATATAAATATATGTCTATTCTCAGTTCAAAACTAGTATTTGATCGGTCTTGGGTGCTTTAGGTCCTGGTGATCAATACAGTGGTTCTTGCTCTCTTCTGAGTTTTTTTCCATAACTGCAATGGCAGGTACAGCAAGATAAACACCAAAAGAAAAGCAGATCAAAGTTCCTCTGGTATTTTAAAGACAGGGTCTGTTACATTTGGAAAATGTCTTTGCAGGAAGTGGAATTAAAGATGGATCATGGATATGGAGCACCTGTAGTGACTCAATTAAACACCAAATATCTACAGTTCTGGTTGGCCATAACAATATTAATAAAAGCCAACATTCACTGAATGCTTAGTATGTGCTAAGCATGGCGCTATGGATGCCACATATTTACTCTTCACAATAGCCCCTTAGTTAGGCACTTTCATTACCTTTATTTTATAAGAAGACAATCGTGGCACAGAAAAGTTAAACAACCTGCCTAAAGTCACACAGCTGATAAGTGGTTGAGAAAGGATATGCAAACTGCCAGGCCAGGTTACAGAGCCCAGTCTCTTACCCACCACACGGTACAAGCTCTGTTTTGAACTCTACAGATGAACATAATAGTACAGGAATGAGATAAATGAGCTCACTGCTTTAGTACCTGGTCTGTTAAGGAACCCATCTACTTGGCAACCTTATATATTTGGAGTATAATTGCAAACCAGGAATAAAAAAAAAATACAGCAGCTGCGAGCTGCTAAAAACACACTCAATCAAGGCACTAAGGCACAGTTACAGTATCCTTGGGTGGGCATAGCTGGCCCTCACTTCAACTGTATTTACTGTTATCACACATACATCACAATTATTACCATATCACACAACTTATTTATGGTTACTATAGATGTAAATTGTTTCCAAATCCAAGGCAATTCAGATCTGTAGTCGTTGACTTCTATATTCACAGAAGAGAGTGAGTCCACAGGAAATGATGAGAAAAGAGATACATGGAAAAAAAAAAAACATGTTTATAAGTTTAGTGCAAGGGTCCAAATTCTTATCAATTTTAATAAACCCCAGAGCCATTATATCCTTGCAACAGAGCTCATTAAGAAATGTCCGTGTGGGTGATACTAAGTGATGAAGAAAATCTCAAGTGACATTTGATTACCGGTTCAAGAAGAAGAAAACATAAAAAGCTGTTGAGAAAGACTTCTATTCAAATTAGTTACTTTTGAAACTGACATATAATACTTGAGGGAGTAAATACCCTACTAGAACCAAAGCACATCTATCCACAGCAACGTTCCCTGCAGGGTCCATGTGGTTAAGGTTGATTGCATTTTTCACTTCTGTAAGATAGCAAAACTCCTGAAACAAAGGTCCTGAGCATCATGACCTTGCACCGGTAGAGCTGGTGCCTGCTGGGCACGGAGGGCCATCTCACAGCGTGGGGCTGTCAGCAGGAAGAGACCTTTTAGGGTAAGACCAGCTTTGAAGATCCGGTCAGGAGGCGGGTCTGATGGGAGGTGGCATTTCTGTCTTCAGGACTTCAAAGTAGTTTATTTACCATGATAGATGTAAAAAAAAAAAAAAAGAACATGATTCACATATTAGCAAACAAATGTGCATAACTTATTCTTTGGTTTAGGGCTCAGAGTTCAGACCTGTCTTGATAACACCTGATAAAGTTTTCATTAAAATGCTGACTGTCTTAATAATGGACTAGAGGTCTCAGCCTGAGAAGAAAAATATACAAGCACCTTTCTCTTCATTACTTTAAAAACTTCTATCCTAGTATAGAACTGATGATTTTAATAGTGTATCTACTGTTACATAGGAAGCAAACATGTGAAAAACATTCCCTTAATATTCAGCTTTATTTCACATACTCTGAACACTCAGGTTTTGGAAAATGAGCACTTCTTTACAAACAGCATCAATTGCATCAAAATACCCATCAAAAATGTTTCCTTCTGCTTTTTTCTATCATAACTCTCCAGTTAAAAAAAGAAACACAACAGTTAAATGATGTCACCCTTGGGAGCTTATGTGGTAAAATTAGAATTAGGAAGAAACTTCTTTTTTTGTGGTACGCGGTCCTCTCACTGATGTGGCCGCTCCCGTTGCGGAGCACAGGCTCCGGACGTGCAGGCTCAGCGGCCATGGCTCACGGGCCCAGCTGCTCCGCGGCATGTGGGATCCCCCCAGACCAGGGCACGAACCCATGTCCCCTGCATCAGCAGGCGGACTCTCAGCCACTGCGCCACCAGGGAAGCCCTAGGAAGAAACTTCTTATTAATATATTTGTTTTTATGTGACAACCAGAAAACTTTGCTGTTAAGCTGAGTATTAAGTCTAGAATACATAGAAGGTTTTTCTTCTCTGGAGAAGGGAAAGATGTCAACAAGCACTAAAGTCCTACTGTAGATCCTACTATATATACACCCCTACACCATGCACAGAGAATACACTAGTGAGGAAAAGAGAAAAGGTGTAGGTTCAGAGTCCAGTGAGTCAGATACGTGTTCAACTGCCTAACAGCACAGGAAGTATCCTACAGATACCCTACTGCCAGGAAAGAAGGAGCTCAGGTACATAGAGAGGAAGCAAGTGGCACTCTGGGCAGGAAATGGAGAGGGAGGGGAACATGGGGACAATGGGAGGGGAGGGTAATATAGAAGTTAAGATCCCCAGTTCTGAATTCAGCCAACAGACCTGGACTGTAAACCTAGCCCTACGACTTCCTAGTAAGGGAACCTTAGGCAAATTGTTTATCTTCAATGTGCCTTTTCTGTAACATGGGAATAATAACAGGACCTTCCTCCTTGGGTTGTTTTGAGCATTAAATGAGACCATGAATAGAAAATGAGAGCTCAGTACCAGCATAGAGTTGCCTCTAATAAATGTCAGTCAAAAATAAAGAAAGAAGAGGGTTATTCCAGTCGAGGAAGAGACACTTGAGTTTGGTTGAAGAATGGCTAGGTGGACAGGGTGACGACAGAGGAGCACAAAGTAGAAAATTACACGGGAGGGAATTGTTTGGAGAAAAGCAAAGAGTATATAGCGATCAGAGTAGATCCTCCATGAGGTGAGGAGTAATAGGGTGGGAGTGAGTGAATAATACAGGTCGAAGTGAAAGTTTGGTTCCTTGTCACCCCCAGTCACAATTAAGAGGGGGAAAAATATCAAATAAAAGTTATGGTCTTCATTAGGTGCCTGAGTGCCTAGCACTCTCTGGGCATAAAATAGATGTTTATATTAATTATGAATTGGCTTTTTTTAAATATAGCAGCTATAAATCTCAGGCTACCACTCAGGCTGCATCCTATCAGACCTATCACCAGCATTTGACATGAATGATCATCCCTTTAGACTTTCTTCAGTTGGGTTCCAGGATATTGCACATTCTTGGTTTTCTTATTATTGCACAGTTACCTGTGTCTGATTCTCGTTATATTCAACAAGCTAGTGACAAAGAAATACTGGCATCTCTCCCTTTGGGAAGAAGCTACCATACAAATCACCATGGAATTTGGACACTTTCTCCTCTTCTCTGCAGAACCTCTCTAATGAACCACCTACACACAGCTCTCTCCTGTCCTGCTGGCTACTCTACTTGCCCTACTCCATCCACTCATTGACTGACTTTCTTGCCTCTTATCCCATGTACTCTGGACCATCATGTCTCTTCTTTCTTGCAGTCTTCTGTGATACCAAAACAAGCCGTATAAGATGTAATTTAATAAAATCAAAAGGATTACAGGATGAAGATGTCCCATGGAGCGTAGGTGCAGAATGATTTCCCGTGGTGTTGGCTTCTCATGCTCGGTCAATGTACTTGGGAAACTAGTACATGTCCATAGCAGGGACCTAATCTCAGCAATCTGCCACAACTCTGGCTGGTCTTTCTCTCCCCTCATGAAGTCAGTTCCTGGAATATCAGAAGATTTATAAATCTATGTTTTTTAAGTCTGTGGTATTCTGCGATAGCAACCTGGACTTCCACCTTCCAAGGTCACTCCAACCTCTGCATCTGCCTCCCTTCTCTCTCTCTAACTTTGACCCTCTTTCTCCCTTTTATGAGTCTCATGATTACATTGGGTCCACCAGGATAATCTCCCCATCTCAAGATCTTTAACTTAGTCATACCCACGAAGTCCTTTTTTTTGTCATATAAAGTAACATATCCAAATTCTGGGGATTGGAACATGGACATCCTTTTTAGGGGGAGTTATTCTATCTACCACAGTGTCTTAGTGTGAGACACTAGACTTTAATGTTCAGTAGACCCAGACTAGCTGACCCTGAAACCATGAGGAAGCTTCAGCTTTCCATAGTTAATATTTTCCTGAGCAGCAACTATGTTCCAAGCTCTACAGGATCTGTTGGGAATGAAAAACAATAGCAACAGCAAAACAGTAATAATAACAAATATCACAACTACCCATATATGAAGTACTTTTATGTATCAAGCAGTTGAGATAAATTATCTCTAAATTTCACAAGAATTCTGAAAGATTTTATTTCCATTTTACCTACAATTGTGGAAAACAAGGCTCCAAATGGGTGAAACATCAAGAACTGGAATTTGAACATGGATTTTCTCAATACAAAATGTAAGCCTTTGAACTAAAATACACTGCCTTTCCCCCCAGCTTTTTCCATCAGGATACCTTAGGGCTTTTCCTATGTCCATATCGATAAAGAACTACTTTCATTCATTCATTCATTCATCAACTCACTGTGTATGAAGAGGTGTGTTCAATAGGTCTGACCCCTGCTCTCAGGTGAGTTACAGTCTAGTCTAGCCTGAATGTGAATTTTATTACAGAAACATAATTCTCTTTTCTTTGTCCCTTTTTAAAAATTTGTTAGAAGATTAAAACAATTTTTTTTACTTCCTTGTGAGATTTGAATATTAAAATCTTTTTGTCCTGAAGGAAAGAACAGGTTTCTAATTGCTGATGAGTCAGTTTCTGATTATACTGTGGCATAAAATCTATTTTTCAAATAATATTTGAGGTCAGAGGTAGTGATTCGGAAAAGAAGGAGATAAGGAGAAGTTTTCTTTTGAACTGGAAAGAGTTATACCTGGAGAGATGAGATGGGGATAGTTCAGCAAGATGTGTCTGTGCAAAACAATTAGAATCTCATTACGATGGAATTTCCTCCTGACCCAGTGGGTGGGGACTTTGTAAGGGAATTAGTTTGCTTTGTAGACAATAGAGAAATAAATTATTTCTTGAGCCTGGGATTTATAACTGTTATATTTAAAGAAAGTTAACCGATATTTATTAAGGATCTTATATGTGCTCAGAACAGTCCTAGGCATTTTGATATAATTAAGCTCATAATTCAGTTTCTTTTACTTGATGTTTGAAATTCTAGCTAGAAGTTGAGAGTGGTAATGCACCCAACACTGATCTCACTTCAGTTGGAATTTTACTTCTTGCTTATGTTAAAAAAAAATTGTGTCTGAAGGTCTGAAATATACAATTGAGAAAAATTATTTTCCAATGAACCAAGTTCATTGGAGTGTTATTTATTTCTCATTGGCTAATATGTGTCATTGAAAGAGATTGTACGTTCTGGGAAACAGAGCCAAATACGTTAGAAGAGGTTTGTTAAAGTTGGGGTTTGGGTATTAACAGCTGTTATGGGTTGAATTATGTCCCCCTCAAAATGAACTCAACCCCCAGTACCTCAGAATGTGACCCTTATTTGGATATAGGGTCCTTTACAGAAGTACGCAAGGTCATTAGGGTGAGTCCTAATCCAATATAACTGATTTCCTTATAAGAAGAGGAAGTTTGGAGACAGACAGACACACACACACACACACACACACACAGAATTCTACGTGAATATCAAGGCAGAGAGATCGAAGTGATGTGTTTACAAGAAAGGAATGCCAAAGATTCCTGACAAACCACCAGAAGAGGAGGGAGACAAGGAACAGATTCTTACAGCCCTCAGAAGGAACCAACCCATCTGTCACCTTGATCTTGGACTTCTAGCTCCAGAACTGTGACACACTAAATTTCTGTTGTTTAGGGCATTCAGTCTGTGGTACTTTGTTAACAGCAACCCTCAGAAACTAATATAATAACTGAACTTTTTTTTTTCTTTTTTTTTTTTTGTGGTACGCGGGCCTCTCACTGTTGTGGCCTCTCGCGTTGCGGAGCACAGGCTCCGGACGCGCAGGCTCAGCGGCCATGGCTCACGGGCCCAGCCGCTCCACGGCATGTGGGATCTTCGCAGACCGGGGCACGAACCCGCGTCCCCTGCATCGGCAGGCGGACTCTCAACCACTGCGCCACCAGGGAAAACCAATAGCTGAACTTTTAAAGGAAGAAGTATTTGATTTAACAAAACCACAATAAATCTCCACAACCCAGCTCCAAATCATTTTATTCAGATATCTAAAAACTCTCTCCTCCTTTTCTGTCAATTTTATTTTTTATTATTACCATCCCACTCAGTGGCAAAACTCTAGACCTTGGATTTTCTGATGTAAGTCAATGGTGGTATACAAAGCCACTGATTGTTCTCTGTGTAATACCAAAATCACTTTATTATGCTGTAATGGTGTTGGTGATATAATCCTTGGGGCTTAGGCAATCTATAGCAACTGAAAAACATTAACACATGTAAACAGATTGAATCTTTAAAAAGACTACCAGCAAGACAAATGGTAATTGGGCTGTTAAAATTCAGAGCAACTAAAATTTTATACTTAATTCGTAGATTAATATAATGATGCCACTATTTCCTTTACAAAGCAATTTATTGTTCCATTGAAGTAGCCAAAGCCTTATGACCTTAAGAAAGGAAATATGGATTAGAGCAATTCATTTTTTTGGTATGAGAGGATTCTGTTCATCCATGAATAAACTATTAATGGTATATAAATAAGATTTTCTAAATCTTGCTTGTAGAAACTGTTTGTGCCATTCTACTTAATTTCTGAAGATAATTTGACTTTTTGGATGGTATCCAAGATATATGGTATGGAGGACAAAGGAGCTTCTAAAATGCAAAGGTTAAACTTAAAATAGATTTTTCATTTCTGATTTATGTAACATAATCAGACTGAAGGTAGGTGCAAGAAAAATATAAAGATGAATAAGACACTCCCTAGTTTTAGAAACTTGTGGTTTATTGGAAGAGATGAACAATTGTGACCAGAATTACAACTCAGAAATCAGTGCTACAGTGGGGCTGCAAATAGATGTGTGAGGGTCTCCGAAATCATTGTTCAGCTCATGACAAACTCAGTAGTCTTTCTTTTAGCTTGGAGGATGCCCTGTGAATGATAACAGCCTGTAGAAAACTGTCCGTGTCCCTAGTCCGAGGAAATTTGAGTAGGATCTACAGTTCTCATACAGTGTGTCAAAGACTGAATTATGTGTTTCCTTCTAATTCTGCTCTTGCAATGGTTTCTCTTAGTCTCACTGATTCTTCTTAGAAGGCCAGAAGGACAGGTAGGTCAAGATATTCAAGCTGGTGATTGGTTCAAACTTGGCGAAAGTTCTGAGTTTCTTCCAGAAAGGACTATACTGGTTAAGGAGATTCTTTACTACAGTATTGAGAAGAGAAATCTAAACTCTGTATGAACTTAGAGGTTAACTGTTGTCACATATGATTGTGATATTGAAGACTCTTTTGTGTCATGCTCTTTACCATTTCAGCTTTGATACATACATGAAACCAAACTTCTCCTCCTGTTCCTACAATTTCTTCACCTGTTGTTCCTGCCACAGAACTGGAAGTCATTCTAATTTCTTCTTTTCCTTGGGTGTTTCTGTTGCAAAACAGTTCTCCATGGGTGTCTTGCATTTCTGCAAATCTTGCAAGCCAGGCATTGAGTCCCCACTCTTCAAGATTGTCTTTACAAGAACGTTTGTAGAAGGAAGAGTCTTGAAAGACAGAAGTAGTGTTTCTCTCTGGCACAACACGCAGATTTGCTCATAGTCTTAGAAGATATAGATAGTATCTTTCTCTAGAGAAAAAGGCACGCATGCTTAATGCTCATGATAAAAGTTTTAGGCTCTCTAAATGCAGGGTTCTTTTCCAGTAATGTAACCTGTTGTGTGTGCAAGTGACATCTGGTCCTTCTTTATGTCACCCTATGGACATGGAGGCTCAGGGTACTGGCACAAAAATGCAGATACTCTGACTACTGCTATTGCTATGAGGATTAAACCCTCCTTTGTCTCTGACACAGGAGACTGTGTCTGCTCTCAGCATCCATGAAACTATGGCAGGTTAAATTGTTAGCTTGGAAGTAGTGTAAAATTTTTGACCTTTTACAATTCTTGACATTTCCCTCACTCAGGTACCTATCCTTTCCCCAAATTGGGCACTGAACTTTATAGCATATTCCCCTTCAAGGCTGTAGAGTTCTTCCTTTTATTTGAAACCCATTTTTGTAGCTACTTAATATCCTCCTTGAGTCTTCTCTTGCCCCTCTCTTCTTAATCAGTCCTCAATATTACAGCCAGAATGATCTTTCTAAAATGATAACTGTAGATCATTTTTCTGATAAAATCTTGCATCGGCTTCCCAAGGAAGGTGATGATGTCAGGATATTTGCATATCCCATAGAATGGCATCAAAGAGTTTTCATGAATCATGAAAAATGAATACACTTTTCCACCTTAACTCTGGGTGTCCCCAAAGTAATACTATACTCCAATCTTAGCACACTATGGGTTCTGCAATTTCCTAATACTCTTTTATATGTATGCATGCCTTGGCACATGCTAGAACAACCCACCACACTCCTTACCCCATGCTGGCCTGGGAAATCTTATCCATCAGTTGGGAGTAAACCAAAGTTTTCTTCTACAGAGAAACTTTTTCGCAGACCCTACTTCCCAATACAACATAGATATATACCTCTTATTTCTATAGCACCTTAAGCACATCTCCAAATTTATATTTATAGCATTGTATTGTAATTGTTCATTTGCTCACCTGTATTATCTACTAAGGAAGAAAGCCATATCTTGTATCCCTTGAGTGGCACACAGTTCTCAGAAAATATAGGTGCTCGTTAATCCTTTTTAGATACACAACTGAGTATACAATTGATGAGTGAAGCAGAATATAGATTTGTTCTGGAAAGAGACACATACCCAAGTTACTAATATGAAGGTGATTGATGAAGTTATCTTTTGTATATGTAGATCAACCTTCCACTACTTGTTGTTTCTGATAATACTGCACATTATCCATGGACAAGAGTTATAAATATCATCAATGAATTGGCCATTCAATAATTTCTTGGCCTCTGTTGACACAGCTGCCCTTGGTCTGTGTTATTAACTTTATGCCAGTCAGTTTGAAAACACTCAGAACAACGATTGAAACAACTCTACATGAATGAACCCAAGTTTAATAGTAAAAACAGGATTTTCCTGAGTTGCATTGAGGGAAACCTGAGAACTGCATCTGAGAAATGTATGATAAAAACACCCTGATTCTGCTCCTGTTTACCCTCGGAAAGAAGGAACATTCTGTGGCTTCTTCCTAGTGGATTTAAATACATCTGTTTTCTTCCTTCCCAAAGTTGACCTTACGTTCCCAGTTAAGGCAAATCAAAGGAAGCAGGAGGATATCTTATTTGGGGTAGGACGGCCACGTAAGGAAAGGCGAGAACAAGAAACCAGCGGAACATCCTGTGCCCTTCCTTTACCTCTCTGTCCTGTGTATGTTTTCATAGCCTCTCAGTTTCAGTTCACTGGCAGCCCCAGGAAGGAAAGCCAAGTGGGAAGATGAGACTGGGTGAAGAACTCTGAAAAGCAAAACACCCTGGGCTCACTGTTTAACCTAGGAGGCAACTCCACTCCCAAAGGCCAGCTCATCTCAGGTGTCAGCCCACAGGCACGGATTTGATGGTACCTTCCAAGCTTGGGCACCAGGATGAACCTGTGATGGGTCAGTGTCACCTCATCAAAGTGAGAGGAAAGGGGCTGTTATGAGTCACTCCAAGGAGAGAGAACCAACCAAGATTCCTACCTGAAAGTAAAACCCTATTCTCTGGAGCAGGGGTGGACATGGGGACAGATACTTCCTCTGTAAGACAGTTTTGAAGTCATCCCTTAGTAAACATTCCTCCTCTCCAAGCTTTGCACACACACTGGGCTACCACCCACAATTCTACATCTACCACCCAGAAGAAACCCCAAGGGGGAATGGCTTTCCCTCACACTGGGGATGAAGAGGAGGACAGTGGGGATGCCCATGACCTTCTGGTGTTGGTTTCCCACTGCCACAGAGCACTGGTGTTGGAAGGGTCTGCACTGAGTTTGAACTGGCATATTTCTAAAGCCTTTTTTTTTTTTTAATGAAATAGTTATAACAGGAAATCAGGTTAGACATTCCTGAAGCTAGCAAGAGCTTATGAACATACTGTCCTATCCTACCTGAGACAAGTAAATGCAGTTAATTTTTTGAAGGAAGACCCAAATACCGCAATCCTTTACATTTAACCTGAGCCACTGGAGGAATGCAAACACTGATTTGGAGCCAGGCCTCCGGTAAAGGATTACCAGATGCGGGCTACACGAGGAAATTCCTCCCAGCCGCCAGAATTTATACTGCAGAGTGAGCTATGAAAAGAAAGTTTGTGCCTGGTTATGAATATGGATAAAATACATCACTCATGGTCATGGAATGGCAGGCAAAATTGAAAACACGTATTTTGGATCACAGAATATTTTCAAAAATATATTTAAAAGAAAATAAACACAGATTGTGTGTGTTCATTTATGGCTTGAAGTACCTTTGGGGAGAAGAGACATCAACAACTTTTCTTTCCAAACCATTTGCTTTTCCTTGTGCTTTTTAGCACAGAGCTAGACCCTCTGGAAAGGAATAGGGGTCTTGCAGAGTGCATGGTAAGTAGTTTTACTGGCAGGCATTATATGCCTTTCCTGTAGAAGACAAGGAGCTGAGTCTTTGAGTGTGTCCAGAAAGGACTATGTGGCTTGGGGAGATGTGTTCAGCTCATTCCTATTAGTATTAGTTTACTCCCCCTTCAGTCTCAGAAGGATTTTGCTGGCTTCTGCATTTTATGCTTTCATCTTTGTCTTTGTTAGATTATTCATGACCATCAACAGTGTATGTATGTTGTTAAGAATCCAGATGAAAACTGAAAATTTGCCTCTCATGTCACACACAGAAATCTGGCCTCTAGCAAAATGAAGAAAGAGGAAGAGTGGCTTTTCTACCCATCCCACTTTGACAGCTACTCTCCCTCTCTTCCTGTGGGAGACCCATTCTGCTAATGGTATCTGTATGTGCCCAGAGAATCACTCATTTACATACCACCCAAAGAGGACCTCTCTGGATTGGATAGCTTACATAATTTTCCCCTTCTCTCTTTTATTCTCCTTCCCTCTAGCTAAATTTACCTGCTCTCTTTCCCATCACCTTGAGACCCTGAGATGCACTGTGGGATAGCTAATTTACCTGCTAATACAATGAGTTATTCTGTGGTTGATTCCAGGTAACATAGTTCCATTTAATATGAACACTAACATTTTCATTTCCTCTCCTGCTCACTACTTCATCCCGAGAAACTCCGACTCAGAGCATTTAGCTGCAACCCTATGAACTACAGGACACACCGCTGTCCTTGATTGTATCATGCACTGACCTGGTACCTAAGAAATGGTAATCCATTATTTGACCAGCACCGCCCTATGACATCACCTGATACAAGACTCTGCCCAATTAGAGATGTATTGTGCCAATTTTATTATTGCTCAGCAATTTAAAATAAGAAGACCACCAATTGTTATCACTTGAATTTGCAAAGTCATAATGTGGAACATGGTTAATGGCTCAGGTAGGAAGATCCAGGATGCAAATTCAGTTCGAACGAGATAAGCTACACTTTGTTTTCTGGTTTTCATTTTCCTGATACCCTGTCCCCATACTGGAGCTTTCTTTGTAAGCAAGACAGAATTGATGAGAACAATGAACATGTCCTGCGCTGAGCCTTCATCCCAGGAAGGAGTCTTCCTTGTTCATGCCAACCTTTGGTTCTGCTGCCACAGAAAGTGTCGAAAGATTATGTAAGAGTTCTTCGAATAATTGAGTCGGGAAAATATTGTGGCAACTCACTGAGTTAAATGAAAGTCTGTTCCTTTGTTGGTGAAAATTTTGAAGAGGTCAGTTTCTGACCCATGGAACAAGATAGGCAACCTCCATATCACTTCTGTGTTTGTACATTCTATAATACCTCACATTCAATAGTACCAATTGTTGATTACAAATTAACTGTGTAACTTTTGCACAACTTTGATGTTCTTCTGTTGACTTGTGGAAATTTCTTCTGTATCAAATGCCTCCAGGGTACAGAGCTAGCATCTTTAACTTGCTTTGGGTAGTATTTGACCTAGTGGTTCTTCATATGAGTGTTGAATAAAAGTCATTTTAAGGTAGTGATGCTAAGCTGATGTGTGTGATGATGATGTTAATAAATTCAAACCTTAAGATGTGTCACTGGCGATGTTAGCATATCACTAACTGATACTCTATGATGTTGATTTTCTCTCTCCCCTGATAAAGTAAGATCCAGGAAGGTTTGTTATGGCTATGACCCAAATGCCCAGAACAGTGTCTTTTTTCTTTTGTAAATTTTTAAACAGATTTATTGAGCTATAATTAATATACAAAGAACTGCACATTTTAATGTGTATAACTTGATGAGTTTGGACACAGGCAAACCATGATACCATCACCACAATCAATAGACATAACCAATTCCTCCCAAAGTTTACTTGTGTCTTTTTATTTTTTATTTATTTATTTTGTGGTGAGAACACTTAACATGAGATCTGCCTTCTTAACAAACTTTGAAGAGCACAATATCACATCGTTAAGGCACTGTGCTGTACAGCAGGTCTCTAGAACTTAGTCATCTAACATAACTGAAATGTTATATCCTTTGAACAACAATCCCCCAATTCCCCCAACTCCCAGGCCTGGTGTCTTTAATGTAGTACACATTTAATAAATATTTGGCAGGTGAATGAATGCTTAAAGATACAAAACAAAACAAAACAAAACAAAACAAACAAAAAAAAACGTTGACGAGGGAGCAATTTCCTCTTCCATATCCAAACTTTAGTATTCGGTCTACTGCAGACAAAGTACTTTTCTCTACATTGTGCTAACCCTACTTTCTCTTGACATGAGTCTGTGACTGCTGTTACCCTAGACTTTAATGAATGGTTGACCTACTTGGTGCAATATTATTTTTTTTGATAATGTGGTATTATTGGAAGGTACATACCTGATAATATATTTTATCCCTGACACTGATGTGGTAACTAAAAAATATGCCTCAAATATATGCTGCTGTTGCTAAGTAATTTACCAATGTTTGCATAGGCAGCAAAAGAGGATGTTTTGATAGTATTTAGGAGCACAGACAGCAAAATAAAGTGTCCATTTTTCTCTCTCAGATCTGCCTTGTTCTTTTATAAATAAATATTTCATATATATACATATATATATACACACACATACACATACAGTGTATATAATAGATAATTAGGAAAAACTGTGGTATGTATCTCAGTCTAAGAAAGTTAACATTTCCACAGAACTCTTAGGAAAACTAATTAAGATAGAAACGTCTTCCAAATTACTTCAAAGTTACTTGGAAAGTTTATCTCTATATGAAAAATGGCTTAAATACTGAATTCAGGTCAATTTTCTATGAGTTTTGTTTTTACAGGAGAGAAAAACCAGTCAGGTAGTGATTTATAAGAAGATTTTTAGGCTCTTTTACTGTTGTTTTTACCTGAGGGACTATTTCTTGAGAACCACTTAAATTTCCAAAACTTAATAGAAGACACTTATTTCGCAGCAATTCCAAAAAAGAAATAAAGAGTGGATGTATTTAGGATTGATGCAACAATTCAGTTTTATCGAATACTATTGTTTCCCTCCATGGTTTGGATGAACAGTTGGAATTAAGAGAAGCAGTGTTGTTTGTGGCTGAGAAAAGAAGATTCATGTGTAAGTAAAATTCATTTAAAACTATTTTACTGGCTTATACAACTGATGCACAGAAGTTATGTATCTCCTATAAACATAAAAAATGTTGCAGAATTGATTTTATCATCTTTGCAGCTTTGAGTATCTACAGCCATCTTAGAACCAGGTCACTGGTGCCTTTTGGCATCAAAAGGCATCAGTACTCTATCAACTGTGACAAATTCTTATTAAATGTTATGTTTACTTTATGTTGGTAAGAAACAAGATGTTCTCAAATGTACAGGAAGCCAAAACATCCAGTTTGAAGTGTACTTTATACAAGAAACATGAGGTCTATGACTCTGCCATTGGACCTTTTTCATTTCATGAACCACAGTTTTTTATTACGAGGAAGAAATGGCTGGCTAACAGATTACCCATAATCACTTAGACCTATTTAGTAATAAATTCCTAGTGTTATTTTTTTCATGCGATTTTTCTTTTCTGTCTTTTCTTTTCAGTTGAAGTCTGTCCTATATTTGTAAATGGATCAGATAGTTAAACTATCATAAAGAAAGTGTAAGTAGAAAGTTGTAAAGGAATTCATTCTTTTTATACATTTACGAGACAATCATAAAACAATCTTGTTTTGGATTTAAATATAACAAAACCAAGGTTTTCTGTATAATTACAAGGCTATAACTTCATAGTGGCAGGGATAACGGAAATCTTGTTTACCACAAAATACCAAGGACCTAGCACAGTGCCTGGCATGCAAAAGTTGCTAAACAAAGACTTGTTGACAGGTTGGAACATAAGAAATATGTTCTGACCAAAAAGTCAGTACAGGGTTGTACCTTTAGCCAAAAGGACCATCAAGCACAAGCCGTGCTAACTAGAAGTGCCCTTCAAGGAAACAACCAGAAACACATACAAAATTCAGAGAAATAAACACCTTCAAAATTTTTAGTACATCTTTCTATGCCCAACACCATGTGAAAAATTTTACAAATTAGACATTGGTGGTTTGAATAAATCCAGAACCTGAATAGCTATTTCCAACTTTTCAAATGTGTAAAACACATTTTTCCTCTCTAGCTTCCAGGAAAGACCTGAAGAATCATCATCATCTCAGGGATTGTATTCATGGCTTTACTCTCAAGGAACAGACAAAGGAGTGCTGAGAAGCACAACGATTACAACAACAACAGAAAGCCAAATACACAAATAGAGGTTCAGATACAAAAGACCAAGGTTTTATGTAAACCAGTCCAAAATGGAATAGTTTTGAGCCACCAACCTCTAATCTTAGTCTGTTTGGCCCTTTTATTTTGAATAAAAAGTTGACATGTAGGGCTTCCCTGGTGGCGCAGTGGTTGAGAGTCCGCCTGCCGTTGCAGGGGACACGGGTTCGTGCCCCAGTCCGGCAAGATCCCACATGCCGCGGAGCAGCTGGGCCCGTGAGCCATGGCTGCTGAGACTGCGCGTCCGGAGCCTGTGCTCCGCAATGGGAGAGGCCACAACAGTGAGAGGCCCGCGTACCGCAAAAAAAAAAAAAAAGTTGACATGTAATAAAAATCAGGCGTAGGATAGAAGGTGAAAGATAAGACTGGTGAGGTAGGCAGGGGCTGGAGGAGACATAGGCTGTTATGACAAACTAAGAAGATTAAACTGTAATTTTAGAAAAATGGTGATCCCTTAGGCTGAATATGTTCAGGCGTGTTTTGAGGGTTTTGAGAAGAGATGCAGTGAGAACACTCACACAGTCTTTCTCTCCCGGTTCAAAAGTAGAACATTATCCATTTCCTCAGAAGACCTCGAGAGCCATTCCAGAGAACTAGCTCACCTTTCTTCTCAATGAGAAGTAACTACTGACCTGTATTTATGTATGCTGTTACTTGAATCTGGGCAGGGGCTTGTGAAAGCTCCAATCAATGTAGTATGTAAAAATGATGCTACGTGACTACTGAGGCTAGGTCATGAAAAGGATGAAGTTTCTAGCTGGCTTTTCCCCTCAGGATGCTTGCCTGGGAGCCTAGTCTTCATTCTTCATACGAGAGAGGCCATATGTAGATGTTCTGGTTGAAGCTTCAGCTAAGCTACTGGCAGACGCCAGCAGCAAGCCTTAATCGTCAGTGAAAGAAGCTTCAAATAATTCCACTTCCAGACTTCAGTCTTCCAGCTGAGGCCTCCAGCGTCATGGAATGGAGACAAGCTGTCCCTACTTTCCCTTTGCAAACTCACGACCCACAGAAACTGTGAGAGATAATACCTGATTAGTTTTAAGTCATGTGTTTTGGGGTAATTTGACATGTCACAATAGATAAATAATGCACCAGTCTATAAGTCATAGAGATTCTAATGGGTCAACATTTTTAGATCCTGTCAACTCATTTGCAAGATAAGGTACAGATTTATTCTAAACCTTAAAACCATCATTCACTTATGAAAATGTTTGCTTCAGTAGCTAATTCTACAATGAAAAGGTATTTCATGTGTTTAAGTGAATACTTACATTTCAGGAAAATGTGGGTATGTGTGCATGCTATAAATAGATTTGTATGCTACTATATATTTATATATATGTGTGTATGCTATAAGTGGATACACACACATATATTTATTTATCTCAGGTTTCAGTAAAGTATCTATCTTTACATTTTATAAATAGCGACGAATGCAATCTGCCTTTGAGTAACCTAATAGGATCTATCTGAAATGAGTTTGAGAATTTGCTGGGTAGAGTGGTGAACATGCTGACTTGTGCATATAATTATGCATGTGTGGCATAATTTTATAAATACTTTCATACGATGGGGTGGTCAGTGATTTCCCTGGTACACTAAGCTCAGTTGCTGAACAAACTTCAGTCACGACCTTTTGTTATCTGAATTTGCTCTTGTTGTTTCTGTTGTGACATTGTCATTAAGTTGAAAAACATTTTTTTTACATGTTAACTACTGATGAGCGACTTAATATGGGAAAATCTGAAAAGTACACTTAGGATGGGGGGATAAATTGCTATGAAATACTGTAATTGAAGAAGTCATATGATTTTTGCTTCACTGTTGTGTCAGTGCTTCTGAACCTACATTTCTTTCCATTAGGTGTTGCATTTAAACTTAGAAAACAGAACCGGTAAGTGAAACAGTACCAGTTAGGGACCAAAAGATTCAATCAATGACTAGTGGATGTGTGGTCTGTAAAACCCACATTATTCCCTTGCTGGCTATTTCATTCAGTGAAGTGGTCAGAAGTAGATCTTTCATAACAATTCATGCTTCAGAGACTCTTCATGCTGAGGACCATGGTAAATGGAGTAAAAATAAAAGATTTCCCTTTGTAGCTATAGTCAAACTCAAATCCCATCTCTTCCGGAAGATTTTCCCCAATTACCCTTGATCTCCATTTTCGCTCAGAGCCCTGTTGATAGGTGCTGTGCGATCTGGCTCCGTCTCATCCACCATTCTCTTCTCTGATTCCTGAATGCATTGTAATACCTTCACTTCTGCCACATCTCTGTGAGCAAGAAGTGCCTCTCACTTCTTTCCTGTTCTTCAAGGTACCAAGTTTAGAGCTTAGAACATATCAGCCAGCGAGAAGAATAATTGCTTTTGGCTTATTAGTTTGAAAACGTGACCAAATAAAAATGCTTTTAGAATCAGATAATTATAATAATGATACCTGTAGTGCATATATTTAATAATAGATTTTTCTTTCCCCAAATTCAAAGTATTTTCTCATTGGTCTCACAGTTTGCATGCATCAGAATTAACAGGTTACTTAGGCCCATTGCCTTTTAAAATAAATGTTTTCAAAAACTGTTGGGGAATGGTAGACAAATTTATGAAACTATTTGAGAAATTTCATACAGTAAGCATTTTCTTGAGTGATTATGAAGTATTGGGCCACAAGCAAGGCATGTTTTATGGGGAAAGAGGGTTGGATTAATTAATTTCTGAGATCGTTTCCAGCTCTTAACATTCTGACAGTTCTTATCGAACAACAAGGGCAAATCTCACATCCTGCTAGTGAGTACCTTTAGATTAAATATATCTGCTTGGATATGTAGGCCTATAAATGCCATGCTCAGCAGCAAGGTGGCATTTGAAAAGCCAGCTTTCCCGACTTTCCTGAACCTGTCCACAGCAGCACAGGCAGAGGAAGGCTCCGGTATGTCTTCATTTTTCACTGATGAAGGACTGTCTGAAAAATGGTGTTTACCAAAACATTCTTTTGCTGATTGTCTGTGTCCCCTGCAGGGTTCAAGTGAGGGGTCTAAGAATTTGGGAGGGTTAAGGCAGTGATGGCTGAATGAATCCTTTCTCCCCATTCTAGAGGTCATCCTCAATAAAGCCATTCTTCTGTGGGAGGTAGAAAGGAATCTGACGGTGCCTGTTTGTCTTGGCAGCCTGTGCCCTGAAGATGCACACAGCCAGAGAGTGGCAGAGAGCTATTTTTCCAGGCCAAGCCTAACTTGTCTTTGCCATAAAACTGTGGGGAGCTGCAAAGGCAAGCCACACAGGCCAGTCCCCAACCTGTGAGAACAGCTCTCTGCTTCCAGAGATACCATCCCTAAAGCACCTTTCATCCAACAAAAATTCATTTTAAAAATTAAGGAAAGAGGGCTTCCCTGGTGGCGCAGTGGTTGAGAGTCCGCCTGCCAATGCAGGGGACACAGGTTCATGCCCCGGTCCAGGAAGATCCCACCTGCCGCGGAGTGGCTGGGCCCGTGAGCCATGGCCGCTGAGCCTGTGCATCCGGAGCCTGTGCTCCGCAACGGGAGAGGCCGAGGCAGTGAGAGATCCTCCCCCCAAAAGAAAATTTGAAGAGATTTATTTTTATCCCTGTGGTCAAAGTTATCCAGGAGATAAAGACTTTCTTCATCATTATTACCAACAACATTCACAAGAGCAGAGGCAGCAAATGGCCACTGGACACCCAGAGAACTTATGTCTCTTCATTAGATTCTTTGAAATCCTTAGAATATCAATTTATCACTGTCCTTGACCCTCATGAGCTTATTGTTCTGAGAGCCTAGATCCAAAATGGATCTCAAAATTAGTTCTCTACCCAGAAATGAGTAGTATTATGTTGCTGACATAAATCTCATGGTTTAGAATTCTTCACAGATCACCTTTTCAAACACCAGATTCTCGGAATATAAGGTATCACAATAGTTTACATCCAGAAGGCACATGAAGAAAAGATTTTAAGGACTTCTATATTAAATTGTATAAAAGTCTTTCATACAGAATGTACAGCTGCCTACAAACCATGAGCACCATACCTTAAGAATAGAAAAACTATTCTGGAATAATGTGTTATCAATCCTGTGTATTGTTTAATCCTCTTTATTTCTTTTTTCATAACATACTCTGATTTTTCTTTCTTTTTTTAAAAATAAATTTATTTATTTTATTTATTTATTTTTGACTGTGTTGGGTCTTCGTTGCTGCGCGTGGGCTTTCTCTAGTTGCAGAGAGTGGGGGCTACTCTTCGTTGCCGTGTGTGGACTCCTCATTGCAGTGGCTTCTCCTGTTGCGGAGCACGGGCTCTAGGCACGCAGGCTTCAGTAGTTGTGGCATGCGGGCTCAGTAGTTGTGGCTCTCAGGCTCTAGGGTGCAGGCTCAGTAGTTGTGGCACATGGGCTTAGTTACTCCAAGGCATGTGGGATCTTCCTGGACTAGGGCTTGAACCCATGTCCCCTGCATTGGCAGGCAGATTCTTAACCACTGCACCACCAGGGAAGCCCTGATTTTTCTTTTATGTTACTATTACTGCTTGATTTAGAATGCACAATACCTATGTATTCACTGTTTAACTTAAATAGTTGATGGAAATTTCTGGCATTTTGTTAAAGAGAAATCTCTTTCAAACTCTGTTCAGACTTCTGTTAGTTTCAAATTAGTAAGTGGGTGTGTGTCTTTGAGAAGAGATTTTTCCATTTACAAAGAGCTATACTAGTCATACGAAAAAGTTTTTCTTCATGGAAGGGTATAGATGTAAAAATCTTAATAGCTAGGCTTTTATCAGCACACTGACTATTATGTCAAGCACTATACTATTTTATGTGCATTAACTCATTTAAACTGCACTACAAACCTACAGAATAAGCACTATGAGCATCCTCACTTTAAATGAGACAAAGTTTAAGTAACTTGCCCCATCACAAAGGGAATACATTTTGGAGATGAGATATATTTATATATAAGCATAGATAAAGTAGTGAACTAACTTTACATTTTTGTGACATCATATTTAGGATTTTTATTTTTTTTAAAAACCATGAAACAAGTGTCTAGTTGTTCTTCTGCCCATTGAAGGACATAACAATGTGGACATAACAATGTGAAGGCTGTAAATACTTTAGAGCTATAGAGATCCTCTCAGAACCATGTAAGGCCTCATAAATATCTTCTCTAATTTTGAGAGTCTGGGGTCAACAGAATATTTCTAGGTCTAGGACATGACCCAAGACTCAGCCTTCTGTTTAGGTGTTAATTTAGTGGCTAAGTGGCTAAGAACCTGGGTAGTCCGGGGTTCATATCAAAGCTCTGTCACTAACTAGCTGTGTAAATTTTGGTAAGATATTTGCCCCTCTACACCCTTCATCTATAAAATGTATGCTTGTGATGGAGATTTGTGGGATAATGAATAAATAAAAGAAGTGTTAAACTCAGTTCTCAATAAGGGTTGGCTATTACTAATGGTCTTAGGTGCAATTTTATTCTGTGCCAGGCTTTCAAAGATAATGTTACCTAAAGCTATGTATTTCAAATTACTGTTCATGACACATTCGTGGGTACTGAAAACAAACAAATAATTCACATGAATAAAGTAGAACAGACCATATTGAAGAGCACCATGTAAAATAAGCATGAGTATACTATACAACATGGTGCCTATACTTAACAATACTGTATTGTACATCTTAAAAATGTGTTAAAAGGGTAGATCTCATGTTAAATATTCTTCCTATAATAAAAAGAAAGAAAAATGAATATGATAAAATAAAAAAATTTAGTTCCTAGGGGAAAAAAATAAGCATGAGTATTCTATCATGAAAATTTGTGTCAGGTTACATATGGGACCTGGGGTAAGATATACTTCTTACTGTGAGTCAAACTCCAAAAAGCTAGAAAAATACTGATCTAAAGTTCACTCTGTTAAATTAATTTTTTTAGTCTGATAGAAATGAACCTCTGTTTTGGTGGAAAGTTGGGGGAGTCCAACATGCAAAATACCAAGTGGCCCAGCCATTTTCATTTTGGTGTTGTTGAATTATATTTGCCAGGAATAGAGTGACTAAACAAAATAGAAGTGGTTGTTGTGTAAGAATTATATTATGTGATTTAACTTTACAAGAGCCAATGGTTTGACAAGATTGGCTCAGGGTCTGTCATTTAATTGTGTAAAACTGGGTATTTTGTGCCAAATGTATCCCATCCAAGAAGAAAGCATTAAGACATAAATCACAGATTCCATGAAGTTGTAGCAAGGCTGTATTGTTGAAATAAGGGTGCCAATATACAGAGAATAAAAAAATGAACAAGTCAATTCTTCTTCCTCTTCTACATCTTTGTCTTTCCTCATGAATGGGTTTTATATAATATAATAGTGTAGCTTCTAAAAATTAACTTCAAACAATTTGTGTTAACTATATCAAGCAGATGAAGAGGATTCCTGATGAAGTGGTTAAAATCAATTGCATACACATTCTTGGTAATGAATGAAAACAGTCCAAGAGTATAGGGACCTGATTCTTTCACCTTTCCCAGCTCCAGGGAATTAAAGTCTCACATAACATGGGTTTCCTCCAGTGTTTTCCACTTCAACAGAAGTTTTCTTTGTAAGACTCCTGCAAGTAACATACCGATGGGGCTAAAGGAATGACTTTAAAAAAATCTGTTCTGTTTTTTTCCCAGATTTTTCAAATATATTAGCTTTGGTTTCAGCTCATCTTTCCCACAGAAAAAGCGGGGGAAAATGTGCTTGTTTTCATCTGGCCTGGACTGTGATGTTTTCCTTCAGGACAGAGAAAAGTTGAGAGGGCATGTGTCTGGGTCACAAAGACAGATCTCAGCTGTGTTTTTCAATGTACGAGTAGGTGGTCTCAGTCCTTCTGGCAGAACACATTAGTCATATAATAAAAATAACTCCAGGGACAAAACACCTTTGTCAACCTTCCATCAAAGACACTAGTTGCTCCTCTCCTAACACGACAAGGTTGTTCTCTTCAATATGACAACCTCAAATCCTGCAGAGTAAGGAATTCTAAATGAGTCCTTCCTTGAAGAAAAAACAACAACAACAAATGGAAAAGAATTCTTTAAGACGTGTAAACCACATCAGTGATACCTAGAACCATATCCAAGTTGCAGAAATACCTTGTGAACAACACAAGAACCACATCCATGACCCATAGCTATGGTGTTACAGGCTGTTGAGAGAATCACATGTCTGTCACATAAAATGTATATAAACACCAGAACTACATAAGCTAGGCTGTATTTGGTAACTGATAAGGAGTAAAATTCTGCCAATCATCCCATTCGTAGAAATGAAGCCATAACAATTAAATTAGATGTACCATACTCTTTTACAGAAATCTTTTATAAGATTTATATATGTAGAGATTTCCGATTATGCAAACTGTGGCCTATAAACTGTTAGTGGCTTGGTGAAGGTACTTAGCAGCCTTAAATAGTTCTACATGGAATAACTAATTTATTAGTGTATTTGTATGATAATATGTTTCTTTCATCCTGTTTACTTCTGCTCCATTTCCATGCATTGTTTTTATATATGGCAAAAAGAAGCAAATAAACTGGATACTGAATTCTCAGTTACCTAGACATTGCATGTATAAACGCTCATTAAAGGATATGACAGAACTGAGTTAGAATCTGGGATGCAAATGTAAAAAGAAATGGACCCTCTCCAAAATTTAGGGAGGAAGACAGATTGAAAGATGACATAAGTAATATTTTAAGGTGCTTATATAAGGGGTACGCCTAATTCATATATTTCTTATGGATGCTTCTATAGCCTAGTTAAAAGAAGCATATGGGCAAAGTAGAAGTTTCTGTGTTAAATAACTCCAAGAGTATAAAATATTATCTGCTATTTTGAAGTGTGGGGTCACTATTCAAATACAGCATAGTTATTGGACATTTTATCTGTATCTTCACCATCATATTTTTACTTGCACATATCCTGTGATTTTAATCATTTTGTGACTAACCTTTGCCATAACAATTATTCAAATTTAAGTAACACCCAGATGTCTTAAATACTACTACTTACACTCGTACTAGTTTCTTAAAAGGCAATTTAGTTCTACATTTCAAGGCAGGAATAAAATGAAGCTAATGAAGAATAGGTTATGAGTTCAATCCTTGGCAACCTAATATTTTTTCTTTTCCAAGGCCACAGAGAGCAGCCTTGTACTAGCCAGTCCTCTCATAAATGTAGGTCCTTCACCCCACCGTAGATTAGATAGGGAGTCAAGATAGAGTTCCATCACCAGTGCAGAGCACACTGCTGAAATCCTAGGATTTGGAGACAGAGGGGTCTAAATAAGAACATTTACATTTTGTTTCACTGATTATCAACAATCGAATAAGTCAAAGATACTGAACCAAAAACACATGGACAAAATATGCCTACATAATTTGTAACTCAAGAAAAGCCTTTAAATAGCAGGCAAAAATGCATGTATTACATGATCTCTGAGAATCTTAGTATTCAGAGATAAAATGGAGTTTTGCTCTGCCTCCACATAATACGTGATTTCTATTTTTACTGTTTGGTGTTTCGCCCAGTGTGTTTCTCAAAGGTGACAGTGATAAGCTTCTCTTAATGGGGATTCCATGATCTGAAAGATTGCATCAATAGGAAGTTTATCCCAGTGTGCTTCTTATGTTTTTAACCAGACATTTTTGAGGTCTTGATGTAGTCCAACTATTTCTGTGCGGACCACATGAATTTTATGGGAGTCGCTCCATTTATTTTTATTTAGGGAGGAACCTGTCAGGAATTTCTTTTACCACAGAGTAGACACTTTTTTGTGATTACTCTTTGTGCTTTGTAGAATAGTGATGGAGTTCTTGATGTGTTAGAAGTCCAACAGAGTCGAGAATTTAAAGGTCACAGAAGAGAATGTAAAGGTTTATATGGAAGAGAAAACAGTTTCTAGCTTGGCAGTTGACAAAATGAAAATTATGAGTTTTGGTCTCATGATTCATTGCTAGTTACACAGATACTTCAATTATTTTAACTCTATTGATTGGCAAATTGGGTAAAAAATTAATCAATTCACCGAAAAATTATTCATACTGGTGATTTAATCCCTTGGAGATGAAACAGTCATTTGGTTGAAATTCTTTCATCAATTTTATATCATTTGTTTTGACATTTAGAGGTAAGAATCTAGAGTGTCAAGGAAAAGTCAAGTCTAAACGGAAAACAACCTAATTGTATTTTGATTAGGTTATTAAACATAGAGGCTAAAATATAAAGATATTAGGGCAGGAAATATCATTGATAGCTCTCTGTTTAGAAGATAGTTTAGAGGATATTATATTACTCATATCATTTAGTCCTAAGGGGAAAATGGCAAGGAGGGAAGGGAGAATTAAAAATTTTCTTTCATCAGCATTTTCTCTGACCTCACATAACTGCTCTCATCATATTCATCTCCTCACAGACCTATAGACGTCCTATTTATTTTTCTTTATC
This sequence comes from Hyperoodon ampullatus, assembly GCF_949752795.1. Lineage (NCBI taxonomy): Eukaryota > Metazoa > Chordata > Mammalia > Artiodactyla > Ziphiidae > Hyperoodon > Hyperoodon ampullatus. Next base: position 59,100,903 of record NC_136925.1, on the reverse strand, counting down.
CCTGTGTTTTTTGTTCTCTCTGTCAAAAATGCTTCCCTTTTCCTCTCTGTTGGTCAATATCTAACCCGCTCTTCAAGTCCTCATCCTTCGTAATACCTTTCCTCAATCTTTTTCTGCTATGAGCCAGAATTCTCCAAAATAGAAGAATCGAAGTATTTGTTGGTCTTAAGACTTCAATAGATGCAAGTATCTTGTGAACCAGTGTCTTGGTTATCTCACAATAAAATAGCTCACTACTTCCAAGGCATTCACAAAAGGCTAATGTAATAAAAATGCAAGGAGAGACAATAAAACAAAGGAAAAGACAAGGAGCAGAAAAGTGTTGGCAGTGAATAAAGAAACTAAACCTGTAGATCAAGTGAAAGTATAGCTTAAAAGAGACAGACAAACAGCATGTGAAGCAAACAAAAAATTATGAGACAGGCAAAGAAACTGGAAGTAATGTAATACAAAATCAAAAGAATTAGTCAATAAAAGAAGACTCACAGTTATCATAGATATTGGAATTACCAGACAAGGATTTTAAAAGATAACCATGACAAATATTTTAAAGAGCCTTATGGAAAAGTGAACAACATGCATGAATAAATGATACATTTCATCAGAAAAATGGAAACGGTAAGATGGAAATTATAGAACTGAAAATATAATGTCAGAAATAAATTTATCTGTGGACTTATCAGTAGACTGGGCACAGCTGAAAAAGGATTAGTCACTTGAATTTAAAGACTGATCAATAAAATTTATCCACACAGAAACCCAAAGAAAGAAAGAAAGAAAGAAAAGGAAAACAGCAAAAATTAATCAGTGTCTGAATATCTGTGATACTTAAGAGATTCACGTTTAGTGAACCTCAAGCAAGATAAATATAGTATAAAACCAAAACTAAATACACCATAGTCAAACAGATGAATGCTAATGGTAAAGTGATTTTGATAGATTATATTCAAGGAAATATCAAAGCTCGTGGAGCACGCTTTTCCACAAGTAGCACATAAGTAAGTTTTCAGGTAAACACCTCCTACTTCCAACTATGAGAACTGGTTGCATGGACTGCTAGAAGGGATTTCCATGGACCCCATTTGAAACTAAGTCTTAAGAGGTGGGAAGGCTGAGATGAATGGGAAATCACATAAACAAGCCACATTGGCTGTTTCCAAATTGGTCCCCCATATACTAATCTTAGTCTAGCAAGCAGAATGATCTTTTAGTCTGACTCTCACCCAACTTCCATCTATGTTCTTCCATAAACTAATCTCAGGGTAGCACCCAGAGGGATCCTTTGAAAACTTAAATCAGATGGTGATAATTCCATTCAAATCTCAAAGCCTTACCAAAGCTTACAAGGTCCTCTACAATGTGACCATTATCACCTCTCTGAAGCTCTCTCCATCCTTCCCACCATTCAAGTGACTGGGTTTATTTGCTGTTCCTCAAACACACTAGGCATACTTTTGCCTTACAGCCTTTATTCTAACTGTTCCTTCTGACTGAAATTTTCTTCCCGCAGATGTTGGCAATGCTGGTGACTTCCTCATTGTCATATTTTCTTAACTTCACCTTCTCAGTGAGGTCTTCCCTGACCAACCTATTGTGTTCCTCTTGCATCCTGGTACTCCATATTCCCCTTTCCTGCTTTTTTTATTACCTAGCATTTAATACCATCTGATACAAATATTATATATTTTACTTATTTGTTTCTTTACTTTCTGTCTTACTTTACTAGAATTATGCTCTTTGCTTACTTTACTCCTATATCCTTTGCAATCTTCTGAATAGTACTTGGCATGTAATAGATAATCCATAAATATTTGTTAAATACATCAACAAAATAAGAGATAGTATAACTGTTGCATGGGGAGAGGAAAATTTAAGAACAGATTTGTGAGTGATTCAATAGAAACTTCTGCTGCGGGAAAAGTTTTTAAAATCTATTTCTCCCCTAATACTCTTAAAAAAATCAGTTCAGTCTCTAGTTTTATGAACCTCAAATTCCCTATCCATAAATTAAGAATCATAAAATACATGTGTCACAGGGATGTTGTGAAGACTAAATAAGCTAAAAGAGAACGAAGCACCAAAGTACCATTCTTGTCATGTCTTCACATGGAGAAGGGTGTCTTCAATATATATTGTTCCCCATACTGCTTTTACTTACCATCATCTAAGGAATTCCTCAAATTATTTCAAGAAACACACATGGGACAGTATTACTCTCCTCCTTATGGGGAAAAAAAGCCCGCCTAACCCACCCACCCACCAACCAAACAAACACAGTCATTAATAAAAACAAAGTCTAAGGCTTCCTTTGTGGTTTTCAAAGATTTTTTGCTTGTTTGTTTTGATTCTAATTTTGAGAAATCAGCTGATCTTATCCAAATTCTAAAAAGATAATTTATAAAATTATTTACATGTATATAACTTATAAGTAGATGTTTGCAATCCATTTCTAAACTTATCTCCACATACGTAGCTATTTCCAGTTATGCATTAGAGATGCTCATCCAAAAATAAGTTGCTGGATTTCTTAAATATGAAAGACAAATTGGTAACATGGTTACCCAAGATTTTGTGAAGTTTCTGATTACTTTGGAAAGTGGAAAAGAATTGCAGGAAGAAAATGTAAATATTATGTTAACTATCCTAATATGTCCCTAGAGTCATACTCTGATGTCAACAAGGCATGGGTGAAGTGATTTGGATTCTTAACACCCAGCCTAAATGAATTAATCCTTGATTTGTAAGATTTGTGTTCTATTTCTATGTATGCAAATATTTTTCATCTTTCAGGGTCCTCTGAACCCTGATATTTTCAATTCCACATTCCGGGTTTTGTCCTGGGAAGCAATTTTAACAGAATTATCATTTCTGTGGAATATCAGAGGTTCATTGTCATGAACTTTAAAGCAGATTTTAGCATTTCAGACCCATTAAAAGCCCTATACCAAGATTACAGAAGTATTTGAGTCTTTCCCTCTTAGTTCACCTCTGAGGAGGAAACCAAGCTTAATGTAATCATCTTTTTAAATTTTTTTCCAAAGATATGTTCTTTGATCAGCTTCTTCGAGCTCAGTAACAACATCTTGAGTGGCTTGACAATGCAGGTGAGGAAAACCAATGTTGTTCTCAAGCACATGGAACATCTGGCTTGTCCATGGACTCATCCTAACTCCTTTGTGTAGGGCCTACTGGCTCCCATTTTGTTTGTGTGATTCTTGAGTTCAAAAAGCCATTAATAATGTTATATAGTAAAGACATAATGAAAACCTTAGGAAAGGATTACTGTTAATCTTTGGCATGAGAAACCAATTAAAACTTTATTTTTAAAATCAACTTTACACCTTATGCAAGTTATCTGTTGGCACTATAAGAATATTCCCTAATGCCCAAGGATTGACTGAATGGGGGAGAGATAGACATGATCAGTAGAGCAAAGGCAAGAGAAGGGAAATATGCTGAGTGAAATTGTGCCAGAATTTTTCTTTGATATAATGACACTCAAGCAACTATGCATCTAATTCCCTTAAAGAGCTCTTTTCCTGTAATTCCCGTGTCTCTTCCCACTTTGACCTTTTTCCTCTATATTTCTCTTGCTATCCAAAAGATTCTTTTGTTGTTCCCCTACCTTTTTTTTTTGTTTGTTTTTTACTGAAAGAAGAAAATGAGCAACCTTCTCCTAAATCAGTTCTCTTGAATCATTTTGTTCCATGTTCTATTATTTTTCCCTTGCAAGAAGTCAGAATACTGTATTTGATCAAGAGAGATACGTATTGGGAAAAATCTGACCATTCTTGGCTGCTGTTATTGGGGAAAACGTCTTATTTTTTCCTGTGTCACTTAGAGGGCAAATCAAATCTTTTGGGAAGTGGTATATCTCTGTTCACTGTACTTAGTTATTTGGGACACAGGATTTATAAAGCATTCTACCTGTTCTTCAAGGGAATTTTACTTTCTATGTGTTCAGAAGTTTGAGTATCCGGATATCATTGAGAAATAAGTTAAATGTCAAATGAATGCAGGTAATCCCAGCTCTGTCACCAGCTATGTGAATCCAAGCAATTTAGTTAAACTTTCTAGGCCTTGCCTTTAAAATAAGGACTTTTGAATACATGTTTAAAGTCATGCTGAGTTCTAATGTATATAATTTTGAATACGGAGAGACAAAATTATGAAAGAAATGGGCTTCAATTTACTATGTCGTACCTTTGTACTGTATTTTTTCTAATTTATGACATGTAACCTCTCAACTGTATCTCAGTTTTTCACCTTGGGAAAACCTAGAATAATAATATTGACTTCAGAGGGGTTTTCCCTCCTGTATGTACTCTTAGATAATGTTTAAAAAATATAACATGCAATTGACAATCAAGACTTTAAAGGCAAATATAAAAGTAAATTATGATATAAAAAATAACATGTTACATTTTACAGTATATCAGAATAAAATGTATTGTTGCATTGGTCCAGTTCTTAAACTGTACTTTTCTTTAATAGGAAATGCTTGGTAAGGAATATGTTGTAGGAGAAATTGAGCTCTAACTGTGATGTCAGTGAATTGGAATTTCATTTCCTAAAGAATGTCCCAGAGAAAACAATTGTTGGGGGCTGCTGTGTGAGGCAGACTGTGACACCATTTATCACTGAGTGCCTTCTCAAACTCAAAATGATAGCAGAGCACTAGGTAGGTCTTACAGGAAATTGTAAACCACTCCCAAAGGGTTGAGAAGACTTATCAAAGCTCCTATCTGAGACAGCCAGGGTTGAGCACTTGGGACTACCTTTGGCCTTTTTCTTGGTAATTCTTCGGTCAAGGTCAGATGCTTAGGGAAACATATTCCACTTTTCAGATGGCTCTAGGTACCCGCCAAGTGACATAATAGGGAGGTCATCCTATTGTGTGTGTTTATGTGTGTTTCACCTTCTCTGATTTCTTACTCATTTCATAAAAATCCCTCCCCATGACATCTTTTGGGTCATTTGGCTCAATTCACTGCCTCACATGACATCTGCCTCTTGTAAAAATTTCCTAGCTGTATATTTTCAGTTTAAATGTGCTCATGACAGTTTTACTGTCAGAAAATGAACTTGTTTGTACTAGCATTTGCCAGTTCACAGATGTCTTATTTATAGGATACAAGAGGGCATTTTTCTTCATTTAGAATACATAGATAATGAACCTTCATGGTCTTAAAATTCTCCTTATCCATAAAAACTATGAGAATAGCATTAATGCAAGATTAATCAACCTCTTATTGGTCAAAATCCAGAACAGAGGAATTCAGTGAATATTTAGAAAAGAAATTCTCACTGCCCAGATCTATTTCTAAATCCTCCATATATTTTAATAACTTAGGTAGCTACGTGGCTTGTGCAATGCTTGTTGCCCTTATACTTTGCTGAGATATATTTACATGACTTCCTTTACTGGAAGCTGATTATCACATAGTATAACATGCAAGAGGCTTCTTCTCAATGGAGCAATAGATCAGTATTTAGCTGCATAATAAATGTATTTATTGATTCAGTGGGTCATGCTTGTTTATAGCCTCCTATATTTATCAGGCACTGTTGGTTCTGAGAGTATAATGATAATCAATTCAGACATGATTCTTGCTCTCCCTAACCTCACACAAGAATAAACAGATAAATATAATATAATATGAAAACTGAAATATGGGACAGTACCTAGAAGGGATGCTTAACCCATACTATGGGGTCAGAAAAGCCTTCCCAAAAGGTATGTAATCCTTATTGAGATCTGGAAAGTGAATAGACGGAAACCATTCATTCTGGTTATCCACTGCTGTGTAACAAACAACCCCAAAACTTAATAGCATAAAGCAACCTTTTTATTATATGTTATAACTTTATGGGTTAGGAATTTGAACAGGGCTTGACTGGGAGATTCTTGTGCTCCATGTGTTATGTTCTAAACCCTGTCAACTGGAGCACTCTTATTTTTATAGTTGCTCAAGGCTCATAGAGAGTGCTCCAAGAGATTCAGATAAAATCGGTAATACCTCCTCTGATCAAAAATCTACAAACAATAAATTCTGGAAAGGTTGTGAAGAAAAGAGAACCCTCCTACACTGTTGGTGGGAATGTAAAATGGTACAGCCACTATGGAGAACAGTATGGAGGTTCCTTAAAAAACTAAAAATAGAGCTACCATATGATCCTGCAATCCCACTCCTGGGCATATATACGGAGAAAACCATAATTCTGAAAGATGCATGCACCCCAATGTTCATTGCAGCACTATTTACAATAGCCAGGACATGGAAGCAACCTAAATGTCCAGCAACAGAGGAATGGATAAAGAAGATGTGGTACATATATACAATGGAATATTATTCAGCCATAAAAAAGAACAAAATAATGCCATTTACAGCAACATTGATGGACCTAGAGATTGCCATACTGAGTGAAATAAGTCAGACAGAGAAAGACAAATATCATATAATATTGCTTATATGTGGAATCTAAAAAAAATGATACAAATGAACTTATCTATGAAACAGAGATAGAATTACAGATGTAGAAAACAAACTTATGGTTACCAGGGGGTAACTGGGGGGAGGGATAAATTGGAAGATTGGGATTGACATATACACACTTCAATATATAAAGTAGATAACTAATAAGGACATCCTCTATAGCACAGGGAACTGTACTCAATACTCTGTAATGGCCTATATGGGAATAGAATCTAAAAAAGAGTGGATATATGTATATGTATAACTGATTCACTTTGCTGTATACCTGAAAATAACAGAACATTGTAAATCAACTATACTCTAATAAAAATTGGAAAAAAAAAGACCATCTCTGATCAAGGCTCAGACATCACACAGCGTCATTTCTTCAGCATTCTGTTGTTTCCAGATGAATCACAGGAAAAGCCCAGATCCAAGGGAAAGAGATACACAGGTTGTGAACAAAAGGAGGCAGTGTTGTCTGTGGAGACTAGCTGTTTCAGCAGGTGATGGGGAAAAGGAGGGAAACTCACTTTCAAGCAAGGAGAACATGGCTTTTTCGAGGAATTAGAGAGCTTAGCTGTTCTACATTCTGTGGCAGTGAAATACATTACATTTACCTCCTTTCTCTTTTTCTAATATGAATTATACTTGTCCTTTGGGAGTTATTATTTGTAAGATTTTTCTGAATACACTTAGCCATTTTTCTCCTAAGAATCCTGCACAGCTTTCCCAGAGGGAGGAAGAAACCATGGAAGTCATTAGTCATAATCTGTTGCCATTTGACTCTTGTCCTAGTGGCTCAGAAATCTTTAAATATTTAAACCCAGTATATCAAGACAAGTTTAACCTATAGAACAAATATTTTCTCTTATGACATGAAAGGACTGTACTGTCTGTATATGACACTCTTGCCAACGTAATGAGCTAATATGAACTGGTCTCTGTTATCATTCCATACTATGTCACTACTTTGTACAATATGAAGTCCTTTCTTAAATGAAGGCAAGCCTCTAATCTTATCCCTTTATTCTCCTGATTCATCGCCTGTCTACTCCTCCTGTTAATCAGAGCCCAGGGAAAACTGGCCAAAGATCTGAGGAGGCTGAGGGGGAGATATTCCAAACACCACAATTTTAAAAAATAAGTCAAACCTAACCTGGAATAATTCATCTGAGATCACCTATTTTTATTGCTAAAGAAAGTGAAGTCAGGATGTTGCCTTCATTTCTAATATATTGAATTTTTAATTTAGGTATAAAAATCCCCTTTGCCACAGATTTTAGGGCCTTTAGGCAAGCAATTTTGAGGTTACAAAATAAAACTATATCCAGTTTTGATTTGTGCCATAAATGGCCTAATCAAAAACAAAGACAATTTTTTTTCTCTTCCTGCTCTGTATAGATCTCTGTTCTGAGTTGTTTGCACATTAAATCCACAGTTTATATAAGAAATAACTTCTCACCTGATAGGCCAAGCATTTTTCTGTTGGGGAATCTTTAAAAGTTTAAACAGAATGTATGGTTTTGAGCTCTAGAAGCCATCTTTACTTTCCTGTGTATCAAGTACTCAGCACAGTATTCTTGTGAAACTGTGCATCTGAACATAAATTTTTTTTTGTCTATATAAAAAAATGTTTACAGTTCCTTCCTAAGGAGGGCATCCTATTTGTCATAAGACTTAAGGAGCAGGTGGAGAGAAGAGCCACTGTAAATTTCCCAGTAGAGGAGAGACTGAAGAACATCTTTGGAACCCAGCTACCTAATGTTCAAGTTGAAGTTTGAATGGACTTTAAATTTCTCCTTCTTCCTTCCATTCCTCCTAGTCTTCAGCAACATTTACTACACTCACACAGGCCAGGGGTGAATGGGTAATGTTTTGGAATTATGAATGGATCTGGGTTTCATGTCTGGGTGGCCATACTACAGACCAGAGATGTATTTCATGAACGTAGGAGCCCAGAGATGGAGATGGCTTTGAGAACATGAGTCCTCTGGACATTTGCAGAAGTCTTGGGGAAGGACTTTGAACTTCTAAAAACATAAATAGGTGTACAAAAGCCAATCTTACTAAGGTCTTAATGGGGTGGGAGATTCACCTAACACCTTTGTTAAATGAAAATGGGGGTAATAATACAAACTATAGGAGACCTTTTGTAAATTGTGACATCTTCAAAAAAGAAAGGTTGTGTTATTTTTATAATACAATTTCAATAAATATGTGATTTTTATTCTTATCTCTAATCTCTTATCTCTAATGGGTTTACAAAATGGAAAAGCAAAAGAAAGAAAAAAAATTAAGTCTTTACGAAGAATAGCACACTTTTACAAAGAAAATACTAGGTGTGACAAAGAGACCTATTAGGAATTAATCTCTTTACTTGGTAAGCGATATTTTAAAATTAATTAGATACAATATTCTTTCTGTTTGTTAAGAACAACCCCAAACTCTGTCATCAACCTTTAGTATATATTAATGAATATTATTTTACATGTAGGTATCAAAATTAAATGCCTAATGTGAGAATAAAATCAAAACTTTTACTGTATCTCTCTGTAACAATGCGACTAAGGTAACTGACCAAACTATGAGATTATATTTTATAGGAAAAAATTCTTTTTTTTTTTTTTTTAGTAGCAGAGAAATAGCTTCATGGAATTTTGGACGATATAGTCAGGTCATATATTTCAACGTATCTTTTTTAAGATTATATAACTTCTATCTGATTATTTACTTGTCAAGTTTGATAGCCATGATTAGAAAGTAACAGTACAGTAATTCCCCCATATACAAACGAGTTCCATTCCCAGAGTGCATTCATAAGTCGAATTTGTTTGTAAGTCCAACAAAGTTAGCCTAGGTACCCAACTAACACAATCGGCTATATAGTGCTGTATTGTAATAGGTTTATCATACTTTTCACATAAATAATATGCAAAAAATAGGCTTTTTAATCAAGGTACAGTATACTACTTTGAAAAGTACAGTAGTACAGTATAACAGCTGGAATACAGGGGCTGGCATGGAGTGAACAGGCAAGAAGAGTTACTGACTGGAGGAGGGAAAGGGGGTGGGAGATGGTAGAGCTGAAGGATCGTCAGCAGAGACGGAGGGCGAGCTGCAATTTCACTCATGCCTGATGGTGATGGCACAGGTTCTGGTTCCTTGCTGGATTCAATTTTATCTACCCTTTGGAAAACCAATCCAGTGATGTCCGGGTAGTCTCTTTTTTTTCTCATCACAGATGACATGGTAGCACTGGATTGCATTCTGAATGGCTGCTGCAACCTTCGTGGACCATTCTATGTTAGGGTCCTGTGCCTCAAAAACTAACAGTGTCCCCTCAGATAAAGAAAATCCCCTTTCCATTTCCTATGTCGTGAATCTCTTTGTTTCTTCAGTTACTTCTTCTTCCTCTTGTCTCTCGTCGTCCTTTCTCTTGGCCTCCAATTCCATCAGGTCTTCAATACTAAGCTCCTCGTGTTGCACAGCAACAGTACTACACAGTAAAGTACACAAAAGCACAACCACTTGTAGAGGATGCATGCATGTGACAATGTACACCAGACATGTGAACTAACTTATGTGATTGGACATGTGAACGCACGTTCGCATCTTTGAAAGTTCACAACTTGGAAGTTCCTATGTAGGGGACTTACTGTAGTATCTTGGTTAGGTCATTTTCCATGACAATTAAGAAAATAAAATGCCCACAATATTTTGATTTTAAAATCGTAGTATTAGTATAATACACTGACCACTAGATGGAGACAAGACCTCCGAGCTTCACCCATGATAGTTTTCTTATTGTGAGTAGAAACCTGCAACAAAAGACTTAGGTTAATACAGTACTGGATGTTCAGGATCATAACAAATATGTGTACTAGAAGGTTTCATTTATCCTCAGCATCACAGGTCTTAGAATCTTTTTAATCTGAGGAATGTGGCATGTGTTTACACAAAAAATCTTCTATTATCATTGAGGGTAGTTTCCAAATTAAATAATGATGACTTTAAAAAGGAAGGCTCTTTTTTTTTCCTAAGAAATTTAGCAATATCTTCAAAATACATAGGTTTTGTTTGTTTTTTGAAGTTTTATAAAATTGTTTTCAGTGAAACATCAGAAAGGGTTGGTCTATCATTGTATTATTAAGAGGATATTTAGTGTTCAAATGTCAAGCAAACTGCTTGTTTTGACATAAATATAAAACAAATATTTAGGAAAAACTAACATGAATTTACACTCAGGTCCTTAAGTGATATTTCATCACATAACTTAAGTAGGTTTAATACCATCCATAGTCTAGGTACTAAGAATCAGAATTTGTGTCTTCTATCCAGTGTCCTTAAATTTGCTCACATGGTTTTGCAAAATTATATGTTCTCTCATATATCTTAAAGAAGACATCTACATTTTAAAATCATTTTTTGAAGAATGATATTTCTAGTGTATTGTAAAAAAAAGACATAAAATAAAAAATTTTAGGGTACTATTATGTCACTCTTTAATATTTCAGTGGAATCTAAGGTTATAGCTATAGAATCCTTACCATAAACCATTTTAAAAGTGCATAATCAAGCTCTTCATTTTAATGTTCCTTTTTTTCCTTCTTAAGCATGTTTTTTTCCCCACAGAATATTGTTCTAATATATTTTTTGCTTAAAACACCCTACCACAGTCTTCTGGCAGAAAAATATGTATTTCTGCCATTATATTTTAGGTGCATTTATTATTTAGTTTTATCTGAACTCTACCTACTAGAATGCAAACTCCATATGGATAGAAATTTCTTTTCTGTTTGGTCACTGCTAAATTCCTAGCACTTGAGACAGGGCCTAACACAAAGTAGATGCTGGCTAAATATTTTTTGAATGAATGAAAGTGAAACTTAAAAGTTTTCAACTTTTCTATGTCCATGAGGCTCTATGTTTTAAATGTTTTACTTTAGATTATCATGACAATTATTATTAACACACAGTTTTTAAAAACAATATAGAGTATATTAAAATGGTAATTATTAAGATAAAAAGTAAAATGTTAGGAATGTAGTTCTCAATGAGATAATGGGCTTTCCTTATTCTCATTATCACATATCCTTGGGGGAATATTACTTAGTGCTAGAGTGAGAGAGAGTTCAGCATCAATCCTATTTCATTTTTAAATATTCATAGATGTAAACACTAAAAAAACTTAATCACGTACATAAAAATGTGAAGGTGGCTATTTTTATAGCACTAACACTCAGTTCTTTGAACTACTCTTGATTTTGTGCCAGATATCACAGAGTTATCTGTTACTGAAAGAATTTTATTGATTCATCAGTTAATAGATTAAGTTATTCTTCATTTTTGTTGAAAGTTGAGTATAAAACTACCTGACTGGAATATGAGGTTACCCAAAGACACCACCGTTTCAAAGTGTCCTTTTATTTGATATCCTTGAAGTATGTACCCCCCTGGATGTGCCTTTCTTTTGTAAAGGAAAAGTGGGCGAGCATAAAAAGGAAGGAGGTAGTAAGGGGAGGACAGAAAGGAGAGCGGGGTCCCACTTCCATCATGACCTTTAATTGGTTCTCAGGCAGATCGATTTGAAGAAAGAGTATAAGTGGAGCTAGAGACCTAGAAATGTATTGTCTTAAAACTGTCTCCTACTATTACTAAGTTTTTCTCATATACCTAGGTTATCCCAATTTAAGGGTCACTGTTCTAGGCTACCATTTAATTCTGATGTGACAGCCTGACTCCCACTATTCTGAGCTGATACAGATCAAGTAGAATAATGTCCTCTCTGACGATACAGTTGTCTCCCCTTATCCTCAGGGGATATGTTCCGAGACCCCCAGGGCATGCCTGAAACCCTGAATAGTATTGAACCCTATATATACTTAGATTTTTCCTATACCTATGATAAAGTTTAATTTATAAATTAGGCACAATAAAAGATTAACAACAACTAATAATAAATTAGAACAATTATAATAATATGCTGTAATAAAAGTTATATGAATGTGGTTTTTCTGTCTCAAAATATCTTGTATAAATTTAATGCCTTTTCTGTCTTAACTAAGCTCTTACCATGCCTAACAGTGGTAACTTTTGCAGTTTAAAGTGTGACAGCAAAACTAGAATGAATTTCTTTTTCTTTCTTCACAATAGCATGGGTAGAAGATTTATTCTTACCATAGATCTTAGCAACCTCAGCATATGACTTTTTTCCCTTCCTTATTAAGTCGAGAACTTTCACCTTTTCACTTAAAGGAAGCACTTTACCGCTTCGCTTTGGCATATCCAAATTGCCAGCATCACCACTCTTGCGCTTTGGGGTTGTTACTAAGTAAATTAAGGGTGACTTGAACACAGCATTGCAATATTGTGACAGTGGAGTTGATAACTGAGACAGCTACTAGGTAACTAATGGGCAGTATACGCTGGACAAAGGGATGATTCACGTCCTGGGCAGGATGCAGTGGGATGGCATAGATTTCATCATGCTACTCAGAATGGTGCACAATTTAAAACCTATGAATTGTTTATTCCTAGAATTTTCCATTTAGTATTTTCAGACCATGGCTGACCCATGGGTTGATGTGCAGGTAACTGAAATGACAGAAAGCAAAATCACAGATAAGGGAAGACTTCTGTAATGGAAATTGCACCAGTCTGAAATATCCCACAATAATAATATGTAAGTACTTCCTGTTGGGCCAATAATTGAACCATTACACCAAGCATTAATGCACTTATCTGACAGCACATTTTCCCACCTGGAGCCTGGCTGGTCACAAGCCAAGTCGAGGACAGTTGTGTTTTCCAAAAGATATTTTAGTCATTTGAACCAGAATAAGATATCTAATTATTATGAGAACTATAAGTTATTGAAAAATCTTCATGATTTTGCAATTAAGTGTATTATTTTTAGTTTTCATGGCAATCTAACCTGATGAGATAGGTATTGTTGTATCTCCATCTGCTAATGAGAAATATGAGGTTGAAAGCTGTTGAGTAACTTGCCCAAGGTCACATGGCACAAGGGCCACATAAAGAGCACAGGTAACAATGTTCACTTCAAATAGTAACAATAACAATAGTAATAGCAAGTAACCTTTATTGTGCACTATCTACAGCATGCCAGCTTATGAACATCAAGGATGGAGAACCAAAAAGCCGTGTTCTTTGAATCATATTGGTAGCAAGGACATAACACTAGAAAACCTCTTGCTTAAAATCATACACCTTGAGAAACTTGGCTGTTTGAAATCATATCAAAACTATAGGTTAAAAACAAGCCAGCTTTAACTTGGAACATATCAGAATGCCAGGTATGTTAAAGCAGTCCTGCTTGAATCTAGGAGCCACTCAGAATTGTCTCCTATTTTTGATAGAGTTCTTCAAAATCTTATGTGCTGGTCTAGAATGGTATATAAGATCTTTTAAGGTTTTGTTTGGATAGGCTGTGTTTCTGAACACAGATATTCCTTGCTTCACAAGTTTTATAAAATTGTATTATAGCATCATACTACACTCTGGACCAAACATTGTTCTGAGCATTTTAGATGCCAATAATTTAATCCTCATAATCCCATGGACCATTTTGATCTCCATCTTACATTTGAGGCAATTGAGGCACAGAGAGATTAATAAACTTACTTGAGGCCACACAGGAAATTGTAGAGCTAAGATTCAACCCAAGCAGTCTGAATCCAGAGCCCATACTCTTATTCAGCATCATACAGCACCTATAAAATAAAAATTTTTAATTCATAACTATACTAGAAAAATAGAAAGGAAAACTTTTACTGACTAGAAACCATGGGAAATAACTGAACTATGAAATGTAAACAGGAGCAGAGGAACATTAGGCAGATAATGGGGTCAGAAGCTGGAGGGGGGGGAATAGAGAGGAGGCAGAAGCAGGGGTAAATCTTGGGGTAATTAATTGGGTACAGTAGCAAGATATTCTAGGAGGTCAAACTCCTGGTACATTACTTCTTGGCTGCTCAGGATGTCTGCATCCTAGAGGCATCAGTATGTGGGAGCTTGGCTTTGAGAAATGAGGCAGAACTCCAAGTGGCTGGCAAGACCTAGAAGTATGTGTCCTCACACCCAGAAGACCAGCTGCTGATGCACTCTGTCCCATGGGACACATTGTTCTTCTTCTTCTTCTTCTTCTTCATCTTTTAATTTTTTTTCTTTTTTGGCCACACCTCATGGCTTGTGAGATCTTAGTTCCCTGATCAGGGATTGAACCTGCACCCTCAGCAGTGGATGCACAGAGTCCTAACCACTGGACAGCCAGGGAATTCCCACATTCTGCTTCTAGGACATCTCTTCAAACAGGCTGCTACACAAATTCCAGCACCTCATCACAACACTTAACCCTCTTTGGGTAGTGCAAAACACATACAACGGACAATATAATCAGAAATTTCAGCCACAAAATTGAGTGCACAATCAAGAATCACCAAAAATATAAGAATACAAAGAAAGGGAGCCCATGAATTTGAGTGACCAAATAAATTACACCTGAAAACTCAGAATGATACAAGTAAACACTTAATCTATTAAAAAAACAATTAAACATATCATTAAATTAAAGATCTGACCACAGAAATTAAAATTCAAGAGAGTCAGTGCTGGTAGATGAAAGAAAACTGGTTGTGTGTCAGTAACTGTTAAAGATAATTTAATGATAGATATGTGGGCTTCATTGTATTTTTTTTCTATTTCAATATATGTTTGAAATTTTCCATGTAAGAGACTAAAGATCATATCTTAAAAAAGCTAAATAAAAGAATCAATATGATGAAAGATCAAGCCAAATGATTCTTACAGGACATACCGCAAAAGATAAAGAAATTGAAAATATGCAAGCAAAATTAAATGACATGAAAAGTAGATCTAGAAGTTGTGACATCATTTTATAGAAATTACAGAAGAGTGATAGGTCACAAATGCAAAGATGTAATAAACATGAACTGTAGGTTGAAGGAGATACCAAGTTAGATGATGATGATAGATAGATAGATAAATAAACTACCAGCAACACCAAAAATACCTTATGTGGACATCACAGAGTGAAATTTCTGACTACCTGAGTCAAATGGCAGAGGCAGAATTCAAAGGTAGGTCAAATTTAAAAAGTATTCTTCCCACTGCACTAGAGGAAAAGCTAGGTTTGTGTTTGTATTTCCTCATTATAAGGCTATTGTATGAATTTATTGCAAAACGTTGGTCCACAACTTGGGGAAAGTACCACAAAAATCTGGAAGTAAAAAAGATTAAAGTAATTTGAAGTTCAAGAATGTGAAGTACTAAAATGTCTATGAAAAGCAAAAAATTGCCCAGATTTAAGTTCTTTGTATTATGTTTTTTGTGATGATTCTGAGTTTTTGAAGTAAAGCATATACTATTTCTGGCATTTTTAACACAAATACCTTCTTCACACCTGTTTTACTCGTTATGCATATTCTTTTCTCAGTTATGCATAGTCTTATTTTCTATATTTCTGTGGGTCTCTTTCACATAGATATAATCCAAAGAATTCTGTTCAAATATATTATTTTCTAAAATGAGTTTTATTTCCTCATTCACATACATTATGATTGAAACATTGCTTTAGTTTAACTAGATGATGCATTTACTGTTAGAGACCATGGGTATTTTGTTTGTTTGTTTGTTTGTTTTCCATTTTTCAATGGCAAGTGTCCAAAGATAGTGCCTGATTATTTTTGATTGCAATAGATTCTAGCTCTAGGCTTTCTCTTCTCTGCCTTGCCATCCAGGCCAAGGGGTTAATTATCAACAGATATATACAAAATATTGGAGAAGCATAACAGGAATCATTAAGACATCTTATCATTTCATAGTGATCATTCCCTCTCAAATTCTTTCTCTTATATGTAAAGGTTTTTGTATATCAGGTTTTCATAAGACAGGGAATAAATAGTAATTTTCTTAACATTTTGAGTACTATTGTTAATGATTTGTCAGAAAGGTAAATATATGTAAGTTTAAAATCTTACTACAGTCTTGATCGCTCCTAGAATGGAACTATCCTTACCCCTGGAAAAAGAATCTAAAGAAATAAAAAGCAATGTGTCACCTGTTGAGGCAAAACTATCACATAAGAAGAGAAGGTGATGGAGCAAGGAAGAGGGAACAAAAATAAAATTAAAATCCTCCCTTAGAATGAGTCTGAAAGTAAAGTTATTAGTGAGAGATATTTAAAGGGAAAGTTAGACTTTTGAATGCATTTATCATAAAATGAGTGCTTAGAAAATAGATAAATATAGATTTATTCAAGAAGCCTAGAAAAAGAGCAGGGAAAAACATAAAGAAAGAAGAAATGATGTTACTATGGAAAAGCAGAAACTCAGAAAATGAAAACAAAGAAACTGTAGAAAGGACCAACAATTAAAATCTGGTTTTTAAAATGGCTAATAATATGGTGAATATTTTACATGATTGATAAAGTGAAAAAAAAAGACATAAATAAATAACATAAATAGGAAGTAACTATAGTTCCAATGCAACTTAAAAATAATTCATGAGTGTTATTAACAATTTTCGTCCCATACATTTAAATAATTAGATAAAATGCATAATTTATAGAAGAATTGCCAATAATTTTGTTGAAATAGAAAAAAGAAAGACAATAACAACTAAACCTTGACACAATTAAAGCAATTATTTTAGTATTCCAGAGGGTTCCAAACTCTCTCTCCAAATAGGGGCTGGGAAATTTTATGTGAGTTTCATATAACCTTCAAGGAACAGATAACCTGTACTATGTGTAGCCTGTAAAAGGAATGAAAATTGCCAACTGATTCTGTTAGATTAATATATATTGATACCAGAGCCAAACAAATACAGTAAAAGAAAGGTCAATTATATAAACAAACTTCATTGTGAACTTCGAGGTGAAAATTTAAATGAAGTACTAAGAAATTAAATCTAACATTTATTAAGGAATATCCTAGTAGGTTGAAAGAGCAAAATTATATGATCAACTTAATATTGTAAAAATAAAATTTAAGAGAATATCTTTATGACCTTAAGACAAGGAAAAATTTCACTATGGATTAATTGAGATATGTTAATTTTAAAATCTTCAGTCAGCAAAAGAACATCCATGAAAGATGTTTTTAAAAATCTACAATTTGGAATAGATATTTATAACTGTGATATCTAATAAAGGATAATTATGCAAAAATAATAACTCCTATAAATATAGCAAACCCATGCAATGTATTGGAATAGAAGCTGAAATCTAATAAACACTGTGGAAAGAATGCTAGTAAAAAGGGATATTTAAATTTGAAAAACACACTTCAGATCAACAAAATTTACATCTGTTGTTGGCAATATCAAGTGTTGGCTAGGATTGGGAGCCTAGTGGAAGTGTAAATGCTATATCATTTGGAAGAGTATTTTGACAATATTAAATAAGTTGAAAATCTAGAGACTGTTGCATATGTGCTCAAAGAAACATGTATGAAAATGTTCATAGCATCATGAGTAATAGCAAAAAAATGAAAACATTGGATGGATAAATTGTGAAAAATCTTGCAGTAGATGTGGTACACCAGGGAAAATGAATGAACTACAGCTGTACATATCAACTTGATTAAATCTTGAATACAACATGAAGTGAAGAAAGGACATTACTGAAGGATGCATACAGTATGATACCATTTATGAAAAATCTGAAAATATGCCAAGCAACTCTGGATTATTGTGTTGTAATAGTGTAAAAATACATGAGAATGATAACCAAATTTAGGTTGATGATTATCTCTGGAGAAGCAAAGAAGGAGGAAAAAACTGCCATGAAATGTAAGAGAGGCAGTCAAAAAACATCAATTGTATTTGTAATGAGCTATTTCTTTTAAAAAAATTAGAAGTTGAAGCAAATATAGCAAACTTTTAGAACTTGGTAGAGCTTGGTAGCTGGGTTTTGGTTCCAGACACTTGTTATGGTAAAGTCTTACTTTGTTGTATTTGAAATATTTCATGATAACCAAGGTAAATGCATTTAAAACATAGAAACTGGAAACCGTTTTTTAAAAAAATGGGTTTGGGTAAGGGCTGTAAATTGGTGTTGGATTAAAATATTTAACTTTATACTCTAAAAATCCGGGACCCTCATTTGAAGGAAAGCATGTCCTTATCGTAACCTCAATCTTCTGGCCAGAAGTTTAGGCCTGTTTCCCTGACATTCTGAATTTTTCCAAATGGGATCTTTCAACAGTGATGATTTAGAGGTCTTATGGTAGCAGAGTCTTTAAACAATGTGATCACTAAGAGGTAAAACTGAAAAGTCAGAAGAAAAAGATTTCATGGGATTCAAATAGAAGTTTGGATATATATTAAGGAAGAAACAAGACATAAATATACCTTCTATGTGATTGGGGGGAATATTTGTATTTCTTTTTATAGCTGTTTCTGGAGAAGGCTTTTAAAAGACCTCTTTATAGTCTCTTTTGAGCATTTTGTTTTCTTCTTTTCTGGGCATGGTTAACAAATTAAAGAGCTTATTTCCTCTCCACAGCTGTGTGTCATTGCCTTAGGGACTATTATGGGAACAAATTCTAAAGAAGTTCATTCTGCTGTCTAGCAGCAAGAGCTCTTAACATAAACAAGCTTGCAAACTCCCCGAGGACTGAGCAGATGTCTGTGATCATTCCTGCTGGTTACTCTGTCCTGCCGGCTGACCAGTGTGCATTCCCTGATAGCAGACCCCTGACCTATGAAGTAATGTTGCGCTGAAGATACTGGATGCAAAGACAGGTCTGAAATAAATTCAATGAATTTGCTTCTTTATGTGATCCTTAAGAGGTCATGGTTACAACATCCAGGAGTAACAAATGATTGTTCAAATAGACTATATTTTAAGCTTATAGATATTTGTTAACTTGTATCATTTTCTTGACAATGAGAAACTCTAAAACTAAGGCCCTTTAGCAAGCCAGTATTTTCCAGTAGGGGAAAAAATGCTTATTTTAAAGTTCTGAATTCTTTGCTGTGGCCTCTCCCATTGCAGAGCACAGGCTCCGGACGCACAGGCTCAGCCGCTCCGCGGCATGTGGGATCTTCCCGGACCGGGGCATGAACCCACGTCTCCTGCATTGACAGGCAGACTCTCAACCACTGCGCCACCAGAGAAGCCCTAAAGTTCTGAATTCTTAAGTAGCTAAAATGGGCATGCTTTCACTGAAGATCCATCCATGAAATGAGAATTTTGTTAAGATTTTTCAAAGTTAACAATATGATGATGAAGCTGTTACTGGTTTCCTATAATGCACTAAAGTAACAAGTTTGACTTCAAATATTTAAATCATTTTGTTTGCTAGACAACCTCACCTTATCAGAAAAGAATTTACTTAACAAGATTTATTTGCAGAATTGAGCAGGTGAGATTCTGGGAAATGGGATGAGGATAGGGGTAATATAACTTTTTAGAATGTTAACTATCTCCTTCAAAGACAAAGGGAATGAGTGTGGGTAGTTCAATGTATCTGAGATGGTTCCAGCTTGCTGAAAATGAACTTGACTGTGTATAAAAGTAATAAATCAGGCTCCTTCTAACTACCTTTGGATAATAAAAGGATGTTGGTAAATGGCTTTGGAATATGGTGATCTCAAACTGAGATCTCAGAGTCTTGGACTTTCAGAGTTGGAAGAGTTTTTCATTATCAGTATGGAACTGTGGTTCAGGCAGGTTAATGAACTTGGATGACGCCACACATCACAATGGTCTAGATATCTCTTTTTTAAAAAAAGACTTTTTTTTAGAGCAGTGTTAGATTCGTAGCAAAACTGAGAGGAAGGTATAGAGACTTCCCCTTCACTCTTTGCCCCCGCACATCCATAGCCTCCTCCATTATCAACATCTCCCACCAGAGTGGTACATTCGTTAAAATTGATCAACCTACACTGACACTTCATAATCACCCAAAGATCATAGTTTATCTTAGGGTTCATTCTTGGTGTTGTACATTCTATGGGTTTAAACTAATCATAGTTTTTAGTGCTCCCCAAATCCTCTGTGCTCCCTTCATCCTTCCCTTCCCCCAACCTCAGGCAACTACTCATCTTTTATTTGTCTCTATAATTTTGCCCTTTCCAGAATGCCATATAGTTGGAATCATATACTACGTAGCCTTTTCAGATTGGCTTCTTTCACTTAGTCTTTCCATGGCTTGATAGCATAAAGAGTTAAATATTCCATTGCTGGAGCTACCACAGTTTATTTAACCACTTACCTACTGAAGGACATCTTGGTTGCTTCCATGTTTTGGAAATTATGAATAAAGCTACTATAAACATCCATGTGTAGCTTTTAGTGTGGATGTAAATTTTAAACTCTGGGTAAATGCCAAAGAGTGCAATTGTTGGATCATACAGTAAGAGTATGTTTAGTTTTGTAAAAAACTGCCAAACTGTCTTCCAAAGCATCTGTACCATTTTGCATTCCTACCAGCAATAAATGAGTTTCTGTTGCTCCATATCCTCTCCAGTATGTGGTGTTAGTGTTCTGATTTTGGCCATTGTACTGGATGTGAAATGGTGTCTTGATGTTTTAATTTGCATTTCCCTGATGACATAGGATGTGGAGCATTTTTTCCTATGCCTATTTGCCATCTGTATATTTTCCTTGGTGAGGTGACTGTTAAAGTCTTTGGCTCATTTTAGAATCAGGTTGGTTCTTATTGTTGAGTTTCAAGTGTTCTTTGTACATTTTGGATAACAGTCCTTTACCAGATGTGTCTTTTGCAAATATTTTCTCCCAGTCTGTGGCTTATCTTTTCATTCTCTTTACATTGTCTTGTGCAGAGAAGAAATTTTTAATTTTAATGAAGTCCAGTTTATCAATTATTTCTTTCATGGATCATGCCTTTGGTGTTGAATCTAAAATGAATCATCACCATACCCGGGGTCATCTAGGTTTTCTCATGTGTTATTTTCTAGGGGGTTAGTTTTATGTTTTATATTTATGTCTGTGATCCATTTGGAGTTCATCTTTGTGAAGGGTGTAAGGTCTCTTCTAGATTCTTGTTTTTTCTTTTGCATGTGGATGTCTAGTTGTTCCAGCACCACTTGTTGAAAAAACTATCTTTGCTCTATTGCATTGCCTCTGTTCCTTTGTCAAAGATCAGTTAACTATATTTACGTGGGTCTATTTCTGGGTTCTCTTTTCTATTACATTGACCTATTTGCCTATTATTTCTCCAAAATACACTGTCTTGCTTACTATAGCTTTATAGTAAGCATTGAAATTGAGTAGTGTCAATCCTCCACCTGTTTTCTTCTTCAGTACTGTGTTGACTATTTTGAGTCTTTTGCCTTTCCATATAAACTTAAAATCAGTTTTTCAATATCCACAGAATAATTTGCTGGAATTTTGATTAGGGTTGGAATGAATCTATAGATTAAATTGGGAAGAACTGACCATTTGACAATATTTAGTCTTCCTAGCTGTGAACATGGACTATCTCTCCATTCATTTAGTTCTTCTTTGATTTTGTTCATCAGAGATTTGTAGTTTTTCTCATATGGATTTTGCACATATTTTGTTAGATTTATACTTAGGTATTTAATTTTAGGGGTGCTAGTGTTAATGTTACTGTGTTTTTAATTTCAAATTCTACTTGTTCATGACTGTTATGTAGGAACACAATTTACTTTTGTATATTAATCTTGGATCCTGCAGCCTTGTTATAATCACGTATTAGTTCCTGGAGTTTAGATAACATTTGAAAAAATACTTAATCACATGTTTAGTTTAGTTTAATTTTTGAGTTCTAAAGATGCTTAATTTTAATAAAAATTTGAACATATTGTTTTAAAATGTATATTTAGCAAACACCCATTTATGAATCAGTCTTGACAAAAAGAATGAAAAAAATCAAACTTGAATCTGACCAAGACTCTAGGTCTTACTAATAATTTATAAGAAATTTAAGGGAAAACAGAATATGTTAGATGACATCATGGGCATGTATTAGAAAATTCCAGGGAGAGAAACTCTACTGGGTAAAAGATCTTGTTTCTTTAACACACACACCAATGTTATGAGGGAAACCTTAAATTAAAAGAAATTTAACAGACATATCACTCTAACATGGAACTTATTTATAAAAAGTTGTGTGTTTGGATGTGAAATAAACAAAGAAATGAGAACACTGATTCTTTATGGCAATTAACTATTCTTAACATATTTTAGGTGTAATAATGGTATTATGGCTTTTTTAGACAGTTACTGTCTTTAAGAAATACAAACTAAAATACTTTTAGATAAAATGATAGATGTCTGAGATTTGCTTCAAAACAATCAGGCTAGCGTGGGGTAGAGAGTACATATGGTGACAACCGTTGAGAGTAAGTAATAGGTTCACTGAGTTCCATAAACTATTCTCTCCACATATGTGTACGCTTGAAAATTTACATAACAAAAATAGAAAAACTCATTGAACACTAACTAAACTAGAATTGCCATGAAGACCAGAATTATGTCTTATCTTAATTAACCTTGCATCCCTAGAACGTGTCTCAATAATTACTTGCATAATTCATAATATTTGATAATTTATGCATGAATCTGAGGTCTTATATGCAGGAAAATGCCTTCATAAGGCCTCTGAGAGGTGTTCACTATATCTTAACAAGGCATGGCAGAAAAGGGCTCTAAAAATAAATTCAGTCTACTTAATGTGTTAATTTCTTTTATGTCCTGATCATGCCTTGATTTAAATGATCTTTTCAATCTGAGGCTGTGAATAATATACTGACTATTAAAGAAGTCTCCTAAAAACTCTTCTAGTTATTCTGAGATCTACCTTATTTAAACTTCCAAAATTCTTAGTAAGTTAATTGAATAAACTTTTGTTCAGAAATTCAATATCAAAGATGTTATGCTCTGTGCTGGTGGTAAAACAAATAAATCTTTGCTCTTCAACAAGCTAAGCTCAATGATATAGATGAGAATATTACTCTCTGTTCAGAAAACTACCCAAATATTTTAGGGGTCCTGTGCTCATGAGGTATTGGGGACTTGATTTTTTTCCATCTCATCTTACAGCCTTAAAACAGTTATTGCAGCTGAAACTATAGTGGAATTATTTGTTACCTGAATCAGCTACTGTGTCCCGATCACATTATCCCAAGCTATATTACCTGATATATATGAAGAAAAGGTTTTATTATTGATGACATCCAGGCTTTGGCTGTGGTGTTTTCCTTAATATCTCACCTAGCTTGATAAGCATAGTTAGTTCCTATATTAAATGGCTTATCCTATTCAAAGATAGGCCGAAATGGTGCTAGATATACATTATCATTGTTTGTTTTTGGTGTGTGTGATTGTTGTTGGCTTTTTTGCCACTGCCTTAGGTAGAAATTTATTCTAGATTAAGATAGAGTTCTGACTAGCCATTTGGAAAATGGCTTCTGTTTTCCAAAGGTTAATTCAGATTTTTATTTCAATATTATTATCATTTCCACTTTTTACTCTATTATCCAGATTTTAAGATTACTTTTACAAAATCAGAGGTTATCCTTGAACTATTAAAGAGGGAAAAAAATCCCAAACCCAAGAATGTGGTTATAACTTGGTCTAACCATGAGAATTCACACCTCCAACCTACACACAAGACAAAATTTTATTAGTGTACAGTTTGTACTGTATGCTCTTATATTTCAGCCTGTCCTGCTCTAAAAATGTGCTTTTTTTACTTGGATAACTAATAAAAGTCACCCAATGGCTAAGCTGTTTTATGTCCAACTTCCACTGTGTGGCTGTACGACTTTGCGGAATGATTGATCATAGCCAAACAAGGGCAGAAGTTTACCAACTGTATGTCCTTTAGCAGGGTGTTTGGTGTTTGGGCTCTGTCTCCCACTGAGAATTTTTTCCTTACATGTGGTGTGTCTATTTTTTTATTTTACAAGTCCAAGTAACAATTTTATTCTAGTCTACAGAACAGTTTTTTTTTTTTTTCTTTTACATACTTTTGGTGGTTTTAGCAGTGTTCCTTTTGGGCAACTTTTTAATGAACCCACAAAAAGTTATGTTAAAAATAAAATATAGGGCTTCCCTGGTGGTGCAGTGGTTGAGAGTCAGCCTGCTGATGCAGGGGACATGGGTTTGTGCCCCGGTCCGGGAGGGTCCTGCATGCCACGGAGCGGCTGGGCCCGTGAGCCGTGTTCGCTGGGACTGCAAGTCCAGAGCCTGTGCTCCACAACGGGAGAGGCCACAACAGTGAGAGGCTCGCGTACCGCAAAAAAAAAAGAAAAAAAAAACCCACAATAAAACAATAAGCATCTAGATGTTCAGAGCTAAGCAGAGGTGATCTGATTGTGTCTATCACTGAGTAGCTCACCTACTTAAGAATTCACCAGCCGATGTCAGTTTTTCTACTTCGAATTCCCATGTAACTTGACCAAATCAGAGAGTCCTAAACATACACACACAAAATAAATCCTCTTTTAAAGCCACATCAGGACAAAAATTCAATTAGAAAGCCTAAATGTGTTATCAAATTGACAAGTGCATTGATGAAGTTTATTACTAGAAAATAGGCACTACCTTTCCATGTCTATTTTAAACTTCCTAGAAATACAAATTCCTTTGAAAGAACTAAAGTACAATATCTTAGGGTATGTAAAGAATAGGCAGGGGGCTTCCCTGGTGGCGCAGTGGTTGAGAGTCTGCCTGCTGATGCAGGGGACCCGGGTTCGTGTCCCGGTCCGGGAAGATCCCACATGCCGCGGAGCGGCTGGGCCCGTGAGCCATCGCCGCTGAGCCTGCACGTCCGAAGCCTGTGCTCCGCAATGGGAGAGGCCACAACAGTGAGAGGCCCACGCACTGCAAAAAAAAAAAAGAAGAAAAAGAATAAGCAGGACCTCATATGCATCTGACTAAACACCATCCAATCTTCTCAGGAGCTGCCATGAGAGAGGGAATTCTAACTACAGACTGTCATCCTGGAATCTTCTTTTCCATGAACACTTTATTATGCAAGTGCAAGACCTGCGTATGTCAGTTGCTGAGTCGAGTGTGAGGCATACAAAGAAGGACATTTTCTCCAGTGCCAGTGCTAGGCACATCTGACAAGAGCAGAGCAGTCTGTTGGGCATCCAAACTTCTCAGGTCTACCCCTCCCCTTCTACTTGTGTTGGAAATAAATTTTGATCCCTGTTTAGGATAAGTTTATGCTTTTAAGGACTTTTTTCTAGCAAATAGATAGACATGTTTTTTAAAATAATGTTAAGTTTCACTTTTTAAACTTGCCTTTCTATTTATAAAATTCTAGGATTTTGGAAAAAGGTTTCAATGGGGGATTTTCTAGCTCCAGTGGCAGGCTTAAGAGAAAGTAAAAACTAAGAGAAAGTAAAAACTATGTCACATAAGGGAATGCATAATTGTGAACAAAAACTGAATGAATACTTAATCATGATGACAAAGTTTACTAATATAAATTACAAAGTTGACTATTTAATTAACAATGTAATATTCAAAATTTAAAGCCAGAAGGTAGCAAACTGTGACATAAATGAAACCTTAGAGTAACTGGCAGGTCTTAGACTGATGTTAGTTTAACTAGTGGTAGATAGTCTTTGGCCAATCATACTGATACACAGGAAAAAAAGGCATCAGGGCTTTGTCTTAGCAGCCTCATTGCCTGGAATCAATTCATTGCCATTAAGAACACCATGAATGTTCTAATGATCTATGGCCAGTGAAAATCCAACAGTCCTCTGGGGCTGTTAATGCAGATAATCTTGACTCTGCTAATCCTTGCACCATAACTGACTGACTCTGTATGTCTCTTTCCATGAGAGAGAATCTGAATGGGTCAAGCTTACAGAGAGCTGCTTTCAGGTCAGATCCATATTCTGAGTTGACTCAATGGTCCCAGGAAGACAGAGCTACGTGGGTCAAATCTTGGTAAACTGTGAGTCTATGGTAGTATAAGACTATACTACCACTGGTGGTGTACAGGCACGGCTGGACTTCTATGACTTTTTAGAAGAATGTAGTATACCCCTACAGAGAAGACTCTGTAGGGGTATGGACTGTCTGGTACAAGAAAAATATTTTATTATATAGCTACCCATAAATGTCATCATTATATATTTGCTGAATAAAATCTACTATATTTCAATATATTTAAAGATTATATAATAAGCACTTGTTATTCAGAATCAAAATTCTTACTACTTGCCCTTTCAGCAAGTAGAGCATAATAAATGATTATTTATTCATTTATTTAACAGATATTTCTTGAGTATATACTACATGGTAGACACTGCTAGATATGGAGAACACAAGGGAGAAAATATAGACATAAAGCTATGGGTCTTGTGGTGGTTATAGAGGTGCAAATTGACAAATTTAAGTGTAGTAGGCAGGCTACGATAGAGGAAACAGGAATACTCTTCGGTCACATAGGACAGGCATTTATCTGTAACCTGTACAATCTGGGAGGGTTACCTAAAGATAATTACATATGGACCAAACCACAAAAATTAGAATATGGGAGAGGAAAAAATGCAGAATAATGTCCAAGTTCCTTCCTTGAGGGACCAGATGATTGACGGTGCCTTTCACTAGAAAGGAAAAAAAAATAGGAGAAAAAGCAAGATTGGGATGAAAAACATGCATTTAGTTCTGCACATGTTGAGTTTGAAGTACTTCAGGAATCTCTAAATGGAGAGGAGCAGTAAGTCGATGGATATACAGTTCTGAATGTAAAGAGATCTATGCTGGAAATGAAGCTCTGGGATTCATCAGCTTATAAAAGATACTTGAAATCATGGGAGTGAATAAGATCACCCAGAGACAGTGGGTAGAATGAGAAAAGAAAAGATGAAAAGGCAAAATCTCAGAGAACATCCTTACACAAGGGGAAAAGGAAGAAGGAAAACACAGAGACTGGCCAGAGAAGAGACGTAATAGGAAAATTAAGGGTTTTGACAAGAGCCGTTGAATAATAGAAGTAGAAGTCATATTACAGTGACTTGAGGTGTGATTAGACAATGAAGGTCAGTATGAACAGGCATTTAAAAAATGTATTTGGCTGTCAAAGTGAGGAAAGACAGGGTGATAACTAGGGGAAAAGGTAGAGATTGAGAAAGATCGTAAAAATGGAAGAGGCTTGTACACATTTAAAACACTGATGAAAAAATCCAGTAGAGAGAGAGGAACTTTACATACAGAAAGGAGGTAGACAGTAGAGCAAAATCCCTGAAAGCAGGGGGCGGCTGGGGGCAAGACAAGAAAAAAAGCAATAAGTTTCAGAAAGAAGCAGAAGCAAATTTGTCATTGTAAAGAAAAGAAGAGAAAGAAAAGAAAAAAGACAACAACATGGTTTGTAAATGCAGATACATATGTAATGTTTTTGTGTGTGTGTGTGCCCTCACCACGCGACTTGCAAGATCTTAGTTCCCCGACCAGGGATCAAACCCCTGCCCCCTGCAGTGGAAGCGCAAAGTCTTAACCACTGGACCGCCAGGGAAGTCCCATATGTAATTTTAATAGTGGCAAGTTCTCATCTTACTGGCAATTTGTTTTAGTATGTTTAAAAATCTACCCATAACCAAGTCTTTATGTGGTTGTCATTTATAAACCTTGTTTTACACTAATATTTTTATCTAACATAACTTGTAGTTAAATGAATTTTCTTTTTCTGGATAGTTTTTAGAATTTAGCATATTTAAACATTAATTTGAAATATAAAATACACAGGTATACAACACTTTGTATGACATAATCAGTTTCATTTTTACTTCTATCTTACATAATTTCTACCTTTGTACTGTACCCTTAGTTTTGCATAAGGATTTCCCTCTGGCGGATGGAAAATAAATTTAAATTTGAAATTTTAGCTCCAGATTTTAGATTTAGTTGGCCATCTGTATAAATAGTTTGAGAAATGTAGCTTAAGCTGTATTACTAGCTTAAGAAATAAAATAATCAGAAATTCAGCCAAAAATGTTTGCAAAAAGATGTTTATTGAATCATTCTTCATAAAATAATACATACCAAAAAATTGTATACAATCTGTAACTCAAACACTCAGAGTGGTGTGTATATTATGACTAACAAAATACATACCCATTTACAATATTATTCACAAAGGTTTTAAATAATATAGATAAATGCTTACATGACAATGATTGATAAACAAAACAGTATACAAAATTGCACAGATAATATTTTTATTATGTTAGTATAAACATGCATTGAGGAAGTATACAAGATTATTTGATAAGTTGTTATCTGTATTGATTCTTACTTTGTTTTTTCTACTTACCTGTATTTTCTAAAATGGGAATGTAGAAGTTTTATAAGCAGAAAAATTAACATTATATTTTGAGAAATATATTCTTGGATTGTTCTGTTTTGAGAAACATGTGTTTAGATTGTTTCTAATAAGTAAACTTTTAAATGACATTCACACCTTGGAATAAATCTGTTTCATCTTAAGTGTCAGACCTGATATTTACCTAGCTATTCAGTTCCATTTTGTGATGTTCTTTTTCTTCTAAATTTTCCATTAATTTTTCTTTTCCTGAGAGTTAAAACATTTATATGTAATAAAGGGAGTACAGACTAAATACAAAGACAAAAAAAGATCAATTCCATTCGATTGAGGATTTGACGTAGTTAACGTGAATCATCTCTCTCTGCCTTTCCTCTAGATCTTTCCAGCTGGAGCTCCTTACTTGGTCTGTGCCTTAGAGGACAGTATGTACTATACCTGTACTGGAGCATTTTATTATTTGTTAGAATTTTTCCTAGTGCTAGGTCATTTTGGGCAAGAAGTCATTGCCAGTTAGAAAGAGGCAGAAGAAAAAGCAAAAATAATGTACTCTAAAAAGGATGGTGCTTGCAAGTTGCACATAACTGTGTTATTTTAAGCCAGTAAGAGCTGGGTTTGGTGGTGGCAGCCACATATATCCTGGAGCGTGTCATTGAGGAGAACCAGGTATTATAGGAGCCACAGACAGACTGTACAATTAGGGTTGGTTGAAAGGATTGGGTAATCCTGCAATAGTCACTGTTACATAACAAGCCAGTTGCTGCCCAGGGATATGAGCGGTAACTGAATATTATAGGCGGGAACTGCTAGCTTGGCTGCAGCCAAGGGTCACTGGCTGTTTCCATTACAAATCTTGTTTTGTAGTTGGTTTATAACCCAGACAGTTTAATTCACGTCAGGCTAAAACCTGGCATTCAAATTAGAAGCCTAGAGGCACTTTTTTTTTTTTTCCAAAAAGAGAATTTTGAGCTAGAAAGGACCAGAGAGATCATCTAGTCCAACTTCTATTTTCCAGATAAGAAGATGGAGGCACACAGAAAGAGTAAGATGTACGTAATGTCATACAGTGAGCAGGACACAGACCCGGAAGTAGGACACAGTTTTTTCTGCCTTCCCGATTAAAACAAACCAAACCAAACCCAAACCAAAACAAAATAAACCTCTACTAACCTATGTTAATTTGATTTCTTTTTAATGTAGAGAAATCAGAGGAAACAGATGTTGACTCATTTTCATTCACTAGAGATCCCTCTGGATGTGTTGAGTGACTTGCTCAGGGAAACACAGATTGTTAAGTGGTAGAACAGGAAGGAACTCAGATCTATTTTGTGACTATTTAGCACTTTTATAACCCTTTTTCCCCAGTCTTACCAATTATCTATTCAATTGATTTATTCAATATCCAGAAAGAAATGACTATTAAACCATTGATAAATAGGGCACTAGTTTACTACATTCTCATGGTTATAAAATGAATCATAAATTGAATTGGAAAAGAAGGAGAGATATGAAGCCAGGATCATGTTTCTATAAAACCACAATTGGCTGAAAAATGAGCTCAATCAGTCAACCGAACAATCATTTTTATCTCTATAAAATGCAGTGGATTGTTTTTCTTTGATAAATTCCAACAATTATTTTGTCAATATTAAAGTCAGAATTTTTGATGGAAATGGAGTAAATGACTTTTTTTGAATTATGTATTACATCCCATTGGCTGGAGTCAGAAATTACATATACATCTTGACTTCATGCACAGCTGGCTTTCCTGAAATCCAACCCAGAAGAGCACCTTACATCATTATACCATGGCTCAGTATTTTAAATTGACCTGCTCTCTCAGATATGGAAGATCAGTCTATCATGGCAGTGGAGTGAGACTTTTTTTTTTTTTTTTTTTTTTTTTGCGGTATGCGGGCCTCTCACTGTTGTGGCCTCTCCCGCTGCAGAGCACAGGCTCCGGACGTGCAGGCTCAGTGGCCATGCCTCACGGGCCCAGCCGTTAAGCGGCATGTGCGATCTTCCCGGACCGGGACACGAACCCGTGTCCCCTGCATCGGCAGGTGGACTCTCAACCACTGCGCCACCAGGGAAGCCCTGGAGTGGGACTTTTTAAAAGTTCATGCCATAGAATCATCATTCAAATGTCAAAACCTAGTTCTATACCCAGCATACACGTAGTACTCCTCCTCTCTCTACTTCCACCTGTTTTTAAACCCAAGATGCCTGAAACTTTTCTGAATGTGTCTTTTTCCTCTAGTAAATGGTTCTTTGAGAACAGGGACCATGCTTTGCTTTTCCTATTTTTATTCCTTCTTCTGTATACCATAACCTGCCCTGAACCATTGTACTTTTCATCAGGCATACATACCATCAAAAATTCTACTATTTATGCTGTTATTTACCTGGAGATGTACCTGGGCAGAGTATAGGATTATTGTATTAACAATTGTCATTTCTTGTAGAAGAATATGATGATAAATTGAATTAAACCTAGTTTAAGAGAGGAGAAAGAGAAAAATGCTGAGGAGCTCCAGACTTTACTTTTGTTTACACGATGTCAGAAATGAGTTGGAAGATAGAAATTAGAAATTCCCGAGTGGAAGCTAATAAACTTAACCCAACCAAGAAACTTTGTCTCTTGTTTCTTGTACATTTTTCAGTAATTTTGTGCCCCTTTTCACCTTTATTTCCCAAAATAGGAAGTTACATTATGATTACATTTTGTTTATACTTTCTGTTTGTGGTCATTATTATTCTTTATGTTTATGACATCAACAGCCTGAAATTCCTATAGGAATTCCTAGGAAAACCATACTGAGGAAGTGGGTAGTAATTGGCAAAACGAAAGCATAATATGGGGGGAATTAGTCAAAGGCTGTTGTAACAATCTGGCTCAGTTAGAAGATTCATTTGTTTTGCATTTCTTGTCCAATGTATTAAAACATTATTGGAGATGACTTCATAGATCAAGTGTCACTAAGAAACCTCATATTTTTATTTAACATGAGGAGATCCAAACTTGCCAGAAAGTCAATATTTATCAGAGTCACTTTATTTAATATTTTTATTTTCTCCATAACCAACCCCCATTTCTGGAGTTGACAACTTTAGTCAGTGGTTTTAGGTATCCTCATTCTGTCGGAAATGGTGTGTGCCACCAACCTAAGTTCTTGTTGCTAAGAGTTAGACTAGGCTAAAGGTGCTTTTTACTGAATAGCATGTCTCTGTGGTTTAAAAGGATGGGTATTAGTGGACTTCTTGGCATTATTCTTAGGTTTCAGTGGTGTTTGGGATCTTATTTTAGGAGATTGGGGCCATCAAGCTGAGCATTTATATCTTGTAGGAAGCACAAGTCTTTGTGAAAAATCCTTCTGCAAACACTCAAATTGCATAATAACAAAACCCAAAATGCATTACAGGGAGTTTGACATGCAAATGAAATTCTCTGTGCTATTTGGTTTCAAAGCCACTAAAAAGGAAAATTGGTTTGGGATGAAATGAAAACTATTCAGAATCCTTGTTGTAAATCTGAACGCTTGAAGGAGTTGAAAAAACTGGCCCATCTTTCTAATGTCCCAAGCATTGCTTTTCTGTAATCACAGAAGTATCAGAATATGCATGAAACTCCATGCTACTCACATTCTCAGCCTGTGTGAAATTGCATCTTGTGATTTCTAGGAATCTATGTGATTTCCACTATGCTGAGAAATAATTCTATAATAAAATCTGTTTTCTGAAAGAAAAAGTGATTTGGGCTTATTACACAACTTAACTGTTTAACCAGATACACACATGGTTATACTCACATATTTATATATTAGGTGAATATATTTGTCCCAAATTTCTTTCTGTCCAGATATCTAGAATTCTTCCATTGTATATTTCATTCTACTACCCATTACTAATGCTATTTTTATATGTGTAATTGTTTAATAACATCCAAAATATTTTCACATCAATCATCTAATTTTTATCTCTATCTTTTTGCTTCTCATTCTGAGAAATTTTCCTTGATGTGACTAGGTCTTCTACCAGGACTATTCTTTTATTCATCCTTTTTATGAATAACTTTATTTCCACAATCATGGTTTTAAAATACATTTATTTCTAGAAGCATAGTTCTAAATTCCAAGAAAACTTTTGGTTCTCTGGCTTTTCTTTTTTCATAGCAGCATATTTTGGTTTTATTGATAACAATGTTCTCTGGAAACTTGTTGAGGATGATTATTTTAAATTTCCCTTTCAGAAGATTTCTCTTTTTTCCCTGGTTCTTGGTTCCCTTCTTTATTCTTGTTGGTTTTCTCCCAATACTTGGTGACATGTAGTGGTTTGTTTATATATATGAATGGAACACAGAAAGGAAGAAGAGAGAAAGACGAGGAAATGGTATGTTGATTTCTCCACTGACTAGGTTTATTATTCATCCCAGAATCTACATTGTGGTATTTAATACCACAGTATGTGGGAGAGGGAAAGCTTTGACTCATACTTAAGGGTGCAGCCTAAAGTAAAGGTCAATTTGACCTCCTAAATCTGTATACTTTGATTCAGCAATTCTATTTCTAGAAATTTACACTAAGGAAATAATCAAGGTTGTATGTACGAAGGAGTGAGTATGAGTGTTCATAACAGTCACAACAATACAAGAATAAAAGAATACAATGTCAGT
Organism: Hyperoodon ampullatus; assembly: GCF_949752795.1. Classification (NCBI taxonomy): domain Eukaryota; kingdom Metazoa; phylum Chordata; class Mammalia; order Artiodactyla; family Ziphiidae; genus Hyperoodon; species Hyperoodon ampullatus. The sequence continues at coordinate 59,067,430 of NC_136925.1, read as the reverse complement.
GTCAAAATTGGTGTGCTGGATAAATAAGCTATAATGATTCAGATAATGGGAAATAACATAGTCTTTAGAAGTTATGTCTTAAAGCACTATTTAAGGAAAAAAAGAAATGTTCACAATAATGTTAACAAAAAGAAAAAATAACTAATTGTCTAAATAATATGATCTTATTTAGAAAATAAAATGGGAAATGTGTGTGTGCATGTGTGTACTAGAAGGAAATACACTAAAATATTAACCAAGGTTATCATTGATGGCAAGAACATTGTAGTTGTTTTTGTGTTTTATTGCAATAATTTTGTTCCTCTTATTTATAATACACAATTTCTAAAATTTTTATCCTATTGTACTTAATCTATATAAAATGTATGTAACATATGTTATGAAGCATAATAAAATAAAAACAGTGAATCCATATTCAGATACATGAGCTGGAATATTATCAATAGCTCTGGAAATACCTGTGTATACTTGTGTATTTCTCCAAATCTCATCTTCCTATCCCTAAAGGTAACCACTCTCCTGACTTTTGAGTTTATTGTTCACTTCTTAAAGTTTCCCAAAATATATTTCTTAACAGGTGAATAGTTTAATTTTTCTTGCTTTTGAGTCTTATAAAATTGAATCATATGATATGTAATATTTAATCACTTGTTTCCTACATGTGCTTCAAGGCTTCATTGTTTTCACTCCTATATCCTGGTCGACTGTGTCACTATATACTCCTATTTATTTATAATAGCTTCTGTTCATTGTCATTTAAGTTTCAGGTATTTTTCGTTATATGAATAAAGCTGTTAGAAGATTACTATGCCTGTCTCAAGATCCAGGACATATATGAAAATACTTCTCTAGATGATATATCCCTAATAGCTGGTGATACTGACTTTTTTATGATAGGAAAAGTCTTTTTTGAAGGTGGCAAAGTTTTTAATTTATTTAGGTTTTCCTTAATGTCTCTCAATTGTATTTAAAAGTTTTCTCCATAAGGCCTTATACATGTTCCTTAGATATGCTTCTATGCATCTTATACTTTGTGTTGATATAACAAATGGTATCTTTTTTAAAATTACATTTTCAATGCTTTATTGTAACTATATACAGCTTTTTATATATTAAGTTTTTCAAGCCCCTGACCATATTGTTTTATTAATTATGTTGATTCTTTGCAGTTATTTATCTGTGAATTATAAAGATTTTAGGTTTTTCCCCCCAAACCTTAGAACTTATCTTTCTTTTTGTCTTACCTGACAGTCTTAGACTTCCATGTTGAATGGGAGTGGTCTACTTATTCCTGATTTTAAATGGAACACTTCTAATATTTTACCTCAAAGGTTGGTGTTTAGTGTAGGTTTTCTGTTGAACTCTTTTATCAGATTGTGGAAATTATCTTTTTCTCCTAATTTACTAAGAGCTTTTAAGATCATAAATAATTGTTGAATTTTAGCAATTATTTTCTCTACCTACTGAGATTATTATATAATGCCTTTTTCTCTTAAAAGAGTGAATTACATTCATATGTTTTTCTAAGCTAGTTAACATTGTTCAATTTCTTGATCATAATATGATCATGAATTAAGAGTCCCAAAGTATTTGTTGCCAAAATATTGTCTAGAATACTTGCATATATATTGCACATATGTTTATGATCTCTAATTTTCCTTTTTCATATATGCTTGTTGGGTGTGATAGGCAGAATAATGGCCCTTCAAAAGATGTCCATGTCCTAATATCTGGAACCTGTGAACATTCTGTTACTTGGGAAAAGGGACTTTGCCAATGTGATTAACATTAAGGATCTTGAGGTGGCAAGGTTTTCCTGGATTATCCAGTGGACCCAATCTGATCATACCAGTTCTTAAAAGCAGAGACCATTTCTCAGCTGTGGAGAACCAGAGAGATGTAGTGTGAACACTTGGCCCATCGTTGCTGGCTTTGAAGAGGCAGATGGAAGCCATGAGCTAAGAAATACAGGCGGCCACTAAAAACCAATTCTCACCTAAGCTCAAGAAAGGAACATAGCTCAGGCCACACCTTGATCTTACTCTGGTGAGATCTGTGTCAGACTTCTTACCTCTAGACCTCTAAGAAAATAAATCTGTGCTGTTTCAAGCAACAAAGTTTTTGGTAATTTGTTACAGCAGTAAAAGCAAATTAATATGTCTGGCTTTGTTATTAAGATCATATTTGGCTTTTAAGATGAAATCGGGTTCTTTTCCCTCAATTCCATTTTCTAGAAGAATCTGTATAAGACTAGAATGATGTAATAAAAGAAAGTTTAGTAAAATGTTTCCTTTAAAATTATGTAGACATGCTACTGGCTTTGTAAAATTTTATATCTAATATATATATTCAATTTTAAGTTGTTATAAGATTTGGAGGGGAGGAAAAAGTTTTCTTTGACCCTCTTAAGGTCCTGGGTTAGGTCTGAAAATTTAACTGACCAAGACAGATTCACAGGAGAAAAGCATACAAATTTATTTAATATAAATTTTATGTGACATGGGAGCCATCATAAAGAAATGAAGATCTGAAGAAATAGTTAGACCTGGTGTATTTGTCCTAGGTTTCATGAAGAGTGGGCAGTCGTGTAGAAATATGATAGGTCAAGGAGTATGAGGTAAGTGTAGTCAACTAGGGAAACAGCAAAGCCGGTTGAAATTTTTCTAGGTGTCTCTGTCTTCAGAGAAAAAGAGTGACCACCCCTCTGAGTGTAGGGAGGACACCTCACACATGAGGGTTTTATGACCTCACAGGAGAGAAAGGCAAGGAAGAGGTCAGAGGGACCTTCCTGCTTCTACCATTTTCTCAAGATCCTTTGGCTTAAAATATTCAATATGCTAAGGTGCCACAGTTTGGGGTAGCCTTCCTGAACCCCATCATATTATTTTTTAATCCTATTATAAAATTAATATTATTATAAGGTTATTCTTTTATTGTCTTGCTTTTTTCCAGGAATTAAAATTTTTTTCCAGGAATCAAGATTTTTCTAACATATAAATTTAAAGGTTCATAATATTCTGATATTTTTAATCTCTGCTCTATCTTTAGTTATGTTCTCTCTTCCATTACTAATACTATTTATTTGCCTCTTACTCCCTTTTATTTTTCTTAAACAATTCACCATTGGTTTGCTTATTTTGTACATAATTTTAAAAGCATGTCTTTTCTTTTATGCATCTTTGGTCTTTCTTTTGGAATCATTTCCTTTTATGCTGAAGAACATACCTTAGAAGTTAGTTCACTGAAATTCTGCTGATGGTGAAAACTCTCAGTTCTTATCTATGTAAATATGTCTTTACTTTGCCTTTTTTACTGAAAGAGAGTTTGGCTGGTTGCACAATTCTAGGTTGGCAATTTTATCATTTCACTGTGCCCTGGCTTCTGTTATTGCTGTTGGGACATTTATTGTTTGTTTAAGTTTTTGTTTATGAAGAGATCTTATTTGCTTGAGCTGCTGCTCTTACGAGTTTTTCTTTGTCTCTGAAGTTCTAAAACTTTAGGGGAAGGTGCATAGTTATAGATTCATTTTTATCTGTCCCATTTGGTATACATTGTGCTTTCTCTGTAAATTCTTGTCTTTCATGATTTCTGGAAAATTTTTTGTCATGACCTTTTCAATAATTGGCTCTTGCTCTGTAATCTCTATTCTCCTCAATCTAAGACAAGGTTTAATTCTCTTAATCTACCTTCCCTATCTCTTAACACTCTTTAGTAATTTTCATTTTCTTTTGTCTTTGTGCTGCATTTTTCAGTACTTTTTTATGATGAAACTTATTGACTTTTTGCCTGTGTTACTCTAATCACCCCTTAAATTTTTAATTTAAAGGTTATATTTTCATCCTTAACAGTTGTATTTTGTTGAAATCCATCTGCTATCTTAAGAAACATTTTACCTTCCTTTTTTTTTTTTTTTTTTTTTTTTGCGGTACGCGGGCCTCTCACTGTTGCGGCCTCTCCCGTTGCGGCGTCTCCCGTTGCGGAGTACAGACTCCGGACACGCAGGCTCAGCGGCCATGGCTCACAGGCCTAGCCGCTCCACGGCATGTGGCATCTTCCCGGACCGGGGCACAAACCCGTGTACCCTGCATTGGCAGGCGCACTCTCAACCACTGCGCCACCAGGAAAGCCCTTACCTTGCATTTTTAAAGTATTTTATACATGTCTTAAATCTAAACATTTCAATATCTGCAGTCCATGAGATCTATATCTATTGTTTGTTGATTCCATTGACTTCCACCAGTGACAGTGGTTCTCTTTTGCTGTGATCTTTGATCAGAGATAACATTTCACTGCCAAAAATAAGTAAAAATCCTGAGGACCTGAATTTCATCTGGAGTGGATTAATGCAACAATGAGGTCCTCTTTTTACTCTATTGGCTGAGTAGAAATTGCAAGTGATAATACCCATTGTTGACACAGATTTTTCTAAAGAGAAAAACTTGAATCGTTACTCCCTGTCAGAGTTGAATAGGTTAAATCACAAGGTTTGTTATAAGCAGGATTATATAGCAGTAGACAGCTTAACAAATGTTCTCAGTGAGTTTTTGACACTACCAAGTAAGTTTAAGCCACTAAAAAGGCAGTTACAGAATAAATCAGTGATGTCTTAGAATGAGTCAATTATCATGAGATTAGTGGGTAACCTCAATCTCATTCAAGAAACATAATTAAAAACAAGTGAATACAGTGTTTTATAAGAAATATTACATTAACAAATGTACTTTTTTATTTAAAAAAAGACATACTATTGGAATTACCAGTGAGAAGTCCTTAGAATCTTTTAATAATACAGAGAAACCTTTTGTTTTTCTTTGAAAATAAACAGACAAAAACTCAAATTTCATGATGACAAGATATGGGCTAAGTGTAGATTTATATTACATTTTATGAAACCTAGCGTGCAAATATTTCCTAGACTTTTCTTATCCTTCTGATAAGATACAATGGCTATACAAGAGCTTTGTCCTTTCAAAGCAGCTATATATGTTGTCTAACCATTATGCTTAAGGTTTCTTATTCAACTTTGCTATAGATTGAATGCTGTGTCCTTCCAAAATTGATATGCTGAAATCTAATCCCCAATGTGATGGTATTTGAAAGTGAGGCTTTGGGAGGTGCTTAGGTCATGAAGGTGGAGCCCACATGAATGGGGTTTGTGCCCTTACAATACAGACACTAATAAGAGAGCTCCCTCGCATCTCCTATCATGTGAGGGCACAGTGAAAGGATGGCTGCCTATGAACTAGGATGTGGGTTCTCACCAGACACTGAATCTGTCAGTGCCTTGATCTTGGACTACCCAGCCTCCAGAACCGTGAGAAATAAATTTCCATCATTTATAAGCCAGCCAGTCTATTTTTGTTATAGCAGCCCATTTTATTAGGACTAAGAAGTTCTAATTAAGTTCTGTGGTCTCTGCATTAAGTTGCTTTTCTAGAAAAGATTAAATTTAAGAATATGAGGCTTATCACTTATTTTTTCCACTTTAGGGACTAAGTCGTTCTTGGACACACGAAATGTTAATTTTAACAGCCTTTTGGTAGAGAAAACCTGCAAAATATATTAAAATTAAATGTATCCACTTCTACCTAATCACTCCCCTGGGAAATTATCCAAAGGAATAAATAAGCAATACATAAGGGTTATTACAGCAGTTGGTACTGCTTTTTAATGAAAGTAGTGCCACCAATGGAGGAGTAGAGAGGGGGTAGTTGAATACATCTAAGTACACCCAAACCATGGAATGTATTGGGAAACAATTCTAATGGGTCTTTCACAGTTTAGCACATCTTGGGAACAGAGGCACTGACTGTTTTTCCTTCTGAACTATCCTTTTAAGGATGTTTGTATAATGAATAACCTTGATAGAGATAGTGTCTCCCCCTGGCTCAAAGAACAGGCATGCTTACGGTCTGCTATAATAAAGATATTATCTCTCTCTGGAACAAAAGGCAGACATGCTTATTACTCATTTTAGAATATTGACCTTCTCTATGCTAACAGTTTCTCTCTTGAAATGCAAACCACTGCACATGTAGGCTATATCTGGGCCCTCCTGTGTCTTCTCTATTGGACTTGGGAGCAGAAGGAACTCTCAAAAATAAGCTGATGTTCATACTGTTTACCATGTTCTGGGTAATAAATTCCTTTGTCTTTGATTTAGGAATCTTGTGTCATCTTTTAGCATCCGTAAGCCTGTGGCTGACTAACTTGTTAGCTTGCAAGTAAGAAGACATATAAGACTCATCACAATTCTCAGCAGTTTTGGTGACAAGGATGGGATGCTGATTGAGATGTGCCTTTCTGGAAGAGAAAGGACAAGGGTCCTGCAGGCCAGGTTTGGGACTATGACAAGACTCTGGGATCTGACAGCAAATGTTAGGCAGGGGGTGGAGGGATGTGGTCATAACTATTCCCTGCTGTCCTGCCTGTTGATAAATGTTTAGAGCAGTGAGAGGTAGGATTAAAGTAAGCTGCTCCAACGGTGCCGGGGCTATTGCTCACTCTCCTCTGGGAGGGTGGATGAGCAAATGTTACCATGACAATGGGGCATCGAGCCTACAGCTTCAGCCAAAAAGTAATGAGGCTGCAACTGATGAACGAAAGAGTCCTCAAAGCCAAAATAACTGCTGTCAGCAATGAGGACCTTGCTATTCAACACAGAACTTTGGGCAGACCAAAATAGTAAATAGTGAGAAGTTCTTTTTGTTGAGCTTTGAGCTAGCACCTACTCAAAAGCTGCTCAAATTGAATGCAATACCTTGTTTACTGGCAAGGAGCTTCTCTCTCCACTGATGTCCTCTGATTATTCTCTTCCACTCTACTGCTGATCTCAGCTGTTTTACAAAGAGCTCTCCCTGTCCCCAAAAGAGATCAAAGATCATACACATCAGTCTTATTATGCTGGGGAACTCTGCTGGCTACAACTACCCAATTTGTCATCTTACTTCTTCCTGCCTGGGGAGTGGGTACCCAGATTCGGTGAATGGATTTTGGGCAAGGTTCACAGTGGGAAAAGGAAGCTAATGTGATCTTGGAGGTTGAGAGATTTGGGCCAATTTAATGTACTATTGCTGCTTCTACATCTGAATGTACTTCCTCATCCCACGAGCGCCAAGGGGCTTCTCCCAATCCTAAAAGAGCTGCATGTAGAGAAGTGCTAATAGAACTCACAACAGTAATGACACCTTTGAGCTCAAGTTTCATTGACAAGTTTCAGTCAATTCGGGTCCTTGGCAAAGGGAAGCAGCGTCTACCCTGAGGGGCCCTTTGAGGTTTCAGACTCCCTGCCTCTCCGGCATGGCTACCGGGTAAGTCTTTTTTATTTTTGGCTGCACTGGGTCTTTGTTGCTGCATCTGGGCTTTTCTCTAGTTGAGGCGAGCGGGGGCTACTCTTTGCTGTGGTGCACTGGTTTCTCACTGCGATGGCTTCTCTTGTTGTGGAGTGCGGGCTCTAGAGCACAGGCTCAGTAGTTGTGGCTCACGGACTTAGTTGCTCCGCCACATGTGGGATCTTCCCAGACTAGGGCTCGGACCCGTGTCCCCTGTATTGGTAGGCAGATTCTTAACCACTGCGCCACCAGGGAAGCCCAGGTAAGGCTTTTTTGAAACCATTTAATAGCTTGCTACTAGGTTCTTGGCAAAGCTTAACACCTGATCCACAGAAACCTTGTGACTCGATGGCCTACTATTCCCATTTTTTTGGGGGGGGGGTCAACTGGGACTCAATGACTAATGAGGTGGGAAAGGCCTAATAAACCTCACTTGTCAGGTGAAAATAATATATTCAAGAGCACAGTCAGCTTGGCCCCAGAAACATGTTAGCCTGGCATGAAAATTGGCAGCCGCCCACAAGGGGAAATTTCATCTTTCACTGTGATTCCTGAAGTGAATGGGGCCCTCAATTCAGAGAGATGCTTCTAAACACCTGGTCTGGTTCACTATGGTGAACGTTTCTGTATGTTTTGTTTTGACCTAAGTAATTCGATTTCTAGTAATTTAGAGTACAAGCAGATTGGTACGTGTGCCTACAGTCATGTTTGCAAGGGTATTTATTGCAACATTGTTTTTGCTAGCAAATGACAAAGAACTACTAAAAATCTCTCATTTAGGGACTGGACAGAGAGATTAGTTGTTCCAGACAAACTGTATCAAAACATGACAAATAAAAATAATGTTAACATTTTTTTTTGTTTTTATGAACAGTATTTTCTCAGTGTGAATAAAAATCATGTTTCATTACCTTTTCTCTTTATTGACTAGCTCCACACAAACTAACAAATAATTGTAGGCTTGCTTAGCAAAGCCAACTTTTTTTTTTTTTTTTTTTTTTTTAGCGGTACGCGGGCCTCTCACTGTTGTGGTCTCTCCCGTTGCGGAGCACAGGCTCTGGACGCGCAGGCTCAGCAGCCACAGCTCACGGGCCCAGTCACTCCACGGCATGTGGGATCTTCCCGGACCGAGGCACGAACCCGTGTCCCCTGCATCGGCAGGCGGACTCTCAACCACTGCGCCACCAGGGAAACCCAGCAAAGCCATCTTTAAAGCAAGATTCTTAGTCTCCTCCTTCAAACTCCTAACCTTCTGGTGCCATAAGAATATCAGCCATATGTTCTCACAGACAAATTCTGGTTTCAAGATTTACTGTTATGGGGAAAAGCTAGGAGCTCAAAACTTAGAAAGTATCATTTTCATGTAAAAGTCGAATATATAAAGATGTCTGCATGGACTACCTCTGAATGGAAACACAAGACACTGGTAATAAGATTGCCTTTGAGAAAAGGACAGGGAGCCCTGAAAGACTTTGGTGAAAACAAGACTTACTTTCATTGCCATATATAAAGAATCACACTTAGGTTAACAGGTATTATCTCTGGGTGGTGAAAAAATCCAAAGGACTGTTTATTTATTTACAGCCTATTACTAATCTTGTATTATTTCTATCATGAACTTAAATTTATTCCAAAGACAAAAAATTTTGAAATATTTTTAAAAGCATTTGTCAGCAAGAATATAGGAGAAGAAAGGCTATATCCATATTTTGGTAACTGAGAGAGCAACAAAAATTGTTGTAATCTCTGTTGCTGAAAAGAAAAATACAAACCTGAATATAAACCTGGATGCTGACATTGGAACAGGGAAGAGGTAAAAGTGACACACAACTAGAAATGCAGATGTCTGGCAGAGAAAAGAAATCTAGCTGCAAATTTACCTATGCGAAAATTTTTCAGAATATATACTCAAATGGAAATTCAAAGGCCAATCCAACAATATCTTGCTTTCATTATTTTGATGTCTTCTTAGATACAAGGTTATGACCAATCAAAGAAACAACTAGTATTGTAACAAGAAATTCTCAGTTCTATTCATTAGGTTTCAATAGCTGAGTTTCTCCCAGAAGCCCTCTGGACTAACCTCGGTCATTACCATACCATACAGACAGACAGATCTCTCTGGGGCTTTTGGCGGGGATTCTTTTATTCCCACAGCACTTTGAAGGATTTGAGTTGGAGAACGCTGTGCTGTTCCCTTTGCACGTCTTCCAAACAGTGGAGAATGCGTTTGGGAGCAGCAGATTGAAGTTCATCTTCTGGGGTCCTGTGAAAATATCTTTTCTTTGTAGATTGGTAAACTAATAGAGCCAAGTTCTTCAATTATTGGATTGGTATTATATACCACGAGTACCCTTCTCATGTTAATACCAACCTGCATAAACCAGTTTATAAAACTCCAAGAATGTAAGGTAGATCCTTCATCTTTTAAGAAAATAGAACCTCTTAAAACAATTTATTTCATCCTTGGGTTGTTGCTAATGGCAACAGAAAGAATGCACTGGAGTGTCATAATAATCCTCCATTAAATCCCCAGTGTTTAAATTTTAATGCTATAATTCAAGAGCTGACAAAAGCCCATTGAGTGCGTCTATGGGGAGGAAAACAGGCAGGCCCATTTTCTCAGGGGTGATACTATAGCAACATGAAATGAATTTGGGGTCAGGGAACAAGCAGTCTCCAAGCTTTGTTTGCATTTCCTGGCTAAAAGTAGAATCCAACATTATAAATTTTACCCAACTAAGTAGTTATTTTGAGCAGCAGGAAGATAGCTCCCTTTGCACCACTGTTTATATTGAAAACACAGCGAAGGTAACAAAACCAGAACTGGGAGAAAGACATGCTGACAAATATATTATGAAGTGACTCTCAAAGTGACCACTTTAGAAACCCCTACATCTCTCTATGCTGACACCCAACCCCTCTCCCCTGGACAAATGATGCTTTAGAACATGGGGAAGTATTACAATTCCCAAAATGCCCTTTAGAAAAAAAGAAACAAAGGTTGGTCCACAGTCCCTGAATGTGACCCTGTTACCGTCATGGACTACGTGGCGAAGTTGGGTGTTGTCGATTACCTCTCACTCTTTATAATGGTCCTTTTGTTTTAGGGGGAGGATTTTTTTCTCCCAGAATAAGCAAATACATCTGAATCAAAATTGCCTATTGTGCAGCAAAAGGCAAAAACAAACAAAACAAAAACAAAAACAAAAACACACCCTACTTAATTCTCAGAAGTTTGTGTTTCCAACTTTTCTTCCCCTAGGTATCTGGGTTTTCACTTTTGGTTTTATTGTTGAATGTTAGCACATTGAGTCAGTGTGCTGACTCAATAACATAAAATACGACGTTCGGGGTGGTTTTCCAGTAAGGTGTATCCAGTTATGTTCTCTATTTATACGACTTGCAATATACAGAAATGAAGAATATTAGGTTTTCAAGGGCGTAGTCACAGATGGATATATAGACAGCTCAGTAAAACTCAGAGCTTTTCCACTCCGTTTTCCAGGCCCTCAATATCTCACCTCAGCAGTTAAAAATCCTTGCCTCTCTCAACCTCTCATGACCTCCAGAACCCACCTCTCGCAATCCATCCTAAATATAGTGGCAGTATTAGTCATTTTCCTAAAACAAAAACAAAATTTCTCCCTTATTAAAAAGTCTTTGATGCTTATGAATGAATCAAATTTATACTCCTACAGTTTAACTCTGCTATTATAAATAAGCTATACTGTACAGTTTGCCATTCCATTATTGTACCTTTATATTTTCCTAATAGTATATCTTGTTAGGGACCCTACCTAGAATTCTCCTGTCATTACTCTGTTCATCCTTCAAGCTCAGTTTAAATGTCACCTTTTCCAGGAAGCCTTTGTGATACTCTCCTTCTAGAAAAATATTTCGTTTCTTTCTTTCTTTTTTTTTTTCCTTAAGCTCACGTGGCACATCTAGAATTGTCTTTGGGAACTTATTTAATTTCTTCTAATAAATCGTCTGACTATTATCCCCGAGGACAGGGACTATATACTCAATTATTTTACTTTCACCCACTTCACACTTGGAAAGAAATGTTTTTTAAAGAAAATATTCTCTAAGCTGCATTGTTCACCTGGTTCTGCCTATTAAGTACACCAAATATGATAGAAAAAGGAAGCTATGGAATAAAAAATATTATTAAGTAATATATTATGATCAAGTGTAAGTGCCTTAAATGAAAGAAGGTTTAGCATAAAGAAAGAAATAAAGGATAGGTTAGTTTATTCTGCGTGAATAAATAAACCCAGTAGCTGAGTAGTTTATTATGATAAAAATTAAATTTTGCTCATTACCTGTACAATGAACATTGGCAAGGAGATTCTGCTCATCATCATCACTGAGGGATCCAGGCTGATGGGACCTTCTTCTCTACACATGTATACATGATCACTGAGTCAGGAAAAGGGAACTAGGTGAACTACCACACACCAACTTTGAAAATTTCTGTCCAAAAGAGACACATGTCTCTTCTGCTTACACTTCATAAGCTGAAAGAAGTCATATGGCCAACCTGACTTCCAGAGGATAAAAAAGTGCAATCCTACATGTGTTCAGAAATGGAGACATTTTGAAATGGTTGGAAATGGCACTATGACTACTGCCCCATATTTTCCCAAGAGTTAGAGAAAAACAAAAGCAATACATTTTGAAATTTACTTAAAAACAGCCAAATACTTAAAATTAGGAAATTTCCTAAGGTTGATTGAAGATATCTCTCAATAACATTAGCAAACACCTTCCTCATGGTGAAATGTTAAATATTTCCCCTTTAAGATTAAAGATAAGAATGCTTATTATCATTTCTATTGATCAATACATACTACAAGTCCTGGCCAAGACAATAAGACATAAAAAAAAATGAGATATAAGGTTTGGAAGAGAAAAATAACTGCTATTTCTAGAGGTATGATACAAATTGTCGACACTGCTTATCTTTTTCTTTTGATTTTCTATCAGAATTATTAACAATTATGAGCAAATTAGCCATAAAAATTACTTTAACAATCAAAAGCAGAACATCAGTGACCTGTGGAATAATAGCAAATGAACTAACACTTGTATAATTGGGGTGCTAGAGAGGTGAAAATGTATGGGGCAAAAGAATTATTTAAGGAAATATTGTTTGGAAAATTTGTTAACTTTATTAAAAAAAACTACCTATAATTATAAAAATTTAAGCAAACACCAAGCAGAAGGGAAAAAAACCCTAGGCATATTATGTTAAACTGCTGAAAGACAAAGTTAAACACAACATAAAAAGAACAAGAGGAAAGATACACATTAAATACAGGAGATAAAATAAGAAGGCTGGCTTCTCACCAGAAACTATGAAAATCAGAAAGCAATGGAACAGTATCTTTAAATTTATTAAAAATATATAAAACCTGTCAATCTAGAAAAAGTATTGATCAGCAGATATGCACTACAAGAAATACTTGAGGAAGTTCTTTTGGCTAACACTAAATGATACCAAAATTTGATAATACAAGAAAGAATGAAAGATTAAATATTGTGATGAATTTTATGACAATAAATTAAATTAGATGAAGAAAGATACAATTTTTTTGAGAAAAACAATAAACCAAACTGACAAAAATGAAAGATAATTGAATAGTCCTATTAAGTAAATCAAATTCATAATTAAAAAGGTAGTCAAAAGGTACAAACTTCAGTTATAAAGTAAATAAGTCCTGGGGATGTAAAGTACTGCATGGTGTCAGTTAATAATACTGTATTGTGTTGAAAGTTGCTGAAGTAGATCTTAAAAGTTCTCATCACAAGAAAAAAAATTGTAACTGTGTATAGTGATTGATGCTAACTAGACTTATTGTAATGATCATTTCACATATATACATATACTGAATCATTACACTTGAAACTAAAATAGTGTTATATATTGATCATATCTAAATAAAAAAAAACCCTTCCTTCAAAGAAAATGCTGGGGTCAGATGGCTTCACTGGTGAATTTTATCAAGCATTTAAAGAAGAAATTATACCAATTATTCTCTTCTGATTTGTTTTTCCAGGGGAATTGGCATTGAAGGGAACAGTCTGGGTTTATTTGCTGAATGGAGATATTTAGATTCAGGTCTGGCCAATAAAGAATTTCAATATAATTTCAGCTGGGCTATAATATTTTTGAGGTTATCCATTTATTGTTCAGTTAGCACTTGACATTGGCACTTATCTTCAGCCGGCTTCTCCCCTGCTATAGGCTGATGTACAAGAAAAGAAATGAAAAACATAGAAACCTGGCACTGTTGTTGGGCAGACAAATCCAAGTTATAATCTTCTTGAAAATGATTAACATCAACGTTGATATAAACAAAGTCAATGTGTTGGAAGGAAGAAAGAAAAGGAACTCTGGTAAATTTAAGCCTAGATCACGGTGAGTTTTGCATTTCATAAACACATGCTTCAGGCCAAATATTTTGTGGACTACAGCTAATTGTAATTCCTTTCAATCTTTTTATCACAGGGTTCTCGTTGCAGATAAAAAAGAAGTAAGAAAAGACAGTCTTTTACGTGCGTTTCTTTCTAGTTCTAACAATTCCTTTCTAGCAGAAATTTTCCCAAACATGAAGGAGAATAGGCAAAAGTGAGGAAGAGAATGAAAAGTGTGTATCTGTGAACAGACATCTGAAAAACAAACTTTCAGGGAAGAAGGAAAGTTCTGGCAAGCTTAAGCAGCATCCTTTCACTGAATCATTAAGTGCATGGACTGCAGGGCATGTATTAATGTTGCAGGTCAGGTTCCCCAGAAAGTTGACTCTGAGATAGAGCTTAGTCTACAGAAAGTTTTTGAGGAGTTTCTGTCAGGATCAACACTGTGCAGGATGGGAAGGAAGCAGAAATAGGCCAAGGGAGAGGTTGGGCTGCAATGTAGTAGCAACAAGAACTAAGGCAAGCCTGAGGTGAGCCCTGAGGCTGGAATGGCTCTTTAGATGTATCCCAAGTTGGGGAAAGGAGACCAACCCTTCATACCACACATCAACCAGTCTTGGGATGAATCTTGTCCTCTGGAGGAGGAATGATAATGGGCAATATGGCTCTCTTCATGGGAGGGCAAATCCCAGGGAGAACTGACAGCTGACACCTAACAGCCAGCAGCACACTCATTGGTTGAGGGAATTAACACTTTCCTTCCTAGAAAGGGAATCTGGGCAGCATCCACAACTGCCCACTCTTGCATAGCTTGGATCTTGCTTCATCTAAACCCTGAAGGTCTTCTTCCCGGAGGGATGGGCCTCTTTCCTAGGGTAAACTTGTTAGAGGAAACTTAGGAAAACGATAACCTTCACTGACGCAGGCGGGATTGAGGCTACAACTGTGATATGTCATTGTTTCCTTCTTCCACAATTTATCCTAGATTTTCTTCTCTCACAGTTAGCATCTGTGCTGCTTTTGGTGGCTTAGCTGATGGGGTTACCCAAAGTCATATCTCTGATTATCCAAGTCCCTGGTCATCAAGCCCTTCTCAGACCTTGGCTACTGTATTTGTCTATTTACCAACACAATTGAGCAAAGAAGCATTAAGAGATAACCAAGTGCCAAACATATCCCTCCCCGTCCCCAATGTGCCATAACAGCCTTCCTCCTGAAGATCATATCAATTGCTTCTATCAATATCATGTTCCTCTCCATGCCCGCTGGCCCCTTGGTATGAGAAGTATGAAGTACACAGGCATAAATCATAGCTTATATCTCCCTGGTGGATGTTTCCCAAATTAAGAACTAAGACCAGTAAACACACAGAGGCCAGAATTCAGAAAAATGAAGCAGAAATTCCCTCTGGATCATTCCTACATTCACCCCTTGGTTCCTGACCCTATGTATTCTGTCTAACTAATGGGGCACAGCACTATATAATGGTTGTTAATTTGAGTATGTATGGCATCCTGGAAGATGAGTCCCTATCCTTGCATGGTATCATTTTTGAACTTGTGCCTTTTCTACGCCATCTATAAGCTATTCTATTGCTCTTCAATGCCAGCTCTTTTGGATGCTGTGGTATATGACAGGACCAGTGAACCTCATGATCATGGGCCCACAGTTACACCTCCTTCGCTATAAAGTGAGTATCTTAGTCAAGGGTTTCTGAACAGTGGCATATTGACACTTTGGGTGAGATAATTCTTCGTTATGGAGAGTTGTCCTGTACATTAAGATGTTTAGCAGCAACCCTGGCCGCTAGCCACTAGATGTCAGTAGCATCCTCCCAGTGGTGAGAACCAACCGTGTCTGCAGGCATTGCCAAGTATGCCCTAGGGTAAGGAAATACTGCTCTTGGTTAAGACTATTGCCTTAGATGGATGCAATATCATATGGAATTCCATGCAGGTGGATTAAACTTTCTGTAATCATATGGATAATGGTGCTGCCTGAGGTTCTTCAGACAGGAAAGGCAAATCCATATCTAGAATATGTAGAGATGCAAGAAGTGTTCATTCAAAATGAATTGGTTCTTCTTCCAGGATGGAAAGAGTTTGATGTATTCAACTTGCCACCAGGTGGCTGGGTGGCCTCCTGAAGGGATGGTGCTGTATGTGGGAGTTAGTTTTGGTCTCTCTTTCTAGCCTTAGTCAATGGGAGCTCATGTAGTTAGACCCATGTAAAGCCTCCGTCTCTGGACACCATGGTTTCTCTGTTCATTGTGCCTGGTGTTCCAACGCTGTGATCTCAGATGACAGAGAGATGGCTGACGTGGCCTAGCTGACATTTTGTCTACTGTGATGACTTGGTTGTTTAATGCCTGTTCCAGAGTAGATGCCTTCTGGTAACATGTATGCAAAGATCTTCACACTTTGTGCCTTCTCCAATTCATCCATCCACATACCATGACTGCAGACCTTGTTGCCTGTGATCTCTCCACCTTTCTCCTCCTGAGCTATTTGTCACCCATGAATTTGCATAGATTTTAATCTTGGGCCATTCTCTCTTCACCAAAAGAAGGTGATCAGTTGGACCATCTGGAGTCTGCCTATCAGAAAGATTTCCCCCCACCATGTAGAGAAGTTCCAATCCATTTTTAGTTTATTCACACATACTGGGATGACAGTTCATAAATCAGCTTTGCTCTTTTCCTCCTCTGTTGGCTGTCCTAAGGCATCCCCTATGCAGCATATATAAATATTGGTTCAGAGGTCTTGCTTGGTACAACTGTGGTGGATGAAATGGAAGTCTGGGCCAGATTGTGTTGCTTACTTGGGCCTTCTGGTATTGCTTGTGCCTAATCCTGGTTGTACTATTTTCATCTTAAGATTTGGCGTGTCTGATAAAGTATATAATTTGACCTAGGCTTCTTGAGGCCAGAAAAGCCAAGCCAACAACTTACAATCAGACCTTGTTTGCAATACCTACAGATTTGAGTGAATTCCTCATTTCTCAAGGTCCCTAAAATATCCTGAGGCCTGCATCTGCAAGGAAGTGACCTTCCTTACTCACCTGGTAAGGCTGCTGGGAACCCTGCAAGGTACCAGGCTGTTTTTCCAAGGAGCTTTATTGGCTCCATAAAGCCAATCATAGCTGCTCAGTTCCTTAAAGCTCTCTAGTCATATCTGAGTTTATGCATTCTCTTAAATCTGACATTTCAGTCAAAGTCTTGGTAATATAACCAATTTTCAGTTGCGTCCTGTTATAAGGAGAACAGATTCTTATTGAACATATGCAAATAACTATATTGCCATAAAAGCAAGACTACTCACTAAAAGTTTCTAAATTCTAGAGGGGTCAAGTAGGGAGAAAAAAATAAATGTTTCAATTCTGCTTATTAAGGTATAATTTACCAACCATTAGTTCTGTCAACCTTGTCTGATGTTTGAGGGTGATAGGGACAGTGATAATTCCAAGAAGTTTGCAAGGTGTTTGCTAAGGCTCATATGATTTGCCCAGTGAAGTGGGTAGCTTGATCATTGGAGTTTGTGGAAAATATACCCCAAGTGGGAAACACATTTTCTAATAGTTTCTTTGCCACTGTGAGGGTATCAGCCTTCTGGCAAGAGCAGGCTTCAACCTATCTAGAAAACACATACAATAACAAGAACATATTGAAAACCCATATTAAGTGGTGGTTGAATGAAGCCCAGCTGCAGGTATTCAAAGGGTCCAGAGGCAGAAGATCTGAGGCCTCTGCTGGGTCAGACATTGCTGGTAGACTATTTTTTAAATTTTATGGAATTCTCCCCACCAATATCTATTTCCAATTTGTGCCATGTTAAATACACTATAGTGGGTGAAGGAAAGGAAAAACAAAAAAATGGTGTTTACCAGGGAGCTGGGAAGAACCAAGAGGCTGTCCTCTGTTTCCCACAGTCCTGACTGTTTGTTTAATTTACAGCAATTGTTTCCCATCTTAATATCCCTGATTCAGGAGGAGATTGTTGCCATGTTACAAAAACATCAAGATGGCAACAGTATGTTGCTGCTGCCTTTGCGCTAAAGTCAGCTAGGGTCAGTCCTTTCAGTGTGAGCCCCAATTTTGATGACAGACAACATTTTATGCCAGGATACATCAGACTTTCAGGAATTTCACACAATTTCTGGAACACTTATAACACATACTTATATATCTCTTTTTTGTAAGGAGAGAAAACAAATCTTTGAGATATTTCATAAGCCTCTGAAATGTCTCATATCTCAAAGTTAGCTCTAAATCAAAAAGACTTCATTTAGAGCTTGATTTTGGAAATTTGTTAAAACATCAAAAATGTTTTAAAATAGTCAAATAGAATAATAGGTCAATTGAAATGATGCTTACCCATTTAACCAAAATAACAATTAAAGACTTTATAGGCAGATATAGAGGTTATATAGTTCTGAGTAAAACATAGCTCCTTTATTATCGAGATGACTAGGTTTACTTAAGTAATCAAAGGCCTGATAAAGACAACATAGAACATTAAGTGATTATTTTGACAAGATACAAGATCTTTCTTTTTTTCTAGGCAGTTTACTTAAGGGTAAAGAGAAAGCTTTTATAATCTGTTATTATCAAGAGCAGACCAATAGAAAAAAAATTGTCCGTTTAATGTAGAGAAAACCAAATTCCAATTTTGCACCAGTTTACTTTTGATATTAAAATTCATTTACTTAATTATATTCATTCCAATTTTATCCATTCCTGACCACATATAAAATTTCTTTCCAAAGATTCCTTTTCATAGATCTTCATTTACTGAGAACACACATCCCATTTTCCTTGCATAAGAAGATGCTTCCTTGTTTACCCTTAGAAACCTTTAATTTCTAGAGAAGACTGCAAAGTAAGCAATTATGAACTGTTTTTTATATTAGCATTCTGTATACTGGCAAACATAAATACTTTTTATAATTTCTGGAAATAGGTGCTTTCTCATAGAAAATTTCACAGCACAGCTCAAACATGTTTACTAATACTTCCAAATATTTTTAGCTTCTCTGTAAATGGAAGCCTATGTTCAGTAATTAATATTTCAGTTTCTCATCTTATTTGGGAATGATCTAGATATTCAATGAATGTAACAACTTATTGTTCAACTTAATTTAGCAAAATTTGAAGGGTATGTCGCCAAGAGATGTGGGAAACTATTTAAGTAGACATATCATAAAACAATCATTGCTAAAACGTTCACATAAAAACTCTCAACTCATTTACATTTATTTAATTTATTTGCTTTTAACAATCATGTTTAGTTACCTACAGAAAAACTTCATTAGACATTATACAACTTCAGTCATCATCCTAAGTTATTTTTCTGGCTGACAAATTTTGTAAGAGATAATATGAGCTTATCTGACTTTTAGTAACCTAGATTGAATAAAAGTATTATACATAGTGTTGGTAACACTAAAGACATGCCTATATTAATTAAACCAAAAAACATAAACTAGCTTTTATTTACTAAAGAGTAATCCTAGATCATGTGAACTTGAAAAGCATTTGGGTTAGTGTCTATTATATTTTTTTGAGAACTTAATTTATATATAAGTGCTCGTTTGTTTAAGCCAATTAAATAGAACTCTTTTACAAATTACTTTTAGCAATACCATCTGAATGTAGAAAAAAACCCACACATCTATAATACATGTATAAATAAGACACACATGACATACAGACAGATACAGAGACCTTACAGTTTTTGTTCTAAAATTTTCCTGCAACTAGATTTTTGGACAAGGGTGCTTCTACAGCAGTTTGTATTTTTAAAAAACCACCTCCCCTGTCCCTTTTTCTTCTTCAGTCTTAGGAATTGTAGATGGTCTAGATAAAAGTTCCTGCAGGGGCTTCGGGCTTCCCTGGTGGCGCAGCGGTTGAGAGTCAGCCTGCCGATGCAGGGGACACGGGTTCGTGCCCCAGTCCGGCAAGATCCCACATGCCGCGGAGCGGCTGGGCCCGTGAGCCATGGCTGCTGAGACTGCGCGTCCGGAGCCTGTGCTCCGCAACGGGAGAGGCCACAGCAGTGAGAGGCCCGCATACCGCAACAACAACAACAAAAAAAAAAAAAAAAAAAAAAAGTTCCTGGAGAGGTTGAGATAAATAGGGAGATAAATTGGCGATAGATGTAAAGGAGTGGGTGGAATTTGACCTGCCTCTAGAGCTGCATTTATAATTTTGCAAAGATTTGTAAGATGTAACTTAAATGACATTATATGATGGATAGTTGATCCATCCACCCAATATCTTAGATTTGCTTCTTTACATCAGGGAGATTTCTAACTAAGATGTAAATCAAATGATTTTTATGTTCTGCTCGGGCAATTTTGTTGGTTCCCTTTAGCATGTCCTATTAATATTGCTTGAGGGGCAGATTTAAACGCCTTCTGTTTTACAATACTAGGTAGAGAAAAAATTTCCCAGTGAGATACAATGTCCATGTCCATAATATAATCAGGTAAAAGAAATGCAATTATTTTATATAAAGCCTGTTCAAATAT
This sequence comes from Hyperoodon ampullatus, assembly GCF_949752795.1. NCBI lineage: Eukaryota > Metazoa > Chordata > Mammalia > Artiodactyla > Ziphiidae > Hyperoodon > Hyperoodon ampullatus. The sequence continues at coordinate 59,047,148 of NC_136925.1, read as the reverse complement.
ACCAATTCTCCTATAAACTTTTTACCTTAATTCCATCAACTCTTACATTCCTAACTATAGCCTCCATTAGGATTTCATGAATAGGTTTTCATTTTATAGTATTGGGTGGGGAAAGTGTTTCCAGCCAGACATAATATCTATTCCCATAAAACATTCAAATAAAGTTGACATAACTTCTTAACATAAAGCCTATTTAAACATTCTAATTTTCATAATTCTATCAACACTTACATTTCTATATTCTTCCACCCTAATTGTAGCCAGAGTCAGAGCTCCACCAGTGGGTTTTGATGTCACATTTTGTGGGGTTCCCATATCAAGGAGTCCTGGAAACCCCTCTTTTCTACCCCTTGACGATTTTACTTACTCTTGTGCAAAAGGCTTTGGGTCCCCAGTGAGGGGTCAAGCCAAGGGATCCTGGCCCTTTTGTCCATCTTTAATTTGATTAACTGGCCTAACTGTTGCTGGTCAGGTTTCTCATTGTAATCTCTGCCTTCTAGCTTTCCAGATTTCTCCAGACTGGGGTAAATAGACCTGACTTGTTTAGGTTCCTTTAATATTGAGGAACCAACAGGGGATCACTTTGACCCATCCAGCCTTTGGTAGTGCTGTGGTGAAACCTTTGTTTTAATCCCATTACTGTCCATTTTATTCATCCCAATTCAGTTATTTATATTGCCTTTTTTATGTATCCATTAATCTCAGGAGGTGATCTATTCATAAAAAATTTTGAGGATCCTCCATGGGTTTAAATAATTTTTTTTTCTTTCTCTTAAGTACTAGACAACTGTACCTCCAGTGTCCTGATTTTTTACAATATCTGCAAATGTCTGAAAGTAAATAGATTTTCTCTTTTCTGTTTCTTTCTAAAAGTTTTAGAGTTCTATTTTTTACCACTAAGTCTATGATCCATTTTGATTTATATTTTATATAAGGTGTGAGGATTAGGTCAAAGTTCTTTTTTTTTTTTTTTGCCTACGGACATCCAATCACTCCCGTACCACTTATTGAAAATGCTATCCTCCTTCTATGGTAGTGCTTTTGCTCTTTTGTCAAAAACCAGTTCGGTGTAATTATGTGGATCTGTTTCTGGGTTCTTTATTCTATTGCATTGATGTGTGTGTATATTCTCCACCAATATCACACTGTTTTAATCACTGTCACTACATAATAAGTCTTGAAATAAGGGAGAGAGTTCTTCCCATTTTACTCTTTTTAAAAATCATCTTAGCTATTCTAGTTCCTTTGCCTTTCCATATAAGGTTTAGAATAATCATGTCCCTAGCTACATAAAATATTTGCTTGGAATTTGATAGAAATTGTCTTAAACCTGTATAGAAATCTGTGGAAAACTAACATCTTTACTATGTTGAGTCTTCCAATTCATGAACACAATATGGTTCTATATTTATATCTTTGAATTCTTTCATCAGCATTTTATAGTTTTCAGCTTATAGGTCCTGTACATGCTTAGACCCAAACGTTTCATTTTTTTTGGAGTGACCAAAAATGCCATTGTATTTTTAATTTTAGTGTCCATGTGTTCATTGTTAGTATGTACAATTACAATTGGCTTTTACATGTTTATTGTATCCTGCAATGTTGCTGAACTCACTTAACAGGTCTAGTAGTTTTTAATAGATTCCTTGGGATTTTCTACACAGACAATCATGTCATCTACAAATAGGGGTAGTTTTATTTTTTTCTTCATGATCTGTATGGTTTAAGACCTTTTTCAGAGCAGTTTCAGATTCACAGCAAAATTGAGGAAGCTGCAGAGATTTCTCATATACCCACTGCCCGTAACACATGCAAAGTCTACTCCATTATCAACATCCCTCACCACAGGGTACATTTGCTACAACAGATGAACCTACGTTGATGCATCATAATCACCCCAAAGTCCATAGTTTACCTTAGCATTCACTCTTGGTGTTATATATTCTATGGGTTTGGACAAGTGTGTAATGATACATATCCATTATTATAGTATTATGTATCTTCACTGTCCTAAAAATCCTCTGTGCTATGCCTATTCAGCCTTTCACCCTGTAACCCCTGGTAACTATTGATTTTTTTTTTTTTTTTACTGTTTCCTTAGTTTTGTTATTTACAGAATATTGTACAGTTGGAATCACACAGTATGTAGCCTTTACAGATTGGCTTCTTTCACTTAATAATATGCATTTAAGGTTCCTCCATGTCTTTTCATGGCTTGATAGCTCATTTCTTTTTAGAGCTGAATAACAGCCCATTGTCTGGATGGACCACAGATTATTTATTCATTCACCTACTGAAGGACATCTTGGTTGCCTCCAAATTTTGGCAATTATGAATAAAGCTGCTATAATCATCTGTGTGCAGGTTTTTGTGTGAGCATACATTTTTAACTCTTTGGGTAAATACCAAAGAGTGCAATTGCTGGATTGTATGGTAAAAGTATATTTAGTTATGTAAGAAACAGCTGTCTTTCAAAGTGGCTGTACTAGTTTTCATTCCCACCAGAGTGAGTGAGAGTTCCTGTTGCTCCACATCCTCACCAGCTCTTGGTGTTGTTAGTGTTCTGGATTTTAGCCATTCTGCTAGATAGGTAGTGGTATCTCATTGTTGTTTTAATTAACATTACCCTGATGACAGAAGATATGGGGCATATTTTCATATGTTTAATTGGTAACTGAATATCTTCCTTGGTGAGGTGTCAGTTGTTTGGCCCATTTAAATAAATTGAGTTGTTTTCTTATTGTTGAGTTTTAAGAGTTCTTTGTATATTTTGGATAACAGTCCTTTATCAGATGTGTCTTTTGAAAATATTTTCTCCTAGTCTGTGACTTGTCTTTTCATTCCCTTGACATTGTCTTGCACAGTGCAGAAGTTTTTAATTTTAATGAAGTCCAGTTTATCAATTATTTTTTCCATGGATTGTGCCTTTGATGTTGTATCTAAAAAGTCATCACCATACCCATGGTCATCTAGATTTTCTCCTATGTCATCTTCTAGGAGTTTTATTGTTCTGTGTTTTATATTTGTGTCTATGATCCATTTGGAGTTAACTTTTGTGAAGGGCGTAAGGTCTGTGTCTAGAATTCATTTTTTTGCATGTGGATGCCCAGTTGTTCCAGCATATTTTTTGCCCCATTATATTGCCTTTATTCCTTTGTCAAAGATCGTTTGACTATATTTGTGTGGGTATCTTTCTGGGCTCTCTACTCTGTTCCAATGATCTACAGGCATACCTGTAGATTTATTGCACTTAGCTTTACTGTGCTTCCCAGATATTGAATTTTTTACAAATTGAAGGTTTGTGGCACCCCTGTGTTGAGAAAGTCTATTCGCACAATTTTCCCAACAGCATTTGCTCACCTCATGTCTCTATGTTTCATTTTGGTTATTCTCACAATATGTCAAACTTTTTTATCATTATTATATTTGTTATGGTGATCTGTGATTAGTGATATTTGATGTTACTGCTATGACTCACTGAAGGCTCAGATGATGGTTAGCATTTTTTTAGCAATAAAGTATTTTTAAATTAAGGTATATACATTTTAAGGCATAATGTTATTATACACTTAATTGACTACAGTATAGTGTAAACACAACTTTTGTATGCACTGAGAAATGAAAAAATTCATGTGATTCACTTTATTGTGATATTTACTTTATTACAGTGGTCTAAAACTGAACCCTCAATATCTCTGAGGTATGCCTATATTTACCTATTTACCACACTCTCCTGATTACTGTAGCTTATAGTAAATCTTGAAGTTGAGTAGTGTCAGTCCTCTGACTTATTCTTTTCCTTCAGTACTGTGTTGGCTCTTCCTGGTCTTTTACCTCTCTTTAGAATCACTTTGTCGATATCCACAAAATAACTTGCTGAAATTTTGATTGGGGTTGCAATGAATCCATAGATGAATTTGGGAAGAACTGGCATCTTGGCAGTATTGTCTTCCTATCGGTGAATGTGGACTATCTCTCCACTTATTTAGTTCTTTAAAAAAAAATTTCATTCATCAGAGTTTTGCAGTTTCCCCCATACAGATCTTGTACATATTTTGTTAGGTTTATACCTAAGTGTTTCACTTTTTTGGGTATTATGTTCTGTATGGTTTTTATCTCCTTTTCTTGCTGTATTGCGTTGAGTAGAACTTCCAGCACTATTTGAATAAAAGCAGTCAGAGCAGACATCCTAGCTTTCTCCTGATCTTAGGGGGAAATCATTTAGTCTTTTTATCACTAAGGATATTTTTGCTGTAGGGTTTTTTGGTTTTGTAGATGCTGTTTATAAAGTTGAGGAAACTCCTCTTTATTCCTCATTTTTTGACAGCTTTTATCATGAATGAATACTGAATGTTTGTCAAGTGCATGTTCTGCATCAACTGATATTATCATGTGATTTTTTGTCTTTCAGCCTATTAACATGGTGGATTACATTATTAATTTTCAAATAGTGAACTAGCCTTGTAGCCCTGAAATAAACCCTGCTTTGTCATATGTATAATTCTTTTTATATTTTGCTGTATTCTATTTGCGAATATTTTGTTAAGAATTTTTGCATCTATATTCATAAGGGTTATTAGTCTTTATTATTATTTTTACTATCTTAGCATTGTTTTGGTATCAGAATAATATCAGCTTCATAAAACTAAATGGTAAATGTTTTTTCTTTTTCTATTTTCTGAAAAATATTGGGTTTAATGAATTATTCTTTCAATATCTGTATAATTCATTTTAAAATTATGAATTCATTTCCTTAATAGATTTTGGACTATTCTAATTCTATATTTCATATTGAGTGAATTGTGGTAGTTTGTGCTTTTTGAGAATCTGGTCCATTTAGTCTAAGCTATTAAATTTATTTGTGTAGATTATTGATTTGAGATATTTGTTCCTTTCTAATATAAACATTTAGTGTTATAAAATTTCCCCTCAAAACTGTATTTGTATGTCCCACAGATTTTGATATGTTGTCTTTTAATTTTCATTCAATTCGAGTATTTTTTATTTTCCTTGAGACTTCCTCTTTAACTCATGTTTTCAAATGTGTTGTTTAGTTTCCAAGTGGTTGGAGGTTTTCCTGTTATCTTTTTGTTATTGCTATCTAGTTTGACTCCAATGTGGCTAGAGACCACACTTTGTATAGTTTTAATTTTTTTATTTGCTGTAGTTTGTTTTATTGCCCAGGATGTGGTCTATCTCAGTATATGTTCTATGGGTCCTTGAGAAAAGTGCATATTCTGCTGTTGGTTGTGGAGTATTCTATAAATGTCAATTTGAGCTTGTGGGTTTATGGTGTTTTTGAGTTCTTTTATATCCTTGCTGATTTCCTGTTTAGTTGTTCTATCAATTACTGAGAGAAGGGTATTGAAATCTTCAACTATAACTGTGGACATTTCTTTTTATAGTTCTACCAGTTTTTGTTTCACATATTTTGTTGCTCTGTTTTTGGTACATATGAATTTAGGATTGCTATGTCTTCTTGGAGAATTGATCTTTTAAAATTATGTAATGTCCCTCTACGTCCTTGGTAATTTCATTTGCTTCAGTTAGCTTCTTCTGACACTACTCTGGCAGGTGAAATGCATGTGTCACCTCATTACTGCTAGAAGTGTTTCTTGTTTTCTGCTCAGCCTCTGTTGACTTAAAAAAGAGAAGGAGCTCCTTATCACTGCTAGGCATGGATGAGAATTCAGCCTCCCCACTAGCATCATCTGATACCACCTGGCTGGTAGAGATTGGAGGGCTACCTATTGCTCTCCCATGTGATACCAGAGGGTGGGGTCTCATTACTGCTGGACAATGGTGAAAGTCCTGATGTTCCACTAGGCTTCCTGTGACAACACCTTAGTGTTGGAGGGCACTCCTTACATCCTGGTGATGGTGGAAGTCTAGACTCCCCTGTCAGCCTTTGCTGGCATGAGTGGGGAGTGGAATCACAGTTTTTTCCCTGTGGTATTTAGTTGAAGTAGAGCAGATTTTGTCTAAAAATTTGTCTTGCTAGACTGCCCTGTTCATGACCCTTTAGCTAAAGAGAGTAGGCTTTTGCTAGGGTTTTTTTTTTTTTAATGAATTTTTTTAAACTTATTTATTTGGCTGCTAGGGCTTTTAAAATTTGTATCCATTTGTGTTTCTTAGTTGCCAGTTTCTTTAGCTAGAAGTCTGGGATGTATAAGGCAAAAGGAAAATATAGAGAACTCACCACTGTGTTGTTTCTTAGGTCCTGAGGTCCCTAGTCAGTCTACCTTCTTTTCTCACCTTTCAGAGTCTTCCTATGTTTGTTTTGTACATAGTGACCAGAACTTTTCATTGTTCATAGTGAGAAAAATAAGGAAAAATATGTCTACTCTATATTCTAAGAAGTAGAAGTCTCTTACTGACAATTTTGACTGAACTCCTACCTCTCTATACTGTATAAGCATTCTCATTTTAAAGGCAGAGTTTGAAATGAGCTCCATTGACTTTATTACTTGAGTAGAAAATGACCTCTTTACATACGTGATTGGATGTAAAAGATGTGAATCATCTTAATTGCAATCAAGTTTAACTTGGTTTCTTTGGAAAGATTCTACTGGGTCAGTAATGCATAGTCATAGACAAGTGCCCCCACCCCATGCTTATATAACATCTTCTGACCTAATGATAATATAACAAATTCAGCCAATATGTAAGAGATGTGCAATATAAACGGGTTTTTCAGGCAATGAGTTTCAGGAGGAAATAAAAGAAAGACAAAAAATATTTTATTCGTGAAACTTCTAATACTGACAACAACAGCTGCCAGGAAAGTTACGGTGCCACGTAACAAAATTCTCTAGCTTATTCATCTGGGCAACATAAAAGTTCTAGTAGTTTTTAGGATACCATTTAAAAATACATATATTTAATGTCATTATATAAATTTGGACTAATTTTAATCGCAGAAAAATGTCTTTATTCAATAATTAAAAGCAACCCTGAGCACAAGACACAAGTTAAAAGTCCTAGACCATTTCCATAATTTTTTTTCTTTTAAAAATACTTTTCTAACTCTATAATTGTTTTTATAGTAGCAGAGTACAAAGTTTTAAGAAACACATTTGGGAAAATACTTGAAACTGAAAAAAATCTGTTTTTAAAATTTGAAAGAGCACGTACTACTTTCTTACAAGAAAAGATAACTTGATTCTTCACAGATATCTAATGACTTTGTAGCAAGGCACAAAACTGAAAAAGCTCTGATAAATGAATTGTTGTTTGATTTGATTCTGAGTCTCAACTGTTAACTTGAACTGCATCTGTACATTCAATCTTGTGCTTTGAAATGCCAGTGTGTCCCTAATAGAAGGAAGAGAGGAAGGAAGGAGAAAAGGAAAGAATGAAGAAAGGAGAGAAGGAAGGGAGGAAGGGAGGGAGAAAAAGATTAAAATATTTCAAATAAATCAGCAGTTGTGGGAAAAGGCCACTAATTTTCGTTCATATACCTGACTTATGAAACAGGTGAAATAAATTTAAAAGACTGTACAATTATTTTTGCCTTCTCAGCTTTCATTTCCATTCATCTGGTAATAGCACCCCAGTTTTACTTTGGAGGTGGATGCTCCCTCATGGGTCAAGTGGTGAGCCCATTACCCAAACTGGGTCAATAAGTTACTTATAATACAGAATGTTAAAAACTTTAATAAGATACAATAGAGCAACAATATTTGTTTTCACCTAAAATTTTATCCATTAGCCTCAGTCAACTAAAATATAAAGTCTAAAATCATCTTGAATAAAACCCATCTGAACCTCTAGATTGAGTGATGCCCAATGGCCTTTCAGAATATTTACCAGTATTTACCTAAAAATGCCCAGGTTTCCATAGGTGACTATGATTCCAACTTCATATTGATTCCAATATCCATGAGGATGTTCACTGCTTGAGAAATGTCTTTCTCCTTGAAAAAATTCAACCAGAGTGCTGAAGACAAATGTCCTCTGAAAAAAATTAAGGTAACTGCTCTGCCTTAAATGGCACAGGCTGGAATTCCACAGACAAACCACTGTCATAACTCTCCACTGGATAATCTAAACAGGTAGGCTGTTAATGAGACTTGTGTAGAATTTGCACTATGTTGCAGGGGAATGTTTGTGGTCTGTGTAGACTATTTTATAACGTTTTTCAAAAAAAAACTTCTAAGAAATCATATTCACTGTAGGTATTACTTGAAGGTACCAGAAGGCATCAGCCTTTGGTTAGAGGCAAATATTTCTGTTGAAAGAGAGCAAAGAATAGAAAAATATGCAACTTCTAATGGATTAAAGGCACATCCTACAGTTTATATTAGAAACTGGATTACCACAGTTGAAAATCAGAACCAGGGTGTACATTAGAGTTGAAAATTCTGGAAATTTTCATGGTTTTATTTTATTTTAGAACTATGTTGACTGGATGTGGAGATGTAAAATGTTGGGTTGAGAGAAAATATACTCAGTTATTGGGTAAATAATTCCACATGAGGTATTTGCTATGATGAATTAATGCCACTACAGCCTGGGGATTTAAAGCAATATGCAACATTTAGAGAAATGTGCCTTTAAGTGGAAAAACCTAACACACAGAAACCCATAAAAGTGATGGTTCATAACCCACCTGTGCTTTCATTGTTCTGTACCACATATTGGCAATTATTCTCCACATCAAGCAGAGTAATCACCTTACCCTCTGTCAGACCCAGCCTCTTTTGTGTCATCAAGGCAAACATTTTCATCTGAAATGTCATTTCAGAGTAAAACACGTGATTTGTGACATCTCTCAATACAAATATATTTCTAAACAACTATACACTTTCCTATATAAGAGGAATAGAAAAAAATACATTTTCTATAGATCATCAGCATAAGGTATGAAATGAGATACAGTTTTAGGAAAATAGTATTTTTTGAAAGATTCCAGTATGGAACCCTCATTAGTAGATGGTAAGGAACAGAATCTGAACTCAGGTCCCTGGAAACTTGTTCTGCCTTGACACACTGCCCCTTCAAAATAAATATATAAATCAATACAGAAATAAAATCAGAAAAATACTTAACTACTAAATTTTTTAAGTTAACAAAGGTTTTAAAAAAATCCCATATTCTGCAAACAAAAAGATAATGACTATTAACAGTTTTATGGTATATTTTTACCTGATTTATTTTTCTATCCTAGCTTTTAAAAAATCATAGTTGTACTAATGTAGCATCATGTAATTTTAGATCCTACTTTCCCATTGAACATTATGATAATCACACACCATAGTTTCAAAACTTTTGTAAATATGCCTGGGTGATGTTGCCTTCAATTGAATGGTCCATAGTTTAGAAAATGGTTTCTATTTTTGGTCTAATTTTGGAGTGAAGTCTTCCAGACTTAAATATTTTGCACTGATGCCTGAACACAAAATCATTTTGACTTGCACCTCTTGGGACTTTGGGAGAGCAGTGTTCATTCTAGTTAAACTAAGGCTTTCTCAAGAATCTTAAGAAGAAAACCTCGATGGCAAAGTGTGAACAAGCAAAAGAACGGCCAATAATGGGAAAAGAACTATTCGTATGATGTTGCAATTCTCAGAGCCAAGGAATAAATCTTGGATATTTTGGGATTGGTTTGTCCAAATATCAGATTTGAGAAAATCTTCAGGTTCACATTTTTCCTGGATTAGCCTGTCTTTGACTCTTTATCCTTATATAGAAATGGCTGGACTGGTCACATTTTAAAGACAAATGGAGAGAAGATTTTTCAGGCCAAATCAAATTTTATGTTTCTGTTTCTCCCAAATTATTTTCAGATGCAAGAAAAAGCAAACCACACAGAAGAACTGCACACTGCAATGAAGTTGGAATGCAAGTCTTCATCAGAAGGGAGGGAACAACCTTTGGATAATACAACCACAAAATATGTGAACCGCAAACAAGTATAAACACACAGGTAGACATAACACACACATGCATGCACACACACACGTACACACACTCTGACACAGGTCTGCCCTTTTCCCAGGAATTTTCATCAATGTAGTTTTTTTTTTAGAGAAGATTATTAACATCCCAGTAAAAGTATATAAAAATTTCATGTCTCTTTCCATATTTAAATGCTTGGCTTTACAAATATTGTGACTATTCTAAAACATAAATCCTAAAAATATAAAAAATAAAAAACTTGGAAGTAAGTTTTTTTTAATGATCAGGCCATACATAGTCAATTAAAGTTGAAAATAAATTAATATGCCTCAAATCTTCCTCTAGGATCCAGTCCCCTAAACTTTCCTTAAAATATAGGAGTTTCTAGCATAAATTGCCTTTTTCCCCTCTATCACATGGGTTCATTTGTGTAGAGGACAGAAAATTTCTACCAAATTAAGCAAAGATAGGGATAAAGATACCTATCAGATTGTCCTTTTCTTGAGTGCAAACAATTAAGTCAAAGATAGGCAATTAAAGCATAGTAGCCTAATATCAAATTGCACTCTCTCTGCCAGTCGCCATAAATTTTAAAAAATATCTAGTTATGCAAAACTTATAGATTTTTAACAATATTTTGACTTTTCGATTTTGTCAGATAATTTACATTTTCACTGGGCTATGCAATTTCTTTTTATTTTTTTAAATTAATTAATTTATTTTGGGCTGTGTTGGGTCTTCATTTCTGTGCGAGGGCTTTCTCTAGTTGCGGCAAGTGGGGGCCACTCTTCATCGTGGTGCACGGGCCTCTCACTATCGCGGCCTCTCTTGTGGAGCACAGGCTCCAGATGCGCAGGCTCAGCAGTTGTGACTCACGGGCCCAGTTGCTCCACGGCATGTGGGATCCTCCCAGACCAGGGCTCGAACCTGTGTCCCCTGCATTGGCAGGCAGATTCTCAACCATTGCGCCACCAGGGAAGCCCCATGCAATTTCTTTTAGATACCTTTATTGTAAAATGAGAAACTCAATATGACTTCCAAATCCCTTGGGGAAATAGTAATGTCATATATCTTGAATTATTTGTAGTTTCAAAGACCTTGTGCAATAAGATTATATGATTGGCACCATTCATTTCTTTCTTATTCCTTCATTGCCTTATATGTGTCAGGTACTGGGTTTGGTTTCAGGGATTTCTACATGCATACCATAGCACATATCCGTGAAGGGCTTTCATTTGTCTAGAGGAAGCAAATAATTTAAAAGATGATTAGGCGTTTTTATTTTTGAAAATATGGTAGGTTAGTTGTCCAGAAAAACTCTTCCAGAAAATAATACCCATAAATACTGAATAACTTTTTTAATGGTATATTTTTGTATTACTTGTCTGAGCTCATGAGAAAGTCAAGATCTTGATAGGCAGATGTCAAAAAGGTGTGAATACAGAAAAGTAGACAAGTTCCAAAATCATTGTTTACCACGAGGGCACCTGCCATACCTGGTGGCTCACAGCTGCATGGGCAGAGCAGATACAAAACCTGGAGTCTGTGCAAGGGGAGATATAAGAGCAAAGAAGTAGTTTAAAACCAAAAGCTTCCAAAACGTGCCACATGAATAGATGAACTAGGAAAGAATATTCTCACAAGGAGACTGAAGACATACAAGCAACTACGAGTGAACGTCGCCAGAAAAATCCAACTCAAAATGTTGTAGATTTTGGAAAGACACATACAGACTATGAAATGAATAACAGCCACATGTTTTAAGAAGTAAGAAAATATCAAGTTTATGAAGAAGGACAAGAGATATTTTTAAAAGTCATCAGGAAGTTAAAGAATCTGAAAATAAAGGTGTCACTGAGAATACAGGATGGGGCCAAAGAGATTAAACATCTGAAAGATAATTAAGCAAAACAAAGACAGCGAATGTAACTGAAGGTTCAGATGGAGAGAGAGAGAGAGAGAGAGAGAGAGAGAGAATGGGAACAAGGAAATATTCACAGATTTAATTATTTAGGATTTTCTAGTATTATTGATATATAACAATCTTTAGCTCCAGGAAATCCACTAAATATCAAGCAACTTAAAAAACATAGCACACCTAGACACATTGCAATGAAACAGAATAACATCAAAGACAAAAACATCTTAAAATACAGACAAGATAAAATAACTTCATAAAAATAAACTGAAGCAGACTTCTTATAGCAACACTGTAAACCAGAATAATATCTTCTAAGCTTGAAAGAAAATAAATGTCAACCTAGAACTTTATGCACAGTAAAACTATCCTTTAAGAATGAGAATAAGATAAAGACATTTTTTGTATTCTCAGGAAAAACCACTTAAAATATTGAATACTGGAATTTGAGACATAGTACAAATTATCAAAATAATCTCTTACTTTTTCTGCTTTATAATTTACAACATACTCACATTTATTTTCTCATTTAAAACATATTAATGTGGTTGTTTTCTGTTGCCCCAAATAAGAAGTTATGTTTTTTCAAAGTTGGAAAAACAAGTTTTACGAATTAACTGTTTGAATTGACAAAATGACAAAAATAATATGTAATCAATCCAGCTGACTTGGAAAACATTGAAGAGTATGTACAGGGGAAGAAATCAAAATCATCTAACAGAGCATTCCTCAAAGATAACCACTGTTAATATTTTGTTCCAAAATCTTCCATACACATGTGTTTTTATAGTGTAATTTTTCCCTTGAAAATAGATCCTAAGCATATTACTATGCTTTTTTTTTTCTATTACAATTTTTTAAATGGATAGATAGCTTTTCATCATATGAATGTTGCTTAATCATTAAATCACTTACTACTTAGCTACTGTGATAACTTGGATTATTGTACAGTAAATATTTACTTTCCTCCTCTCCTACTGTAAATAAATTTTTAACTTTGTTGATATGGAGCTTGGCCATGGAACTTATTTTGGCCAATGGAAGTTAATGTATTTTATGCAAACGGAGTTGTTAATTGTGCTTGACCAAATTAGTTTGGCTCTAATGCTTTGATGACTCACTACAGGCAGCTGCTGTCCTTCCAGCTTGGACCCCAAGTAAGCACATATGGGAACAAATCAGAAGCCAAATTGGACCGTGGATCCAAGTACCACAAATGCAGAGTTGCCCATTCGAGGCTAGACTAAATCAGCCAATCTCAACTTATCTGCAGATACATGAGCATTAAATAAATGCCTGCTGTTGCAGATCACTGAGTTTGGAGATGTTTTTTACATGCATTATTGTGAGCTGATGAATACAACTAGAATTGGACATTGAGGTTGTTTTCCAGTTTTGTTAGTATGAATAGTGCTTCATTGAACAAGTCACTATAGATTTTTAAAAAGTATCATTATTCTCTTTTCACAGAGGAGGAATCTGAGGCTTGGTTTAAGTTTGTCACCCAACGGTACACAGCTATTAAGCGGCAAAAGCATAATTTGAATCTGGGTCTGTCGAATGTCAAAGCCCATGTTCTTTATAAGATGCTACATTGTCACTGAAATATGTTTACTATTTTGGGTAAATATATATTAAAATAAGTCTTGTGTTTCATAATAGTATAGAACAGCTTTGACCGGCAATGTAAGTATTAACTGCTTTTTGTCTCATTTTCACTTGAAATTAAACATTGCTCTGAATTCTTATTACATGAAACACTAAAGCTTCTATATGTATCATTTAAAGCAAACTTAGCTTGGTACAATGTTTTTTCTTAAAGCAGACATTAAATAAGACCATAATTTGTAATGGAAATTGTAGGTTCAATACAAGGACGAGTTGCCTTGCTAAAACTTTCATTTCTTGGTGCCCTTCTTTAAATAACCATCTTTTTCATAACATCATTGTAGGTTTATTCATGCTTTCACAAACATATACAGTGAGATAATACAGGCGACGTTTGCTTGTAAAAGACAAAACTGTTCTGTATGTTTCACTTAGTTAACTTGGCTTCTCTTTTTCTGACTGAACACAATCAATCAAAATAGTATGTGCAGAGTCAGGTAAAGTAGCACTTTAATATTTAGTAATTTTCATTAGGAGTCAATAATGTACACATTATTCACATAGGATGGGGTCATAACAGAGTAATATACACCTTGGGTACAGGCAGACATACAAATTAGTAGCTGCCAAAAGAACCCCTATATTCCACTTACGTTTGATAAATTAAACATGTTTGATGTTGAAATGGTCCATTTAGAACTAAGGGTATGTCTAGTCAAGAGAATACCATTCATTTCTTTATGTTCTTCATATATCTAACTTGACATCACATAGCTCAAAAAAATAAAATTAAATTAGAATAATTTCAATAAGCCAAAAAGCATTATCTTCATGAGCCCTCTATACAGGAGATACAGATCTTTCTGATTTTGAGGTCCATAGATATTATTGTCAAAGAGAGGGATTATGGCACTAAGTATCACTTTACAAATATAATCATTCTGTGTATGGTCCTTACTTTACCTGACTCTGCACATACTATTTTGATTGATTGTGTTCAGTCAGAAAAACAGAAGCCAAGTTAACTAAGTGAAACACACAGATTAGTTTTGTCTTTTACAAGCAAAGTTTGCCTGCAATAAAAGCTAACAGATCACTTCCAAAATTTATTATACATTTAAATGCACAGACCATATTTTTGAGCATGTACACAATGATCATGTCACAAAATGGAATGGAATGTGAAGTGATAGAGGTGAAAAAAAAATCCTGGAAGCTAAAGGAAGAGAGTCATTGTCTAGTCAGATCCTTCAGAGAAATTTAATCATATCTTTTTAGTTGTCTTAAAGGAGAAGTACAGAGACTGGGCTGGGGCAGTAGTGGAAATGATGCAGAATAAAGGTATGATGAAAGGAAATAAGCTTAGTTTAGGTAGCATCCAGAATTCTGACAGAGTTATGAGAGTTAGTTAATATAGGAAAGGTAGACAGTGTGTCCAGGGTAGATGAGCATCTACCTATCTATCTATCTATCTGCTACCGAGATGAAAGTGCATCTTTCCATATAATGCTTAAAATATTATAATAATGAAGGTTTATGCATTCAGGCATAAGAATTTTTGAAATTTATTATTTTTTTTCCAGAGCAAGGTTGGGCTCATGCCTCACGCATGCCAGTGCTATGACAGGGTGTTAACTGGCATCAATGAAACAGGGCATCGGTATCCTAGCCTTCTGGCTCCTTACATGAACATTCTCCATTAAAGAGTTTAATTAAAGAACATCTCCTGCCATATTAATTTCATTTGCTGTAAGCTATTAGGGACATGTGGGGCAGTGTGGGGTTTGCAGACATATCCAACTCTCCCTGAGAAAGTTCAGGCTGAAGGGTGTAGGCTTGGGTCATGACCAACTATTTCTCAGGCTCTAGGAACTGCTTAAAAACCAGAGTTTACTCACTGAGCATCCAAGACCATGGATGTCTGTGGAATTTCCCTTCGCCCCAGGGATTCTCAGACTTCTTGGCGCACAAATTGTTCATCCACGTAATGATGTCATAATGAATATATTGATGAAGCCCTGTCAGCTGATGCTCACAAAGACAGAGCAAAGCCACAGCCCTGTCAAAGGCTTCCCTGCATTCCCAGAATCATTTTGGGGATAGTCTCTACTAGCCAGATGTGAACTTAATCCACCATAGTCAGCTAACTTTGGGATGACTTTACTGTCACATTGCTGACCATAATTATTTCCTGCTGTAGGAATACTACTCTTACTGCATGTGAATTTTTCTTTAATTTTCCTGTATTGGGTACCATGCTAGATTATGAAATAGTATTTTTCAAAGTATAAAATCTATAAGACCTACTAATTAGCACCCCCAAATTCCTGCTCTACTATCATTTACCTAGAGAGAGACTTCTTTTTCAGTGTTTATAAAATTGCATTTAAGGTCTCAGTTATAGACCAAAGAAGCTGACTCCCATGGACAATCTAATTTAGCTAAAAACCACATGACCAACCACATCCAACTTCATTTTGCACATAAATGGAGGGGCAAAAAGGGTCCACTCTAAGCAACACTAAGCACACAGTACTCACGTTTAAAGTCTTCCCATCCTATTTGAAGACCTCTACACTTCTTCCTTACTCAACAATCAAGTGGTATGAGGGTGTATAACACACATGGGTTTCCTCTTCAGCAGTTTTGATGGCTCAACAATAAATTTTTTTATCCCGTCAAGAAATTTAACTATGGTAAAACACTTTTTTTTTTTTTTTTTTTTTTTTTTTTGCGGTACGCGGGCCTCTCTCTGTTGTGGCCTCTCCCGTTGCGGAGCACAGGCTCCGGACGCGCAGGCTCAGCAGCCATGGCTCACGGACCCAGCCACTCCACGGCATGTGGGATCTTCCCGGACCGGGGCACGAACCCGTGTCCCCTGCATCGGCAGGCGGACTCTCAACCACTGCGCCACCAGGGAAGCCCGGTAAAACACCTTTTGACACTTTAGAGTTCTACAAAAAAAAAAAAAAAACATTCAAATTTCACTTGAGCGAAGGAATTTGGTGCATCCCGTCATTACAAATCTAGGTCAAAGGGGAATGTGATGCTGTCTACATTTCTGATGGCCAGTGGCGAAATAAGCCACTTCAGGCTGAAACTGAATTCTTCTCTGCTGTCTCTTACTCCAAAACAGTGGCTCACACACTTCTCTTCTCAGTGACACATTTATGCAAGAGCATTTATGTGCTCAGTATACTCTCCTGGGCATATGTGGATTTTCGTATGATCCACAAACTCTCTTTTGTCAAGTGCTTCAATGATTTAGAATCTCCACAATTGTTAATGGTCTCTCAGTAGCAGTCTCTCTTACTTGGTGGTCAGAGGCTGCTGGTGATGCGTAATTTTGGAGCAGCTTCCTGCAACTCTATTCTCTCCTGCAAAGCACATCAGAGTGCAAGCAAATGAGAGAGACACTACCACAACACTAGACTATAAAGCATTCTAACTGATATTATAAAAATTAACTCAGTCACACACTCAGTACTCTAAGACTTATTCACACCAAACTATTTTATGACAATTGATCCATTCAACTCAGAGCCAGAACAGGAATTTGGAAAGTGCTGCACTGAAAGAGGACATCAACCTGTTCTCGGGCAGCATGTGGACTCTAAGGATAGTCGTGTTGGGCTTGCAGTTGGAATTCTAGTTGCTAAAATTTCAGGCACTGTTGTGAAAATATCGGTCTCACTGCCACCTCCACTTAATCTTTACAGAAAAATCTCTGTGTGGGATGGAGAAGGAGAAGTCAGGAGATACAGGAGATAATAGAAGTCCACTCAGACCTGATAATGGCGTAAAACAACTACAACCACAAAGACTGAGGGCAATTGGAACAGTGATTCAGCTTAAGGTGAAAAGTACCACATATGGCTTCTAAGCCATTTCCTCTTAAGCCTGAGCATCAAAAATGCTGGTGGGAAGTTGAGAAGGACCTGTTGGTTGCAGAAATAAATGGGTAATTAACCAGGAAGGTAAGAAATGATTGATGGTCCCTGCAGACTTACAGGCTTTGGGGCTCCTGAGATTCTTTTGACTAAACATAATTTTGGCTTGTAAAAGTTTGCTTGTGAGCTTTTTGTCTTGAACATGAAGAATGGTGAAGGTTGGAGGAAGAGGGAAAGAACTATGGGCAAAAAGAGAGAGGGAGAAACAGACTGAAAGAGAGGAAACAAAGAGGGAAAAGGAACTTGGAGGTAGGGTGGGAGGATGAAGAGTTACCATACATAATAAACATTTTCTAAGTTATTGAATTACAGTCTTGTATATAGTATTCATGACATCTTTTGAAATAGATGTTTTGTTATAGATGAGGAAACTCAGATGGAAGAACCATCTTGCCCAAAGCCACCAAGCTTCTAAGCTGGAACACAAACCCTGGTTTCTCTGCTGCCAGAGCCCTGTGTTCTTAACAGGTAGGTCCCCAGGTGTTCAGGTTCCTGGGCCTTTGGGAGAATCTTCCTCTGTTTGAGGATGGAGTGGGTGTTGGTGAGTGAGGGAGACCCTTTGGCTCTGGAGAGTTAAGGGGTGAGACCCCATAACAAGAAAGCTGGGAACTGACTACAGGCTGCTTTGGGGAGGAAGGGGACAGAAGATGGTGTTTCATAGTCTTTTTCATTTCCTTCCAGGTCCTCCTGAAAGTTCACTAAGATCAGTAACAAGACAGGGATTCAGGAGAACACTATGTAGGAAAAAAATTGCTTTTGGCTGTAGTTTTCCTTTTGTCATGACTCTTTGGAATCAAAGTGTTTTAATGTGGGAACGCAAGGATACAGAGTTCTCATGGTTTGGGAATTGTTGATTTAACTGATCAGTCTCATTTTTCAGGCACTTTGAACGGTTTGGTCAACATAAATGTGTTCATTTGCATTCAGACTAAAGTTGGCTTGTAGTAACAGCAAAACTTATGAAGCCCAAGTAGGGGCAACTCTTTGAAGACATCTTAAGTAGCAAATTTTACTTCTCTCTCTTTCTCCTTCTCTCTCCATCTCTTCTCCCCATCAAGCCCTCTCTCCCTGTCTCTTCCTCTCTCGTTCTCCCTCTTTCTTTTCAAAGTATGAGAACTCTGTATCATCCTTTCTTTCTTATTCTTTCTCTCTCTCACTCCTCTTACTCTCTCTCAATAATTTCAGCTCTAAAAATTCATTACCTGTGTGTCTCTTGAGTAAATCAGTACCATTATGGAATTAAATGATGCAGGTTGGACCTTGCAAGCTACAGTTCACCCTTGAACAAATCAGGGGTTAGAGGCCCCACCCTCTGTGCAGTTGAAAATCTCCATGTGACTTACAACCAGCCCTACATACATGTGATTCTCTTATCCAGGAATTCAACCAACAGCAGATCATGTAGTACTGTAGTAATATTTACTATTCGAAAAAATCTGCATATAGGTGTACTCATGAAGTTCAAAACTGTGTTATTCAAGGGTCAACTATATGTCTTACTCTGTTTCGGACTCCTGTTAAAAAAGTCTGATTGAAGAATATAAATGAACTGGACCTCACTTCCAGTCATTTAATCACGTTAAGTATGAAGACATCTTTCCACACCTTTGTGACACCACAGAGTAGATTCTCAAAGAAAACATTACTCTGAGCAGCCACAGCAAAACTTCCGGCTACCACTGTACAATCCTTGAGATCTTGAAGTACATACAATGGGTTTAATAATCTTAGCAATGGAACCTTTGAAGGAATGAATAGATGGTATTTTAACTAATTGCTGAAACACCACATATAAAGTCCACTTTTATCCCATTCTTAGAGCTACTGATAAATACTCCAGTAAATACTGTGGTATCCATCATATTCCTGATATAGACACTGAATAGATGCACCCACTTGCTTCCATTCTTAGATAAATAAGATAATTTAAACCTGTGCTCCTCAAATCTTAATGCCCATAGAAGTCATCAGGCAATCTTGTTCAAATACAGATTTTGATCCAGTTGTCCAGTGGCCTGAGATTATGCATTTGTAGCAAGCTCTCCGAAGGTGTTGCTGTTGCTCTGGGGCCCATACTTTAAGCAATGAGGCTCTAGAGGATGGCTAATGTATGCTGCATAGGTCATCCCCGGAACACATTCACATGGATTTTAATGGCATGCTCCTTCATGGGGGCCTTGTCCTAACATATGAAACAGATGTTAACAGTCTTTTATTTGGTTTGAATTTTATAAATTCAATATAGTGCCAGACAACCTAAATTTATTGAAGAGACTAGTCAAGGGTGCAAACCCAACTGGTTATCATAGCCACACATATTATTTTGTACATTTTCTGGAGTCTATTTGAGGCACCTAACTACACATAACCTTTTAAAAACAATGTGCACAGTAGCTCTTATCCCACTTGATTGAGAACACACTGGAACTGGCAATCTGAAGATGTCATAACCTCATCTTAATAGCAAACTTTTCAAGACTCAATTCAAACAAACAAACAAACAAATGAGAAAAGCCTTTTCCTGTCTCTAAACCCACAAGTCTGATAAGAAGCCAGGGCTATTTCTGGGTGTAATCTTCATAAAACCCACATCCCAAGATGCTTTCATGAAGCCATCCAAATAATTGAAACCATTATCCTCCTTCTATTGTTGTGTTACTTAATATATACAGAGACATACAGAGTCATGAACACATGCACCACCATGCACACACACATACATGTGCATACACATACACCTGCACAGTGCCTAGAGGTATTTGTTATACAAACATCTCAATATCATCACTTTTATTTATGTTGGATTCAGGTACACAACATTTTTCAGACTTTTCAATAATATGCTGATAGTGAATTAGGCTTTTATATGATCTATGGATTATGTTCTTCCAGGAACTGCCAATTTTGCTCTAATATTGATTCCAATATGCTGAGAGAAAGATATTCCAACTAGAATATGCTGAGGGGATGAATGTGGCTTCTATGCAGGGCATATTTCAGCTTTTCCCAAATAGCATTCTTGTAGAGATTAGAGGATAATCTGGTAGCTGGACCAGCCAATTAAAACAGTAATTGAAATGGTTGAAAATGTTTTCCTTGGCAAAATTTGGTTATTTTGCTTCATTTTGGGTTTCCTTGAATAACAGAAAAATAAGGTCAATCATAAGGCTCCTAATTTATTTTCTTGGTTATCTTTTCTCATCAAACAAAAAAAGAACTGCTGTGAAGCTTAAATGAAAAACTAAAATCTGTGGTATGGGATGGTATGAAGACAGGCATGAGAAAACATAAAATAATTCTTAAGCTAACACAAATCAATCTCCTCTCAGTATTGAATATGTGGGAATTTCTGTTTTGGATGGTAAGGGTAAAATGAGAAGCAAGACTCAAGAGGAAATAAAAATACAGAAAGGCATTCTTGTAAAATGCAAGTTCAATTTCCCCCAGATGAATAGGTACTTCAAAATTAAGATTTGTAATTTTAAGATAGCTTGGATGAAGAACTAAAAAATTAATTTATGTGCCATAATTCTTTTCTAGTGGAGTTAGTTGAATGCTATCAAATGTTTAATAATCATCTTTGGGATGAGAGAGTATCTGATTTTTAGCATTTGCCAACGTCCGTGGTGTAAACACTTTCACTGTGGCTAATTTCAATCTACCAGCCTGACGTTTCTGAACATAGAGTTAGGAAGACACATGCACAATCAACTTTTGCAGGCCACTATGAGCTGCTCCAGCACATCACTGACCAAAGTCATAATTCTACCAAAGGAGACAGATATGAAAATGCTATCGATATTGACATCAAGTAAAAATATGGATAGAGGAAATGTGTAGTCAAAGATCATCATCTGGGCTTCCCTGGTGGCGCAGTGGTTGAGAGTCTGACTGCTGATGCAGGGGACACGGGTTTGTGCCCCGGTCCGGGAGGATCCCACATGCCACGGAGTGGCTGGGCCCGTGAGCCATGGCTGCTGAGCCTGCGCGTCCGGAGCCTGTGCTCCACAACAGGAGAGGCCACAACAGTGAGAGGCCCACGTACTGCAAAAAAAGAAAAGATCATCATCTCACAGATTAATTCATCTAAGTTTTGCTGGGTGAAATGATAAAACTTGAGAAATCCCAAATCACAGAACTGATGTTAAAAGAAAAACACCTGTCTATGTCAATCCATGCTTCTTTCCTTTAAAACACTTCTTACAAGTGCAAATGCTCTATGAACCTACTCTAAAGAAGTCTGAAATTAGTCACTGTACCCATTTTAGCATCCCCTTAGAATTAAGACAATTTCAAAATACCGTATAATAGTGAGTCTAACCCTACACATTAGAATCGTGTGGGGAGCTTCCATAAAGTACTAATTCCTTGGTCCCAAGCAGCACAAACTACATTAGAAATCTTTGTGTGGGGCTTGACATTGATAATTTTGAAAATCTCCCCAAGTGTTTAATTTGCAACCAGTGTTGAAAACAACTACATTATATATTTATTTGTCTAGATTTTCATTGAGAGTTCTCTGAAGTATGGCTATGTTTTATCCTCTTAAATTATGAACTTTGGATATATATAACATTTCTTTTTTTCTCTGTGCCTTCTCTCATTTCCATAGTACTAGCAAATTATGTCAATAATAAAAAAACCACTTTTGAGTAAGTTTTCAATGGGCTAGAAATAGATATATTCTATGGATTATAAATTTGATGAACATTTTCATATTCTCTTATTTTTAGATTTCAAAATAAGCTCAGAAATTTTTGAGATGGATTACATTCACCAGCCACATGTACTAATCAGTAATGGTTTTCAATTATTCCAGGCAACACATGCAAAACAAATCACCAGTTTACTATATGGAAACTAATTATAAATTTGATTTATTAAATGACTAACTTATGGGATTTATCTACATATATGCTATGAATATTCTGCAAAGCAAAGAATAGATATTTTCTCCTTTAAAAAATATAAAAACATAGGCGAGGTTTTAATTTTTTCTTGGAAGGACAATCTATTTGATGTTATACCATCATTTTATGTAATTAATTGATTTGAACAAGTTTCACTCTGAGAAAAGAATATTAGACTATTCAAAAATGATCCTTGCCTATTTTCCAAATACACAGTCATCATCATTAGTGGCTGCATTGATCAAACCTCTATCTATGAATCTTGGAAAGCTGCACGGTGTGTGTAGAAATCTATGCCACCCCAGTCATTGCAGCAGAGCCAAGAACAGCAAGAAATACAAAAACAGCAGCTGTGGTTCTTTGCATGTGTGGTACCATTTAGGCTAATGCCCAGGATATCATATCGTTTGCCCAAAGGGTGCAGCTGCACCAGCTGGCAGACCATTGAAGGTGGCAAAAACACAGAAGGCAGAAACTGGCACCGATTCTTACCGCTCCCCACACTCACTCAGTCCCTACAGCACTCCTGTGGGCAATGTTCACAGAGAACCAGGCCAACATTTGGGCAAAACATGTAATATAATTCAGTCAGGGAGCAGGTGTCATCACTTGACTCTGTCACTGGTAGGTCATCTGTGTAGGTACGTCTGAAATGAAGCATATTAGTTCACTATTGCTACGTAACTAACCACCCCCAATCATTTATTATTGCTTCCCCCTCTGTAGGTGGGATGGGGTTCAGATAATCTAGGTTAGGCTTGGCTGGGTGGCTTTATTTATTACTGCAATTCTGTGGATTGGCCAATGCAGCTTTGGCCCCTATGTATTCATTCTGGGGCTCAGGTTGAAAGGGCAGGAACAACCTGGAAGGGAACTCTTCTCATGGCAATGGCAGAAATTCAAGGGTGCAAGTGGAAACGCAGGGCTCTTAATGCCTAGGCTTAGAGCTGGCAAATTGTTACTTCTGCTCGTATGCTTTTGACCAAAACAAGTCATATGGCCAAGTCCATATTCAAGTAGGGAAGACTCACACTCTACTCATGAAGAGATCATGGAAAAAGATGCAGAGAGGAATGAAGAATTCAGCCCAGCATATCAATCTACCACATAAACCTGTCAGTTTTTCTGGAAAAGAGTAAAGATAATGATAATGATGATGATGATAGCAGCTATTTTTTATTATCCATTTACTACCAAACACTATCTCCTTCTCTCTCTGTCTCTGTCCCTCTTTCTTTCTCTCTCTCTCTCTCTGTCTAAGTCCTTACAGCAATCCTATGAAATGAGTACTACTATATTCTTATCTTGCAGACAAGGTAACACTGATAGGGAAAGTCTTTATAAGCAAATAATGGGCAATTATCAATTTAAAATAATAATAGTTGCTAGTTTTCATAAATAGCTGTATAGGTATATTATGTGGATTATGTACAGTCCCTTTGTGATTTCCCACCTTTATATTTCCTGTCTTGGGAGAAGATATAGATGGTCTGGTCCTTCATATCACAGTTATCAAAGAACCTGAGAAAGAATATGTTTGCTCAATACTGGGGTTTACCTACCAAATATGCCCATGAGTAAAACTTAGCAGCAATGACTTTCATAAACTAGCAAACACTGTCGGCTCAAAAGTTAAAAAAATTAGAATGGGCTTAAGAAATATAAGGATGACATTCTGATGAAGAATTCAGTATTCTTTCCCTTTCTTTCTATTTCTTTTAGGTGTAAGGTTTATAGAAATCTGTATATCAAGGGACCTCTGGAGATGGATAAGGGTAAACCTTTGTCCATTTATATCACAGAGAACATTAGGAAATATTAATTCCAGAGAAAGGGGAGAAGCAGAGCCATTACTGTTTCTCTAGCAGAAGTGGGCGATGCAGGGACTGGAGCAGACAGCGGATGTGGGGTTTCCCAGTAGCTTCTGGGAAATCTGCAAATGGCTTGCCTCAGTGCTGCCAGCTGTTGC
Organism: Hyperoodon ampullatus; assembly: GCF_949752795.1. Lineage (NCBI taxonomy): Eukaryota > Metazoa > Chordata > Mammalia > Artiodactyla > Ziphiidae > Hyperoodon > Hyperoodon ampullatus. The sequence goes on along the minus strand of NC_136925.1, from coordinate 59,022,893 downwards.
TGAGACTGGGAGCAATGGGATGGTTTCTTGTAAATTGAAACTTCCTCAGTTCCCAAAAGTCACAGAGACTTGCTCTGGCCCTCGCTTTTCCAATGAATTTTTTCAGTGCTTAATTCCTTATTTTAAGTCTTCTGGTTGAAGTAACTAGTTAACTACTCTAGTTGATTAAACCTGACTGTTTGAGGTGATGAGCATTGAAAGTTTGTAATCATAGGTAAGTCTAAACAATTATGGCATTGCTCAGAAAAGAATGATTATGTCCAAAATATTCTCAGAAGTTCAAAATCTATAAATAAAAGTATAGTATCTTAATAATCTAGATTGTAAAGTATTGTTCACAAAGATGAGGATAGTGGCTAGGCAGAAGAGTTGTGAAGTAACAGAAGGAAAAGTACACTTTCCCTCACAATAATGAGAGAAGGTTATTCTTGATTTTCAAAATATACATCAAAGAATGTTTTCAAAAAATTTAACAGTAACCATTAATAGAATTTAAAACTAGATGTGTTAGTCTCAAATCATTGAATAATATTCAATCAAGAGTAACAAATTGAAAAGCAAAACTCATTCATTCTCTCTCCCATTTATTCAGCAGTTATTTCTTGAACAACCTATGATTGCCAGGCAGTATTTAGATGCTGGGGAAAAGCGGTGAACAAATTAGACAAATCCCAAGCCTCATGGAATTTAGTTCTACAGTTGGGATATATACAATAAAGATGTTAAATATATTATACAATACTCTAAAAGAACATAGTTACTATGAAAAATAAAGTGGATGGGGGAATTCTGGGTCTTGAGATTACAATTTTAAATAAGGTGGCCAAAGCAAGCCCTATTGAAAATGAGATATTTGAGTCAAGACAAAGTAGGTAACGAGTGAGCCATACTGATACAGATGAGATATTTCCAGGCACTGGGATTGTTTTTGCTAAGAATCAGAGGCAGGAATGTGCCTGGTATGTGCGAGAAAGAACAAGGAGGTCAGTGTTACTTAGGTACAGAGTCTCTCTGACAAAAAAAAAAAAAAAAGAAGAAGAAGAAGAAATAAGTGATTTAAGAGTTAAATGGAGCAGTTAGCTAAATAGTAACAGAGGAAGGTCCACCTGTTTCCAGTTATTTAACCTTTCTTTTTTATTATATCTTATTAATTTAGTTAACTAATTAGTTAGGAAGTAGCTAATTTTAAGGAGGTAATTTTTGCATGTGGTAAAATTTCAGATTTTCGATAGTAAAAAGTGTACATTGAGAAGCAAGCCTCTGCCCTGCCCTTACCCAGAGTTCCTGGCTCCCCACCCCAGGGGAAACAATGTTACCAGGTCTTCCATGGATCTTCCCAGAGACATTCTATGACTTTTTCTAATATGATCCCTCCATTGAGATAATCTGGAAAAGTAGAGTGTGTCTTTGAAAAAATCGGGACAGAGTTTGCTTTCATAGATGCACCTTCATCTTTGTACTATAATTATAGGTCCCCAAAGAAGATGGCAGCTCTGGTCTGGCTTATCCCAGATGGGTGGGAAAGGGCGTATCTTGTGAAGTCACCAACTTGCCTCATGAAGAAGCTACCTGTGGGTGGTCACTATTTATTTTGAGAGTTATTTCTGCTCCCATATCCAGAGGAAGATTCCATGACTGTCATTTCTTGTCTGTCATTTTCTCCCAAGGATAAGGAGTGATTTCATTTAACACTTGAAAGCAGGTGTAATGAAGTGAAAAATCAAACTGTGGGCAAAGAGTAAATAAATAAAATAATAATAAAGTGAAAAATAAATGGAAAGTTTCTGTGCTGCAGCAATGGATATGGGAAGGAAGGGGACAATATGTTCTCTGTTTGATAAAAGTTAGAAGGTTCAGGCAATCCAAGATTTTCCTCTAAGTGCAGCCAAACTATGTGTAATATATATTTCAGGTTTTCAGGCATTTGCCTTGCAGGTAAATATACAGTGAGTCATAAAAGCTCCTATATGTCTTTGATATCACAGCTGGTCCACTATTTTGTCATGGGCCTCACAGTCTGATTCTGCTCAAAGAGATGTCCTGCATGATTTTCTAATAGTATCAGGAAAAGTGTTATTTAATCATAGTCTGTACTCCTCCAATCTATAGGATAAAGAAAAGGAAGCTTTATCCTTCAGAAAGATTCTTATGACTCTAGCACTGCCATCACTCAACAATCTACCTCTGCAATGACTAGTTTGCATAAGGCTATCCCAGGAAGATGTAAAATCACCATCATCATCATCACAACCACAACAAGAGGGTGAGAATAAGAATGCCTCCAACTGATTTAACTTTGGAAAAAAAATTTTTTTTTAATCTGTGGCAACATGTCTCAAACTCTGAATGCCATGAGAAAGTAAGCTCCATAAGATAATGGCTATTTTTATAATAATTAGAACTGTGCCTTAGCACTATGAGATGGTTAATTTTATGTGTCAGCTTGGCTAGGCCACGGTACCCAGATAAATGAGCAAATATTATTCCAGATGTTTCTGTGAAATTATTTTTAAAAATGAGATTAACTTTTAAAAAAGCAGACTTTGGGTAAACCAAATTTGTCTCCATAATGTGAATGGACACCATCCAATCAATTGAAGGTCTTAGTAGAAAAAGACTGACCTTCCCAAGCAAGAAGTAATGCTGTCAGCAGACTACCTTTGGACTTGAACTATGACTCTTCCCTGGGTCTCCAGCTTGCTGGACTACTCTGCAGATTTTAGACTTGCTGAGCTTCCACAACCATGTGTGAGCCAATTCCTTAAAATCAATCTCTCATAGATAGAGATATAGATATATATATAGACATAGATAGTATAGATACAGAATATATATATGTATATATATATATATATATACACAGTATGTATATATATACATATATATACACAGTATATATATATATATATATATATATATATATATATATATATATATATATATATATACACACTATCTATATAGTAGAATGAACTACTAATACATGAGTAATGTAAATATATTTCTTCAGTGGATGTGTTTTACATGTGTTCAAATTTTGATTTCAAAACAGTCATTAAAGCATTTTTGTACAAACTCCATAATTCAGAAGTAAAATTTAACTGTTGAGACTCTTGCTACTATTTTTCCTGATGACCTATCTAGGTGGTATCCAGCCTCCTACGGAGAAAGGTAAGCAGCAATAGTTTTATTTTCAATCCCACCAACCCACCACTCTGGTTTTGTCTCCACTCCACAGTGAGATTGCCAGAGTTTAACCAACTTCCAAAATCAAACTTTAGAAGAATTTCTGTGCCCAGAAAGAAGCCTTCCACCCCCACAAAAAAGTTCCATTTTCTGGAAACTAGTGGTTGCATATCACTAGAATTCCTTTGGTCTGCTGGGCATAAAGAGCCAATCCTAGCTGGCAATGATCATTTTTCATCAAGTGAATGTTAGAAATATAATACATAGCTTAGGGTTTATCTGTGTCTTCCAAAATCAACGTGTACACACACACAAAAGGATGAAAGTGCTGATATATAAAAATGCATTTTGTTGCTTCACCTGAAAAGAACAGCAATGAAAGCAAGGCCACAGTGGTCTCTTGATTGGGCTGAGTTGTGACTTATTTCTAGGAGACCATCTCTGGGATGAAAGTGTATTTCTAGTTTGTACTAGTCTTGCCAGACCTCTCATTCTCCCAACTTGTTTATCCTTAACCTAAAGAATGACCTAAATTCCCTTGTTTTTTACATTCTACCCCTTGCTTGCCTCCCCCAACCCATGTAAATCACCTAAAATTTGACTACTAGTCCTCTTGTTTTGCCCTTTAAAATTTTTAATTAATCTAAGGCACATGTACTCCAAAACCTTCTAGATCTAGCAAACTCTTAATGACGTGTAACTTATACTTCTGACTCAATATGAAGATTCAAATAGATTAATGGCAATGAAGACATTTTCAACAGAAGTAAATAAACGTATTAAAGATGCTTAAGATAAAAGTAATATAAATAGAGCCACCCCCACAACTGGGTAAAGAGACCGGTGATGGTTTCTTTGGCACCCTCTCATTTTAATTTGCAACTTGCAAAGATTCTCACCTAATCTTCCACGGCTACTGCCCAACTTGGGCTTCTTTTCCTCAGCATAATCAATCTAGGCCATTTACATTTACTATCAAAAGGTAACTCTCCTTTGTCTCATGGTGAGATCCAGGATATAAAGCTAACGTATTGTGGGTAATAATGGGTTAATATTTTGACACTGCCAGATGCCAACTGGCATAGTTTTCTGGCAATGATGTCTTAACCTGAACAATGGAATCCAATGATTGGGATTTCAGTTGCTTACTGGTCAACAGAAGAACTATTTGGGATAAGAATGGCTTTTGGGGGACTTCCCTGGTGGTCCAGTAGTTAAGACTTTGCCTTCCAGTGCAGGGGTGCAGGTTCACTCCCTGGTCAGGGACCTAAGATCCCACATGCCTTGGGGCCAAAAAACCAAAACGTAAAACAGAAGCAATATTGTAACAAATTCAATAAAGACTTTAAATATCGTGCACATCAAAAAACCTTAAAAAAAAAAAGAAAATAATGGCTTTTGAAGCCTTTAAATCAAACCAACTAAGAAATTGCCTATAGGGGGAGTCCACTGAAGGTATGATTTCTTAAGATACTGAACAAAGACTCTAAAAAGTCCAAAATAGGAAAGAGAAGAGATATTGTAATATTAATATCAGCTTTAGGTGAGAATTTTATCATTTAATGTTTTAATTTTAATTTTACTTTAATTTTACTTCCCATGTATTAAAAATGCTGGCTCCTAAAGTCATTCATAAGAAAATGAATCTGTGAAGCGTGACTTCTGATTGATAGTGGGATCAAGGAAGTCCTCCAAATACAGATTCCATGGAAAAAACAAGAGGAATAATTCAACTAGATTCCTATGTGACATGGACAAATTACCCTCCAAGATACAAAAGAAAGGAAGGAAGGAAGGAGGGGAGGAAGGAAGGAGGGAAGAAAGGAAGGAAAGAAAGGAAAGGAATAATTTATGACTTAGCAATTAAAACTGTTGAATGTTTTCTAATATCAGGCAGCATTATCCATTTAAAGGATTATACAACAAAAGAGAGGTGAAATGTTGCATTTGTAGAGATGAAATAGAACTTTTTCCAAGGGAAGTTAATAAACGTGAGATTAGACATCAAAGAAATTCCTGAGTTTGGGGAGAAGAAATATATGAAACAGATTTGTTTGGGGAGTTGCTGTGTAAGCCTCTGATGTTGGGCTAAGTGAAGGAAGAAGTTGTTGGATCTTGAGTTTAATTTTTAAATTTTTTTAGTGAGTAGAAATGAGCTCATCTAAATAGCATTTCCTCTCTTGTACTTTGCCTAAGCTACTCTTCTAAATTGTAATATTTAGCCATGCCAATTCCCAGAGATTCTCATATTTCTGTCTCAGTACTGCTTATGAAATAAACAAAATTCTTATAAAATGGGACTACATCTTAAATAGATTTATGTGATTCGTAAAAACAAAGTATAGGAAAGGACACTGACACAGGGAGCCAAGGGGGTCTGCCCAGCTATTCTGTTGGCTAACTGACAATGAACTCCCGGTGCCCAGGTTTTCTCATCAGTGAAACAAGAGGGATGGAATTAACAACTCCTCAGTTATCTTCCAAGGAGGAGAATCTGACTTTGTTATGTAAAAGTAGCCTGATTAAGAATAACAACCTTAATAGCCATGAGTCACCCACAGAGTCACTTTTCAACAACTTTGAAAATCTTGTGTCTTGAAGAAAACCTTGGAAATCATAGAACCTTGTCCCCATCTCCAGTCAGAACCACATCTTAATCATCCCAATATGCTCTTCCAGGCCAATGTTAAAGATTTTCCCCAAGAGGCAGACTTCACAACTTCTTCTGTATCCTTAATGCAGAAGTTCTTCCATATGTCTGGTCTGAGCCTCCTAGCAAAATTTTCAACTTATTTTTGTTTATTTTATCCTTAGCAGAGAGGGAATACAACTGGGGCAGACCATTCAAGTGCTATCTGATATTAATCTGAGCCATGGTAAATTTGTTTGTACTAGAGTTTCTGTGGTCTTACATTGCATTCCAGTGAAATGATAGAACCTGATTCCCTGATGGAATGTTCTCTTTCAGGTCTAAAATGACTGGGCGATAAAGGCTCACAGGCTGGCAGGAATACTGAGCAGTTCTTGATAGTGGACACAGGGAAGGGCATTGTTTCTCTTACTGACAGGTCTCCTAGCAGCCTAGCGCACAACGGCTCCTGACCTGTGTTCTCAGAAACCCCAAATTTTGAAATATTGGAGGAATTCTTCTAAAATGAAATATGGGCTCAAGGAATTATGTTAAAAAATATGGCAAAGGGGTATCTTTTTAGTAGTGACCAGTGCTTCAAAGAGATATGGAGAATTGATGGACAGGAGCCTAATGATATTGTCTAGTTCTACTTCCTGCTTTCTATAAAGGTGAGCTCTTATGATGCACATTTTATAGACCAGGTAGATAACACGGAATAATAACCTTATCAAAAATGAATGCACCAAGTAATAGGCAATGCTAACACTATAAGCTGTTTAAGAAGGAACCGTACAGGATTTTTAAAAGAAAAAGCAAGCTGGTTTACTTTGCTGACTCTCAAAAAGTAACCAGAAAGAGCTCTGTTTTTCACTTCTCACCTTCCCTTAGTTGTGTGGGTGTCCTGTGAGAGGCCTGGAAGAGGAAAAACTGGGATTCCCTGAGGATGGGCTTTCCCAGCCTCCTCCAGAGCGTCCCAGTTTTGTGAATCAATGCCGGGGGTGGACCTGGCAAGGCTTTCCCTTTACCCACACAGGCCATGATTAAGAAGGCCTCCATCTGTCAACAGAGACTTTCATCTGCATTTCCAGACCAGCTTCCTCCCACTGACTCATTCGGTGATGCCACAATCTGATGTTTATGACCTAACAGTTGATCACCATGGAAGTAGCACAGACTTAAACTGTTGAGAAGCAAAACCAGAGTTGAGATGCTGGACAGTTTAGGAAAAGAAAAAAAGAAGACCCTTATTCATGGAGACCACATGTCAAGACTGAACACCCCATGCCTCATGTGGGCACTTCCACCAGTTGCTAAAACTGATATTTGGATGCCTTTGTGCCTATTGGAGAACCCAAATAAGGATTTAGGGTAACCAAGTATAAACAAAGGCCAAGGCATTTAGAAATGAAGGGCAAAAATGTCGAAGGGAAAATGTGTATGTAGCAATTTAATGAGATTTGGATTACAAATTCTCTTTCCTTACCTTTTTGCCCGCATGTGGCAATGGTTTTACAAGAGAAAGAAAGTGCGCTGAATGCCAAGAAAAGACTAAGACCCCCTAAAACTCAACCTTACAAATAACCCTGATGGTATATTCACAAACTGGGAGTGTCAGGATAAACTTTCTGGTTGTTCCACGCCCCCTGATGAAAATAAAAGCTAACGTGAAAAAGAAAGCCAATGGAATGAAATACTGCTTTTTAGTAAAGACAATCATATCAAATGCTGTGAGTGCCAGGAAGTTCTGGCACAGATGTCAGAAGTAGATGAGGACTGTGGCACGGTCAAGGTGAAGTGAGTCTGACTTCCTGCCCTTCCCAGACTAATATTCAAAAAGAGCTGCCCTCCCCCAGCCCTAAACAGCCCTGTACGAACAGTGTCTCCCAGTAGTGCTGTGGCTTACAAGTAATGTGAGAGTCTTTTTATAACTGCTGAGGTTTAATTTAAAAGGAAGCTCAGAATCAGCGGTAAAGGGAGGGGAACGATGTGAACTACAGACCATCTGAAATGGGGAAAATCATAAATACCAGAGTGTCTGATTATTTGAGTCTCTTGAAGCCGAATAATGAACCTTCTTCATGTTCTGCCTTTCTGGACTTGGCTCCCTCTGACAAATTTGCAGGCATCAGGGTCTGTCTGGAATTCATTCCAAGTTGGAGGGATATTTTTTCCCTTGACATTTTGCAGCTGAGACAGCCCCGATCAGGAAGCTGAGGAGCGTAACATTACCAAATATGTCCTTTCTCCTGCCCTTATATTTTATTTCCACAGGAAAAGAAGGCAGATGCTGGCCAATGAGACCTGGCCAATGAGAACGTCGCAACGGCAGGCGGCCTCTACTGGCAGTGGAGAAATTGATCAGATGCCATTTTTCACATACAAAAAGAAACTATTCTAGGTACCACCCGTTGAAATTTGTGCTACGCTGGAGGAAGAAGTCTGACAGTTTCCTACAAGTTGCCCAGCTATTTCGGGGGATTTATTTATCACCACGTTGGTCTCATTTTCTCAAGGACGTGTCCGTTAAGAAAGCAGGCTGTGTGGAGTAGTGGAAAGGGTGCAGGAATGAGAGTTAGGAGAGATCTGGCCTCTGTTGCTTGCTTACATACCCCTGCCTCCGACCAGAACATCCCACCTCTGGGGGCTTCACGTGCTTTATTTGTATAATGAAGGTCTGGATGTGATGTCTTGGATTCCTAAAGGCAACAAGCTAGTTTGATCACATGCCTCTGTCACTAAAACAAATTTGAATATCTGTCCAGATGTGTGTGTGTGTGTGTGTGTGTGTATCCATGTAATGCTTTATAACTATATTATAAACTTACAAAATATATAAAATACAAATTAAAAAGGAGATATATGTAAATTCTAACATTTTCTCTCCGAACTGTAATAGTTTATCTTAAATACAGCTGGGGCAAGCTCATACCTCTTTGGAAATGTGCATTAAGGCACATTTCAGCTCTGTTTTTGTGATGGGTGTAAGATATTAGTCCTAAATCGCCATTTCCACACTGGCTAGGGAAGAGCATAAATCTGTCAAGTACTTGCAGGTTGCATACCTTTTGATTGCATATTAAACACGTGAGACAACTTTTTTTTTAACATACCATCTTTTTGGTTAGTCCTGTTATAACAATTTTAAAACAGAATAGTTATAGAGAAATTTCTTTACTGTGGAAAATAACAGTGGAAGCTAGTTATAAACAGCAACTGACTTTTCATCTTGAGTCAGGGAAATGTTTCGGAGCAGCAGAGGTTGGGGAAGTCTGCAGCGTGAATGCCTTGTCCAAGGGTGGAAGCTGCCTTTCGGCTCCAGTGGGCTGTCGTCATGCAGGACTGAAGGCTGCGTGCTGCCAAATGTGATTTCTCAAGAGACTCGGGAGACCTAGATGTTAATGTGAAATTAAGTGAATTTCTCAAATGAATGTTTCTCAAAATTTTAGAGCCAAGCATATGATGATGATGGGCCACCCCCAGCTAATGGGCAGGCCATTGGCAATCCTTGATCTCATACTCAGCTGATATAGCTTTGTAATTTTTTGTGAAAGTATCGGGACTTCGCAATCAGAAACCCAAGTTCTGGGCAGGGTGATTATGGATGTGTAAGACTGAAAAACATGAAATGTCATTTCATTGAGATCATAATGTTTTTCTCTCACCAAGTTTTCAAAAAGAGCCACTCGAATCATCTTAAGGCTGTACCATCTATGTTATTTCATCATTAAAATATGGAAAATATTATATTCCCTTTGATATATCTGTCACTTTTGTATATGGAAATCTCACAGAAAGATATATTCTTGTATACAAATTTTGATGTTTTACTAGATCAGAGATTGGCAAGCTTTTGATAGATATTTTCCACTAACTATTTAGGCATTGTGGGCTGTATGTTCTCTGGTACAACTCCTCAACGCTGTGTGGCTACACAGAAGCAGCTGTAGACAAAACAGATGAATGAACCTAGCTGAGTTCCAATAAAACTTTATTGACACAACCAGCCTCTAGGCCATATTTGGCCCATGGGCTGTAGTTTGCCAACTCCTGCAATAAATCATAAGGTCTTCTTCAAAGGGGTAATCTGTGTCTGATTCAACTCTGTATCTTCAGTCCATATAACCCTGGCACAGAAGAGGCACTCCATGAACATTTGCTAAAATAAATGGAAGGTTGTGGAACTTATATTTATGTCAATAATAATTAACTTCCCATTTGGGTGACTGAAAATCCATATTAGGGGTTATGGGTGTCTTCACTCTGAGGCTTACATCAGTATATAAATTCCCTCAGGGGGTCTGTGGTTCATCCAAATGTTCCAAACAAGGGAAGGGGGTGCTCAACCAGGCTCCTGAAGCAAGTGACCTTAGGGAATGTTTAGACCCCACTCTTAGACTGATGGGCCGAAGACCAAGAGCCACAAGAAGATCCTTATAATTTCACAGACGGGCTTCTCCCAAATCTTTCCTCAACTCTTTCAATAACTTAAATGACCAAATACCAAGTATCTATTGTTTCCTTACACTGTAGTGCAGTGCACACACACTGAAACATTTCCCCATAACAATTCTCTCTTATTATGAGAAATCCACTGGAATGTTTTCTCTCTGCTTATATTTTATCTATTTTTAGTGCTGGTGACGGCTCTCTCAATTGATTTTATTACCCACCAGGTAGGGCATTTGGTTTGAAAATCAAAGAAACAGACTCAGTGCTTGTCCTAAAGGGCTTACAATCTAATTGGAGAGATAAGACTTGCATACACCAAAGTCTATAGAAAAGTCTGACAAGAGACAAGTTGTAGCATTGGTGGCACTTGGGCTTCTTCACTGGTGGTAGTTGCAGTTTTGAAATCACAGATGAGTGGTGGTATTGGTTTGGGCTGGAGCCCTGACACATGGAAAATCTGCCTGAAAGGGGTGGGTGGCAGGGGGGAGAAATGTGTGAAGTGGGACAAGGAAAATAAATACAAAAATAAATAAATTTTCCAAGTAAAAAAGCAACACAAGACAGTTTCTTTCCTCCCAGTTCCATTCCCAGGGTGAAGGAGGAGAATCTGCATAAAAATTGATCAAGGATTTGTTGACTGGAACTGTGTATGAGAGGATTAAAGAGGAATGAGAGGTTCACCGGTTCATTTCCAAATGGAGTTACCAGAGGGAATATCTGGAGAAGAGTATGATTTGTTTAGTGAAGGTAACTCTTTGGAAGAAAGAGAAGACAAAATGTGAAGATTGGTGAAGTCAGCCTAGACATGATAACCTAGTTATCAAAAATATTTTTTAAGTATTTTTTGCTCATAAGATATTTGAGTTAGGAAAATATAGAAGCATACTTTCATTTAGCTGGGGGACCTAGTTTGTTAAATCTTATATGGTTTTGGCTGGATAATGGAGAAAGAACCAATCTAGAGGCTTTTGGTAGTCAAATGGTCAAGCAGATTAATTAGTTTTGATAGCCCCACTGAAGTTATGGGTAAAAACACATCGATCAGAACAGTGAAGGGGCAAGAAATGGAAGGGATGGAATTGGCAGAAAGGGCTCAGTGCTGGTGACAACCACACTAAAAGCAGCCACATGGATTTTCATCAACATAAAGAAATTAGAAAGCAGAGAACCCTTGGAGAAAGCTCTGGAAATGAGAACCAAGTCAAGATGGAAAAAAATAAAATAAATAGAAATGCCTATGAAATAGCTTGGAACAGATAAATTAATGCTCAAGAAAGAGATATATACTGGAGAATCAGAAAACTAATGAATGTATAAAATAGCTTAAGAGAAAGGGAGACAAGACAGTAAGAGAAAATAAGAGGTTTAGTATTGAAACCCAGAAGAGGAGGAAGTAATGTGAATAGATAATTGATTTTCATTATTATGTATGATTCCAATTTTATGGAGAAACTATCAAACAGCAACACATATCTTATTTAAAGATCACTTTCACTTTGACAATTGTATAATGGGGTCTTCAGTCTAAAGGGCTTTATGAAAAAAAATAAAAAATAGGAAAACAATAACAAAGCAAATCTGATGGCATTCTCTATTACACAGAAGATGGCATCATGGAAATCAAGAGTCTGGTATATAGACACTTAAGGGAGCATGTCTGTAATTATGGCCCGATGACGTGAACTTCTGCCAAATATTTCTTAAAATGAAATTAATTTTAAACCACTTTTGAAAAATCTTGGGTATATGAGTACATCTAATGCTACTAAGTCCACCAGAAACCAGTCTTTATTACTTCATTGACATACTGTGTTTCAAGCAACACTTTAGGAAGAACGATATATATTTTTAAAGTATGTATGGTATTTTCTCTTAAAGTTTAGATATCAATATCTAAGTGGTTTATCCTAAATTTACAAGGCTTGTTGGGAATGAATACAGAGTCTTTAGCAGTGATATTCTCAAAGTTATGGTTTTAAGGGCAAGGCTTATTGAGTTTGGTTTCAAAGTGCTGTTAAAGATTCTTTAACTTCTCGGAAGAAAAGGCATAAGTCTTTATCCCAAGACTAGTTAAGAAATAACTGAGAGTAAAAATCAAGCAGCAGGATAGGTCCAAGTAGTTCTGGACTTGCAGGAGGAGAGAGAAGAGGCACTCATCCTGGAACCTGGAATCTCAGGGAATTCTCTTGTTAGCTGAGATGCATCTTGTTGGATGGTTCATTCAAAGGTTTGATCATCTCATTAGTAAAATAAAAAGCAGTAGCAGGAGGCTTGAACTTTCCATCTTAGCTGTTGGACTCTCCCTCAAGATGGGGGCCCATCGTTGTCATTTGCCCTTGAAGACAATCACTATATTCTTTTTACTTTGGGAAACTCACCCTAATAGATGGCTTTTAGTATTTTTTTTTTGAATTGAAGAAGAATTTATTCTTCAAAAGCCACTCTTCACACCGAATATATACGATGAACAGCATATAATTAGGATCTGCTAAGGATCCCCTAAGCCTGTGCTTTTTCACACTGTGGCCAGGGGGTTTTGGGTGAGAGTCAATGACAGAGCTTACTCAAGTTATAGCGTCAGTAGGGAGCACTTTTCTGGAGCACCCACTTTACTTAATGGTGTCATATAAAAACAATTTTATATTAAAACATATCTTCAGCATAAAACACAGGACTTCTAAGAGGCTTTTAGTATTGTGGAAAAATTTTTCCTGGGCACTACATCTGCTCCCAAGGTAGATTTAACATTTCATCACTTCTCTCTTTTCTCATTATCTTGGTTTATTTACCCACGTAAACTCTTTATAAGCATATATTTGTAATTTATCATCTGATTTTATTATTCCTGCACACAACTCATAAAACAATATTTCTAAAGTCCCGCTAAATGAGAGGTGTTGTGGATGGTAAGGAGTGACCTTTGAAAAGTGAGCATTTCCCTAAGCCTTTCTCTACGCAGGACAAGAATTTATTCTGCATATGTTGTGTATTGCAACTCAAAGCATGGAAATTTCAGTGACAAAACTTTGTCAGAGACAGAACATAAAAATGACTGATTTTTCCAGAAAAGAAAATGTTTAGAAAGGAAACGATATCACCAGAGTCCAAGGCAACTAACAATATTTCCTGAGTACACAGAAAGTTATTGCCAGATTAAAAGGATAACACTTCCTTTCCTTGTTGAGATGTCAGTAAGCCAGGTTACCTAACTCTGCTAGCTTGGATAGTACTGGGTCAAGTGTGGTCAGGCTGGGGAGTGCAGGGCTCAAGTTAGGAGTGAAATTGGAGGTCATCCTACCATATGTCTTAATATTTAAGTTATAAATAAGCTAACACACTGTAAAAAAATATGTTTTATTTTCTTACATTGCTATATGTAACTGTCCTAATGACAAAGTATAAATATATGATTTATATGACTGGAAGTTAGCAAATTATCAAAGATAAGCATATTAATTTTTATTGCACATGTCTGGGTTACCAGTGATACCTGGATGACTGATAAAATAAGTATAGAAATTTTAAAATAGTATGAAGTTTTTAACATTTTGAAGTGTTCCACAGTCACCATATGCAACTGTTATGAATACCACACTAGTTTGTGAGTATCTCCAGAATCATGAATTGGAAAAAAGCACAGCATGAAAAATCGTTGCTCATACCGTGGGAAACAACACTTTGATGAAAGAACGGATATGTTTATATTATTTGAGAGGAGGGATTTGATAAATTATTTAATATATTTTCTCTTACCCAAGGGTTTCTGCTGTTCAAACCCACTCCAAAGCAGTTTCTCTCTTCAATGGTAATAGTGACCCAGATACAATCACTTTATCTAGGACACAGGGCGCAAGACAGGCAGAAGCATTTCCCTGGAGCCTGAACAATGTCAGTCACAAGTGCAGACATTTAGGGTTCCAGGTGTACTATGTCAGCACTGGGTCAATGGTAAGGGCACCATGTTTCTTTACCAATCTTGTTTATCACGTATCTGTGAGATGAAGAGCCAAGGGCATTGGCCCTTTTACTTGCATGTAAAGGCACTACTATTCAAAGGTGATTTCTCAAGTGTTTTCATGGATGTGTAGAATCCAAAAAGGTTTAAAGCATGAACAAACTTCCCCAAAAGGATGTTATTATAAGGCTCATTTTCAGATAAGAATTTGGTAATTCTGTGTATTATGTTGTATTATCAAGGTGGCCATTATCATGTAGGAACAGAGTTGTAGATTCACTTCTAGCAAAAGAGCTTCAACATTATTTTTTCTTCTCATGGCCATGGTCAAGTCTACTGCAGAAGAAACCAGGTTTCCTCCAGTGTCTTGTTTTCTTATGAGAATTCCTGATCTAATTGAACCTGGCATCTCCTTGATCTTAACCCCTGTGTTCTTGCTTTCATGCCACTGTATCTTCTCACCCCAAAATCCCTCTGTCATCACTGGTTTAATTTCAGTTTAATTACAATCATTTTCAATTTCTGATCCATCAAAAGGTTGGTCTTCCCTATGCATGCGTTTCCCACTCCAGTCTCTTAACATTTTACAGGCTCTGAACAATGGCTCTCTGTTCCCTCCTGCTAGGTTTCCAGAAACAGGCTTTAGAAAGCTGCCATGTGTTGATCTTTCTTAACACTCCAACAAGGACCCCTCCGTGACTCACACACACAGAAAGCCAAAAGCCCTGAATGGTTGTTTATTCTCACCAGCTGGATGACCTTGCACGTGGCTCTCAGCATGGGCCAGAATTAGAGACCCTTGGAGAGGTGCGTCACATTTATTTAAGTACAAACAAAACTGCATCAACTTGTGATTTGCTTAGATCCTTTAAGGAAGTTCAGAGTTAACCATGAAACTCAACCCAGCTTGTCGTCTTTGCCTGTCCTCATTTATACTCAAATGGGTAAGCAAGGATTAAGGATGGAGACCAGAAAAACATAAAAAACAGTGGGGGTTCGTCATTTTCAAGAGCTTACAACACAATATTCAGTCTTGAGAACTGACACTCTGTGGATATAGAGCACATGACTCTTGATAGCCTGAGTAAAAGAACTTGCTATATCTGCTTCAGAGAAGTAAAGACAGATGAATTTTTACCCCAATCATGAGTTACATGTAAGCTCTAGAAATTGTTCAGCTTACAGCTTCCCTGTCATCTGGATGTTTTCTGCCCAGTTTTGTGGAGTTTTTTAAAAATTTGAAGTATAGTTGATTTACAAGGTTGTGTTACTTTCAGGTGTACAGCAAAGTGTACCTGAAATTAAAGAATATATATACATTCTTTTTCAGATTCTTTTCCCATATAGGATATTACAAAATATTGACTATAGTTCCCTGTGCTATAGAGTAGGTCCTTGTTGTTTATCTATTTTATATATAGTAGGGTGTATATGTTGCTCCCAAATTCCTAATTTATCCCTCCCCCTGACATTTCCCCTTTGGTAATGATAAGTATGTGTTCTATGTCTGTGAGTCTGTTTCTGTTTTGTAAATAAGTTCATTTGTGTCATATTTTAGACACAAAAGTGAATTTTGCCACATGTAAGCGATATCCTATGATATTTGTCTCTCTCTGTCTTACTTACTTCACTTAGTATGAAAATCTCTAGGTCTATCCATGCTGCTGCAAATGGCATTGTTTTATTCTTTCTTTATGGCTGAGCAGTATTGCATTGCATATATGTACCACATCCTCGTTATTCATTAGTATTAATATTCAGCAACAGACACAAGGGACCCCAATGCAGAAAGGTGAAGGTCCTTCTCAGCATAGTATTCTCCTCACACACTGGGGGTCTACCTGCAAATTCCACTTGTCTCTCCCTCCCTCAGCTCCAGTCTCTACCTCGCCAACTCAGTGAAACTGAGGGGCTCTGTTTGGGCTCCTGCTTCATGGAGCATGGGTCGGTAAGTGCCTTTAGGTAGAAAACAAGGACATTTCCTGGGCTTGTGTTATTTGTTTTCCTTCTGTGAGACACCACAGTTCTGGCTACTTATTATCCAGTTCCAGTTGCTAATGTTACATGTTTTAACCAGTTTTCTAGTTGTTTATGGCAGGAGGGTAAGTCTGCTATCAGGTACTCCATTATGGAGGGAAGCAGGAGTCTCCAATCATGATTATGGTTTAATAACATAACTGAGATAAAAACTACTTATGTATTTACCAAATCCATTTTCTCTTTTCCACACTGGAAGCAAGGAGTAGGCAATCAGTTCTGGAAAAAAAGTGTCTTAATCTCAAGAAGAGTCACAGTGAAGAAGCACAGCCTTTTTCTGCCCCTGGATATTGTCTTGAGGATGCGAAATCTGGAATTGCTGACGTCAACTCATAACTAGCCTACAGAAGAGGTACATATGCCAAGAACGGCCACACAGAGAGATGAAAGTACCTGGGTCTTTGATGATGATATTGTGACAGTGAACTAACCAGCCATGAAGTACTCTAACTTTAGACTTCTTATTTAGTGAGATAATAAACTCTTTTCCATTAGAACCAGTCGAATCAATGTTTTCTATTACTTACAAACAAATGCATTGTAACAGATACAATCCTTCTTATGAGTAGGTGACTTTGAGAGTCTTTAACAGAATTGAGAGGGAAAGGATAATTATGAGGATATGGAGAGAAAGTGAGGAGTTCACTTCAGCATGTGTTGGGTTTGAGTTACTTAAAGATTATCCAATGGGATGTCCAATAGGCAACCTGAACATGTGACCTGAAGAGAAGAAATCAGAGATTTGGAGGTCATTAGTGTACAGTCTTTGAAGCTATGAGTATGGGGAATACTGCTCAGGAGAATAGGTGAGGATGGAAAGCACCAATATTATTGGGGTGAGTAGTGAAAAAGAGCCAACAACAGAGCCAAAGATGACATAGTAAGAGAAGAGCAGGAGATCAATAAGAAACTGGTCTCACAGATGTCACTTTGTTCGTTGGAGATATCCATCAACTCTGATCTTAAGGAGAGTGTACTGCTCTCATTGTAGAGGTAACCTAATTTTATCTTGTCCTTTCCTCGCAGACATCTGAAGAAGGTTGGAATAGGATCAGAGATGAATCATGAGGTCTGCAATGGGGTAAAAGTCAGGATTACAGAGTAGATGAAAATGGAGGAACTAATGGAAACAGAGATGAATCTCAAAGATTTAATGCAACCAGGTCAGGTTCACTCTTGTTAATTTTGGTTATGCAACATGTTGTTTATCTATTTTTTTCAAAGTGGTATGTATAAGGAGCCAAAACAAAGCCATAAAGGTTACAGTCTTTTATAATTTAAAAAAATTGTAAATTGAAATCTATGTAGTTAACCAATAGTACTCATAATTCTTAGATGTACTTTTCTAAGTTTGACAAGTTTATACAATAAATTGAAAGAGCATGTATTTTTCTCCTAGAAACTAATCCCCTAGTTAGTAGACTCCAAAACTCTCTATTACTAAAGAAATGTAACCTGAAATTACTATTATAATAGTATTGATTTGGTGATTCCTTAATGACTTTTCTTTATGGAATCATGAGTATTGTAAAAACTGCAAGGCTCCGAACACCTTAATGTCATAGCACAAGACTTTTAAAAGTTTTGGGCTTGGTTCAAATAGGTTTAGAGGAATACTATTTCCCTAAACTAAACTAAAGGGAAATTTATATCCTTTGACTGTCAATCAAAAACTAAAGTCTTAAGCTTTAACATATAAGTTAGCAATTGTAGATAGACACAACTGATCATTTTAAAGTCTAGAAAAATTTAATATTTATTAATCACACATGTAAGGAAAAATAACATTGGAAATAAATGTATTGAGAACTGACACTCTCCAGCATTTACTGTTTGTAGATTTTTTGATGATGGCCATTCTCACTGGTGTGAAGTGATACCTCACTGCAGTTTTGATTTGCATTTCTCTAATGATTAATGATGTTGAGCACCCTTTCATATGTTTGTTGGCAATCTGTATATCTTCTTTGGAGAAATGTCTATTTCGGTCTTCTGCCCATTTTTGGATTGGGTTGTTTGTTTTTTTGATATTGAGCTGCATGAGCTGCTTGTATATATTGGAGATTAATCCTTTGTCAGTTGCTTCATTTGCAAATATTTTCTCCCATTCTGAGTGTCGTCCTTTCATCTTGTTTATGTTTTCCTTTGCTGTGCAAAAGCTTTTAAGTTTCATTAGGTCCCATTTGTTTATTTTTGTTTTTATTTCTATTCCTCTAGGAGGTGGGTCCAAAAGGATCTAGCTGTGATTTATGTCATAGAGTGTTCTGCCTATGTTTTCCTCTAAGAGTTTTATAGTGTCTGGCCTTACATTTAGGTCTCTAATCCATTTTGAGTTTATTTTTGTGTATGGTGTTAGGGAGTGTTCTAATTACATTCTGTTACATGTAGCTGTCCAGTTTTCCCAGCACCACTTATTGAAGAGGCTGTCTTTTCTCCATTGTATACTCTTGCCTCCTTTATCAAAGATAAGGTGACCATATGTGCATGGGTTTATCTCTGGGCTTTCTATCCTGTTCCATTGATCTATATTTCTGTTCTTGTGCCAGTACTATACTGTCTTGATTACTGTAGCTTTCTAGTATAGTCTGCAGTCAGGGAGCCTGATTGCACCAGCTCTGTTTTTCTTTCTCATAATTGTTTTGGTTCTTTGGGGTCTTTTGTGTTTCCATACAAACTGTGCAATTTTTTTGTTCTAGTTCTGTGAAAAATGCCATTGGTAGTTTGATAGGGATTGCATTGAATCTGTAGATTGCTTTGGATAGTATAGTCATTTTCACAATGTTGATTCTTCCAATCTAAGAACATGGTATATCTCTCCATCTGTTTGTATCATCTTTAATTTCTTTCATCAGTGTCTTATAGTTTTCTGCACACAGGTCTTTTGGCTCCTTAGGTAGGTTTATGCCTAGGTATTTTATTCTTTTTTGTTGCAAAGGTAAATGAGAGTGTTTCCTTAATTTCTCTTGCAGATTTTTCATCATTAATGTATAGGAATGCAAGAGATTTCTGTGCATTAATTTTGTATCCTGTTACTTTACCAAATTCGTTGATTAGCTCTAGTAGTTTTCTGGTAGCATCTTTAGGATTCTCTGTGTATAGTATCATGTCATCTGCAAACAGTGACAGTTTTACTTCTTCTTTTCTGATCTGGATCCCTTTTACTTCCTTTTCTTTCTGATTGCTGTGGCTAAAACTTCCAAAACTATGTTGAATAATAGTGGTGAGAGTGGGCAACCTTGTCTTGTTCCTGATCTTAGTGGAAATGGTTTCAGTTTTTCACCATTGAGAATGATGCTGGCTGTGGGTTTGTCATATACGGCCTTTATTATGTTGAGGTAAGTTTCCTCTATGCCTACTTTCTGGAGGGTTTTTATCATAAATGGGTGTTGAATTTTGTCCAAAGCTTTTTCTGCATCTATTGAGATGATCATATGGATTTTATCCTTCAGTTTGTTAATATGGTGTATCACATTGATTGATTTGCATATATTGAAGAACCCTTACATTCCTGGGATAAACCCCACTTGATCATGGTGTATGATCCTTTTAATGGGCTGTTGGATTCTGTTTGCTAGTATTTTGTTGAGGATTTTTGCATCTATGTTCATCAGTGATATTGGCCTGTAGTTTTCTTTTCTTGTGACATCTTCATCTGGTTTTGATATCACGGTGATGGTGGCCTCATAGAATGAGTTTGGGAGTGTTCCTCCCTTTGCTATAGTTTGGAAGAGTTTGAGAAGGATCGATGTTAGCTCTTCTCTAAATGTTTGATAGAATTCGCCTATGAAGCCATCTGGTCCTGGGCTTTTGTTTGTTGGAAGATTTTTAATTACAGTTTCAATTTCAGTGCTTGTGATTGGTCTGCTTATATTTTCTGTTTCTTCCTGGTTCAGTCTCGGCAGGTTATGCTTTTTTAAGAATTTGTCCATTTCTTCCAGGTTGTCCATTTTATTGGCATATAGTTGCTTGTTGTAGTCTCTCATGATACTTTGTATTCTGCAGTGTTGTTACTTCTTTTTCATTTCGAAGTCTGTTGATTTGAATCTTTTCCCTTTTCTTCTTGATGAGTCTGGCTAATGGTTTATCAATTTTGTTTATCTTCTCAAAGAACCAGCTTTTAATTATATTGATCTCTGCTATTGTTTTCTTTATTTCTGATCTGATCTTTATGATTTCTTTCTTTCTGTTAACTTTGGATTTTTTTTTGTTCCTCTTTCTCTAATTGCTTTAGGTGCAAAGTTAGGTTGTTTATTTGAGATTTTTCTTGTTTCTTGAGGTAGGGTTGTATTGTTATAAACTTCCCTCTTAGAACTGCTTTTGCTGCATCCCGTAGGTTTTGGGTCATCGTGTTTTCATTGTCATTTGTTTCTCAGTATTTTATGATTTCCTCTTTGATTTATTCAGTGATCTCTTGGTTATTTAGTAGTGTATTGCTTAGCCTCCATGTGTTTGTATTTTTTACAGTTTTTTTTCCTGTAATTAATATCTAGTCTCACAGCACTGTGGTCAGAAAAGATATTTGATACAATTTCAATTGTCTTAAATTTACAAGGCTAGATTTGTGACCCAAGATATGATCTATCCTGGAGAATGTTCCATGAGCACTTGAGAAGAAAGTGTATTCTGTTGTTTTTGGATGGAATGTCCTATAAATATCAGTTAAGTCCGTCTTGTTTAATGTGTCATTTAACACTTCTGTTTCCTTATATATTTTCATTTTTGATGATCTGTCCATTTGTGGAAGTGGGATGTTAAAGTCTCCTACTATTATTGTGTTACTGTTGATTTCCACTTTTATGGCTGTTAGCATTTACCTTATGTATTGAGGTGCTCCTATGTTGGGTGCATAAGTATGTACAACTGTTATATCTTCTTCTTGGATGGATCCCCTGATCATTATGTAGTGTCCTTCTTTGTCTGTTGTAATAGTCTTTATTTTAAAGTCTATTTTTTCTGATAAGAGAATTGCTACTCTAGCTTTCTTTTGATTTCCATTTGCAAGGAAGATCTTTTTCCATGCCCTCACTTTCAGTCTGTATTTGTCCCTAGGTCTGAAGTGGGTCTCTTGTAGACAGCATATATATGGGTCTTGTTTTTGTATCCTTTCAGCCAGTCTATGTCTTTTGGTTGGAGCATTTAATCCATTTACATTTAAGGTAATTGTCAATATGTATGTTCCTAGTACCATTTTCTTAATTGTTTTGGGTTTGTTATTGGAGGTCTTTTTCTTCTCTTGTGTTTCCTGCCTAGAGAAGCTCCTTTAGCATTTGTTGTAAAGCTGGTTTGGTGGTGCTGAATTCTCTTAGCTTTTGCTTGTCTGTAAAGGTTTTAGTTTCCCCACTGAATCTGAATGAGATCCTTGCTGAGTAGAGTAATCTTGCTTGTAGGTTTTTCCCTTTCATCACTTTAAATATGTCCTGCCACTCCCTTCTGGCTTGCAGAATTTCTGCTGAAAGATCACCTGTTTACCTTATGGGGATTCCCTTTTATGTTATTTGTTGCTTTTCCCTTGCTGCTTTTAATATGTTTTCTTTGTATTTAATTTTTGATAGTTTGATTAATATTTGTCTTGGAAGGTTTCTCCTTGGATTTATCCTGTACGGGACTCTCTGTGCTTCCTGGACTTGATGGATATTTCCTTTCCCATGTTAGGGAAGTTTTCAACTATAATCTCTTCAAATATTATCTCAGTCCGTTTCTTTTTCTCTTCTTCTTCTGGGACCCCTATAATTAGAATGTTGGTGCGTTTAATGTTGTACCAGAGATCTCTGAGCCTGTCCTCAATTATTTTCATTCTTTTTTCTTTATTGTGCTCTGCGGCAGTTGTTTCCACTATTTTATCTTCCAGGTCACTTCTCCATTTTCTGCCTCAGTTATTCCGTTATTGATTCCTTCTAGAGAATTTTAAATTTCATTTATTGTGTTGTTCATCATTGTTTGTTTGCTCCCTAGTTCTTCTAGGTCCTTGTTAAACGTTTTTTTTTTTTTGTATTTTCTCCATTCTATTTCCAAGATTTTAGATCGTAGAATTCTTTTGCAGGTAGACTGCCTATTTCCTCTTCATTTGTTTGGTCTGATGGGTTTTTACTTTACTCCTTCATCTGCTGCATGTTTCTCTG
Source organism: Hyperoodon ampullatus (assembly GCF_949752795.1). Lineage (NCBI taxonomy): Eukaryota > Metazoa > Chordata > Mammalia > Artiodactyla > Ziphiidae > Hyperoodon > Hyperoodon ampullatus. Next base: position 59,000,515 of record NC_136925.1, on the reverse strand, counting down.
TCTTCTCTTTTCCCTTAACTTACTGTGTTTGGGGTCTCCTATTTGCAGGCTGCAGGTTCATAGTTCCCTTTGTTTTTTGTGTCTGCCCCCAGTGGGTAAGGTTGGTTCAGTGGGTTGTGTAGGCTTCCTGGTGGAGGGGACTGGTGCCTGTGTTCTGGTGGATGAGGCTGGATCTTGTCTTTCTGGTGGGCAGGACTGAGTCCAGTTTTGGCATGTCTGTGAACTTATTATGATTTTAGGCAGCTTCTCTGCTAATGGGTGGTGTTGTGTTCCTGTCTTGCTAGTTGTTTGGCATGGGGTGCCCAGAACTGGAGCTTGCTGGTCGTTGAGTGGAGCTGGGTCTTAGCGTTGAGATGGAGATTTCTGGGAGAGCTCTTGCCAATTGATATTATGTGGGGCCGGGAGGTCTCTGGTGGTCCAATGTCCTAAACTTGGCTCTCCCACCTCAGAGGCTCAGGCCTGTCACCCGTCCAGAGCACCAAGACCCTGTCAGCCACACGGCTTAGAGGAAAAGGGAGAAAAAAAGAAAAAAAAAGTTATAAAAATAAAAATATTATTAAAATAAAAATATTTTTAAAAAAGAAGAGAGCAACAAAACCAATAACCAAATCCACCAATGATAACAAGCACTAAAAACTATACTAAGATAAACAGAAAAATCAGAGACTAGTCAGTCGCATACAGTAAACCCTAAGTCTACATTTGCTCCCAAATTCCACCACCTCAGTTTTGGGATGATTCGCTGTCTATTCAGGAATTCCACAGATGCAGGGTACATCAAGTTGATTGTGGAGATTTAATCCACTGCTCCTGAGGCTGCATAGAGAAATTTTCCTTTCTCTTCTTTGTTCGCACAGCTCCTGGGGTTCAGCTTTGGATTTGGCCCCGTCTCTGCATGTAGGTTGCCCTCTGGCGTTTGTTCTTTGCTCAGACAGGAGGGGGTTAAAGCAGTGGCTGAATAGGGGGCTCTGGCTCACTCAGGCCTGGGGGAGGGAGGGGTATGAAATGCAGGGCAAGGCTGTGGCGGCATAGACCAGCGTGACTCTGCAATGGTCTGAGGTGCACCATGTGTTTTCCCACAGAAGTTGTCCCTGGACCACAGGACCCTGGCTGTGGTGGGCTGTACAGTCTGCCGGGAGGGGAGGTGTGGATAGTGACCTGTGCTTGCACACAGGATTCTTCGTGGCTGCAGCAGCAGGCTTAGTGTTTCATGCCCTTCTCTGGTGTCCACGCTGATAGCAGTGGTTCACATCCATCTCTGAAGCTCGTTTAGGCAGTGCTTTGAATCTCCTCTCCTTGTGCACCCTGAAACAATGGTCTCTTGACTCTTAGGCAGTTCCAGACTTTTTCCCAGACTCTCTCCCAGCTAGTTGTGGTGCACTAGCCCCCTTCAGGCTGTGTTCATGCAGCCAACCCCAGTCCTCTCCCTGGGATCTGAACTCCGAAGCCTAAGACTCAGCTCCCAGCCCTCACCTGCCCTGGTGGGTGAGCAGACAAGCCTCAGGCTGGTGAATGCAGGTCAGCATCGATCCTCTGTGAGGGAATCTCTCTGCTTTGCCCTCTGCACCCCTGTTGCTGTGCTATCCTCCATGGCTCCGAAGCTTCCCCCTGCCCCCACCCTGTTTCCACCAGTGAAGGGGCTTCCTAGTGTGTGGAAACTTTTTCTCCTTCACTGCTCCCTCCCAGAGATGTAGGTCCCGTCCCTATTCTTTCGTCTCTGTTTTTTCTTTTTTCTTTTTCCCTATCCAAGTATGCGGGGAGTTTCTTGCCTTTTGGGAAGTCTGAGGTCTTCTGCCAGCATTCAGTAGGTGATCTGTCAGAGTTGTTCCACATGTAGATGTATTTCTGATGTATTTGTGGGGAGGAAGATGATCTCCACGTCTTACTCCTCTGCCATCTTGAAGGTCCTCCAGCACCACTTATTGAAGAGGCTGTCTTTTCTCCATTGTATACTCTTGCCTCCTTTATCAAAGATAAGGTGACCATATGTGAGTGGGTTTACCTCTGGGCTTTCTATCCTGTTCCATTGATCTATATTTCTGTTATTGTGCCAGTACCATACTGTCTTGATTACTGTAGCTTTGTAGTATAATATGAAGTCAGGGAGCCTGATTCCTCCAGCTCCGTTTTTCTTTCTCAAGATTGCTTTGGCTATTTGGGGTCTTTTTTGTCTCCATACAAATTGTGCAATTTGTGTGTTCTAGTTCTGTGAAAAATGCCATTGGTAGTTTGATAGGGATTGCACCAAATCTGTACATTGCTTTGGCTAGTATAGTCATTTTCACAATGTTGATTCTTCCAATCCAAGAACATGGTATATCTCTCCATCTGTTTGTATCATCTTTAATTTCTTTCATCAGTGTCTTATAGTTTTCTGCATACAAGTCTTTTGTCTCCTTAGGTAGATTTATTCCTAGGTATTTTATTCTTTTTGTTGTATTGGAGTGTTTTTTTAAGCTTTTTACGATTACTCTTGCGAAGGGATTCTCCACCTGCTCAGCCTCACCTCTGCCAAGCCATTGTGCCCATCCCATCCCCTTCTGGATTAAGAGGGTTCCCAGAAAGTGCCAGAGGAAGCCAGCTGTAACTTGACAGCTCATTAACCATTGTCATCTAGCTGTTTCTTTCCAAAGAGTGTGAAATAATTTGTCATCTTTTCAGGCTAATTATTATTTCCTCTTTTGGACCCTTTGTATTACTAACTCCATAGTCCTCTCTTTATCTTTTCCCTATTTAATCTCAGTTCTAAATGAGGTTTTTTTTCCTGATAAAAACCTGAAAATACAGAAATGGCTTCAGGATATGCTTCAGTTTGGGTCACAAGGATCCTGCAATTACTGCTCTTACCTCATTTTAATAATCAGAGTTTGTGTGGGTTTTTTTTCCCCTAGAGGGTCTATCACAAGGTTTGATACAGGGTGAGTAATGCTTAGTGATTTATCAATAAAATTTATCAAAAGAATATTGGCCAGGCTACCTCTGTCTCACTGTGGGCCTAATGTTTCTGAATGTTTATTAAATTTGGTGTTCTTCTGTACTTAAGTCTAGGCTACCTTATCTTACCCATTATATTTTCTTTCTGGACAATCTTATCCTTTCACATGGTTCAGTTATGATCTATATGCTGATGGCTTCAACTATATATTTCCAGTCCTGTATGTAGAGCATAAAGTACACATCCCCAAATATCTATCTACTCTTGGATATCCCACAGATGCCTAGACCCCATAATTTTCCCCCGAAAGCCTGACTAAGTACAAGAAATATTTCTTGAAGGCCTACTGCACAAAACAGACTCTGGCATCTTAACAAGTGCCAGGCCCTGGGGCAAGTACTTTACAGATATCTTCTCATTAAATTCTTACAACCTTAAACATAACCTTTACTTCCATGACTTTCTGAAGTTCTGCATCAACCATGTGGATGGGCAAAATTGATTTCAAGTAACATGGCAGTAGTAATCAGTGGCATCTAGAAAAATGGCTGGCAATAGATTGAGTGAAAATGTCCTCTGAAAAGCTGCTGTATTGCTCAAAAGCAAGTGAAAGGGAATGTAAAAAATACAAAGTCACACCAAAAGACACCTTTAAGCATCACTTCTCAAAATGTGGTTCCCAGACCCCTAAGCTTCCAGAAACCCTTGTAGTAGTCTGCAATGTAAAAATTACTTTCATTATAATATTAATATTATTTGCTTTTTACATTGTGTTGACCTACTCAGTGCAAAAGCAACAGGGTTACAACTTCTTGTGCCGTAGCATGACTCCAGGGCAGTGGCCTCAACCTATACTAGTAGTGATCATCTCCTCACTACCGTGCTCTTGCAGTTTTTAAAAAGTTCAGTTTTACTTAAGATGCTTTTGGTGAAACAGTAAAAAGTATTAGTGTTATTAAAGTTCAACCTTTAAGCACATTGCTCTTCTGCTAAAATATGATGGTTGTCTCGAGGAAAAGCACTTTGTGATCTTTTCGAGTTAGAGCTGCACTAACCGCTTTTCTTCACAGAACATGATTTTCTTTTGAAAAATGATTGACAGACAAACTATAGTTATTTAAACTTGGTTTGTCAGACATTTTCTCAAAAATGAATTGAAGTTATCCTATTACCTTAGAGAAAACAACTGACAGTTTTTGATACCCATGATAAAATTTGAGTGAAAGTGAAAATTAGGATTTTGGTAAACTTAAATCTGTCACTTTGAGTTTGACAGCTTTCCAACATGTTAAGACTTCTGATGAGACAGAGGGTGAGATGGTATGTGATATTAAATGTTTTAATATACATATCATCTGTATACAAATAAAATAATAAAATAGATCAACATTTGTATGATTGGCAAAACTTAGTGAACTAATAATATGTTCCAAAGGATATATGTGTGATTCTGCAGAATAAAGATACAGTCAAAATATAGGACAGCTCAGTGGATTTTAAAGTAAGAGTATGAAAGTTCATTGATATGTTTTAAGATTCCACACTGTAACTAACTTTTTTGATTTCTGTCAGAGAAGAATAGCCATAACTATCTGAAAGGGCTATTAAAATACCCCTCCCTTTTCCAACTACTACCTATTTGTGTGAGGACAGATTTTCCGCATAAACTTGAATCAAAGCAACGAATCACAACAGATGGAGATACAGATATGAGTACCCAGCTTTCTTTTATTGATCTAGACATGAAAGAGTCTTGCAAAAATGTTAAAATGTCACTGTTCTTACTAATTTTTTAGTTTGGAAAATATGGTTATTTTCTATAAAGGTAAGTTATTAGTATGTAATGAACTTATGATTGTTATTTTAAATGAATCAATCATTAAGCATTTTTTTCATTGCTTAGTTTTGATATCTAATATTAACAGAAATAATAGCAATAGATAGAACCCACATAAACAAAAGCTCTTTAGGACTCTCAGTAACTTTTAAGATTATAGAGGGATATTGAGGCCAAACATTTAAGAACCACTATCTTTAGACAGTAACCTCATGACAGCTGACCAACATAGTTGGCAACAAGCAGTGGAGTGGCTCAATCTGAACAATCGGAACCAATTTGAACAAAATGAAGGTAGAAGCCTGAAGAGTACATTCAAAAACCAAGGCCAGTCCTCACCATTCTGCAAAGTCAGTAGAAAATGCCTCATCCTCTCATCCTGCTGGTACTACCGCTTCAACCCCCTCAGGTGACGAACAGCATCAGTACGGCATCACTTCCAAGCACAGAGACCACAGATATATAAATAACCTTCCACCTCTTTCAGGCAATCAAAGGATGTGCCAGAGCTCTCAGCTGTCTTTACATGGGGAGAAGTCTCACTCTCTCTTGCTGGTAAAAGAATTGTGATTTTGCCAGTGCTGCCTGGAAGGTGAGGGAGTGGAAACTGCATGTGAAATAATATCAGAAGGTTTCTTTTCCAAAGCTGCAGGACCAACAGTGGAGTGGGAAAATGGGAAAAGGACAAATGGAGGCAGCAGTCCAAGGGGGTAATATTTCAGAGCACAGAGATATAAAATATACTCTCTAAATTCAGTGATACTATGTAGTGTTCTGTGTCATTAGATTATAACCGTCTGGAGTAAATTTTTAAATGTGCCACTTATAACAGTTACCAAAATGAGCAAAGGCGATCCCTTTATTTTTAGTCTACTTAAATTGTGTTTAAAAGTACTATTTCTTGGAGAAATTTTCAAAAACTATAGCCATCTCTCAACTTAATGACCACTTCAGTTTTGTATATTTAAATACTACCCACAATATTAGAGTGAATCTGTCATAAACTTAAGAAAATAATTCAAGTTTATTGAAGATCAGGCCAAAGTATATTCTATTTAGCTATCTTGTTTTTCAGCTAATGCATATTAATAGGTATGAAGTATGAGTAAATTCACTCATTTACTGAATTTACTGAAGCACAAATCAAAACCTGGGTTTGTGTTGTAATAGACTTGCCAAAACTTGTACGGACGGAAACTAACAACTCTTTCTTTCTAAGCATATCAAGTAGTCCTGGGTATTTTGATGTATTTACTTTCAAGCTTCTGCGAAGATATTCCCAGCCTATGAATAATTGTGCTTCCCATGCAAGTAAGTGAAAAGTAGGATTGTTTTTTTCAGAATAATGGTAGGTAGCCCATTGTAATAACCCAGAAACACAAGATAGAAAAAATATGATGAGATCATTTATACGGTCAAATCCTGTTTTGTGTCCACGTCACTGTAAGGATAGCCTTAGCAGCTTATTCTTACCTAGCTGTTAGCTTTCCCATAGACCTTATTCTTCAAGGGTAATTAATGTTTTGTTTTAGACTATTTTGTTTTTGGTTTTAACCATCCCCTTCCATGCTTATTTTCTGTAGGTCCTAGGTTCCAACACTATTTTGGGTATCTGACAGTAAGTAGAATATTACATTTTAGAATCTGAGGAAACATAATTCTTACTATTTTACAGCATGATTAAGAACAAAGAAACAAATTTCCAATTCATTTAAATATATATACTTCAAAGGTATTCGGTTCCCTTAGATAAAGCATTCTCATTTTTATTCATATTAATTTCTGAAATAGAGACTAAAATATCTCAAAAAGCTTTCCAAGAATGTTATCTTTTACACTCCACTTAGGCATTCATTGCCAATGACAAAGCTCACAAAGCTTATTGTATAAAAATAGGCTCTGAATGAATGAGACATATATAGCAAAACAATTATGTGTTATTTAGCCCACATATGTGTTTTTAGCTCCCTTGTTTTAACTCACTAGCCTGGATCAAAAACAATGAAATGTGAAAAGAAAACATAGAGTTTGAATTGGCCGACTGTTATAATACTGTTCAAATGATTCACTGATAAGTACCCTTCACTTACCTTCTATTTCTGCTTTGATTCTCCCCCACTAATACTGGACATTAGCAAGACTTCCTCCTATAAATTATTCTTCATAAAAACCTTCTTTACACTCATGTTTTATCAGATCATGCCATTCTCCTGAAGCTCTAAGACATTGTTGTCTCTACTAGCAAAAATGCTTTGCAAATCACTGCTGTTTTCCCTTTCCCCAGCTGAATAACCAGAGACAGGAGGACATGACTGTGTGATACATGGCCGCACGTTTATCTGTGAGCTTTTGGCTTCAGCGTCTTGGGAAATTCTGACATGGGGAAATGTTTCAAAGAAATTATGTTGCTCTCTGGAAGGGGCCCAGTTACAGTTGTTTTCAAGGTATTAAAATGTTTCCTATCAGTTCTGTTATCAATTATTAAGCACCTCCCATATTCTATCTGGATTTTCAGCTGGACTCTAGGAATACAAATATGAATAATATGAATAAAATACAGTCCCTGATCTCAAGATGCTCATCATCTAGTAAACAGAGACACACTGAAGATATAATTCAACATAGGTTGTGAACATGATGCATTCACTCACACGCACTGAGACCCTGCCAAGCCAGGCACTGTGATGATCATGATAGCAGAAGGGAACTCAGAGGAAAGGCCCTTGGCTCAAGAGGGTTTAGAGATGACTTCCTGGAAGAAAAAACATTTTTGATGTTACACAGATGAAGACGGGGCAAGGGCATTCTGGGTAAGTAAAGGGCATAGTCAAAAAAGTAGTAGTGAAATATCATGCAGAAATCTATGCTATTTGCTCTTTCTAGAACATTAAATGCTAGGATTAGAGAAGTGACTAATGAGATTGGAGTTCTGTGAAGAAGAGTTAGGTTGGAAATGATCAAAAAAGACCCATCTTCTCAAGGGCCCCTTGACTAGAAGGGAGGAAAGACTGAAGGCATTCAGCAAAGAATTACAAACTCTTTAGGCAAACTTATAACTCCTGTATAGAATCTGGGTAAGAGCTTCCTATCTTGTGGTACAGACAGAAAAAGGAAGTTAGATTTATACCATGGAAATAAACAGGAAGGTTAGCTTGACTGAAGAACTGAATTTTTCACAGATATACGGCATGTATATTCACACACACACACACACACACACACACTAGCATAGTGATATATTTGTATTAGCTAAAAAAAAAACGTACTCAAAAAGCAGTGTATCTAAAACCACTACCCAGGTCATGATTACCCTGAAATTGGGTGAAAACAATCTAACCAGTTTAAACCAGATTTCTGCTCGCTTTAGTTCCATATACACTTCCTAGCTTCTACAACTTCTAAGACTGGAGATATTCTTACTAGATGCTTCTGTGGGGACATTAAGGAGAAGACAGAGAAATATTATCTTTATATCACCCAAGTTTTTCCTAATCCCTTTCTAGCTGTCCTTCAAGGGACTGACTGGAGAAAAATCAGTTCTGTGATGTGACTTGCATACAAACTATTCACAGTTGACCACATCCGCTGGGCAAGACTCACCAATCCCAAGGAATGTACAAACTCAGGTTCCAAAACACTGGCTGACTGATCATTCTGACTGTCTAAATTGGGAGCTAATTAAATGTTTTAACTGGAAGCCTCTCCTCACTGCATCAGAACAGAGTCATTTTGAAGCAAACGTTTCAATGAAACACTTCTTTGGGAGAAACCAGTTCAACTACAAGAAACAACTGATTCTGGTTGGCAGCACAGTCTATTCCTACTGGATCCCCTTCCCCACCCCAATGTGGACACACAAGCTAAATATCACTTATGCTAAGAACTGTACCTGCACAGAAAAGATGACATTACATCTTGTAGACGTCAAAGTCATCAGAAACAGTTTGTTCTTACCTAGGATTTCAATCCCATCCACTGGGGCTGATGAAAGATACAAATCATTTGCATAAAGGAGCCTTTAGAACAGCACTGAAACATGTTGGGGATCGTTTGAATGTAGTAAAAGTGGGAGGTTAAGTTATTCATTTCATTTGCATTCGTAATTAGATGTTGGTTGAAGCATTTCTCCTGTTTGGCAATCCCTGAAAGAGCTTTAATGTTCCAAGGCAGCAGAACTCTAATTCTCCCCAAGTGAGGACTCTCTATAAACTTATAGCCCAAGCTTCTTTACAGGGACTGCTAGAATTAGATTAGCCTATGCAGATCAAGAAGGGAGTCCAAACAGAAACCCGGAAGGCCAGAAAGAGGAAGTTGCTAAGTGCTTTAAGTGAGCATTTCCCCATGGAAAAGTAGTCAAAGCCACTTTAGAAAATCAGGAGACTTCAGCACAATAAAGTCTCATGTATTATTATTGGGTAACATCGCTCAATTGTTTGGGCTGTAAAAATTAGTGTCAAACATGAAAACAACTCTAACAAATACACAAATAAAACTTCAAGCTGTTCAGCAGCTGCTCTTGGGCAAGAATTGTCTAGATTGGAGACTGCCATTCATGCAGAGTGAATTGCATACTTAATATGAGGCAGAAAATATGTAAAGTGATGGTGTACAGATATGAAAAAGACACATGAAACAGGGCAGACACACAAAAGGATAACTGATATAGTAAGTTCCAAGACAAACACAGAGTGGCATAAAAGCCATCCTAAGAATAGTGCCTTTGGGAAGAAATTCTGAACAGAAATCAGGCCTAAACTAAGTTTTGCACGATGAGTAGGAATTGGCCAGTTTAAGAAGGAATGGTATGGGTATTCCAGGTAAAAAGCAGAATATCCAAAATAACATGTGTACAGTTAAACTATAAGTAATACTACAAATTGAGTATAGTAGTACTACAAATTGGGAAATAAAGGTTGGTAGGTAACGACGGAGAGAGAACTAGGTGAAGACAAATATGTCTTTACTGAAAAAAAGAACTCTTGCAAATCAGAAATGGTAGATAGTCCAATTTTAAAGATGGTCAAAAGATTTGAATAGGCACATTACAAAAGTGGATATCTGAATATTCGTGAAACTTAGGACTGTTTGGTTGCCTCATTAGTAATCACGGAAATGCAAACAAACTTTTATAAAGAACTTGGACTTTATCTTCTATATAATGGTAAGACACTGAATAATTTTTACAGAAAACCAAGAAAAAATAATCGGGCAATAGAAATAGATCCACAGAGCATCCAGACAATACATTAGTTTATATGAAAATATAAAGGGCCAAGAATAGCTAGAATATTCTTGGGAAAAAAAAGTTGGAGGACTTACTTTATCAGATTTTATAGCATATTATGAAGCAACAGTAATAAAGACAAAGTGTAATGATAGATAAATAGAGCAGTGAAAGAAACCAGAGGGTCCAGGAATAAACACACATATATGGTCACTATGCTTTTGATAAAGGTGGCACTGCCAAGCAGAGGGCAATGTACCATCTCTCAGTAAATGGTGCGGGGCCATCTGGCTGTGCATATGGAAAAAGAAAATAAAATTTGACTCCTGCCTCACATTACATACAAAGATCAACTTTAGGTATTTGGTAGAGTTAAATATGAAAGATAAAACAATAAATCTTCCAGAAGAAAACATAAAAAAATATCTTCAGGATTTGGGGCAGGCAAAGATTTCTTAAACAGGACTCATAAGACACTAGTCCTAAAGAAAACAGTTGATAAATTGGATTAAAATTAGAAATTTCTCTTCATCAAAAGACTATGAAGAGAGTGCAAAGGCAAATATATGTATATCTGCATTTACATCAACATCTGTCTATCCCACAAATGATCTTCTATCAGAATTATAAAGAACTCTTACAAATCAGAAAAAAAGGCAGTGAGCCTAATTTATAAAATAAGTTGGCACATTAATAAAATGGATATCTGAATACCCAAGAAACACATGAATAATTAATTGCCTCAACAATAATCAGTGAAATGCAAAGTAAAAGCACAATGAGAGCACTGGACACCCACCAGACTAGGTAAACTTAAAAAGACTGACAATACCAAATGTAGGCAAAGTTACAGAACTGATTCTCAAATAGTGATGGCAGGAATATAAACTGGTGAGATCACTTTGGAGGACTCCGGTAGTAACCACCAAAACTGAATGGAGTATACTCTGTGACCTAACAATTTCACCGCTAGATGTCAATTTTCTCAACAGAAATGCATGAAATCGTCCCCAAAATAAATGTTCAGAGCATCATTATTTCTAACAGTCACAGACAGAAGCTGTTCAGAATGCCCACTAACAGTAAAATGGATAAATAAACTATGGTCCATTCACATAATGGAATACCACATAGTGATGAGAATGAGTATTCCATAACTACATGCAAAATTAGATGAATTTCACAAGCATCATAATAAAGAAACAAAGCTAGGCAAAAAGAATATTCCACATGATGTCATCTTCACAAAATATAAAAGTAGGCAAAACTAATATATGTTGCTAGCAATCAGGATAGTAATTGTCCTTGGGGGTAAGTAGTGACTAGAAGGTGTCAAAAAGTGGAATTCTGTGGGTGCTGATGATATTCTGCTTTTTATCCTAGTAGGGGTTATACAGATATATTTAGTTGATGAAAATTACTTTTCTGTACACTTATAGGCACCATTCTGTATATTTTGTATATTTGATTCAACATAAAGGCTAAAATGCACCTAGAAGAGTCAGACAGGTAAAGTAAATGAGAGAATCGGGTTTGGTGTAAATAAAGGATGCTTTGGTCTTAATAGCATCTCAGATTGTCTTCTTTTGACAGACATATTTGCATATTACACATCTGAGAATATTCTTTATTTTTTAAAAATTGAATGTGCTATTGGTACACCCAACAGTATTGCCTAATCGAACTAACATAATGTTAAATCAGACATAGAATTACTGTATAATTCCATGTATGTAAAGTTCAAAAACAGGCAAAACCTAATCTATGGTATTAAAAGGCGGTTTGGGAGAGAATATTTAGGATGCTGTTAATATTCTATTGATTGGGTAGTGATTACATGTGTTTATTTTGTGATAACTCACTTATGGTTTGTGCACTTTTCAGTATATGTTAATAAAATTATATTAAAACACAAAAATATAGAATATATCCTGGAAGAGAGTTGTTAAAGGATATAATATCACTATTTAGAACTGAAAAAAAGAGTAGGAAACTGGCAGAAAATAAAGGCAGAAGATCTGACCCACTAAAAAAGAATACTGCTAGGCTCATTACATTGTGTCTGTCCAAGGTCATCCACTGACACTCAACCAACTAGACTGTGATAAAATTCAGTCCCATTCATAGTTGTAGAATATCAGCTCAGTGCATTCTTCTGGAGGAAATTCCTGAGCTTCAAAGAGCCTTCTTTGGGAAATGTGCAGAGTAAACTCAAACTTTTACACATAGGATCTTTTCCAACTATTTGCAGTCTGTTTCAAAACATTGAATAAACATAGTTTGTACCCAAAGGATTTTGTTTTCTAGCTGACCTTCCATTTTCAGAATTAGCAATATATATGTACCAAAGTTACCAATACACACTAGACATTTTGCCATACAACTGTAGCCTGGAATTCTAAAGTATTATATATTCCATCCTGGTTTGTCTAATTTTTATCCTTTTTTTCCCCTAAATTAATGTTTTTGTTCTCGTTATTTGTTTGCTCCTAACCTTTGAGGGGCTCTGGTAACTTGCCTCCAAATAAGCATCTCCAGCATAGATTGTGACTTCTCAGGTCAGTATATGCTGCTATTGATCTTCAGCAGTCCCCAGTGTGGCTGAATCTTTTGGAACCATGCTTCATATAATCACAAATAACTTCTGCACTTTGCCTGCTTGTGTGTGTCCTCCTTCAGAGCATGACAGCTACTTAGAGGTACCACTAGCTTACATCCTTCTTATATTTTCACCTTGGAAGTCAGAGCAAAGACACAGCCAGGGACAATGCACTTTTTGCAGCCCAAGGTGGAGAGTGGAGGTCTCCTTATGTAATTATTTTTTTAATGTATCACTCATAAATACTTTTGATAAAGCCATTAGCTTAAGCCTTCCTTGAAGTGGGGCAAATCAAGCAGTTGCTCAGTGCCCTGCTTTGGAGACCTTGCCCACTGGTTGCTAGTTTCTGACTATCCTTTCCTGGCAGAAGGGGGCCCAAGTAGGGACCAGGACCAGAATAGCAGGAAGCATGAGTCATGTCCAGGAGGGGGGGCAGAGGCTGAAGTTGGGGTGGCACATGTGAAAAATGTCATCGATTCAAGTGACGAGACAGAGGAAGCTGAGATATGCAGATATATCATGAAACAGGGAAATCAGAAATGACGAGGGGAGTAGACAAACCAAAAGTGATCTCAATTGTTCGTTAACAAACATGCTGTGAATTAGGACCATGAAGAATTAAGAAAACACTGATACTAAGTTCTCATCAAGACCTATCAAATGAGCATCTTCAGAATGGGGCCCAAGCATCTGTCTTTTTTTGTAGCTCCCCACGTATTTCTGATTTCTGATGGCTATGGAGCTGCATAGGAGACCACTGCTCTGCAGAAATTTGGAGACAGAAATGGGGCTTTCTTTAGCTTTCTACAAAACTCCAGCATAGTTTCACTCAAGGATACTAGGGTTGTTTAAAGGGGCTGGAGCGAGGTGAACAGGTTGTAATTCAGGAAAGTGTCATCAAGGGAGAGTATTTGCTTCACAAATAAGAAGGGAAGCTAATTTAGTGCAAACCTCCTGTCATGGGAATGAACTGGGAAAGTTGCTTGCCTTTTCAAAAACTCTAGGAATCTTCTTAGTAGCTCTTTTCTTCCCAACGGAAAAGATACTTCAGATGAAACATTTAGGAAACAAAAGGGAATGACAGTATGCATTCCCACCATAAGCTGAATACTTGGTCCTCTTTGGTTACTGTCACAGAGGGCGGTACTTGCATTTTCAAACTTAGAGGGAGGAGAATGAACTAGTGTCAGGAGCAGCTGGATTTGCATTGGCCTCTGTGGATGTACAAAGGGAGCCCCATTGGGAGCTCTGAAGACCAAAAAAGGAGGAAGTTGCTGAGTCTCTTATTTAGGAGCAGAAAAAAGCATTAAGACCTGGTTATGTAGCAATGTGTGCTCAGCACATCTCAAATGCTTCTTGGGTTGACAGCACAACACAAAGTGCCCGAACCAGGACACTGGGCTTTTGCTCAAAGAGTGTGCTTGCGTGTCCTTGGCTCTCCCTCTTCCAAGTCTGGCATTGTGTCTGTACTATTGTCTGCTTCACACGAACCAGATTTGAGGGATCTGAGGTAAGTCATTGACCGGAGTGTTTCCTCAGCTCCTGAGGAATGTTTACTGAGGTGTGGTGTTTTTCAAAGCCTTTAATAAGAAGTACGCCATGTCCTCTGTACCTCTAGTTTTCTAAATGTGTGTAGAGGACACACTGTTTTTGCTCCTTTGCTAGCATTCCACAACATTCTTGTCGCTGTGAACTCCACGGCATCCTCTTAGGGTGGACAGTATGAACAAGATTTTGTGCTGCAATGCTGTTTTCAGGTTTTCCAAATAAGAGGACTCTGACTCTACAGACATCTGAAGACATCAAAGGTATAAAATTGAAATCTTGAAAAAGGCAATGTGGATGAGAATAAAAGTACAATTTTTGTTTGCCTTCAGGACTCTAAGAAACAGGAAAAAATAGTTTTCTTTAATATGTTCTTCATGCCGTTTTGAGCCATCCTGAAATGCATTGCAATAATTTAGTGAGGCCACAAAATATTGTATCAGAAGGCAAGCTTTAGGTTTAATGATATAAATATGGGTTTTCCTGATGCAAGTACTGAAACTTTACTGATTTTACTAAGTGTCACCCTCTTTGACACAGAAAGTGTTCTCTCCTTGCAAAACAGCTAGACTGGTATGAGGCCTTTATTTTCCACTGAATGAAACAATATGGAAGTGCATTTCACCTGGATGACATCAAGTGGAATATGAGACAGAGCAGAGAAGGAAAAGCACTTCATTTTTGTCTCTGTAAGTTGAGAGATGGAGGTTTACCAAGAATCCACAAGGAAGGAGTTTCTCAAGCAACCTAAGAACAGTGTGCAGACTCTACTAAAATGCTCCCCAACTTTGAAGGACATGAGAAATTCTAAACTCTGACTTGAGGGTGCCCAATGTTTTGAAAAGTTTGCATCCTGATTTTGGATTTCTTTTCAGAGAACCCTGCAGTTACATTCCATGCATCGTTTTCCAAAATGGGGCAGCATGGTGCACTGAGATTTATATGTTAGTAAGTATTATTGTCTGCAGAAATATGTAGGGGAAGCTTGCACACACACAGTGTCTGTAGGAGCTACTACAGTCAAGGGGTTGGAGGTGTCATCATCCAGATATCATCCAGTATCTTTTTAGAAAAAAAAGGCAGAGACCTAATTTTTGAAAGGGACAACTCTGGACATCATTGCTTCAGAGAATGGGCATTGAATAGCAAATTACAGGAATAGCCTTAAAATAAAAGGACAGTAACTTTAGAACTTAAATATCAAAATATGAAAGCGAAGAGAATCATCTGTAAAGAAAAGTACTTGAATTTCTCAAAAATTAGATAATTAGAAGATACAGGAAAATTCAAGAAGGTAGTTTGTTGTAAAAAAGACCCACATATTTATTAAAAAGGCAAAATATTCTAAAAGGGTCTATTTATAGAAAAAAGTTTTAAAATACACTCATCTATTAAATTGACCTCATCAAGGACATTTCATCCATTACTCATTAGAGCCCAGTGCCAATGTACTGTAAGATTTTTAAAGGTCTACAAAAATAATTGAAACCTGGGGAAAAAAAAGTATTGGTTCCAAACTGCAAAATGAAAGCTGCAAAATGGAAATTAATAAATACTTAATTAAATGTCTACCAAAAAAATAACATTACATCAACTAGTCAACTTCAACTCTATTCTTATAACTGCAGTATAAATTATATTTAATGTAGGATACGGGTGGATTTTAATTTGTTTGATATATTATACATGCAGGGCAGCCAAAAGTAAGATAACAAGGCCCTGAAAACAGCCCTGAATAATATCAACATGATCAAAATGGCAATCTGTTTTCCTAAAGGCGCTGAAAGTTAAATAAGGGAAAATAGGAGAATTAGAAATGGCAGTGTTAAGTACAAAAACAGTAGGCCTTGGAGAGAATAATGTCACCCCTCCCAAGAACAAGCAATGCTGACTGAAATCCTCACCTCCATTCTTCTTAATTCTGGCACTGTCTTGTCTTATAGCAGTTTCCGCCCCTCCCCCCCCAACCACCACCCCTTCCCCCGCCCTCGGGTTAGGGGGGGAAGTCGTTTTTAAAGACTGATTTTTCCTTAGAAGAGGTAAATAGGCCATTTACACCTCATTGTGTACCCTGCTCAGAGAATTTAGAAAATCAGTTAGATGCTGTTCCCAGAGGGGTGATATCTAGTGAGAATGTGGGGTGGTAGGGGTGTGGGGTGAAGGTGAAGGCAGGCTGCGTTCTGAGCAGGGCAGGTCTGGCTGAGATGTACAGTTATTGATGTCTGGGATATAATACACTGGGTGGGGCAAGTTAGTTTGGTACCAATCCTGGATTTTGATAGCCTCACCTGATCTTTCTCATTGAAGTAAAATGATTCACTTCTTAGTATCTTCTAACCACCCAACAAATACAGTAACACAGCAGTGGATATCCTAGCAATATAATCTACAGTCAATGGATTTAATGAGAAAGACCAAAATAATATATTTTCCGTAAAACTGCTTCTTTAAAGACTTTGTGAAATCTCCCTCTCTCTCCCCCTTCCCCCCGACCCTGGCAACACACACACACGGAAATTATGTCAAATTATGTGGTGTTAATTGTCAGATCAGGACCTATAAACTAAGCTGGGAAAACTAGGATTGGGGTTCAGAGGCAATTTAAATTTATTTTTCATATTCGCCTGTTTAAAAAGCTGATTACTTGGACAGACTCTTTTCTATTACCCTAAAGTTTTTAGGAGCAGCTCTTTAATTAAACTTTGCTTAAAACAAGAAACAGAAAACCCCCAAAACAACTGGTCCCTGTCATTTCTCTTAGATGAATGAAGCCATACGATTTTCACTGAGAGAATATAGAGAAAATATTGGGGTTTTTTGTACGTGGTTTTTGAAAATTTACTTAATTTTATATGAAATGAATACCTACCTGTTATAAACTATTCAAATAGTACAGAAGGTAAAAGTATAAGTAAAAGTTCCCCTGTCCCAGTCTCTTCATCCTCTCTTATCCCATCCCCCGGATGTACACAATCATTTCTTGTGTTCTATACATTTATTCTGCATTGTTAAGGAGATAACACAGACTTCTGCTTCTGATACATGGTAATACAGCCATATCCTGAATAAATTAGAACAATTTTCTCTACACCCCATACTTTTCCTCTGAGTTGGGTTTTCTCAGGATGCTGACGTACACCCTATAGTAGGTGGTGTTTTTCTGTATATAATGTAACCGTCTTTTTTGACTTAGCAATTGGGAATCTATCCCATAGGAATACTCACATCTGTACAAAAGACATGTGCAAGATTAGTGCAGCATTGTTTGAAACAGCGAAAATTTGTTCTACCAATAGAGACAAGGTCCCTAAGGAGTCATTAAAAGGATGAGATAAACTTATATGTGCTGATATGGAAATATATTTTGTATGATGATGAAAACAAACACAAAAACCCATGATCTATTAAGTGCCAAAAGCAAATTACTGTGTATGATGATTACACACATACATACAACATACAGACACATACAAATGCATACACACAAAATGAACCTATTTTATTATTGTTATTCCCAAACTTTGCTATGAATTTACATATATATGCAATATAAATATAATATATCCTATAAAATGAATGCCAGGGAACGACTTAAAGGTACCTAATCTTAGTACTAGAAACAGTTGTTTTGTATATATTTCACCCTCTGATGAACCTAAAAGAATGGCTTTGTTTTATCCTATAAGAGTCAGGAGGGCAGGGATTTCTGTCTCTTTTATTCACTGCTAATTTCTGCACCTGGAACATGGTGAGTTCTCAACAAAAATGTATCTAGTGAAGAAACAAAATATATTGTTTTTTGCAGTATTGCAAAATACTGCTCCATTTTGGGAAAACTACATATAATAAATGCTTGATTGATTAGTCTCAAAGAAAAGATGGAAAGAAATAGGAAAATAGGACTCTATTTATAAAAAGAAATCTATAAAAAGAAATAGGAGGGGGTCAGAATGGTGAAGAGATGGAGGGGTCATCCTACAGGGAGAGGAGTAGAAGGAGAAACCCAGAGGGGAGACTATTTAGAGGAAATAGTCTCTGCTTTAGGAAAGAATATTATGAAAAGGATGCAGCAGTATGTTAGTGACAAGATTCAGAAAGACAACATTGGCACTGCAGAACAGTTTCAATATTGGGGGAAAAGAGTGGCCCAGGGAACAATGTTTATATTTGTTTAAATATGGCTTTTGGTTCCAGTTGTTGGTGAACCCAAATTATATATTTTCCTTCTTCCTCTTGTGATGCTAAATGACTTTCTTTAGTTTTTGAATGAGGAACTCATACTTGAGTTATCATTGAAGAATTTAAAGCTTAAGTCGGTTTAATTAAAATATATTTAAAGGGGCGGATGCAGATATGAATAAAACTCACCATAATTCATTTCTATTTTCTATGATAGTTATTGACTTAAAGTTTAATCTGTTATTTATGAATAGATTAGACTTTTTATCCTTTATGAACCACTTAGTTCTTTGTAGGCCACTTTCTCCTATGACTAATTAAACTTACTTTATACAGTTAAAACCTGTCCATGTGTGATCTCTTAGACGTCTTTAGGTTACTTATTTCACAATTATTTACTTTAATTCTTTATTTTATTTTTCCGATCATGAGTTTTATTCCTGATAAGATGAAAGGTACAGGGCTTGTGAAACCAAATATTCTCACGAAGATATACAGTGTTGAAGAACAAAAGCTTACACTTTGTAAATATGAGATACATCTAAGTTATATTTAGCTATTAAGATATATAAAACCTGACCATTTGCGTGTAGGTTTATCTCTGGGCTTTCTATCTTGTTCCACTGATCTATATTTCTGTTTCTGTGCTAGTACCATACTGTCTTGATTACTGTAACTTTCTAGTATAGTCTGAAGCCAGGGAGCCTGATTCCTCCAGCTCCGTTTTTCTTTCTCAAGATCGCTTTGGCTATTCAGGGTCTTTTGTGTTTCCATACAAATTGTGCAATTTTCTGTTCTAGTTCTGTGAAAAATGCCATTGGTAGTTTGATAGGGATTGCACTGAATCTGTAGATTGCTTTGGGTAGTACAGTCATTTCCACAATGTTGATTCTTCCAATCCAAGAACATGGTATATCTCTCCATCTGTTTGTATTGTCTTTAATTTCTTTCAGCAGTGTCTTATAGTTTTCTGCATATAGGTCTTTTTTCTCCTTAGGGAGGTTTATGCCTAGATATTTTATTCTTTTTTGTTAAATGGTAAATGGGAGTGTTTCCTTAATTTCTCTTTCAGATTTTTCATCATTAGTGTACAGGAATGCGAGAGAATATACAATGGAGAAAAGACAGCCTCTTCAATAAGTGGTGCTGGGAAAACTGGACAGCGACATGGAAAAGAATGAAATTAGAACACTCCCTAACACCATACACAAAAATAAACTCAAAATGGATTAAAGACTTAAATGTAAGGC
Organism: Hyperoodon ampullatus; assembly: GCF_949752795.1. NCBI lineage: Eukaryota > Metazoa > Chordata > Mammalia > Artiodactyla > Ziphiidae > Hyperoodon > Hyperoodon ampullatus. The sequence goes on along the minus strand of NC_136925.1, from coordinate 58,980,946 downwards.
CAGACACTATAAAACTCTTAGAGGAAAACATAGGCAGAACACTCTATGACATAAATCACAGCTAGATCCTTTTGGACCCACCTCCTAGAGAAATAGAAATAAAAACAAAAATAAACAAATGGGACCTAATGAAACTTAAAAGCTTTCACACAGCAAAGGAAAACATAAACAAGATGAAAAGACAATGCTCAGAATGGGAGAAAATATTTGCAAATGAAGCAACTGACAAAGGATTAATCTCCAAAATATACAAGCAGCTCATGCAGCTCAATATCAGAAAAACAAACAACCCAATCCAAAAATGGGCAGAAGATGTAAATAGACATTTCTCCAAAGAAGATATACAGATTGCCAACAAACACATGAAAGGATGCTCAACATCACTAATCATCAGAGAAATGAAAATCAAAACTACAATGAGGTATGACCTCACACCAGTCAGAATGGTCATCATCAAAAAAATCTACAAACAATAAATGCTGGAGAGGGTTTGGAGAAAAGGGAACCCTCTTGCACTGTTGGTGGGAATGTAAATTGATACAGCCACTATGGAAAACAGTATGGAGGTTCCTTAAAAAACTAAAAATAGAACTACCATGTGACCCAGCAATCCCACTACTGGGCATATACCCTGAGAAACCCAGAATTCAAAAAGACTCATGTACCACAATGTTCATTGCAGCTCTATTTACAATAGCCAGGACATGGAAGCAACCTAAGTGTCCATCAACAGATGAATGGATAAAGAAGATGTGGCACATATATACAATGGAATATTACTCAGCCATAAAATGAAACAAAATTGAGTTATTTGTAGTGAGGAGGATGGACCTAGAGTCTGTCATACAGAGTGAAGTAAGTCAGAAAGAGAAAAACAAATACCATATGCTAACACATATATATGGAATCTAAAAAAAAAAAAAAAAAAAAAAGGTTATGAAGAGCCTAGGGGCAGGACAGGAATAAAGATGCAAACCTACCAGAGAATGGACTTGAGGATACGGGGAGGGGGAAGGGTAAGCTGGGACAAAGTGAGAGAGTGGCATGGACATATACACACTACAAAATGTAAAATCAATAGCTAGTGGGAAGCAGCCACATGGCACAGGGAGATCAGCTCGGTGCTTTGTGACCACCTAGAGGGGTGGGATAGGGAGGGTGGGAGGGAGGGAGACACAAGAGGGAAGAGATATGGGAATATATGTATATGTATAGCTGATTCACTTTGTTATAAAGCAGAAACTAACACACCATTGTAAAGCAATTATACTCCAATAAAGATGTTAAAAAAAGATATATAAAAACTAAAGAAATAATATATTAGACTCGGAAATGCACTTCTCGATGGCTAACTTAACTGTACATCCCATCTCTCCAGTACAGTTCCTCCTTACCTCTGTTGTCCTGGTATAATTGTTAATAGGATCTTTCAATCTGTCCATGTTTGAAAATGTTACACTGCAATCCTATAATACAGAAAAAATGGTTGGCCTTATATCAAAATTTGTCTTTATTCTCTCTACTCCACATAGTATATTTATTTTCAGATGCCAAAATTACAGGACATTGATTGGATAATGATCAAAAGGATAATGATATCTGAATTTCCCCAGGATTTGGAGGGACACCCAATTTAAGATGAACTACAATAGGGTCCCAACTGTGACATGGCAAAAATTCAGAACTATTTTAGGTTGTGCCTTTGTAGAAGAAGAGTTGCTTGCTGTTTGGACTTCTTATTGAAATGAGACAGTACGTACTTCTCCCCATCTCTGCTTCATCCCAATTCACCAATTCCCCTGATTGGGGTAAACAGCATTATAACAAGGAAACTGGTGGTCTACCCCCCGCAAATCATAACAGATAAACTAAAATTCCAATGTAGTGAAATAATTGAGTTTTTTTCTTGAGATAGCTTTTAACCTGCACAAAAAAAAAATCAATTCAATACTTTGATAAACTTGGAGTCTAAACAAGTTCAGTCTTATGTAGCTTTCTGAGCTTATCACTCTACCATTACTTATTCTGTCATTCAATGAGCTCACTTCTCTAATATTCTTAAGAAGTCCTTGACTTTCCCAGGATTTTTTTTCTTTTTCTACTTCATAATCATTTTCCAGCTCCAATCTTTTATTTGGATGCTAAGTTAACTGACTGACATGCTTGAATTAGGTTGGAGGTATGTGTATTAAAGGCAAGAAAGATATTAACTAAATTGGAATGCACCATAAAAGGTGGCTCTGTGTTTTTTAAGAAACGGTAGTAGTGATGGGGGTAGTTTTGTTTTTTGTCTTATTTGTTTTTAAGCTACTATCAGGTAGTAGATGTGATGTGGTGTGCTGGAAATGAACTTCTTCCTTTTCATAAGCATTCAGGAAGCATTTGACATTCCTGTACAAATATTTAAAACTAAACATTCTTTGAGTTAAAATGACATTGTTGTATTAATATCCTTTAGAATGTTTATTTCAGCATTTTAAATTTCAATCATAAGTAGTTTAAAAATCATTGACTCCTACTTTATTTCCCTTCCCAAATACGCTCTGCATTTTATTTGATTTGTAAGTGTCTTCACATATAATTCTAATTTCAAATAGACCTAATCTCTCCCCGCCCATATTCTCACTGGCTACTGGAAGCATCTCACCAATGCAGTCTTGGTTGGGTCATCTTTGATACTTTCACTTCTATAGCAAGTCTGGCTGCTGGTCATCTGCGTCCAAGCTTCTCCTCCTATATGTCTCTTTGTCTGTGACTCTTCCCTACATTTATGGCAAACTCCCAGGTTTAACATGTGATATCTTTCTGATATTCTTCCTCAATGCTGCAATGACAAGGTGCCCCAATATGGCCCAGCTGGAGTAAAAACACCTTGTTTTAATGTGAGGTCTTCTCAAAAGGGCTTCCCACACTTTCTTGTACTGTATAACCACACCACAGAAGCTGGACTAAAAGCAAGGGAGAAATGTTGGCAGCCTAGGAGCTACAGTTATAAGCCAGTAGAGCTGTTGTGTGAACCTGCCCTCTCAATCCAGATTGAGAGACATAATTCCCAGGCTCTGTCCTGATTCTGGTCTTGCTGGTTTCTTTTTTCATCCATCTGAAATTAGAACCTTAATCCATGGCTATGTTCTCAAACTCTACTCTGAACTGACTTCAAGTCTAAATGCTGCTCCCAGCCACCTTCTCAAACTCAAAACCCTACTGTGTTATTCATTCGGCCTGATATTACATACTTCTTATCTTCATTCATATTCAAGACTCACATCAATGAAAAGAACACTTTCAGAGCCCTCCGACAACAGCCGTCTCTGGCTTAATCTAATCAAGCCATTCATGACTGCTGAAACTCTCACACTTGCCCTTCTTATGTAGTCTTTTCCCATGGTAATTACCAGTGTTATCCTAAAACACAATACATGGGAAAAAATAGAAAAATTAAAAAGTCCCAATTCTCATTATTCTTTTCTCTTCTTTAATAACCTCTGGTGGTTCCCCATCAATGATAAACAAATTGCCTGCTTTGGTAGAGAAAATTTCTTAAAATCTTATTCCAAAGAAATTTATCAATTTCATCTCTAAACATCAGCGTTTTATAACTATCCCTACATGCCTGTGCACCCTAAATACTAATTAAGCATGACAACTAATATCATTCCTATAATTTATCATGCATTTCAATATCTTCATGCCATTAGTGTTTCTCTTTCATTTATCTGGAAATTCTTTGTACTCATCTTATGTCTAGTGAGCTCTATTCATCCTCTATAGACCAATTAAATGGTCACTTTCTCTAAAAAGCCTTCCTTAATCCACCCGGAAGGTAAAAAATGCTTATATACCACTGAGTACAGTGCATTAGTTATTAGTGTTCTCATGATTTCTCAAGCCATTGTCACTTGAGGAAAAGTTTCATGACTTCAAGAGGCATCTCTACCTGCCAAACTAAAAAGAACAACGAATCAGAATATTGGCTTTTAAGCCCACATGATCATTTGTGCTTCAGCCTGCCTAGATCATGACCCTTTCACTAGGTCTACTCTGAAAAACCAAAATCCTAGACAGGAGCAGACCCTTGCAACACAGAAGGAGGCATTGTTGGAGCTATTTGGGGTCCTCAAGGGAATAAGCCTCCTTTTGAAATCCCAGTAGCTACAGAACTCCATGTCCAAAACCCTTTTTCTACTTTCATCAAGATGACTGACTTCAGTAATAACTGAGACCCTCTCTTGTTAGATTAACAGCTCTGCCTCTACTCTGCTATTTTTGAAGAACCATCTGTTCCTATCTGAGGAGTTGTTTCGTCTTCTATACAGTAATTCATTCATTCAGTAAATTGATCATTGGCCAACTGCTAGGCATTCAACAAAACAGATCTGGTGCTTGCCCTCATGGAGTTTTAATATTAGGCCGAAAAAAAATCTTAACCAACCAAAAGTTTAAAATTTTCCATTATCATAAGTGCAACAAAAGAGAAGTATAGGCAACTGTGTCTTTGTATAATTAGGCAACTGTGTCTTTGTATAATTAGGCTCCTGTAATAAAGGTATGTTTGTGTTTTTTCCAGTTTCACTATTTTCATACACAAAAGAATTCTTCCTAATGTAATATTCATATACTATGGGCAAAATTAGTCTCATAGATGAAAAGAAATTCATATTTTTAAAAAGGCTTGAGGGAAATGTGGCAGGAATCTCTTACAAAAAAAATTCTACAAAGATGTCTCAAACCTCCTTGGGCAGTCATTTATGAAGCATCTCAATTCTGTATCATTTGGATGCTAATGAGACCCACCTGCCAACAGCAGGCGCCTAAACAGGATGGCCAAAAATCCCAAGAAAATAATCGAGATACAAAAATAAGCCATCGTCAGCTTCTGAATAAGGAACTGGATTACAGTCACATACAAAGCCATAGACTAAATAGAAATTTCCCATCCTAAAAATGAAATGTGTGTGGAATTCTTGGTGAGTTAAATCCAGTACAACATACACATAACATTATCATTATTTTCAAACCTACTCTGAGTTTTCTTTGTAAGAACGAGCTTCCTTCATTAAGATATTGCTGCTGGGTGAAGGGGAGAGATCCCCTGAGATGCAATGTGACACCAACAGAAAAACTGCACATGGCATTAGTACTAGAAAAACTACCTTCTTGGCTCAGTCACAAGATTCTCATTTTGCTAAAAGAATCAGGAATTTCCTAACTTAATTGGTTTTTAACTTTAGCATGAGAGGGCTTAAAATGTTCTTAGCAGACTGAGCTCTAAAGATGTATGAAATATCTAGGTGTTTTGAGAAAAAATTTTATGTGCGTTTCTGTACTTTACTTTGTGTTCCTGTGTGTAAAGAAATGAATAAAATATGGTATTCTTCATTTATAAATTGATCCTAATGACCCTCTTATTTTCTAGTGATGATCTATTTATAACCTCAAATTCTCTTATGAATAAGGGCAAAAAGAGGGCTGGGCAAACTCAATGTTCACAAACCCACATATCTGCAATTGGCTGATGCAGTAATTGAACCCAGAAATGTAGGATAAGTTTCAAGTGTCATGTCTACACAAGTCCTTATTTTGTTAAAATAAAACATTTCAAAGTAAAAGGTGTCTTTTTATCATAGCATATTTAATAGAAATGTGTGCCCCTACGTTCTGATTTCAGTTTTGCCAGTGGGTAGGTGACCAGGGATAAGTAAGGTATGCCCTTCTACTCTATCTATATTTATAAAATGAGAAGGAGAATGATAGAAAAGTGAAAAGAAGTTGCAGACTGTAGAGTCAGAAAAATTGGGTTTAAGTTTGAAATGATGTAACTCTCAAGGCAGAACACCCTCAGAGTGACTATATGCTGAACAATTTCCAGGGCATCAGCCTGGCACTAAAGCTGCCATTGGAAATGACTGTGGAGGAGAGATGCTCAAAAACTATTCCCCAAAATCACACCACTCTTTCTCCTTAGGTAAATAAGTTGCTTCTTACACCACCCTGGTAGTTATCAGATTGCCTCATGATACACATTACTATATTTTTACTTTGGTCATTTTACTCTCAATTTGATGCTATTGCTTTTCTGAGAAACATTTCAATGGAATATGGAACTCTTAAGTGTGAGTTTAATTCTATATTGATACCACTATTTTTTCCTGTGGTTTAAACTACATATGGCTTTTAAATAAACAATGCAATATCTTCCAAAGGAAGGTTCTGTAAGAGAATCATAGAATTTTAGAGGTAGAAAGGAATTGTAGACAATGTATTTCAGTAATAGTGTTTACATAATTCTCACAGCCAGGATATGGCAGATTCCTGTCACTGGGCTCTTAGCACAGCACTATCTATTATCAACAAAGATAACAGTCTCTCACATGAATCACTGATTCTTGCCAGTTGCTGACAGCCTGCTTTGTTCTGATCTCTCTTCATAAAAAACAGGATAATTTGAATGTTCTAAGATCTTTCATAAAAAAAGACTTAACCAAACAAAACCAATCAGAACCAGATAAAATTAGTACATGACCAGTAGAGTTACAAAGTTATCTTCTAAGTTTTTTTTTGTGTGTGTGATACCATGAAAAGTAGCAGTTTTATTTCAGGTAGTAGAACCTAGTGGCCAGAAGCATATATTCTGGAGTCATAAAGATCTGTGACTGTGCCATTTACTAGCTGCATGACTTTTCTGGGCCTTAATTTTCACATTTAAAAACATAAATAATAGTTACTCTCATAGGGTTGAGAAGATGATGTGAAATCAATGCTCATACTCGGGTCAGTGGCTAATGTAACATATGTGCCATTATTATAATTTCTTAATATATTTTATCCCTCTATATATTTTAACATTATCAGTTAAAATAAACTTCCTCAAGTTAATGTTTAAAGTCTATAATAATATTTTTAATTTCTATGTGAATTATTTCACTTGATCTGCTCAAAAATCTGCTAAGATAAAAACCCATAGTAACCAAAAGGTTGATCTAGATTTTCCTTTCTCCTTTGTTCTCAAAATGTTTCCTCCATTAAGGTACTGAAAAGAAAAGCTTAGGAAAGACTTTCAGAGTTAAGTCTCAAATTCATAACACAACCTGATCTTAATTCCATAATTGCTTTCTAGTGTGAGTCTGATGGCTTAGCATTGTTGAGTTAGAAGAAAAGTTCCTCTCTGTTATTGTACCCCAGTACAAAAATGAGATACCAGTAACAAGCACCACCCTCCAGATGGATGTGCTTCTGGGATGCTGAGATTCTCACAGACATAAGTCTGTGTCTGCAGGAGAGCTCAAAATATCAATTTAAATAAACACTCTCAGAGAGAGGAAGAAGTATATTTCTCACATATCAATACACTTTGGCTAGGAAACAAGATTTAGCTAGGAAGGCTGGTTATATTAAACAGACCAATTCTCGTAGTATTAAATGCTTACATAATTCAAAGAGAACATCTCAGTGCTTCATAAATAGAGCTAAAAAAATGCAGAGAAGACTGTCTCCTCTGACCAGTCATCTTCCTTAACTGCCTAAACCTTTGTCTTTGTCTATTTTTCACAGTACCAGCACCATCCCCCCCTTAGTTTGAATGGTTATATGTTCCTAAAAATACCCAGCTACTTTATTCTCCCTGGGAGTAACCAAACCAGATGAGCCTTAGTACTTGTAATACCAAAATGCTGTGGCTTATTTATGGCTGCTACACAGCCCAGGGAACACGGACTCAACAAGTGTAAGTATAGCATTGTAGACATGCTTTCCATTGTAATTTTTGCTCTTAATTTGCATTTCCCAATGAAGGGTACCCTTGGACTGGGAGACAGGAAGCCATGAGAAGTGATTCCAGTTCTGTTATAAATGGTTAGGTTATCAGATTATTTTAATTTTTTGTGTCTTGTTTTCTTCATCTAAAGAAGAGCTTGGACTATGGGATTTCAGTGTCCTGCACAGGTCAAACATTCTATGATTCTGAGTAGTTTCTCACTAGTTGTCAAGTATTGATAATTTACAATGTCTTCTTGTGCTCGTTTGGGGTTTTAGCTGTGGTTTTGTTTCTTTCAGTTTTGCTTCTGTGCTTTAATCCTGAGGAACACAGTGTGAGGTAGAAAACTCTCTCATGTCCTTAAAGAAGCAAGGCAGTCTGTGTCCACTCACAAAGGGCTCAGACGTTATTGCACTGGAATAATGTTTTCTAAAGTCAGAGTGAAAGCTAAAATATAATTGGCTGAGAGATGCTGCCTGGGAAAATTCACAGAGACCTCTCACATACTTTTACATTATCCTCCAGAGTACCTCAAGTTCTATTTATGCTTCAAACACTGAAATAACCCCAGCATATTTCAGTAACAGCTCAATAAAGAGCATCTTTCTGACTTCACCATGTATGGTTTCAATCCAACTGTTTCCATTTTCACATTGCATGCTGTTCCTGAGTTGGGTTCTCACAAACATGACATACAGCCACATCTTCCCCAAAAGGGCAACGGATGCTTGCTGGAAAGAGGCATGTCAAAATTCCAACCAATCACTTGCAGCTTTTATTCTTAACCCAGCCCAAATAGTTTAATAGCTCTTCTTGCCTGTTATAAATAGGTTCTGGTGCCTATCACTCCAGCTCACTGGGAAAGAATGCAAACAGTCCCAGGAATGAAATACTCAGGAAGGTTGTTTTGCTTGGTAAGAGCTATTTTATTTTAAATGACAAAATTTCCTCCAGACACGTAGAAAGCATTACATTCTTAGTCTGTGAGTTTCTCATCTTAAGGAAAGATGTGATGTTTTATATGAGCAAAGAAAAAGTAAGAGAGAGAGAGAGAAAGAGAGAGAGAGAGAGAGAGAGAGAGAGAGAGAGAGAGAGAGGAAGTTACATCAGTGATAAAAATGTGCTGAGCAAAACCTTTCTCCTTCAGTTGGCCTTTAAAGGAATGCTCATTATTTTGAACAAATTTATGTGGTCATGCTGCATTCTCCAGGAACAAATATAGTTCATGTAAAGACCTGTTCAGAAGGACATCTAGAAAGCCAACAGCGTGAAGGGACTAGAAACATATTACAGAAGACACCAAGTTGAGTCCATTGAATCAAAAAAAAAAAATCTCAGGAACAAAATTTCAGAAAATAGACTTGTATTTTTTCTCCCATTCTAAGAAGTGAATGTGAGAAATATTCTATATTGTTATATAAGCAGTTATTTTTTTCTTTGAATAAAAACCAATCAATGATGCATGTAAGAAAAAAATGTGTGAAGACAGTTACAATTGCAAAATTTTCTGTTTCAATTATCAGTAAACTGTCATAATTGTAATGGGGATTTTGAGTTTTTGATTTCTGAACCTAGAAATATTTCTCATTCCTGCTACAAGATAAGGAGAAAGCACATGATGAAAACTTATGTCTTTTGATTATGGTGACAAAATACAGTTCTAAAGGGTTTCCATGTCTTTTAAACATGGATAATGTGCCTTTTTCCAAGATCACCACATCTCACATTCAACTGCACATAACAGTGATTTCCAGTTTTTTATGGCTGCAATTCCTTCCTTGACCTAAATCCCTAGGTCTATAATTGGGAAGTTAGATGCTATATGCTTTTCTGAATACACAGTTTTAATAATTCTGGATCTTTTGAAGATTCTTAGAATAAATAAACTTTGTTCTGAGCGTATGGTATACAGAAATATCTGGACACACAATAATGATGTTATATGATGTTTACTTTTGAACAATATACTACATAGTTTTGAATTCTAGTCTGGTCCATATTTATAATGCAAATCATAGTTCTAATGATGCTAAAGAATAGCTTGTGTCTATAAGTATTTAAAAAAGGAGGCCATTAGACTGAGGTGTCTCCAATGCCTCGGCAGCCTACATAAGCGAACCCAAGCCTAAGCCAACGTCAATGCACTGGAATCCAAGAAAATGAAACTTAGTAACAACCAATCACAAACAGTCAACTAGGTGTACCCAAAAAAGGCAACTGCTTAAGGTATCACCAGTCAAATCATGTCTCAGCTTTAGTTCAGCATCTCCTTGCTCCTTGCCTCTTGCTCCTTTCGGTGGAGTTCTCCTAACAACTTCTGGCTTGGTGCTGTTTGATTTGAATTAATGTATGCTCAGATAAACTCTTGAAAAGTTGTAATGTGCCTCAGTTTACTTTGTAACAAGTGTAACCAATGACATTTTTCTTGAAATCAAAACTAGGAAAGTGGTTGGAACAATTGTTCTTAGAGTTTTTAGTTGACTCCTGATCTAAGAAACATCAACCTGTCCCAAATCAAGGAGACATAAGGTAGTAGAGGAATGTTGGGGTCATGAGACACTCCAAAAATAGTTGACTACCTTTTTTTGCTAGTTCAGACACTGACTGTGTCCATCAAATCCTGATGACACATACACACAAAGACTTTATTATAGGCATTCTAAATTTCACATGGACTTCATAAAGTGTCTAAATAAAGTTGTTTTTAAATTGAATCTTCTAAATTGCTTTTACTTCAAAAAAAAGCCCTTCCTTGTCCCCTTTCAATATGAGAGAGTCCATTTTAATTCTCCTTCTTACCAAAGTTTAGCAGATACCCAAAGAGGCTATTAAAATGCTTATGTAATTGATGAAAGAAATTGAAGACGACACAAATGGATGGAAAGATATACCATGTTCTTGGATTGGGAGAATCAATATTGTGAAAATGACCATACTACCCAAGGCAATCTACAGATTCAATGTAATCCCTATCAAACTACCAATGGCATTTTTCATAGAACTAGAACAAAACATTTTACAATTGGTATGGAAACACAAAAGACCCCGAATAGCCAAAGAAATCTTGACAAAGAATGGAGCTGGAGGAATCAGGCTCCCTGACTTCAGACTAATACTACAAAGCTACAGTCATCAAAATGTATGGTACTGGCACAAAAACAAACATATAGATCAATGGAACAAGATAGAAAGCCCAGAAATAAACGTATGCACTTATGGTCAATTAATCACAACAAAGCAGGCAAGAATATACAATGGAGAAAAGACAGTCTCTTCAACAAGTGGTGCTGGGAAAACTGGACAGTTACATGTAGAAGAATGAAATTAGAACATTTTCTAATGTCATATACAAAAATAAACACAAAATGGATTAAAGACCTAAATGTGAGACTGGATAATATAAAACTCCTAGAGGAAAACATAGGCAGAACACTCTGACATAAACTGCAGCAATAGTTTTTTGGATCTGTCTCCTAGAGTAATAGAAATAAGAACAACAACAAAAAAAAAACTAATGGGACCTAATTAAACTTAAAAGCTTCGGCACAGCACAGGAAACCATAAACAAAGCAGAAAGATAACCTACAGAATGGAAGAAAATATTTGCAAACAATGTTACGGACAAGAGATTAATTTCAAAAATATCCAAAGAGCTCATATAGCTCAATATCAAAAAAATCAAACAACCCAATCAAAAAATGGACAGAAAATGTAAATAAACACTTCCCCAAAGAAGACATACAGATGGCGAAAAGGCACATGAAAAGATTCTCAACATTGCTAATTATCAGAGAAATGCAAATCAAACTACAGTGAGGTATACTTTACACCAGTCAGAATGGCTATCATCAAAATGCCTATAAATACTAAATGCTGGAGAGGGTGTGGAGAGAAAGGAACCCTCCTACACTGTTCGTGGGAATGTAAATTGGTACAGTAACTATGGAGAACAGAATGGAGGTTCTTTAAAACACTAAAAATAGAGTACCATATGATCCAGTGATCCTACTCTTAGGCATATATCCAGAGAAAACTCTAATTTGAAAAGATACATGCACCCCAATGTTCACAGCAGCACTACTTACAATAGCCAAGGCATAGAAGCAACCTAAGTGTCCACTGACAGATGAATGGATAAAGAAGATGTGGTATATATACACAATGGAATATTACTCAACCATAACAAAGAATGAAATAATGCCATTTGCAGCAACATGGATAGACCTAGAGATTATTACACTAAGTGAAGTAAGTCAGACAGAGAAAGATAAATATATGGTATCACTTATATGTGGAATCTAAAAAAATGATACAACTGAACTTATTTACAAAACAGAAATAAAATCACAGACAGAAAACAAACTTATGGTTACCAAAGGGGAAAAGGGGGGAGGGATAAATTAGGAGCTTGGGATTAAAATATACACACAAATATATATAAACTAGGTAACCATCAAGGGTCTACTGTGTAGCACAGGGAACTATACCCAATATCTTGTAATAACCTATAATGGAAAAGAATCTAGAAAAGAATATATATATATATATATATGTGTATGTGTATATATATATATATATATACGTATATATATATATATACACATATATATATATATATACGTGTATATATATATATATCTGAATCACTTCGCTGTACACCTGAAACTAACACAACATTGTAAATCAACTATATTTCAATAAAAATTAAAACAATAAATAAAATGCTTATGTAAACTCACTCTGCCCCTGTAAGAAGCATACACATGACTGAATATATTTTTTCTAATTTAAATATATTCTTCAAAGAATTTTTATTGAGGGGGACTCATTTCAACTTCTTGGCATTTGGGGTGTTTCCTGTGACCCTACCTTTCTCTTGGCTAGTTAATCACTCATCAATCCTGTGTCATCTGCCATCAAAATCCACAGATAAAGTGGGAATTTGATTAACTGCACAGAGCATAGTTATTCACAGTACTCATGATGTTAACTAATGTATCTATAAAGTCTAAGTCTAAAGAGTAGAACTTAAAAAAGTATCTATCTGGACCCAATTGTTTTTAAAAAGTGCTAAGGCAGTTCAAAGAGCAGAATAGTTAGAAATGTTCAAAATGTCAAGGCAGGGTTTTGAAGTGGCCCAAACCACACTTGAAACTCCGTCTACCCTTCCAATTTCTACTTAATAAGGAAAAATAGAAAGAGTGAAATCTTTGGTCCATTTCTTTTTGTCAAAGTAGGCAAAGATCATTTAAAATCTGGATAATAACTCTTCTAGATTTTAAATCAAGAAATGAAATCCCTCCACCATAGCCTCCTATATAATGTGAGACGTCGCAGTATGACAAGTACAATTAGATATGTTAGAAGGTTCAGTGTATTAAGGTACATGGTGATCTGAAAAAATTCACTGACCTTTCTAATTAGTATTATAGTAGTCCAGTTGATAAACAAATGGACCTCACTGCTAATAATCACATTACCAAGTTAAAAGAAAAGTGTTTAAACGATTTCTTTCACAAATATAGACTTTCCAAATCAACATAACTGCATAGGCATGAACCAGTAAAGAGTGGACAAAAATTAGAAAATTGTATTATATTAAAATTAGAGCAATTCCTAAAGCCTCCACTTACTTTATACTTGGAAATGATGAGCATTGATCTTAGTTTCAGATAAAACCCACCATCCTAGGTACTATTTCCTTTTTCTTTACAAGTTAAACTTTTTAAAACCAATGTCAGCAATTTTACATCCTCTCTTGCACCTGGAAAAGTGCTATTTCAGACTTACAGGTTACCCTTCACTTTTCTACTCATTTCACTTCTTAGCTCTATGTGAAAAGTTGGGGAAAATATTCTTTCCAATAAGTATACCTTTGGTATACTCCTTGTTTATCCATTTGGCTGTGGCCATACAGTTTCCTGGATTTAAGTCACTCCCAAGATGTTAAAATTATGAAGATCTTTACACTACAGACTGTGCTCTTTGAATGATGAGAAGGGCAACAATTCTAAAAGTGTTTCCAAAAGCAGCACTGACTTCTGGTGGGCAGAATATTGAGTAACATTCCAATGGGAAGACAAAATTTCCTTTCAAACAAATTTAAATATCATTTGGTTAAGACATAGCATTAAGATATGACATGTTATAAAAGGATTTTGACAAGTGATTTTAATTTTTAGGGAAGATCAAATAATAGAAGCAAAGTACCAATAAAGCGGTCAGTGAAATATTTAAAAACTCAATTCTGCCAACAAACAAGCAATATTGATGAGTACATTTTTTAAAATTTCAGCTCTATTAAGGTATAATTGAAGTATAAAATTATAAGATATTTAAAGTGTACAATGTGGTGATTTGATATACATACACATCATGATAGGATACCCCCTTAATCTAGTTAATTAACACATCTATCACCTCACTTATCTTTTTTTTAGTGAAAATATTTAAGTTCGACTCTCTCAGCAAATTTCAGACATACAAAAAGTGTTATCAACTATAGTCACCATGTTATACATTAGATTCTCAGACTCTGTCTTGTAGCTGAAAGTTTGTACCCTTTCACCAACCTCTCCCTATTTCCCCCACCACCCAACCCCTGACAACCAGTTTTCTACTCTCTGTTTCTATGAGTTTCATTTTATTTTTAATTAATTAATTATTTTATTTTTTGGCTGTGTTGGGTCCCCGTTTCTGTGCGAGGGCTTTCTCTAGTTGCGGCAAGCGGGGGCCACTCTTCATCGCGGTGCGCGGGCCTCTAACTATCGCGGCCTCTCTTGTTGCGGAGCACAGGCTCCAGACACGCAGGCTCAGTAGTTGTGGCTCACGGGCCCAGTCGCTCCGTGGCATGTGGGATCCTCCCAGACCAGGGCTCGAACCTGTGTCCCCTGCATTGGCTGGCAGATTCTCAACCACTGTGCCACCAGGGAAGCCCTCATTTTATTTAAAAAAAAGATTCCACATATAAGTGATATCATGCAGTATTTGTCTTTCTTTGTCTGGCTTATTTCACTTCACATAATGTCTTCAAAGTCCATCCATGCTGTCCCATATGGCAGTATTTCCTTCTTTCTCATGGTTAAATATGACATTGTGTACATATACCACATCTTTATCCATTCATCCATCTATGGACACTTAGGTTGCTTCCATATCTTGACTATTGTGAATAATGTTGTAATGAACATGGGAGTGCTGATATCTCTCCAATATCCTGTTTTAATTTCCTTTGGATATACCCCCAGAGGTGGGATTGCTGGATCATATGGTAGTTCTACTTTTAATTTTTTGACCAAACTCCATACTGTTTTCCATAGTGCCTTCACCAGTTTACATTCTCACCAACAGAACACAAGAGTTTTCTTTTTCTATATCCTCACCAACACTTGTCATCTGTTGTCTTTTTTAGGATAGCCATTCTAACAGGAGTGAGGCGAAATCTCATTGTGGTTTTGATTTCCACAGGAGTGAGGCGAAATCTCATTGTGGTTTTGATTTCCACTTCCATGATGATTAGTGATGTTGAGCACTGTTTCATGTACCTGTTGGCCATTTGTATGTCTTGTTTGGAAAAATATCTGTTTGGTTCCTCTGCCCATATTTTAACTGGATTTCTAAGGGTTTTTTGTTGTTGTTGTTATTGAGTTGTATGAGTTTTTTTATATTTTTTGAATATTAACCCCTTATCAGACAAATGATTTGCAAATATTTTCTCCAACTCTGTAGATTGTCCTTTCATTTTTTGATGATCTTTTTAGTTGATGTAGTCCTGCTAATTATTTTTGCTTTCATTGCTTTTGCTCCGTGTATGTTTTTATGTGCTTAGCATTTTATTTGGTATTGTGGAGTATTCAGAGGTTTTGACACAATCATTGCCCTTAAACAGTTTACATTTGGGGAGAAAACTAATAAACATAGAGCAAGTAAAAGATGAAATAAGAATGTAAATGTGTCATTAACAATATGTGCACTAGGAGATCAGAAGAGGAACAAATAGAAAATCATTTGTAAGAGCTGTCGGGGAATGATTCATGGTGGAAGGACTTGAACTGGACTCTGAGTTGGACTCACGAAAGACTGGGGAGGAGTTATTAAAAGGAGGAGGACTGGAATGAGCAGAGGCCATAAAGAGCCCAGTGTGCTGGGTAAGAGGAGATTTTTGAGGATACTGGTTTGCATGGAGAAAGGCTGCATGTGGGAAGTAGAAGGACATTAGAATGGAAAGGGAGAGTGGAGCTAGACATAGTTCAAAGAGGATTATAAATCTATGTGATATGTAATGAAGGACTACTGTCTTTTCTTTAATACAACTTAAGCCATAAATTTTAAAAAGCCAGCTTCAAATTTTTTGTGGGACTCTTTAAAAATATTCCTTAAATTGGAGCCTGTCTGGAAAATAATCTAAAATTAGTACTTACTTATACCCTAAGTTCTAAATTTTTGTTAATGAATGGGATGATTTTTGCCTGTGTCAGTATCTTATTCTAGTAGCATAAATTATGCTGTCTAATACTGCAGGGTACTTTATGATGTTATTAAAATCTGTTGGAGAATTACTCTAACCATATTCTTACAGAGCCTAGAGTTATATATAGACTCAACACAAATTTGTATATCCACTCTGTTAGTCATTAATTTCTTCAGTCAACATTTACTGAGCACTGTCTCTGTGTCAAGTGCTCTATTGGGCACTGAGGATGCAGAAAAAAGAAACAGTCCATGACTTCAATGAGTCCAGTGGAAGAGATAAACATATACACAGATTAAAAACTGTGTACGACAGAGGGAAACGTCGACTGTGTCAACTCTTATTAATAAGGTGGTTTTATTTTCAGCAACTTCTTATCAGAGATCAAAGTAATACAAAAGACATAGGTATTTCAGGATGTGACAAGAGCAGTGTTTCTATAAAAGCTATTGCCCATTGTTGGTTACCAAAATGTCACAGCATCAGAATGCACAGGAGGTTTGAGCTGCTTGACCTTGAAGCCTCTGTACAGGCAGCGATAGTGGGCAGTGCACGTGGAAGGAACGGATGTGCCCTAGACACCTGTTTCAGTCTTGGAAGAAAATGATAACAATGGGTTACATGCTCTTCTGCCCCCAGAAACTTCTGAAAAACGTTTGCTGCTGTAACTGATGGGCTGCTGTTAGCCTTAGTGGCACCAAAGGAGGGAAGGTCTGAATAAGCAAACAAACTCTGTGGTATTGTTCCTTTAGACTATCTTTACCCTCTCTCAGTCTCATTAAATGGGGTAACTTATGATGATATAGATTTAGTTCCAGGGCCTCTCACGCTCAAGTTATCTTACCACATGGTTACTGAGGCTGGTATTTTAATGGACTCAAATCCTTCCATTAGAGATAAAACCAAAGTCCTGAATGATGTACATTACTGAAATTCATTCACACCCAGGTAAAGTGGAATCCATCAACCACACTTTAAAGGCTGGTATCGAGTTCTCTTCTGTTTACACAACAGGGGAAGGTTAGAAAGCAGCTGGAGTGTGCCAAGGCAGGTCAAGAATGTGGAAGCTGAGGGCTGTGAAAAGGGAGTATGAATTTCATTAACTTCATAGTTTGGTTTGAGATTGACCACGCAACTCTGAGTGTACGTAAGTCAACGTTGTTCATAGAAGCTGAGCACTGTGTGCAGCTGGATCCTACCCGTTACACACAGATGACGTCACTTTGCAGAAGTCAGTGTGCTATCCATGATTATAAGGATTTTGTTTGCTTTTTTTAAACAAAGGAGTGTTGTTAATTTAAGATGATTTCCAGACAAAGAACAATGTTAAGGTGGAGCCTCCAACGAGGACCACTTGAGTTCAAATCTTGGATCCTTTTCTTTCAGGCTGTGTGATCTTGAGCATGTAGCTTGACCAGTCTGTGCCCAAGTTCTCATATGTAAAAAGGGATGAGAATACTACCTAACTCAGAGGGTTGCTGTGATAGTTAAAAGAGAAAATACAAAAATGGCTCTTCATACATAGAAAGCTCTCAATTCATGGCTATTATAATTATTTTCTATACAGAACTGAAAAATGTCATCCAAAGTCACTGAATTGACTTAGCTGAGACAAAAGTAGGCATGCTCTGCTAAAAAAGGAAACTGGGCAACTTAGTAGCATAATTAGACATCTACATCACATTCTGCAGGCTATTCTGGAATATTTTGCATATTTATGAGTCATGAAATAGGATATCATCAGTATTTAACCCTAGAAATCTCTGAAAGATGTGCTAGCATCATGGGGACTTTGCTGAAGACTGTCAAAACGAGCTTCCTAAATATTTATATCAAAGTATCCAAATGGTAGAGGAGATGGAAGGTAGGTTGAGATACAGCCCAAAGGGGGCCCTGGCAAGGAGAAATTTCTTTTATGTCTCCTTTGTGTTACACACTAACAGATATCTGCCTAAATACAGAAAGTCTCCACAAAAAATTCAAAGATAGATGCTCCAGGAAGTGTTACCTTGTTCATCCTGGGATATCATCCACTGGCAATCCTGGCATGGCTTCCCAGAGATTCAGTTACTCTAATTTGAGAAGCATAATACCAGGAGATATAAACAGAATTCCAATTAGCATGCTGCCACTGATATAGGTCACACAAATTATTTAAGTAAGTAAGAGGCACTTACTTGAGTGCCAAGAAGCACTCAAGATAAACCTTGAGAATTCTGATTCTCCGATCGTTTACATCTGTATTAACAATTTGAAAAAAATTAAAATGTAATTCAGTGTACTTTTTATTTGCTGAATTTTATATTTTTTAGTTTATTCAGAAGGTATACCTGATTCTCAAAATAACTTAAAGTCATCATATTGATCTTCAATTAGTGCCTCAGGTTGCCCAAATTACCCTTGTTAAAATTTTCAGGTTTTCATATAAAGAATGCTTTACAGTATATCACTTAAAAAATATAATTTGTTTCTTTGTTAACATTTTTTAGCTGATCACTTTTGGCCATGGGAAGGACAGGGAGATGTGGAAAATACCTAAAAGAAATAAACAAACCCAATAAAGCTTTAACATTCTTCTACAAAACAGGAAAAAAAAAAGACTAGCCAACAATAGCATAAAACTCTGATGTGCCATGCTCAAATAGGGAGTAAAGCTATTTAAGAAAGTACTGATTATAACAATTTATATATTTATCTAGCTCTTTTGATGGATCCTTCTCATATTTTTCAATGAAAATGTTAAATATCTGCTCTGCTTAGTTGGACCTTTCTCAATGCCTTGTGGAATTATTCAGGGTATGCAGTATCTCTGTGGGCACATAAAAGTTCTTGGATAATTACCATCAGTTATTTCAAAATATAAAAATGGACTAGTTTAATTACAGAGAAAATTCATGCATATCATTTTGGCAGTGGTACGAGGGTAAAAATAGTCTCTTTCCACAGTAACCAAATATAGCAAGGAAATTCTAATTGAATCACATGTGTTACATGGACTTGAGCCACACTGTTTTGGGTCAGGGACATTTATTTCCATCACCTTTTAAAAAATAAAGTATCACATTACAGTTAAATTCCAAAGGTGTTTCTTCCCCATGAATCAAAATTAAGTAAAATTAATTTATCAAAACAACTATATGGACTTCTGGATAAACATGTTGAGTTAAACACACAGGTTTATCATTGCTTCAACCCAGAGCCCCACTAAACTATCACTGAAGGAATATAAACAAGCATAAAGCAATGAGGATAAAAAATAAGAAAAGAGACGATTAAAATAGATGAGAAATGGTGTAGAACTGAACCATCCTTCTAGTTCCTCAGACTGAAAACCTTAGCATCATCCATGACTCCAACTCTCTTGAGATAATACTTATGTCCAATCCATGAGGGAATCCTGTTAGATCTACCATCAAAATATATTCAGAATTTAGCCATTTTTTCACCACTTCCACTGCTATCACACTAGTAAAGGCCACCATTATCTCTTGTCTAGATTACTGCAGGGATCTCTTCCCTGGCCTCTCTTGACTGACTGCTGTCCATTCTTAGCATAGCGGCCATTGTTTCTTTTAACAATGTCAGATCTTCTAATGACATCAGTCATGTTTAAACACTCCACTGTCCCCTTGCCTCTTAAGAGGAGGTTCCTAATTTTCACAACAGCCCACAATGCCCTACCTGGTCTGGATTTCTCTGCCTGACCTGCCCTACTACTTTTGCCCTTGCTAACCTGCTTGGTCCATACTTGCCTCCTGCCTCCAACATACTAGCTGTACTGCTGCCTCAGGTTTCATGTGCTGCTCCTTTTGCCTGGGGTACCCTTCTCCCCAGGGTTACACAATTCAAATGCTACCTGTAACTTCACTTTCTCGTTGATACATTTTCCAACACGCCTAAAGTCCAATCCCAATCTTTACATATCTAATATCCATTAACCCACTGCATTTTTTTTTCCATAGCATTTATCACTCTCCAATATACTATATAATTTACTTATTGTGTGTATTATCTGTCTCATCTAGTAGAATGTAAGCTTCTGGGAGCAGGGGTTTTTGACCATTTTTTATCTCCACTGTATCACCTATACCTATAATACCTGAGCTACTAGGTGTTCATAATAAGCTTGCCAGATAAAATACAGGACCACCAGTTAACTTTGAATTTCAGATAAAGAGAAAGTAATGTTTTAGTATAGGTGTGTTCCATGCAGTATTTGGAACATACTTACTCTAAAAAAAATCTGTTATTCATCTAGAATTCAAATTTAACTGAGTGTCCTATGATTTTATTTGCTAAATCTGGCCATCCTAACTCAAAAACATTTGTCAAATGAATGAATAAGAATTTTGGAGGCTGGAAAGCAGAGGGGATAATGGTAAATAATTTAGCAATTTACAGATCATTAAATACTAAACGTCAACAGAACTAGGGTAAAGGAGGACAGGTATGAGGAAGCCAGTAAGAAAGAAAACTAAGAACCCTGGAAACCGTGTGAGGAATTCAAGGCATCCGGTGCTCTTAAAGTGGGGGTTACAAACTGCATGGGGGCAGAGACTGGGGAACTAAAAATGGGAAGGTTAGATTGAAATCTTTAAAAGAAAAGTTAGACATTTAAAATCACCCACATGTTGACCAAACAGATGACTGCCTCTATTTTACTCAAGCACAAAACTAAAATTTTACCTTTTGGAGAAAATGAATAATAAAGGTACAGTAGACAAAACAACTTAACAGCAATTTGGATAAAATGTAACAGAAATTTATTATCAAAACTCTTAGCAAACTAGCAATAGACAGAGACATCCTTAACGTGATAATGGATGGCTACAAAATCTACAGTAAACAAAATACTTACTGGTGAAATACAGAAAACCTACCCCAAAGTTTGGAAATAAAACTAGAGTGTTTGCTAAAACCACAACTATTCATTATCCAGTTAAATAATGAAAGGAGAAATAAGAAAACATACAAGAACTGGAAAACCTGATTGTGAATATAGAAAATTTAAATGTTTATAGATAAACTGATAGAATTAATAAGTGAATTTAGCAAGGTTCCTGGATATAAAAGTCACTTATATTTACATATGTTAACAAAAACAGATGGAAATGTAATTTTTTAAAAAGTGATAACATTTATGAAAGCATAAAGTCTAAATATATAGGAATAAATCTAAGAAAAGATGTATAATACTTCTATACAATACTACAAAATATTATTGAGAGAAATATAAAAGATTTCAATAAATATTCAGTGATTGACAGAACTGATACTATAAAACTTTCAATATCCTCAAATTAATTTTCAAATTCAATAAAATCCAAATAAAATATAACAGGTATTTCAACAGAAATTGAAAAACTGGACTAAAATTTACATGAAAACACAAGAGGTCAAGAACAGTTAAACAATTCTTGAAGAATAACAAAGTTGGAGAACTCACACTACCAGATTTCAAGATTTATTGTGAGGTTGCAATAATTAAAACAATGTGGTATTGATGCAAAAACAAATATATCAATGGAACAGAAAAGGGAATCTAGAAACAGTAGGTCAAGTATATGGTCTCTTGATTTATGACAATAAACAAAAATCAGTTTCATGTGAATTGAAATGTATAAATATGAAATGCAAAGCAATAAAGATTCAAGGAGGTAACATGAAAGAATACCTTCATGAATTAAGAAGGGCAGATTTCTTAAACAGGACAAAAAAAGCATTCCCCATAAAGGAAAATAATGAAAAATTGTACTTCATTAAAATTAACTTTTTCATTAAAACAACATTAAGACAGTGAAAAGTCACAGAGTGGAAGAAGATATAGGCAACACATATATTTGATGAAGATCTCATGTCCAGAATAGAAAAAGAACTCAAAAATAAAGAAAAATACAACTCAAAAAACCTTCTTCATTAGACCAATTTCCTCCACTGAAGAGGATAGCCAAATGGCCAATAAGCATATGGGAAGGTATTCAAAGTAATTAACCAACAGGAAGATTCCAGTTAAAACAGTGAGTTACTACTACTCATTCATCAGAATGGCTACTATTAAAACAAACAAACAAAGAAGCAAACAAACATGACAACACCAAGGGTTGGGGAGAATGTGGAGCAACAGCAACTTTTCCTACGTTGCTGATGGGAATGTAAATGAGGACAACCACTTTGGAAAACGTGTATACCCTAGCAATTCCACTCAGCTACATATCAAATGGAAATGAATACATATGTTCACTAAGAGACATATAGAAGAATGCTCATAGCAGCTTTATTTGTGACGGTCCCAAATTAGAAACAACCCTATCATCCGTCAACAAATAGAATGGGTAAATGGCAGTCGAATTAAAAGAAAAACAAAAAAAAAACCCTACTGTACACACAGAAATGGGTAATGCTCACAAATGTGATGTTGTGCAAAAATATTTACAGACAAAAGAGTATATATATATATATACTGTATGATTCCATTTACCTAATATTCAAAAACAGGCAAAGCTAATCCATCAAAGATAATAGAAGTCAGGGTAGTGGCTCTCCCAGGTAAGTAGGGTATTGCTTTTAGAGAGGATAAGAAGGTGGCTGGGCTCTGATGCTATCTGTCTTGATTTAGGTGGTAGTTATAGGCATATGTTTAATTTGTAACAACTCATCAAGCTGTACACTTATAATTTGTGCATTCTTCTGTATATGTATTATATTTAAGTAAACATTTTACAAGTGAAAAAGCATTTTTGAACAAGAAAGAAAGAAGGAATATTTCCAGGGTCCAACCAGGGTAAGGAAGCAGTTAGTGGAGAGATAAATGAAGGTTGAAATTAAATCTTCCCCTGTGGGTATTTGCTGATCCCAGGAACCTAAAGACCCCTGAGTTTTAATTTAGATACTTGGCAAAGTGGTGAGTTAAAATATAGATCCTGGCCATAAAGTTGGACCCTCAGGGCTGGGGCAGGAGAGGGTGTCTAGAAAATATTTATCTCCTGGCAAAGAGAAATGTCAAGAAAACTTCCTGGTCTTTGTCTAGACTTTGGGGAAAAATATTCAAAACTACAGGATTGGGGTTCAAATTTAAACTACCTGTGGGGTTTGAGAAAGCTCAAGATAAAGAATTAAAGCTCAAGGTAAGGAATTATCACTGCATAAATAATGTCCCCTATTGCTTAGCTGAAGTAAACAGTATCCTATCTGGAAGAATATACACTCAGTTCAGGTGTCACACAATGATCATAAATTAAATTCTAAAGATAAGCTCAAAATTTTAAATTTTAAAAGAATCACATGAGAAAACAAGCTATCATACACTCTCGATATCATTTTTCCACTTAAAGTCTAAGTAAAGAAAATTGAAGTCTAAAATTTATAGGTAAATTTCAAATATTGATCTATAAATCTTTAATGGATGTAGGTGGCAACTGTTTTATGCCATGTTTTTAAGTGATGTGTGGGAAACTGGTTTCTTTTCAGGGCTAAAAAATGAAAAGGATGAGTCAAATATATAGAAGACTGATACAACTCAACTGAATAATTCTAATAATATGGATCCTATTTATTAGGTATATGGAGTTTGGAAGTCTTGATATGTTACAGCTAAGAAGCAAAATACCTGGCCAAATGAAAAGGCAAGTTCATTAGGAAGGTGACCACGCAATGAAAGGTAAAATTATATATTCTTGGTTCTCATTTACATTTCTACTCTATAGAACTAGTCATTACAGGGACTCAAACTTCACAAATAATTGTGAATGACTTTATGATACCTCTAGGAAACACAGAGAGCCACTCTACATGGTCCCCTCTTTCCACTTTCTATGCGAATAGGCTTGCAAACATCCAAGCTAACAGAAAGTGACCAAAATAAGTAGTACCAGTAAAGTTGCTTAGATGCTAGGAATAATCATCCATAAACTGTTCTCGGTTCAGCATGAATAACCATAGATACACACAATGCAACACAGAAAGCTAAAATTGTGCATTATAAAGATAGCAGGGCTTTTGAAAAGTTCAAACAGCTGTGCGATACACTTAGCCACTGGGTCACGACTGTTTTATACCATGAGGTCTTGTTTTTATTCCCCTGCTAATAATTCAAGACTGTGTTGGTCTTCTATCTATAATTTGTGCTGTCTTAGTCACATACACAAGGTAACTAAAAGTAACATTATTCTACATTAAACAAATGACTACTTTTTATTTTCCAAGGTTTTAAAATGTCTGGGGATAAAGATTTCAACTCAGGAATAGTATAGGTTTCTACCTAGAACTCAAAATTCTTCCTGAAAACTCTAATTTCCTTTTGTTCTTGATTTGTAAAAGTCTTCAATGTTTTTAACTCTGCATCAAAGGATTTTGTATGCAGCCAAATATATGATATTTAATGCCAAAGTAAAAAGTAAGCTGAATTAATTTCTCAAATCCCAATTCTTAAAAGTTAAAGCTGAAAGTTCATTAGAAAATCAGTTTTGAGAACTGTTAAGCCCGATCAATTTCAAAATAATTTGAATATTCTGTGCATTCAAAGCTCCTCTACTATGATTCAGTACTGTATTAAGATTATTGGATTTAAAGATCAGATGGCAACTTTTTACCCACTGCTTTACAAATTAATGTTAATGTAATTGTAAGACAGGATAAATCATGGATAATTCTGTTCCTAGGAATTACTCCAGCAGGACTTGGGGAACAGACACACTTTCATACAGACAAGTTATTTTATACTACTTTTAAAAACAATATATAAAGAGGTGGGGGAGGGAGAGAGCAAGAGAGTACACTATTATTTAGGTAGGTATATGGATATAACAGAGAATGGATAATATACAAAATGTCCTTGACTTCACGATGGTTTGATTTAATGATTTTTCAACCTTAAAATGGTGCAAAAGCGATACACATTCAGTTGAAACTGTACTCAAATTTTGAATTTTGAACTTTTCCTGCTCTGGCGATATTTGGTCCAATACAGAGCTCTCATGATGCTGGGCATCGGCAGTGAGCTGCAGCTCCCAGCCAACCACACAGTCATGAGGGTAAACAACCGATACACTTACAACCATTCTGTACCTACACAACCATTCTGTTTTTAACTTTCAGTACACATGAGATAGTCAACACTTTATTCTAAAATAAGCTTGTGTTAGATGATTTTGTCCAACTATAGGCTAATGTAAGTGTTCTAAGCATGTTTAAGGCTAGGCTAGGCTAAGATGTTCTGGTAGGTTAGGTGTATTAAATGCATTTTTAATTAATGATATTTTCAACTTAACGATGGGATTTATTGGGATGTAACTCCATCGTAAATTGAGGAAGATCTGTGTATATAAATAAAATTTTGTATTTGCTTTCTGATTGGGCCAGAATTCCAATATGTTTCAGCAATGCAAAACCTCTGTTCAATCCTGTAAGCACATTCTTGCTAGGTCTCATGGAATCTCGCCTTACTCAAACTTGGCTCACCCCCAGCCAAAGAGCCATGGTAAATCCTTTTACAAATTTTTGGTTCCCACCTCTGTGCAGCTTCCTCTTCTCTGGTACCCTGCATTACAAATTCCAGCTCAGGCAGACTCAAACTCCAATCTCTGCCTCCAAAGCTCAGCAAGACTGTGTGTCTATTTGTCTATATGGATTCCCCATCCCTGTACTGTGGCAAGAATCTACTACCCAGGATAAAAAAAAAAAAAAAGGAAAAGAAAACAACACAACCTGGAAAAATAGTAGGGCTCACCTTGTGTCTTTCCTTTATTTCAATGATTATAGTCCTGTGATGCCCATTCTTCAATGCTTAGAAACAGCTGTCTCACATATTTTCTTGTTTTATAGTTGTTTTTAGCAAGAGGCAATTCATTACTGGTTGCTATGTCATGGCTGAAAATCTCCTGTGCTTAACTACTGATTTTATTTAATAGTTACAGGAATATTAATGCTTTCTGTCCCTTCCTAAGTCAATTGAGTTTTTCCAAGAATTTTTTTATTACACTTAACTTTTCCTATTTCCTGGCAAAAAGTTGCTTATAACATCTTCTTGTTTTCACTTCAATGTCTGCAGCATCCATGCATTCCTAATATTTTTTGGTGACTTCTCTCTTTTTCTTTTTTTAAAAATTTTTATTGGAGTATAGTTGATTTACAATGTTGTGTTAGTTTCAGGTGTACAGCAGAGTGAATCAGTTATACTAATACATATAGCCGCTCTTTTTAAGATTCTTTTCTCATATAGGTCATTACAGAGTGTTGAGTAGAGTCCCCTGTGCTAAACAGTAGGCTCTTACTGGTTACCTATTTTATATATAGTAGTGTGTATATGTCAATCCCAATCTCCCAATTTATACTTCCCTTTTTTTCTTGATCAATTTTGTCAAAGGTTTGTCAAATTTATTAGCCCTTTCAATGAACTAATCTTTTCTGCTGTTGATCCTCTGTGTTGAATGTTTCTCTATACTTAGTATTTTCTGCTCTTATCGTTATTGTTTCTTTCCATTTTCTTTGGGTTAATTTTTCTGTTCTTCATGACTATGCATAGTTCATTAGCAATTCAGATTGTCATTTCTTTGGCAGTATATGATTGTTCATGTGAAAAGTCATATTGGGTACACTATACATGAAGGCAGAGACATCTGTTTATCTTTGTATTTCTAAGGCCTAGTACATAGTAGGTCCTCAGATAATGTTTGTTGCTTTAAGGATCTGAAAAGTACATTTTAATACGACTAGTTCTCGGGAAAATACAAAACATTTGATCCATGTTACAAAGTTTACTCATGATATAATCTTTAAGAAATCACTGGGGTTGTCCAAAGTCATGCTGTGAAATAACATATGGCATCAATATTGGTCCGCTCTTAAAGCACATCATTGTCTAGGTCAATGGATATTCAACAGTGTTGAATTTGTTTACAATAACTCCAATTTTTTTCTGAACTCTCTCTCAAGTTCTTAAAAGGTAAAGCAGCTAAATCATGCATTTTTAATATATTTTTTCCTTCTAGCCTTCTTCTGATTTCACTTAGATTTGTGGGCAATATCTGAAAAATTGGAACCCACAAGTAACTTTAAATAACATTAAGAAATGAAGAGTTTATCTAATAAATTGGTCATTAAAGAAATTAACTGGGACTTCCCTGGGGGAGCAGTTGTTAAGACTCTGCACTCCCAATGCAGGGTGCCCGGGTTTGATCCCTGATCAGGGAACTAGATCCCACATGCATGCTGCAACTAAAAGTTCACATGCTGCAGCTAAGGAGCCAGCGAGCCACAACTAAGGAGGCTGCCTGCCACAACTAAGACCCAGCACAACCAAATAAATAAATAAATATAAAAAAAGAAAAATTAAAAAAAAAGAAATTAACCTGTTGTCATGTCATTTATTATTAACTATTACTAACAATCAGATTTTGATTTTTACAAGAAGGTGCCTATAAAGTCACCCTGAATGTTAGGTGTATATAGTTCATGTCTACCTTATGTCAAGTACAACATAAAAATATAGAATATTTGACAACTAATTTTTGAAATACTGTGAAGGGAGAGATTGAAAATGTAGACCATGGACCCCAGGACTCAAATATCTTCTCTTGTCTATCTTATTTCCAAATCTTTCCATCCTTTACCTGTTAATGAATTTTTAGATATCCATGAATGGAGAGAAGTAATCATATACAGCATTCAAAATTCTGAATGCTTTGAAAACTGTAAAGACCTAAGAAGTAAGGATACTGGTTTTATTTTTTTTCTATTGAACATAAAACCTAATACCTAAGTACTTAGATCTCAATTTTACCTTCTACTTACATTTTGACAAGAATAATGGTAAAATCATCTGCATTAATTAAACAACAGCATAATTTTTGAGGGCCTACTTTGTGACAGGCACAGTATACACATGCTCCCTTAAGTGCCCAGAATCATGCCTGGTGACAAAGACAAATCATTCTAGGGTCCATTTACATTTACACAGGTTATCCAAAGAATAGAGTGTAATAGGCACTTTGGATCAAGTGCATATTACAAGATTTTTTTTCCACCTATATGTTTGAAGATGCCTGATTTCAGACTGTGTTAGGAACGGCCATTATGAAAGATCAAGTATGAACAAAGCATGATTGGTTGGTTCCCTTCTTAAGACTATAATGAGATTTTATTGATGCTTAAATAACTTTTTAAAATCTCCAGTTTCACTAAATATCATTTTATTGGGAAAAAACTGTAAAGATACCACTTCCCAGTCTTCTACACTTCTGCTTAAAAACAATATTCTTCTAGTAGATAACTAACGTTGTAATAAAAGAAAGTAGACAAAACAAACAAAACAAAACCCCAAACATATGAGTCTGAAATAGTCAAATAATCCTGCATATACTCTAAATTATATAACTAGAAACAGCCTAATAGTTGCTGAGCAGTTACCAAGGTAGCTCTGGTAGTAAACAAATATGTTTCTGGGGCCTCTAAAGCTTCACAAAGAAGCCAAGCAAAGGCAGTTCAATCGGGTGAATTGCTGAAATTTGAAGGTGTTACTGGGTTGATATTTTCTGATTCCTTTCTACAATTTGGCCAGATAAATGTTTCTTTTCCAATTTATGAATGTGGAACTAGACAAAGATAAGCTTAAAAATTCACAAATCCTTGTTCAAATACTACGTTGTTTTAATTTTATGATTCTGCTTTTTTTAAAAAATGGCTAATATTATAATGAAATGGGAAAATAGCCACAAAAATACTTCTAAGGTATAATTAGCTAATGTGGAAAACAACACATTGCAAAGCAAAAGAGATTTGAAATCGAAGAACAATGTTTTAAATAGGAATATTAAAAGGGTTATTTTATTAATTTTTACATTATTCTTTTCTAGATCTCCCATGTCTCATGTTAGTAATACGGAAAGAATTTCCAATTAACATGCTGTCCAGTTCAATTTCCCCTCTAAGTTCAGGAGGAAATATTCAACATGACAGCAGCTACCACCAATCAGTCACCTTCATCTCTGCAGTTCAACCACTCCACACTACACCACTTATGTAACTCGGACTTGTTAGCACACTTCAGTGTCTTTGCCCATTCTGTTCCCTACATCAAGATCAGTCTTCTCATAAATCTCACCCTTCCTTCAAGGTCCATCTCAGATTTGACATCTCAATGAGCTCTTACTTGATCCCTGTGCCCTGCTCTCCAAAACCAAATCTGAATTTTCCCATCTCTCATGGTCCTTTGCTCTCACTTCTCATCTAGTTTGTTTTGTTTTTAGTTAAGACTTTACTTTTTAGAGTAGTTTTAGATTCGCAGCAAATCTAAGTAGGAGGTACCGAGATATCCCATCTCCCCCCTGACCACACACATGCACAGCCTCCCCCATTATCAACATCCCCAACCAGAGGGGTACATTTGTTGCAAGTGATAAACCTACTTTGACACATCATTATCACCAAAGACCAAAATTTATATTATGGCCCACTCTTGGTGTTGTACACTCTGTGGGTGTGGACAAATCTACAATGACATGTATCCACCATTACCTGTGCTTTGATTTTAAGGGGGCAAAGAATAAATTTGACTAGGAAACACAGAAATTCTAAAGGGTGAGCAAGAACACAATAAGTCAAGCATTTTCACATAAAGTTTTGGTTTCTATTCTTTCTTAGTCTTTCCTTCACGTATCTGAAGATTATTAGTATTGATAGGATTGTATAAGGAAGTCTGTCAGCTGTTGCCACAATAATTAACTAAGCTCTATCTACTATTTTCAGCTAAAGTCTTCACCACAGCAAAAACAGCAATGCTGAAGCCTTCCTTCTAAACAAGGTCAGTTCTAGGCAAAAATAAGAAGGTCTGGCAAAAACTAAGGGAAAATATGATGGCTGCCATCATTTATGAGAAAGGGGGCTGCTGAGTTGAACGGATATTAAACTTGGTTGGCTATGGTCTATTTATTAATCAAAAAATTCACAGTGTTTACCATGTGCCACACTGTCCTAAATAACTTAAATATATTAAATGTTTAGTCTCCTAACAACTCTTGAGTAGGTACAAGTATTATCCTGTTTTTTGTAGTTGAGGAAACTGATGCATGGAGAGGTTAAGGTCAGAAAGTTGGTAATGGAGTTGGGCTCCGCTGTCCATACTTTAAACTATAATGCATTACTACCTGGGTTGTAAGAAGGGAATGTGGTTGACTTTAGGCAGATGAGGATAGAAAAAAAAAAAAAAAAAAAAAAGAAGGGACAAAACAGTGGCCTTCTGCCACTATTTTTGTTTGTGTCTCCTTCCGCCATTCAACCCTTCACCATATTCATACCACCATGAGGGCCTCCCAGTGGGTACTCCTTGGGATCAACATCCCATGTCCCCAGACCTTTTCTGCATCCCTCCTACACTCACTACATTTCTCTGACTTGCACACTTATGGGCAACTTATTTGCTCATTTGATAAACTAATTTCAAATGAATGCTTATAGATGATAAACTCAGTGTTTTATCCATTCACAATAACATAACTATACCAGTTCCCAAGTGTCACCCAAATGAGTGACTCATTATACGTGGGCTTCAAATTACAAGAACATGCAGTTTTATGTTTGTATGACAACTTAAAGTCTGCAATACTGTTACCTATATTTGGTGTATTTCAATCTTTTTCAACAAAAGAGCCCCAAAGCCATACCACTCCCCCTCCCTGCCCCCAAAGAGTAAAGGCATAGAGTGTAAAAGGGATACCTGATTAGGCTTCACCATCTAGGTTTGTGGGATGAAGACTAGGCCCAGGCAGAGTGGCTGCACAAACATTTTTCTAATACTTGAGGAAATTAACCAAATGATAAGTGCAAAAAAATGTTAAATCTCAAGCCAGTAGGGTCCAAAGGTTTTAAAGTGAGTTTCCGAAACATATGACTCATGGAAAAATCTGTTTCGGAAGATTTCCAGAACAATTCAGGATGGTCAGGAAAATGCTTACTTATTGGAGCAACATTTTAACACCAGTAAATCTAGTTCATTTTAGTAGGGTATGTCTTTGAGAATATTTATGAACTGTGATGTTTAAATAAAAATACATATACATCAATCATTTTTATTACTCTTTCCACAAACCTCTATTTTCTCCATTTCTCTGAGTCCTCAGTCTTTCCCTCCATAGTGTTACACACCACGGTCTTCTTCACAGACACACCACCCAGTTTATGAAGGACTACTCTATTTCAGGCAGGTCTCCATCTCAGCCCCACCAAATCACACCATTGAGCAAATATCTGGCCTGCCTCCTTTAGCTCTACTTCCAAGGGGTAGTCGAGAAAATGCATACGTTATGCATTTAGTTGCATATGCCTACATTATGTATTTAGTTGCATATGCATACATTATTAGCTTATGTATACATTATGCATTTAATTATAGTTGCATATTATAACTAAATTCACCATCTTCCTTCCTGGCTTCTGAAAAAATACCCCTTCCCCAACTGTGTACCATTCCCCACTCTTAAAATACTTTGGTTTTGGTCAGTAGGAGAAGAAATGCAACCTGTTCTTAGAAATTAATGTGGGCATGGTGCTATTAACGCTTTCAAGGTAGATCTATAAACATTACACCATTTGATTTTCTAAACAAAAATATTAAGGTAGATATTATTTCTAAGTGAGCCTCTTGTTACACAGATAGAGTTGAGATTCCACATTCAATGCTTTTTCCATTATGCTCCTCTGCTCTACCATATTCAAGTGTTTGTTGTCCTACATGTTTCTCTATTTTAAGATGACTAGTAGGCAGGCATGAGCTCTGTTTCTCTTTGTACAGCACATAGAATAGTTTTAACTAATATTTTAAAATAAAGTTTGCATCTGACAAATTCAGAAATATTTCATTTCTATAGTAAGTCATTATATTTTATAGATGAGAAACCTAAGCCTCAAAGAGGTTAAGCATCTTACCTAATTCACATAGGACGTGGTACAGACAGCGTACTGAGACAGGTAGAGACAGGGTTTAAACCTAAGTCTATCTGACTCCAAATCTCATGGTCTTCTCCCTAAATCATCATACCTTCCTCCAGGGTGGTCTCTCTGGGAAATTCCACCAGAAGCCAATTTACTCTGTACAGAATATCCCGTCTAAGCCTATCCTGATTAAAAGGTTAGAGTCTGTCCCTGTCCAGTGGTAAATCTGAGGCAAAGCGCATGTTCTCTTAGCTCTAACTATATGTCTCTTTCTGGAGATTCACTACAATAACAAGCATTCCTTTGGGAAGAGTCTAATTCTTTAGCCTCCCTGGCCCAGTGTGGGATGACTCAGGTCAGACTCCAGCAGCTCCAAACAACCCTTTCCAAACAAGACCTTAAGAATGTCAGTGACTCAGGTACTATTGTTCTCAGATGACCTTGGGAGGCGGTGGGCGGGGGGGATTGCCACTCACAAGTATAAAAAATTAAGGGATTCAACATGGGGAAAGTTAGGGTGTGGGGTTGTACTGCTTTCAGGTTTATAAAAAAAAAAAGAAAAGGAAGAGAAATGTACCAACTGACTGACTAGAGCATAACCTGATAAATGGTAGTCACCTTTCAAATTAAATCTTATTTTTTCCTTTTTTGATTGAAGGAAAATGCAATTTAAGACCTAAGAGTAGTTACCCTCTGAAGGCCTCCAGGAAATGTTTATTTTGTCTTATGTATAAAACCATAACTTGTATCCAAAAGAACTTGATGTCCCTGTTAAGAATGAAAAAGACCACGCTAAACAGCTGGAGGGTGCTGATAGCATGTTACACGGAGTGCATTCTTTACCTGCCCCTAGAATTTCTCATTTCAAAGCGGAGGAAAACATTTCCTGCCTTAGTGCATAACAGAGAAAGGCAAATGGTCTGGAAATGACCTCAGAAGATTTAGCAGTTTTCTGAAGCATTTAAACAGAATTTGCTCAAAGCTTCCATTAACTGGACATCTGCCAAACCACTTGG
Source organism: Hyperoodon ampullatus (assembly GCF_949752795.1). Taxonomy (NCBI): domain Eukaryota; kingdom Metazoa; phylum Chordata; class Mammalia; order Artiodactyla; family Ziphiidae; genus Hyperoodon; species Hyperoodon ampullatus. The sequence goes on along the minus strand of NC_136925.1, from coordinate 58,947,786 downwards.
AAAATTTCTGCATTCAGAAAGAAGAAAGATCCTCACTCTGAAAGATATTCTCCATAAGAAATCATTATAACCACTGTAAATATGTTAACCATTGATTGTACGAGTGATTACATCAAAATTCTTGGTGTGCTTCTCTAATACCCCTCATCCCTATCTATCACTTTTTTTTTTTTTTTTTTCCGTAAGGGCCTCTCACTGTTGTGGCTTCTCCCGTTGTGGAGCGCAGGCTCCAGACGCGCAGGCTCAGTGGCCATGGCTCACGGGCCCAGCCGCTCCGTGGCATGTGGGATCTTCCCGGAGTGGGGCACGAACCCGTGTCCCCTGCATTGACAGGCGGACTCCCAACCACTGCGCCACCAGGGAAGCCCTATCTATCACTTTTTAAAAGTAAAGGCTGTGGTTTACTAGTGTGTGTAATCCTTGTAGAATTTAACATATTAATTCATTCAACAATTAATATTTTACACTGTACCAAGTATTGGGGATACAATGACATTTAATCCATAGATATTTCTTGAGCATTTACCATGTTTCCAGCACTGAACTAGAAAACAGGGTATGATGGTGAACTAGACAGTCAACTGTCCTGTCTTCGTGGAGCTTTCAGTCTAATCCAGTGGGTCTTAATCCTAACTGTGAACCAAATACATCAGGCAGCCTTTAAGATAGACCACTGAGGAGAAGGCCCCACCTAACACCAATTAAATCAAAGTCACTAGTTTGGCAGTAGATGCAAATAAGGAAGCAGTAGATTACAATATGATAAATATAATGATTGAGAAAAATAAGGGATACTTTATAATAGCATAGAAAGTACACACAACCCAAATTTTGGGCTGAGTAGCATGTTTTAAATGATAATTTATCACTTAGTCTAGGCAATAAAGGGAGTGAGGCCATTCTGGACAAAAGGAGTATGAAATTCAAAGGCTGAGAGGCACATTTCTGACGTAGTACAGTGACAGTCATTTGTTATGAGTTTAGCATGTGAAGCCCAAGGTTTGAAGAGAGAACTAGAACCACAGGAACTGGATAAGCAGGGAGAAGCAGAGCAAGGAAATCCAGATTCTCAGACTGAGAACGTGGGAGTTTATTTCTGGGACAATTAGAGCTTTGGAAGTAATTTAAATAAGAAACTAGAGAGATCATTGCCCATTCTTTACTCCCAGGCTACGGATGCTTAAATTTTGCAAGTCCTGAAGCAACAACACAGGAACCCCAAATTGTGTCATCTCTTAATCTCTGGAGTAAGTCAACACTTGATCTGCTAAAGCTATCTGTCATTAGGCTACTATTCCACTGAACATGTGTCCAGCTTTCTCTAGTTCTCTCCCAGCAAAACCAGTCATTTGTCTTGCTCTTAAGACTTTCCCAAGCCCAAGCCTTGAAGTGATGCTGAAGACACTTAACACCCTTCTCCCAAGAAGAAGAGAAAGTGCTGGACTCTGGAAGGAACGATCTGAGCTTCATGCACAGGCCTCCAATAAAGGAGGAACTAAATATTCTAAAATTGTTTTCAAAGCATATTGTTAGCTTGCTTATCTGATACGGCAAGAAAGAGAATTACTTTTTTTCCTGGGAAATAACGGTAATTTAAACTTTTTTCCAGACTGTCCTATAATTGCTTCTATGGGTTTCAGGAAGCCCAAAGCATGTTTTCGTTATTTATAACCCCTTATTTTCCCCCACTATTCATGAAATGGTGAAAACCAGTTCTTACAAATAAGGGAGAATTCAAGTACACTACCCACTTGTTTGACTCAATATTTTGATTTGATTTAAGAATCAATAATTTACTTTAACTAAATGACAGGCATTTCACGCCCAGGTACAAAGAACTCAGAAATTCCACCCAACCTCCTACATCCCGTTTGGTCACAAGAGAAAATGGCTGCACTGACAAGAACTATTTCCAGTTCCTGTCAAGAGTCATTTCAGAAAGAAAGCTGAAGCAAAAGTCTCACACTATTATTTTTATTTTAGAACATTTAAAAATAAACAACTAGTTACTGGTCTCTAGGGTCTTCTTGTTTCTGCAAGTGAAAACCTTGGGAGGAAGTAATTTCATGCTGGTGAAGCACCAGGTTGGCCAGATTAAAAGGGACCAAAGACACAGCCCAAATGTAAATACTCGCCCTCTGCAGCTACAAGTCAGACACTGGGTTTTCTCCCATTTGGCTCTGCTAGTGGCCTTCTGGGGTTGATCCCATGAGACCAAAACTCACTTGAGACAAACTTGGGTATTGGTTTCCTTTTCAGAAGAGTCAGGCAACAGAACACTACATCCTATGACATGAACACTAACAGTAGCTATTGTTTGATGTATTACTCTGTTCTAGGCACCACGCCAAGTGTTTTAACATACATCCATTTATTTAAATTACACAATGACGCTGTCCCAAGAGCGTTACATGCATTGCACTGATAGAAAAACAGACACAGCTGACAAGTGGAACAGAAGGGATTGGAATTCTTTTTTGTGACACAAAACTAAGAGCTCAAGAACCACGACACACTTCTGCTTCTCTGCCATTAAACAGATTTTTCCATGTACATCATTATTGTTTAGTATACATATGGTGCGTGTATGTACTGCTCTCTGATCCATTACATAGAGGTTTGTGCTCTTCAAGTACGTGTCATGAAACTACAAAGACTAACAGTATTTACATCTCCAATGAAGTTCCAGCAATTAGCCATGAACCAGCTGCAGGTCACCCCAGCCTTGCAAAACAATTCAGTCATATACTCATGTAGCTCTTTCCAGCACTGTAGCCAGGAAAAAGGAAATGGGGGATTATCAATGATGTTTTGTTTTAGATCTGTTAATTAAGGTAGATTACTTGTCTGCCAAACTATTTACGCTTTTTTTCCCAGTGATGTCATTCCCATAGCTGCTCTTGCTATAGTTAGCAGATTACCACATGAAACTACTTTTTGACCTCTGAATTCTTCCTTCTGCTATTCTAATTCAGTGATTAAAAAAAAGAAAAGCTGTTGTTTTTCTCACTCTATCGTCCATTTTCTGACCTTTCTAGTTCAAATTAATGTAGCAATCATCCTAAATAGTCTCAGTGACATCTCTTATTCAAGTCTGTATTTGAGAAGGCAATATGTCATATCTGGGAAATAGTCTGGTTCTTACAGTGAGACTGGTGTAAACCCTGGTGCCAATGCTTATAAGTTACTAAACCTCTACAGCCTTGAGATTCTCATTTTTTACAGTTGGAAATTAATGCTTAATATGTAGTTGTTAAAAGAATTAAATACAAGGTATACGTGGGTCAAGTATTTTGTACTTTCAAAATACGGCATAGACACTTATAACAGATGATATCTATGGTCTTATCCTTAAAGGTTGTCCTAATTTCTTTCTTGTAAGAAATATATTAAAGAATTAAGCAATATTGAATACATATTGACAATATGATTCTTTAAACAGGCACCTTAAATGCTACTTTTCTTTATTCCAGTCCTGATTAAACATCACAAGAAAGAAGTGTAGAACTTGTAAAATACAATTCAGAGTCTCTTTTTATGTAAATGTGTCTGTGACTATAAATTCCATAAAGGTATTTTTTAAAACCTCATTTCTTTCATCACTTCTGACAAATGTGTGTAAAATCCACCTACATCGTAATCAAGAGAGTATCAGTAAATGTTCATGAACATTACATTGGACTAGACCATAAACTCCTATTTGGGTGAAGAGGCATCTTTGTATCATGGTCACAAAACAGGATTTGGAATCACACTTGAGTTTGAATCCTGGCTTTGACATATAAAGTGGTTTGATCTCCCTAAACTGTTTCCTTATCCATACGCTGCAAATGTAATACCTATTGTTACTATCAGTAAATACAAGGAGGGTAATGGAGGTGCATACACATTAAGTGCTTAATAAATGTGTTTCCTCCTCCCATCTCTATTGATCTTTATATACGTAATATTTGCACTTATCAGGCTAATTGAATTGAATCAATATTGTCTTAATGTGTGAGGTAAAAACACTTTACAAAGACCCACTAAGCACGTTACCTTTTTTTGTAAGTAGGAAAATATGTCTCTTCTCACCTCATTTTCCAATAGGTCTGTGAGTCTACATCTGCACGTGTGCACACACATCACACACATGTGCTGACATGTGAGTTGCTCTGTTTGGTCCCAGTTAATAATAGCAAGCAGAGCCAGGCAGCATGATTACAAGCACAGTTTTGTTTAGAGCTTCTGGGGGCACCAAATAGTTGTCCAAGTGAAATGCTTTATGTCTTAATTGCTGGTGGGCAGCAAAGCCATTTTAGTGCTGCAGGGGAAACTATGCAATTTTCCAGTGAGAATATGATTAGCCACATCAGAAAATATGAGGCCTGTATCCAATTTGCAACTCAAAAGACATTGTGACATCCTCTTGAGACTAATATCTGGTTACGTGATTCCCAACAGAAACATAATAATGAAATTAAGAAACATATATGCCTCCCAATATACAAAAATCTCAGAATTTCATAGCTCACTCCAGATCCATTCTGCTCTCTATGTGAAAAAATAGAAAACTAAATTCTTTCATACCCTTCTCGGATAGAAGATTTCATGGTGACAAAGTTTAAAATACTCTAAGAAGAAAGGAAAAGCAAAACAAACAAAAAACAAGAAATTTCAATGATGCAGCTTATTTATTTATCCTTAAATGTATTTCCATGATCTGTTAAACTGGAAACCATTAGCAGATGCCTTCAATTTCCAAGAGTTTTGTATGTGTGAATTTTTATTAGTTTGCTAAGTGATTACCTTTGTTCATGACTTTCCAGTTTCAGGATCTTTAGTAATACATTTGGCTGGTAATGAAGAACCTCTTACCACTGATAGACACACACACCTCTGGGGGAACTTTTACAGCATGAGGCTATCATAGGCAGATGGGTTCCATTTTAGGAGACTGCCACCAAACTGATTATGTTGACCCACCATTTTCACAATTTGCTACTAATACTTGACATGGAAATCTTGAGACCCTAGATCAAACATTATAAAGTTAAAAACATTCCAAAGTAAAAACTTCACATGCTTCAATTAGAAATTATTCTGCTCGGCTCTTATTTTCCATCTGAAACCTGTTTTAAAAGTCTCAGTTTCTCTGAGATTTTACACAGGAGGGTAAAATGTCATTTCTAATAAAAAGCCACTTTGACTTTTTTACACCTTTCTGTTTCACAGTTGAAACAGAGAATTTGCGTCATGAGGCATATCAAGGCCTTCCCTTGACCATAAACAAAACCCTGATTCCTCCAAAAGCTGACCGTGTAATCTATACAACAGAGTGCAAACCAAAAGTAATTTACTACATATTGAATCCACTTAAAAGAGAACTAAAAGAATAATTAAACAGCTGGAGAGGTTGTTAATATTATTATTACCATTAATAATAATTAGTGTATATTATTTATTCATTAATGGAAATTTGGCCCAGGCTACAAGTTATTATTATTTCAAATGGCAAGGACTTGGAGATTAAGCCTCCCTCTTGTTAGAAGTTATTTTCGCAGAGCAAAGTTGAGAATGTTGGTAGGGAAGGGTGGGTAAATATGACTTCCTCTACTGCAAATAATTCAGGTGGGAGACAGAGTTTGTCTCAACCATATCGCCATTATCTTTAAAAAAAAAAGAGTAAAAATTATTAATTAAATAGTTAAATAAAAATGAAGTGCCTCAAATTATCAGGATTGTTTCAGAAATTAGATTTTACAGTATTTTACAAAAACGTAAGAAGTCAGTTAGCATTTGGACCTTTTCAAAGACTATTGGTTTTCTTCTGCTGCACGACAAACCACCTAACTTTTGATTAATGTGCTTAATAAACCTTTATTAAATTCATCATTCTGCAGGTCAGCAATCTGGACTGGGCTCAACTGGGCAGTTCTAATCAGAGCCAGACTCACTCATGCATTTCCAATCACCTTCTGGGGTTAGTTAGGTACTGGCTGGCCAAGGATGGTGTGATGGGCAGAATAATGACCTTCCTGAAGATGTCCATATCCTAATCCCTGTAACCTGAGAATATGTTACTTTATATAGCAAGGGGGGAATTAAGATTGCAGGTGGAATTAAGGTTAATCGGTTCATTTTAAAATAAGGAGATTACTCTGGATTATCTGGGTTGGTCCAATTAACAAGAGTCCTTAAGAGTGTAAGAGGGAGTCAGAAGACGAGGTCATAGTGACAGTGAAGTGAGAAAGACTTCACCAGCAGTTGCTGGCTTTGGAGATAAAGGAAGGGTCCATAAGCCAAGGTGGGCAGGCAGCCTCTAGAAACTAGAAAAGGTAAGGAAAGGGATTCTCCCCTGGACCTCCTAGAAAAGAACATAGCCCTGGTGATACATTGATTTTAGCCCAGTGAGACCTGTGTTGGACTTCTGACCTACAGAACTGTAAGAAGATAAACTAGTGTTGTAGTAAGCCACTAAATGTGTGGTACTTTGTTATAGCACCATAGAAAACAGAGATGGTCTCATCTGGGACAGCTTGTCTCTGCTCTACTTGGTCTCTCATCCTCCAGCAGGCTATTTCAAGGTTTGTTCACATGAAGGATGGGTAGGATTCCAAGAGGCAGAGTAGGTGGAGTGCAAGGCCTGTTGATATCTATGCCTAGAATCAGCACAGCACTATTCTGACATATTCTATTGGCCTAAGCATCTCACAAGGTTAACCCTTGTGATTGAAAATTTAAGGAGTAGGAAAATAAATCCCACTTCCTACTGAGAGGAGCTGCCAAGCAGCTCAAATAAAAGGAAGGAGAAATTAAGTCTAGTTTTGCATGCAATCTACCACAAAGACTAAAACCTTCACCTCTCACAATTACAATTTTTTAGAAATCGAGTTTAAAATTTGAACAATGGTATTATCTTGAAGATAAAAAATAATATGTTGTGTGCTTTAAAAATTGTATTAGTTTTGAACTGCAGTACTACTTGCCTTTCTCAAAAAGTCAAACACCATTTTTTCCTTTAAGTTAAGTTAACATTATTCAGGGTGTCTAGATTATCTGAACATCTAAAGTGGTGTCTGATGGCAATATAATGGGAGTCACATATATAATTTCAAATTTGTAGTAGCTACATTTAAAAAAAAAGTAGTACTTCCCTGGTGGCACAATGGTTAAGAATCCGCCTGCCAATGCAGTGGACACGGGTTTGAGATCTGGTCCAGGAAGATCCCACGTGCTGTGGAGCAACTAAGCCCGTGCGCCACAACTACTGAGTCTGCACTCTAAAGCCCGCGAGCCACAACTACTGAGCCCGCGTGCCACAGCTACTAAAGCCCTCACGCCTAGAGCCCATGCTCCACAACAAAGGGAAGCCACTGCAATAAGAAGCCCGCACACCGCAACGCGGTGTGGTCCCTCTTCGCCGCAACTAGAGAAAGCCCGCATGCAGCAACAAAGATCCAACGCAGACAAAAATAAATAAATAAAATTAATTTAAAAAAAGTAAAAAGAAACAGGTGGAAGAAATTATAATAGTACATTTTATTTAACCCAATATTATCTAAATATTATCATTCACCACGTAATCAATATAAAAAATATCAGTGAGATATTTTGCATTCTTTTTTCATATTGTGTTCGAAAACCAGTCTTCGAAATGATTCAGGGCAGGCCCCAGGCAAAATTAGAAGATGCCAGAGCTTTGTCCTTAATGCTCCTCTTCTCTCTTTTCTCCACTGAGACACCTACCTGTTTCCCCTTTCAGGGCCCCATGCTTTTGCTGTTCACACTCTTGTTCTAAAGAGAGCATAGGGCATGGAAATACACTGCGATTCAAACAGTCCTGGATTTGAAACCTGCAATGCTATTTACTAGACCTAGTAACATAACTTAATTTGAACTTCAGATTCGTCATCAGGACCTATCTCACTACTCTTCATTGAGTTCTATAAAGTTCAAGTGCAATGATATCCATAAGGGCATTTAGCAGAGTGATTGACACTGTAAAAGCACTGTAAAGAAACTACTATGAGCTTTGTTTATAAATCATATCTGCCAGGAGAAGGTAATGCCCAGTATAAAAAAAATTGGATCACTTTTACAATTTCAGGCACCAATCAGGTTATAGAGGGTATTCTTTCAGAGGAGGAGAATAAATCAGGGATATAAACAGATGGTTGGGGGAAAATATGTTAGAGAACAAGGTACTCTGCGATATTGCTGATACTTCTAGATTCTTCTCTCCTCCTGATATTATAAAAGGAAAATTAGGTCTCAAATCATATTTCACATGTTCATTCAACATAACAGTTATTTTCATAGTGAAGTCTTATTTTTTTAGCAAAGTATGGAATAAACTATAAATTTGTTTTACTTTTTTTAAGCCAAGAAGCATACTGATTTTCTAAAATTGGACAAACTACAATCTCACTAAATATGGGAATGAAAATTAAGACAAAAGGACAAATTCATGGATAATCTAGAGTTGTTTAAACCTCACAGTTTTTCCTACAAGGTAGACATATCTAAATGCTGCTACATGACAGCAGCACAGTTCATACTGTGAATCACTGCCCTTCTAAAACAAACAAAAATATACAATGATTAGCTTCCCAAAAAGTGAACACAATGTTGGCAAATTCAAGAAACTATTCACTGTGAGTCAGTCAGAGTGTTCTTAGGTATTTCCAAGACATGCAGTCTCAGTTGCAAACATACTGTCCTTGGTCTTCAGCCCATGTGATTGGGCACCAAGTTATCTCACAGATGTGATAGAGGGGCAAAATGATAACTAGGCGAGAAGTGCTCGTGGGCTAAACGGGCATCTGGGCAGACACTGGAATGTCTTTCTAAGTTACTTGGTATATTAGTTTCCCAGCGCTACTGTAATGAAGTACCACAAACTTGGTGGCTTAAAAGAGCAGAAATTTATTGTCTCAGAGTCCTGGAGGCTAGCATTTCAGCAGGGTTACACGCTCTAAAACCTGTAGGGCATCCTTCCTTCCCTCTCCTCTAGCTTCAGGTGGTTTGCTGGCAATCTTTGGTGTTCTTGGCTTGCGGCAGCATAATTCCAGTCTCTGTCTTTGTCATCACATGGTCTTTTCCTTGTGTCTTCATGGCCATCTTGTTATAAGGGCACTGGTCATACTGGATTAGGAGTCCACTCACCTTGAGTATGACCTCCTCTTAACTAATTACATCTATAATAACACTATTTTCAAATTCAGGTCACATTCTGAAGTACTGGAGATTAAAACTTCAACGTAACTTTTTGAGAGACACAACCCAATCTGAAATACTTGGCTTCATTGGGATTTGAATTAAATGGTTGAGAGGCAATGTAGTATAGTGGTTAAAGGCATGGGCTCTTGAATCCTTACCAGTCTGGATGAACCCATGTGAATTTAAGTCCTAGCTTTGCTGCCTAGTGAATGATCTCAAGCAAGTTACTTAATTCCAAGTGCCTCAGTTTTGCCCACCTGTATGAGGACAATAACAGTAATACCTAACTCACAAGGCTATCCTGGCTTGAGTTACCCTATAAAATGCCTAAATAGTGCCTACCACCTAGCAATACTTCACAAGTGGCTACTAATTATTATTTTTTATTGGTGTATTACAGCTTACCTCTGTACAGATACTCCTCCCCAAATTTGAAATTCTGTTCTTCACAGAGGCAACTATACAGCTGCTCTGTTTTGTTTTGTTTTGCTCTTTGGGGTATTGTTCCTTTTCTTTCAAAATTAAATGACTCTCTTGTCACTTATGCTTATGGTATGTAAACAGACAAACTTTCTGGATTTGGCCACACATATCAAAAGCCTTAAAAATGTTTGTAACATTTGATCCAAGCATTTTATTTCTAAGAATTTATTCTAAATAAATAATTTAAGATGAATGAAAAAATTCTGCTACAAGGGGTTTTTTTTTAAGAAAAATCATAGCCATATTTATGATAACAAAAAGTTACAGAAAAGCTACTTTTGTAATGATTGATTTTAAAAAATCATGATCGTAATGTAAACAAATACTATCCAATCTTTAAAAATTGAACTTGAGATCATTTTTGAAAAGAAAACTTATTCTCTAAATACTGTTGAGTGAAATAAGGATGCTATTCAATAGCTTTCTACGGTGATAAAAATATTCTATATCCATGCTCTCCAATACACTAGTCACAGCCACACAAGGTAAGCAACACTTGAAATGTGGTTAATGCAACTAAGGGACTTAATTTTTAAGTTTATTTAATTTTAATTGATTTTAATTTAAATAGTCAGATATGGCTCATGGCTACCATAAAAAAAAACAGTGAAAATCTATGGTACCTTTTGTTTGTTGATCCTTCAGCCTTTCCTTTCTTTACTTTCCTTTAAAGCCTCTCCTATGTCTCTGTCCCTCCCTCCAGATTCTACTTGGCAGGTAATCCTCACTCTTCTCCCTCTATTTTCTTAGCCAGTAACATCTGCTCTCATGAGATAACTTAATAAATTAATCTTTTTCAAGGCATAAAGAGACTTGATGTGCTACTAGCCATGTAAGTATTCCATTTTAAATTTAATTTGCATAAATTCCATTTAGAATTTAAGGAAAATTTGACCTTCTGCCAAAAAAATAAATCTCCTGAGAATTTCACACATTAAGCTGAATATAGAGGTAGTAAATGAAATTATTTTTCATCATACAGTAAGGGAACTTCCACATTCACTTTTTTTTCCACATTCACTTTTTAAAACATTGTTGCTCTGAAGACAAGCAATTAGATTTATTTAGTGAGGATGCTAAGTGCTGAACTATGACCAAAAAATGGAGCAACCATAACTTTGCTGAATTTATTAGCTCTAGTAGTTTCTTGTGGATTCTTTAGAATTTCCTATATATAGGATCATGTTATCTGTGAATAAAGATAGTTTTACTTCTTCCTTTCCAATTTGGAAACTTTTATTTTTTTTTTCTTGTCTAACTGCTCTGGCTAGAACTTCCAGAACAATGTTGAATAACAGGAGTAAAAATGGGGATTCTTGTCCTGTTTCTGATTTTATGGGGGAAGATTTCAGTCTTTCACCATTGAGTCTGATGTTAGCTGTGGGTTGTTTTGGTTTTGTTTAATATAAATGCCTCTTTATCATGTTAAAGAAGTTCCCTTATATTGCTACTTTTCTGAGAGTATTCATAATAAAAGGTGTTAGACTTTGTCAAGGTGAATTACTTCCTGGTCATTAACATCCTGTAAACAGCACCTAGCACTGAGCTTTGCACAGTCAACAATTTAGTAAGTGTTTGCTGAGTTAAACCAATTTGAAAACAGCAAACACCAAAAACCTGGAATCACATGTCAAGAGACATTCTTTGAAGAAATTATCCTTAGAGATTCATTTGGAAAAGTTGGCTATTTTTTTCCCCACACAAACCATGTAACTCACATCGGAGTTTTTAAAAAATCACCTTTTACACTAAATAAATTTTAAAATACGGAAAGGGTTAAACTCTGACACCTAACACCATTAGTAAATATAGTTGTCTAAAAACACTGCTGAGTTGAAACAGGCTCAGTCAAACGGGGGAGTGGGAAAACAAAGCCATAGCCCGAGCCTTCTGTAGAGAGCACTTGTAGCCTCAGTAGTCTATGCCAAATATAAAAGGTTCCTCGACAGCTTAATGTTGAATTTGAATATCTTGAGAGTTTCCTCTAATTAGATCATATGACATAAATTTTTAAAGTCTATCAACATCAGAGTAGTGTTTTGCAGAAGGGGACTCTGTGGCTTCCCCCAGAAGTCTATATTTTTCCTCCTGGGTACATCTGTGGCATTTCTTGCCAGGTATGATGGCCCCAGGTATGTTATTTTCCTTTCAGGCAGCCTAACTGGACTTTGCTGATGAAAAAAAATCCACAAGGAACATGCAGTACAAAATAATATTTGTCACTGATGTGGTAGAAATAGAAAATTACACAAACAATTTGGGAATTATAGGTTCATCACCACTGGGGTGAAAAGTTATAGACCATTTCTCACCCTCAGTTATCCATTGGTTCCTTGCTGTGCCCAAGCCAAATACTTGGTTTCTTTGCATGCTTCCCTAACTTCTATTCACCAAGATCTAACACTCACAAATGCCAGCCAGGAATGACACTGGCCAGGTTCTTGGTGAATACCTTCAAGGGCAATAATATATGCTTACATGGAACTCATAATTAATCACTAAACTTCCCTTTGGGAAAAAAAAACATATTTGGGGGTATATTTTACTGTCTGGGGGGCAAGAAATGACAGGATGGGAAGAGAGGAGAAGCAAGTAAAGGGGGATGATTGAAAACATTTGACTTGGCTTGAAATAAAAGTACATATTTCACACATATTTTTAACCAACCCTGAAAGACACCCTGACTTCGAACATGCTGAACAGGAAGCCATTTACTGTTGGAATGCTTGCCGAGCCCATCCAAAACACACACCCTCCCAATACCCCTGGGCTATCTAAAAAGGGCTGGGGTGAAAATATTTAATTTATATGTGCAATCCTGCTTCCTGTTTTATTTTTTTCCTCTTTGCCAGCTCTGTTTTTCAACTTTGTGAAAAATGATAGGAAACCTATTTCATTCCCCCCCCCCACCTTTATTGACCCAGCTGTACATTCTACCTCAATTTATAGCTCATACCTGGCTTGAAGACCAAAGGAAGAGAGAAAGGTAAAGACGGATGTTAAACTCTCATGATTACTGTGGCTATAAAGGAATCTGGGTGGAGGAAAGCTTGCTGCAGTATCTATATCAAGGGCAGGAAGATGTGGCACAGGGGCTTGCTTTGGCTTTCAGAATGTGTGCATTCAGTAGTATGCATTCAAAAAGAATAAATGGAAGGGTATAAAGAGGAGGGGAAAAGAAAGAATTTTCTGCGTATTAGATGAGTGACTGGAGAAACCTGAATCCTATCAAATTTCAAAGAAACAGTCCTGGTTATCAAGAGGAATTTTTAAATATTTTGGAGAAGAAAATATAAAGACCCAAATAATTAAAATTTATAATTCAAGCAAAAGATTTTCCAAAACTTTAACAGTATTGAGTGCTTTATATTTGGTTTAAAATGGCAGGTATGCTCTTTTAGAGTAAAATGAGTTCCAGATGGGTGTCCTTTACATAGTATACCTGTTACCCTTATTATTATATTTTGATTTCTTGAGAATGCTGAGTCAATGTGCAATAAAACATTTGAAAGAAAATCTGAAACCCAATAGAAATCCAGCAAGTTTGAAGTTCAGATTTCAAAATTCTTGAACTCAATCTAATTTTCCCAGAAAGCTGACCACACTCAATGGAAATCCTGTCAGAGGAAGAGTTTTATAATTGAGCAGTTTATTTTAAATACTTCAAAAGAGGTGGGGAAACCTGTAACTATCTGAACTCAAATAAATATTTCAACATTGCCTTTTGAACCTATGTTTCAATTTAATTTCATATCAGATTAACACTCTAAGTGGAACACCATCTTGGGAAATTCTACCTGACACCATGACTTTACAATGCTTTAATGTCAAGTTAACTGGTTTACCTTAAACTTTTGCTTCGAGTTGATAAAGGCAAAGCAGTTAAACTACTTTTACATTCTTGTGGAAATATTCAACTGTACAGTAATACAGTTCCTTATGTCTTTTGTTAAACCAGCTTTCAAAGTTTACAAGCAAGAAACTGGATAACATCAATTTGTACTTTTGAATCTGAAAAGCAAGTCAGACTTTCTATTAACCTGAAAATATTGTGTGGCCACAGATGTACATTGTGCTCGACACCATGCAGTTCCAGTTGAGACTACATGACTGATGCTTATCCTTGTAACACATTCTCACCATGGCTTATTTTAAGGGAGGTGATGTGAAAGTAGATTTATGATTTATTTTCAAGGTAAACTTGAGTGGATTATCAGTCCTGCTGCACTGTCCTAGTGATATCAGCCATCTGAAATAATCATTAAGACTGCTGTTACAAAACTCCCGGGAGCAATTTTCACATAACATTATATCTCCTGAAATTAGGTACCATTGCTGTATCATAACCAGTTACTTGTGAATTGTGCCAACCAATGGTAAGCTGTTAAACCAGCTCTTGAGGTGGGGGAAGAGGCTGATTATAGTCTTTTCTGATTTCTATGATATAAATATTCTTGCCATGGGCAATTTCAAGGTACCACCTTGATGATGTGACTAAATATACGTATGTATAGGCTGGTTCCAGCACATCGCTCATGTCAACCACCCATGCCCCCAGAACCAACAAAATTTATCAGCAGGGGATTTCCTTCCCTCTGAAGTATATTTAGATCCCAGACACCTTCGTGCTCTACATCTTCTGACCAACGAGCCAAAGAGTCATGAAGCCTGAGGTACTAGGATCAACTTCGGGTGAGTAAGCTCTCAGCTCTACCTTGGAGAGTCTAGTTGACCTTCCTGACCTGCTCTGATCCTATTTCTCCCACTCTGGACGTCTTTCTGTGCCCTGACTCTGTGGCATCCAATTGGCACAGGCAGTGTCCCCCAGGGGTGGCCAATTAGGGGCCTTCTTCACTTCTACTATATTCTTGCCTCCTAGAGTTAAAATCTAACTCTAGTTCTCTTAATCATAAGTCAAGCCACTTCCCCAGTTAACAACTCAAACTGCACTTGTCTTAGGGTTTGTCTACTGCAAAAGTCCCCAAAACCTTTTCCCCAGTTATGCTCAGACAAGGTCTTCTAACCCCAGAGATTGGTATCTGCTTGCTGTGGCATTTTTACTACACTCCCTGAATTTGGGTTTTATAGATTGTAGTCTCTTTACTGAGGTGGAAGGATCTATAGAGTGTCCTGTCTCCATTACTTCTTTTTGCTAAACTAGTCCCTTCAAGCTCCTCCCTATTTCCGCATTGTGCTGTTACCCTCCTGGGAGCCATGCTTGATAGACACTGCGTAGGACTGAGTATTCTTCTCCATCCAACATATTCACTCCCAGTATTTTCAAATATGAAGGTCACTTTAAGGTCAAGAAATTGCTCCAACCTCTCCATGTGTAACTACAATTTCAACATTTTTAATTGGGTGACAAAAATTACTATGATTAGGAAATTTTTAATCTAATTTATATTTTTTGGATCATGACAGCCACTCACATATAATTAAATTAGATAATGCACACGATGCCCAGCATGGCACCTGTACAGAATAGTACAGAATATGTTAGCTACAGTTTTTGTTGATTTTGTTCTTACTCTAAAGGTATTACTTCACAAGCAGGCTGCTAAACTTGCCTCCAAACTTGTCCCTCTGCAAACCACAAGCAGAAGGAGTGATTACTCTCAAACCCATTCTGATCAGGTCATAAAACACAAATTTATTTAAGCTTTCCAATGTTTCCCTACCAAACCAAGAATAAAATACCAACCTCTTGCCTGAGCCTACAGTACTCTTCATGGTCTGGACCCTGCCTAAATTTCTAGCCTTCTTTCTGATCCTCAGATCAAACTTCTAGCCTTGATAGGACCATTACCCTTGTTGTCTTCCACAAGGCATACTCTTCCTGTGGGTCTGCACATGGTCTCCATTTTAGTCATCAGATCTTGGTTTTAACAACACCACTTCAGAAAGAACTTCACTGGCCACCCAATTTAAATAGCCATCCAGTTACTCTGTATCACATTACCTTCTTTTAATCTTCTGCATAGAAGTTTTGTCCTTATCTGCTGTTTCTATTGTTTATTTATTTACTGTCTATCTTTGCCTAAGCAGGAATCCTATATATCTTAGCCATCGTATTCTTAAAGCATCTAATTTATAAAACATCTACTTTATTCAGTCTGCAAACAATATGCATGTATTGTTGCAGATTCCTTACAATAAGTCCTTGGGTTTGTCCCATCTATGGCCAACTACATTAAATGATACTCCCTCTGAAATCTAACAAATCACAATCCTCACCCAACTATATGAAGTTAAAGGCAATAGTATCTATGTTCCAAACCTTGCTGGTTAATGGCGAGGCTGGCCAACTACTACCTCCCAGTAGATAGCCATTTCGTCTGCCTTCTCCCAGGTCCCTATCTTGACATTGCCAGGCACCTCTGGTTAAATGCCTCATAATGTAACTGAGAAGGTATATACTATAAAACCTAGTTCTCTAAAATCTGAAATTTTAGCATCCTAAGTATTCACATCACAGTAAATTGACTGTTTCATCCCTAGTTACTGCAGTAAAAAAGAACAGAATACGAAGAAGACTGAAAGCTATCCTATAGAAGCAGAGCCTTCTGGGTAATTAATGGTGGAGAGTCTTCCAGGGAACCCTCAGCCTAGGTGAGTTGGGAATGCAGTCATGGAGCTTCTTATGCAAACAATGTCTAGAAATTTTATAAGCAAGTGTTTTTGCTGAAACTACTTTCACATAGGAGGCAAATTCCTCTCCCCTTCATTTCTATATAATTAGCAGAGAAAACAAATTTTAAGAACAAAGAATATCATTCATAAAATGTGTTTCACAATAAATATGAATTATCCAACTGAAGCTTGCATTGCAGCATACTGAGAATTTGCAGACTGAGAATTTGGCAATAGTGACTGCCAAAGAGTGACAGTACAGACGAAGAATTTGTCAATGGTGACTAATCCTGTATGGACTGGCAAGGAATAGAGAAACAAAATGGAAACCAGAGTAAAAGAGAAGAGATCCAAGATCATGAGGGCAGGGATACCTGGGCAGTGTCTAAGTTTCACCAAAACATGAAACCGCCTGTAATTTGATTCATATATTGTTTGTAGTTGCTCTTTATGTGGGTTAATTAACATGGTATGATAAGTTGTTAAAGAACTAACTAATTCATTCTCTGATAAAGATTAAACTAAAGAACACATCTTTTGAAATTAATAAGAGAGGTAAATTTGAATCAAGTGGCTGCAATTCTACATTTTTAGTCATTTACCCAGTGAAAGGAAAATAGTTTACAATCCCTGTAGCAGTCTTTCCTAAAATGCTGTGCTCCGTTAGGAAGCGTTCCTCAAGAAAGGAAAAAGAGGGAGTGGCTTTGTATGCTCATATAGGTTCTGAGAATACTGGATTAAACAACATTAACATGTTTATATTCAGCTGCTTTGATAAGCTAATGTGCAAGATATATCTAGAAGGGTAAAGAATGCCACTTGGAGGTGACCATGGACTACTTTTCTCAAGAAATATCTATTAACATCTAAGGAACATTATGTGAGAAACACTGGAAGCAACCTAAGTGTCCATCAACAGATGAATGAATAAAGAAGATGTGATATATACATATATATATATACATATATATATATATACAATGAAATATTACTCAGCCATAAAGAAGAATGAAAATTTGCCATTTGTGACAACATGGATGGACCTGGAGGGTGTTATGTTCAGTGAAATAAGTCAGTCAGAGAAAGACAAATATGTATGTTTTCACTTATATGAGGAATCTAAAAAATAAAACAAACAAATGACTACAACAAAACAGAAACCAACTCAAGATACAGATAACAAGCTAGAAGTTACCAGAGAAGATGGGGTGAAGGGAAGGTCAAAATAAATGAAGGGGATTAAGAGGTACAAACTATTAGGTATAAAATAAATAAGTTACCAGGATGTAATATATGGCACAGGGAATATAGCCAATGTTTTATAATAACTTTGTATGGTATATAATCTATAAAAATACTAAATCACTAAATTGTACAACTGAGACTCATATAATATTGTAAGTCAACCATAATTCAATTTAAAAAAAAGAAAAGGAAGTTTTATTCAATAAATAATTCTGTGAAAAAAGGTTAGCTATTTGGAGAATACATAACATTAATCTTTACTTCAAATTATAGTCAATATACATTCCAGATGTTTAATGTTTAAAAAAAAAACCTAGAAGAAAAGATTGGACAGAGATCTTGAGATTTTAGATTTACTAAGTACAAAAGCTAAGGCCAAAAAAAAAAAAAAAAAACCCACAAAGATAAAAGGTCAGTAAATTTGCCTTTAAAAAATAAAAAATGTATGGGTCACAAAAAGCATCCCAAGCAAAATTTTTAAACAAAACTTGAGGAAAACAGTTTCCAAATATCTGGCAGATCACAAGTTGAAATATTAATATGTCAAGAATTTCTACAAGCAAATAGGGAAAAGGAAGCAAATAGACAACTTACAGGGGAAAAGTGTATAATAAAAAATTGTTTTTCAATTATTCTAAATAGTAGTCAAAGAAGGACAAATTTAAATTAAGACATTATAATATTAATATAAAATGTTTCACATAAAAATTTTCAGTAGTATCATCAGTGTGGTGAAACAGACAAGGTCCTTAGCTGGAAGCGGGAAGGTAAAGTCCTGCAATCTTTCTAGAATGCAATTTAGTCATTCATTTAATGTTTGGGGCTCTGTAATTCCACTTAAAAAAAATTATCCTAAGGAAATAATCAGATGGAAAAAGACTTAGTTATAAGAATGTTCATCGTGGCTTAATTTTTAATGACAAAAATGAGAAATAGCCCATCTAACATTATATTCATTTAAGCATGCTATAATGATAATAATGGCTCACTTTATTATTAGTTAATAATAATAATGGCTTTTTAATAATAAGGTATAGTGGATTACTTAAGTTATTATTATAATGACAATCATACTTACTTTGTGCCAGGAATTATTCTCAATGGTTTGACAAATACAGATTAACCCATTTAATCCTTACAATAACTCTATGAACTTTGTACTCCTATTTTTACCGCTTTTTAGAGGTGAGGAAACTGAGATACTGAGAGGTTGACTAACTTGCTCAAAGGCACTCAGTTGGCAAGCAGCAGAGCTGGATTCAAACCTAGGCAGTCTGACTCCAGGGTCCATGGCCTTAACTCCTACACATATTACCTCACACTTCTATCCATAAACTAGAACATGAAACAGTCATTCAAATCTTTTCAAACTCTATTTACCGCTGTGGAAACATGCTTACATTATAATTAGGGGGAAATCATTATGCAAAAATATATGTGTGGCACTATCCCAATTTTGCTGACAAGCAAAATACATATACATATGAATACATATGAATAAAAAAAGTTAAAAGGAAATATATGCAAAGGTCTGGTAAGGAAGTTGTGAGCAATTTTCATTTTCACCTTACACTTTTGTATATTTTGTAAAGTTCTAGTGAAGACATGTTACTTTTATAATCAGAGACGAACACAAGTCATTTTTTTAAGAGAAAATAAACATTGGTATATAACTAGAATAATTTGCATCCTCTTGTCTTATTTGCCTTTCTAATTGCATTTTCAAGTTATTATAAATGGCCTTGACTACACTTACAGTAATGGGAGAGCCATAGCTACAGAGTTATAGAATTTCTTCCCCATTTTTGTACCTGAAATGTTGCTTTCAGCACATTCTTCATGGTAATATTGAAGACATCCCTCAAGGGTGTCATACTCCCATTGCTAAAACAAAGAAACTCCAGAGTTTAAAACTTCCACTTCTGCCCATTGAGAGATAGGAAGATTTATGAAGAAAAAATGATTATTTTCTTTTTTTTAAAGACATTAAAACATTCCTGTTTATATCCACTGCCATGCTTCTTTCAACCATAACCTATTACCACATCAAAAAAAAAAAAAAAAAAGAAAAGAAAAAGAAAAGCTTTTTCAGTTTGATTCAGATACAGCTTGGGCTTCTAAACCAATCGAAATAGGTTTATTGCATAGAACCTGCTTTTCTTTGAAGCCTAAACTACTAAAGACAGAAGAGATACACACACACACATACATATAAACCGCCTCCCTATACCTAAAAATTGAAAACACTTTTACATGTATTATCTCACTTTATCCTCAAACATCCCTTTGAGGTAATAAAGATACAAACACTTAGGCCATTGGGAAGCTTTCAAAATAAAGTTAAATTATGACTTACTTATAAAAAAAAAAACAAAACCTGAAGAATTAAAGCTATTCACATACCACAGAGTTTCAAAGTCTAAAAGCTGACCACGAGTAATAAAAAGCAATGTACAAGTAAACAAATGCAGGAATTATGGTCAAGGCAATTGCTATTTGGGGTCTGGCTAAAAGATCTGCAATAAAGTACTGGCAAGGCTAGAATGATTTTCTCATCCTACCAGGGTTTTTTTAAAAATACATCCTGAATGCAATTTATTTGTTTATTTTTTCCAGGAGCTCTTTTTGTCCTTGTCCTTTTCAAACCCCACTTCCCTTAAAAACCACCCCCAGCTCCTAGATCACTGGACTTGAGTTTTTAAATCCATCAACACAGGAGTGGGTATCTGGGTCCCAGATGTGACTGTAAACACCAAGGGAGGGTATGAGTGTCAACTGAGTTAGCTGCTTACGGCCTTTAGTTTGCCCAGAAGCAAAACAGTGCGAATTTTAACTTTTCACCTGACTGGGGATACAGACTGTGGCTTAAAATTTCTCTCCCCTCACCTAAGAATAAAGAACTAGCTGGGCAAATCATTTAGGGAACTATGACACAGGTAGAATTTGATTCCAGTCAAGCACAGATCTAATCTGGCCACTTCCTCCCCCTATGATTTCAATGATTTCCCTATGCCCTGGGGAATAAAGTCCCAACCACCTGACCTGTCCTGAAAGAACCTCCACAATTTGATCTTTCGCTTCTTTCCCAAATCAATCTGCCTGCCTAGTGTAGCTAATACACAACTCTCAGAATGCGTCATGCCCCATCTTGCCTCTGGGCCTTTGCTCACGGGGACCTTCTCCGGGGTGCATCCTTCCCTCCACCTCCACCAGCTGAATTTAACAAAAGTAACTGTGATCATTAATTGAGCTCCTACTTTGTACCAGGCAGTGTTCCAAATGCTTATTATTTATCGTATCATGCAACCCTCGAAACAACCCTGTATTGTTCCTCTCTTATCACAAAGAGGAAAAACAAAGCACATAGAAGTTGAAAAATTTGCCTTAAAGATCCAATCAACACAAGCTTTGGGTGTTTTTTATTTTGCTTTAGATTATACTCATTGAATCACTCTTCTGTTATTTACTGCCTCTGCCTGTTTTAGGTCATTATCACAAACCGCCTACTATGACAACTACTTGTTCAGTGGGTTCTTGAGTGTAGGGAGGGTATCTCTCAAAGTGGGGTCCAGGTACCTTTGGGGTCCATGAGATCTTTTCAGGGGCTCTGTGAAGTCAAAACTATTTTCTTAATACTACTAAGAATTTATTTGCCTCTATGGTATGTAATATCACACACCAAAAAAATGGTTGCAGAAGCAGATATAAGAATATTGCTATCTTCCCTTAAACTAAGCATTAAAGGTATTTTTAGAACGGAAAACAATGCCACTTTTCTCACTATTTTTTTTGTTTTGGAAAATAATTACTTTTATAAAATGTTTATGTTTACATGTAATGAGTTTATTATTTTTAAATAAATTAACACATACAAATTTAAATTTTTTTCAAACATAATTTCTAATATGGCAATTATTGATAAGTATAACCCACACAAACAAGCTCAGAAGGCCCCAGTTTCACAAATATTTCCACAGGCTTCTTACTTCCTCTGAAATATCATTTCCACTTAGAGTCATAGATTGCTTTCCACTAAAGTCATTTAAAAGAGCATTTTTTTCATGCAAAGTTTTTAGTAAGATGCACTGTCTGATAAAACTCTGCTCTAAAGCTGAAGTTACCCGGTTGACATAATAGCAAAGTGGCTCCCCCCCACAGAGGCCTCCCATTCAAATTGGTGCTTCAGCAAAATTACAGATGCATCACATCGTGAACCTTTGATCAAAGCAACTTATATGTCCTGTTTGTCTTGCTAGTACAGAGAACACACATCCTTGGGTCTTATTCTTTTTTTGGTGCTTAGTACTGACCTTTTACATAATAGGTG
Source organism: Hyperoodon ampullatus (assembly GCF_949752795.1). Taxonomy (NCBI): domain Eukaryota; kingdom Metazoa; phylum Chordata; class Mammalia; order Artiodactyla; family Ziphiidae; genus Hyperoodon; species Hyperoodon ampullatus. Next base: position 58,925,897 of record NC_136925.1, on the reverse strand, counting down.
TCAAATGAATTTTTTGTACTATTTTTGACTAGGAAGAAATCTTGAATTGCCAAAAACTATTTTTAAATGTACATTTTCCAATAAATAATTAACATGTTAATTGCAAGATTTCCGTTTCTCCTTATTCAAACAATTCTACTTTGTTACAGTTATGAGTTTAAAAGTATTACAGTCTACTTCGTTTTAAAGATCCTATAATTCAGACTTCATGATAATTATACACCAGACTTGTCCAAAATAGTAAGAATTAGTAAATTATATTGAAAGATACTAACAAGATACCTGAAAAATACTACAGAGATGGTATTATACCAAGCCTTGCAATGTTCTTAAAAGGGCAGCATTATTCTCCAAGTATCAGGTGATCCACACTTGAGATGCAGCTAAGATAAACATTAAAAATTAGGATGTTTATCTGAAGTGCCTGAGTTGTCTAAATTGGTCTGGAAGTGTCCTAAAATATTTCCTTCTGATCCAGCCAGAATCCCCAAGAGATCGGCCCAGCTAATGTGAGTTGGTTCTTCTTAACTCTGACACCAAAGAATAAAACTAAATGGATTGCTAGGAAAAAGGGAAGGAAGATTCTAATACTACAATAACTGCCTAAACTTGACCCATTTTAAATATGGTTATTTTCACCAACAAATTTGTGCATCTTTTGTTATTCTCAAGAAATATGGATCTAAAACTATTTTCCTACAGGAAGTTTTTTGTGAACCAATTAAAGGGATACAATGAGAATTAATAATCTAGCCCAGATCTCTCTGAGTAACCCCAGCAGTTTGTGTTATTTCCTGTATGTTGAAAGGTAAATTTTTTTTTTAATTTTTAAAGTTTTAGATTTAATTACCTGCTTCTGCTTGAATTTGCATTTGCAACCTTTCCTTAACTTGTTTTCTCTCATTATTTCAACAGATATGTAATAGAAAACTAAGTATATTCCAGGGAGTATGCTGGATATTAGGGATTCACCAGTGAACAAAACCACGACGGCCCCTGCCTTCATGGAGTTTACATATTTTATGTGAGATGCAAAGACCACAAAGTATATAACTATAAACTATGATACATACCATAAAGGAAAATCTGGGCTGTTTTAGTATAGTATAGCAAAACCTAATCAATATCTATCTTTCTAGTAGCATTTACTTACAATACTGCACAAAAACACTGACATAATGCATACTTTTTGATGTTGATGATGCTATATTAATAATTATTATTACCAATCATTCCCTCACATGCTTGCTTGACTCATTTCCCTCAAGCAGAGTTTTCATTATGTTGCTCCTCTGCTCAAAAACTTATACCTTCTTTTCTGTCTTTATTCATTCATTCACTCAATCAACAAAAACTTAATGTGCTCCTACTATAGGTGGGGAACTGTGATGGACACTGGAGATAGAGATCAAAGACATAATCCCTGCTTTTCAAAGAGACAAACTGATAAATAAAAAGTTATACCTGGTGGCAAGGGTGATAAGGGGTGGGTACAGAATGCCTTGGATGAGCTTGGGACTGACAGTTAACCCTGCCTCTGGAAAAGTGTTTCAGGGGTTTTGGAAACTTATTAGTACTGCACAAGGTGCTAGAATGATACAAAACTGAACAAAGCACCATGCCCACCCTTGAGAAGTTTATGATCAAATAGGAGGAATCATTGACCCCCCGCCAAATGGCAACAGCACCCATTCATCGTCCAAGTCCCAGTTTATATCCTGCTTCCTTGCTGAGTTCTTGAACAACCGTCTTCCTCTTAAACTCATATGATCTCTTCTGACTCAAAGGCCAGGAAGGCGTTTCATGCTGATCCAACTTAACAAATTCATTTTACAGTAAGGACAACAAGGTCACAGGGGTGTCTGCCCAAGATTTCACAACTAGGTATGAGCAGGGTCCAAACCAGACTCAGGGTCCTGGCTTCCAGGCAATTTTCCATCAATAGTACAACACTGCCTCTTAATTCTCTTCTACTGTGTTTTATTATTAACAGTTTCATGACTACGCATGTTATTTCTCCTGAAAATTTTTAATCCCTTCAAGTGCAAGGACCATATCTTATGTATATTCTGCCCTCTAAAAGTAGCCTCAATATAGCATAGCATAGCCCTGAGGTCATGGTTAATACTAGTAAATACCCATTTGTTTAAATTAAATTAAAAAAATACAATTTTTAAAAGCATTTTTAAATAGGGAGGGCAAGCTGCTAAGGTAGTGGGTATATCCTGGCAATGACTATTAAATAAACTAAAAGCCAAGGAAGTAGAGAGACCACAGAACACATTTTGCATAGTGTTAGATGTGAGTTTGTGAATTTCCATGCTCTTTTGACTGGTGTGAAGGGGAGTGTGACATCATTCTTGAAACGTAACTTTAGAGTCCCTGATTTAAAAAAAACCCACAAACTATTTCCATTATCAAATCAAATGTTCACCTCTTCCACAAGATCTTTCTTGTTATAAAGATCCTTTACTTTTCAGAGTTTAGAGAACTTTATTATGGCTTTTGATACATGTTACAACATGGATGAACCTTGAAAATATTAAACTAAGTGAAATAAGCCAGACATAAAAGGATAACTATTGTATGATTCCACTTACATGAGGTACCTAGAATAGTCAAATGCATAGAGATGGAAAGTAGAACAGTAGTGGTTACCAGGGGCTAGGAAGAGGAGGGAATGAGGAGTTATTGTCCAGTGGATATAGAGTTTCAGTATACTAGGTTTAAAAAGTTCTGGAGATGGATAATGGTGATGGTTGCACAGTAGTGTAAGGAATACCACTCAACTATGCATTTAAAATGGTAAAAATGGTAAATTGCATAATTATACATATTTTACCACAATAAAATAATTAAATGACAGAAATTATGATGAAAACCAAGGAGGACTTCCCTGGTGATCCAGTGATTAAGACTCTGTGCTCCCAGTGCAGGGGACCCGGGTTCGATCCTTGGTCAGGGAACTAGATCCCGCATGCCTCAACTAAAATATCCTGCATGCCGCAACTAAAACCCAGTGCAGCCAAATAAATAAATAAATATAAAAAAGGAAGGGAGAGTGGGAGGAAGGAAGGAAGGATGGAAGGAAGAAAGGAAAAGAAAACCAGGGGGAATAAAGCGTGTATTTTAGCTATTTGGAAGCAACCTTTTTGTTTAATTCCATTGTTCATCATTGTGTAGACACAGGCTCTGAGGGTATGTTATTGATGAGCATAACAGACTCCCTCATAGGTTTTCATAAGGGCTTCTCAACAATAAATTATTTTAATTGTCAAGAGACTAGACAGATGTTTTATGTTTAACCTAAGGTTACATGGCTCCTTAGACATTAGAACCTACTTTACAGAACAGAAGTTGAACCTCAGGAACTTAGTTACTCACATTTTTTTTCTCCATTTGGAAGTCTTTATTTTCTTTGGACAATCAGTTTTACTGTAGTCTTCCATAATTCATTTTGGGTGCAATAGGTCATACTTGTTTATCTGGAGCTCTTCCTTATGGGATGAAACACTAGCAAAGCCATGGACTTTTGAAATATGCTAAACATTAAGTATAATGTGTTTATTATACATATAAAAATACTGGCCTCATAACAGATATGACCTTAGTAATGGGGGAAATATTTTCCAATCAGATAATCTCTCAGATGGGGTGAAAGAGACATAGACTTGTATTTTCCTGGAAACCAAAGAAATAGCTGAATTTTTTCAGGCGTTCCCAAAACAATTTTGATAATCAACATAAATTAACCTATTTTTTATTATGAAAGTATCTACTTATATCTATTTCAAGTAGTAATTAGAAATAATGGCAATAAATGCTAGTTCAGTTGTAGTAATTGATTGTTATTAACATTGAAAAAGTGGACACAAGTCTCTTTATAAATATAATAATAATAACAATAAAAATGGAAAAGTCTCTTCACTCTTCACTTTTACAAAAGACCATAAGTGGAATAGTGTTTTATAAAAGCATCCTACTTTCATATCCCTCAGGTCACACAGACCTCTAAAGGAGGCTTTAAGCCGATATGAATAAATAAATAATCTCTTGGCCAAAATTTGGTAGTTCTTTTGCTTTTATTTTTAAGTGGAACAGAAAAGCATTGAAGTTGAAAGGATTATAGGTTAATGCTTTTCGAGTGAAAATAAGAAAAAATTTCTGAGTAGTGAGAGAGGAAAAAGATCATTTTTCCAGTTTTTTAATCTTCATTTTTAATTGGACCAATGTATATAATATAAACTAATTAAGGGAACTTGCAGAACCATACTAACAATTTTTACTATTGTTAATCATTAGTATTTAAATAGCATTTAAATAGCACTACAGATTCTATGCATTGTTATATTGTACCTAGGTCTTCCAGCCATTTCTGATTAGTAATGACCCATTCGAGTCATCAGGATAAAAGTCAGCTATGGCAACCAGCATTCTCTATGTGTTTATGTGGTTTTTAATTTTTATACACCTTTGGGAAAAATTCTCTCAAATTTGCTCTAAATCAACTCACACTCAAAAGATGAGGGTTTTTTAAGACTGCACTTCATGCTGATACTCATAATTAGCACAGTTAGAGACAAAATTGTGAGGAGATAGTTTGATTTTTCATGCTACTTCATTATGACCCTGTACTCCTCTTTCTCTTTTACCTTAATAAAAATATTTAAAAGTAAACTTCCAGGCACTTATATTTGCAACTAAGGGGAATCTTCTGGTACCATGCATTCAGGTAAGGAATACATTGTTATCTAATCAGATTTTTGGATTGTAGATTTAGGAATATTTTCCATGATATTTATTTGGACCAGAGAGAGAATTTAGAGATACTGTATTCATTTATTTATTTAGATCATAAAGAGACCCAAGCCCAGCTCCTTCATTTTATTGATTGTATGACTGTTGAATGTATGAATCATGACTTGAGTCCTAGTTCTAAATGAAACAGCTATATAGAAGGGCTGCCTAAGTGCAATCATATCTTAGCGTCAACATAAAATTGAAACGAATTAACTAATTTTCTAATCTATTACATCTCCTGCTATATGGGTGAGGGCAGCCAGATCAGAACTTGCACCAACATCTCTAGGATCAACATACTAGCGTAATTTGCATGCAATCAATCATGGCAAGGCTGTGAACTGCAACACCTCTAAGGAAACCTTAGGAAAAGGGAGTTCCCCCTTCACAGGCTATGAAAACAAAGCTGGAGCTTTTGTAGTCAGTGAGGACACTGCTCTCACTGCAGGGGAGTATGATATCCCTCCACACTCCTATAGCTGGAAGATCAAGGCTCCAGCCCAAGGTTCTGGACTGCATTTTGAAAGGAGTCTTCTTCCAGGATCCTGTCCCCCTGGGTGGCCCAGGCAGTAACAGAAAAGAGACCAAGAGCATCCCCACATAGGAGGCGACTAAAGGATCATTGCAGGTATTTACCTAGATAGATATCATTGCCTTTAACCCTTACCTAAAAGGAAGTTTTAGTCTTCATATAGTAAATGAGTTAATGGGTAATTCTTTTTATATTGAATAATCCTATAATAAATATAAGTAATTTGGAATGGTTCTCTCTAGTCAGTTTTATTAATTAAATGGAAACGAGTGAAATAAATATAATGTGGTTAATGGTAAATCTGAGGCTCCTGTAGCCTTGAAAAGACCCAAGGGATTTCAACCTGACTTGCCTGAATATCACACACATAGCAGAGCACACACTAAAACCCCAATTACTTGCTTCCCAATTCAGGCTGCTTTCTACTCCATCACAATGCATCCTGTAAAAATGTTTCCTCACTGCTAAGATGAAATTACATAAATTACAAACATAATTTTAATTGGAATTCAGTTGAGTAAAAATATTTTCTAGAAGACAAAGTTGAGGCTTTCCCATGATTATTTTATTATGGCATCCAATTTTTATTTATCACATCATGTAAGAAGCTTCCACTAAAATATGAAAACTAAGTAAATTTAAATTTATTTTTGACAGATCTAACCAGAATTTCAATAGTGAAAAGTAGTGAGCTAAAATGATGAAATATTAATATTGCCTTTCATATAAAACCATACTTCCTTGATTCTAAGTTACATTTCAATGTCTTGAAATCAGAATGTGTCTTAAAATCAATGTGTTCACTGTCATGAACAAAAATATATTTAAATCAATGATTACAATACAATAAATGTAAAAATGACAATCTGCTAAGCCATTAAATTTGAACCTAACTATAAAACAAACGAAGCCTCATATCTGAGATCCTAAAAATGTTCCTATAGCTTCAGACAAAGAGTTTAAATTTCTCATTTAAAAAAATTAATCATTATTCTCTTTGTGTCCTTAACGTCATCCCGAGTCAATGAAGGAAGTTGAGGTAGTCAATGTAGAATATATCTCACATGTTTTTCCACTGCAGTCTTTTTTCTTTCTAGTCATAATTCTAATGTTGATTTATAGAATTACAGAAGATGTCCCTCAGGTCCCACTGAAGAAAGCCTACTTATTTTTCTCTTCAGCACATTCTGGCCTCATTCTCTTTTGGAATTCAAAGCTACCCTGGCTCCTGGACATACTCAGAAACCACTCAATGCTAGTGGTGTTGTTATAGACCAAAATCAGAAGAGGCAATCAATAAGTCTTCCAATGCTGAGAAAAGAGAGGCCACTCATTTTTTTAAGTTGGGTTTGGACTCATTTCCAAATATCACCTCCCTGGAAGCTACAAGAGATGATTACAAAAAGAGAGAGAGAGAGAGAAAAAAAAAAAATCCAGCTACATATAGTCAGTCCCCTTCCCCTACTAAAATAGTCTCCAATGCTTTTCTCCCCATCCCAAACTTTTCTTGCCACAAATTCTCCCTTGGCTAGGGGAAGCATCCTAACATCTCTAGATTTTATCTTTTCCTCATCTTTCTCTCCAAAGTGGATTATACGGGACAAGTCTAATGATGTCATGAAATGAAGGAATGGAAAGAGGGGAAAAATGTGAGCTCAGATGAATTATTTCTTGACACTTCCCTGCTCATCATGCTGCCTTTTCTCCAGCACCGCCATCTGGTCTACCACGCTATGCCCCAAGCCAGTCCTTTCTTAGCCTGCTCTGCCCCTGAAATGAAAAGCCTGGCACCATCAAGTCTACTTTTCCATTCTAATCCTTTATGAACCTAAAGTGTTAACAATATGCAACGTTGTCTCCCCTTTAAGATCTAGGAGGATATGGGAGAAGCTTTTTCATACCCTTTATGTTATGCCTTGTTCTAAGTAAAAGAAAAACAAAAACAAAAAAACTGAATGGGGCTGAGGAAATCGGAGAGCATTTACACCCGCACACACACTCACACACACACACACACACACACACACTGTCTTAAACATAGTGATAGATTTTGCAATTCTATTAAAAGAATGCTCCATTTCAGTAGCTTAATATATCTGAAAGGCCCTTCTGAGGGAGGCTGAAGACTTAATAAAAAAAACTCAGCCTTTACTAAGTGGCAGAATCATCCCCACTTGGGTGTATTATGCTCTCAAGTCAGGATAGGTTTAATTCTTGACTCTTCTATTTGCTATCAGTGTGATCCTTAGAAAAGTTATTTCATTTTCTTGTGCCTCAATTTTAATAATCTGTGAAAGATGGTACCTACCTAATATGGCTATTAAAGAGGAACAACTGAATTAATACACACTGAGCACTTAGAACTATATCTGGCACATGGCAAGCATACAACAAATACTATTATCATTATCTAAAACATTTCTACAGGGACTTCCCTGGTGGTCCAGTGGTAAAGAATCCGCCTTGCAATACAGGGGACACAGGTTCGATTCCTGGTCAGGGAACTAAGATCCCGCAAGCCACGGGGCAACTAAGCCCACGCACCACCACTACTGAGCTTGAACGCCTCAACTAGAGCCCTCGTGCGACAAACTACAGAGCCCATGCACTCTGGAACACGCGTGCCACAACTAGAGAGAGAAAACCTGCACGCCACAACTAGAGAGAAGCCCGCGAAACAGCGAAGAGCCTGTGCGCCGCAACGAAAGATCACGCATGCCTCAGCAAAGATCCGGCATACCGCAACTAAGACCTGACGCAGCCAAAAATAAATTAATTAAAGAAATAAAACTTAAAAAATAAAACGTTTCTACATAGGCGGCAAATTTCCAGACATCCTTATGAACTGGAATCTGTACACAAATTGGTGACTCCTGTAAATTCATTTAACAGGAAATTTTAGGAATATATCCAATTTGTATTGAGTAGAATGATAGAGTGTTTATGCACAGCTAATGAACAGTAAGAAAGAAGCTTGACTTTTAAAGCTAGGATTTTAATTTCACACAATATATCTTTGGAGGGCCAAAACATGGAATTAACTTTCAGGGGATTATGAGTAGTGTTTCCCTCTGAAAATACTGAGAAAGGAATAACTAATTCTCTTTCCCGGATAACTTAGTCACCTGCTTAAAGGCAGACTCTTAAACAAGTGAATCTTATGAAGTCCCTCTGAGTCCTATTATTCTGTTTTTATACAGGGTTTAGTAATCAGGCTCTTAAGAGGATATCTCTATAGTCTTCCCTGTTTTGAGGCCTCATGAAGGCTTTCTTCAGTTCACCCTCCCTCTACCTAATACAAGTTTTCAGGGAATGGATAACATTTCAACATCAAAAGTGATTGATGGCTTCCAGGGCCTCTTGTGGTTAATACTGTATGATCTTGCCGTGGTGGGCCGGGCCCAGGCCTCTGTAACTAGGTGATACGGTGAGGAGACCACTGTACTGTGTTAACTGGTGTACAGCAAGGAATCCTTTATATGGCAGTAGATTCTGTGAGTGTGAATGGGTCCCTCTCCCAGCCTGCTGGTACAAAAGGTAGGAGTCTGCATTAACCCCATTCAAAGGGGTTAATGAAAAAGGGGCAGTTTCACTGCCCTCGTGACCTAGTGGGTTGCTGTCGAGGCTGCACTGACCCCTCCACTGACCCTCTGCTATGTCACATCAGGGAGCATTAAAGATACAGTCTATTCACTGTGTCCTTCTCTGTTAAATATCCTGTTAAATATACTTCTTGGTTTGATAGTAAACCAAAGGGAAAGAACTCAAGCAAATGGAAGTTCTTCTAACCCAAACTGACTGTTTGTTAGCATGTCGTAATTCACTTACTGTTTGGTGTTAAGAATGGATTTGACATTATGCCAGTCCAACCAGATACATTCATTATGGTCTGTTTGAGTTTCAAAAGTAACATATATGCCAGTCCCTGCTCCTCCCACTCCCAATGCCATTTCAAGAACACTTGAACAACATTGACAAGATGAGAGCTAGCCAAAGCAAGCTATTATGTTTCTATAATCCAGGCTCCTTTTGTGACGTTTAAGGACCACTCCTTTTCTCCAATAACACCAAAATGCAAACTCAATTATTAGAAACCATTGTCTTCTTTTTTTTTTTTTTTGCGGTACACGGGCCTCTCACTGTTGTGGCCTCTCCCGTTGCAGAGCACAGGCTCCAGACGCGCAGGCTCATCGGCCATGGCTCACGGGCCCAGCCGCTCCACGGCATGTGGGATCTTCCCAGACAGGGGCACGAACCCGTGTCCCCTGCATCAGCAGGCAGACTCTCAACCACTGCGCCACCAGGGAAGCCCCCATTGTCTTCTTTTAATGTGAGAACCTCTCTAATTCGATGGAAACACTCCACCTCCCGCAATATATCATGTATTTAAGCTGTAACCATGGGCCAAATTCTATAAAGGATATAATATCCTAGTATTACCTACCGGGTTCACATCTACACTATCACTGGCTGTAAGAACTAGAAGTTGTCACCTGATAATTTTCTGCACTTGAAGGTGATCGAATGAAAAAATCCTTCCCATCAAGACTGTTAAGTCTAGGCCAGCAATATCTCCTGGAGAACACTTGTTCAGGTTACATTTTACCATTGCAATGATAGCATTAAGGGGATACAGTACAGAAAAAACGTCAATCCTAAAAATGCCACAAATTCCCAGAGAATCAGAGCGCCTGCCTATTTACCACCTGACAATCATAGCCTGTGACAGCCTAGAGCCTGTCCCTTCGGTCATGCCTTGGACCATTAGCTGCCTATGTCCCTGAAATTAACCTATGAAAGGGGCATCACGCTCACAATGCACAGGGCAGATCCAAATTAAATCTCTATTGGGACCCAAAGTGGAAAATTCTGAACCCCCTCTTCTTCCCTCAACTCTTTCCCCTTTTAAAACTGCCAGAACAATAACAAACAACTGCTTTCCTTGGTATTATTTCATGTTGTCTCTCTGGCTCTTCTCTCCCCCTCCCCCTCCCCACCAAGTCGAAAACACTAGGGAACTCTGGCTTCAAGGGTGCTAGTCTGTTACCTTAGAGGCTATTTCTTTACAAGGCAGTAGAGTACAGAGGGCATGCCTTTGCTGCTTACCTTGGCAACCATGAATTGCTGAATGCTGTTCTCATGAATGCAAGTCATTCACTGCCATCTGGATATGCCCACAGGTATAAACATTTTTTCATGAAAGGACCAGGGAATACACATTACATCAATAAATCTCTTGAATGGCAAACAAAGTCATCCCATATGTTGGAACAGCCATATCACATTAAAATTAATATAAGACTCTAATGGTATTGCTTCCAGACAAGGTCAAATTAAATGTTCGGTGTATACATCCTTCGGCCTTATGAGACAAACAGCATGAGTCAGGTTAGGGAATGAAATAGGAAGAAGGGGGTAGAACTGTAAAACGGAAGACCACTGAGTTTGACCCAAGAATAAATATACTACCTTGAAGAGTCTAGGAGAGCTTATTCATTTCTAACTAGCATTTCTCTAGGTGGAAACCAAGAGCAGGAATTTTTTTCCCTTGGGTTGGTGAAATAAGATTGGCATTTACTCCATTCAAAGGCATTTTTATGTTCTTCATAGACAAACATTACAGATGAAATTCTTAACATATTTATAAGAACACAGACCTTGTACTTCACTGGGGGTCAGAGGTGGGGAAGAGGGTGTAACAAGGGCTCTCTTATGTTTTCCTGTAAACAAAGTTGCTATGAACCTTGGAATTCAGTCATATTCAGCCTTAAACTTCAATTCTTCCATGTGTCTACTTTTTTATTTGGATGTTGTTATACTTTGGTGTAAAACACTTTAATAATTTACTAGTTTCTCATATATGATGTCTTTTATACATCTATATCATACTCATTCACACACACACAAACAGAAGGAAAATAAATAATTCTAGTCACACCCAAGCACATATAATCAAAATAAAATTTCTCCCATGAATCAAGACTTTCCATGGAAAGAGATGAGGGGAGAGAAATCTTAGCCAAAAAACAGTTGGGATAGTTCTAATACTACAAAAAACGGGCACAGGAAAGGAAAAGCCAAGAATGGTGGGCAGGGGACAAGCAGGTGTCAGAGTTTTCCTAATTTTGCCACTTTTGAAGAAGACACATCTTCTAAAAATCATTAGGGCCAATGAAAGAATCAGGGAGAGAGCCAGGTAAATTTCTACAAAAATTACATCACTCCTAACACCCCTGCCATGACCACTGATTAATCTGGTCTGGTCTCAAACAAGACTTGGGATGGAATTGGGAACTCTGGAACTACATAGCCTCTTGACATAACAAGAAGTGATATATAAATTTTTTTCCTTCCTTGGTGATAAAGTTTTCCAGTTCCATAAAAATCTTTGTTTACCAGTTATAAAAATGTTCACTTTTAAGCTGTTAAGTTGACCTTGAGCTTTTTCCTCTCTCCCTTCCCCCTCTGCCTTTTGCCGTTAAAAGTTCAGAGTGTCTCCAACAGTAACTGTTACATTCTGTCTAGCAAGCCTGGACTGCGACAGTGATCTAACCTCTTGGAAAAAACATGGAGTTCACCCAAAAAATGAGAGAGACATTCTCTCGCCCCAGCGCCAGCTTGCAGTTTTCAAAGCTCTGGGACAGACCTCATGAATGGCTTGGGGCTCTAGCACGTAAGGTGGCAGCGCCAACGCAAACACTGAAAGCACTTCAGCAGGTATAAACAGCAGCCATACACCAGGCCAGGCCCCAGAAGGCAGGCAGTGAAGGAGGAGAAGCCAGGCCACGGGCCCCCTGCCTGTGTCACTCTCCTTAAGCTTTCTCCCGTGTCTGGGGACACATGGACAAAGAGAAACTTCCCAGTTGGACTGAAAATTGAGGAAATCAGAAGTCTCACATTAAGGGAACATAGAAATAGCTTTTCTCTTGGAAAGAGAAAAGTCTTGCTGATGTGTGTACACTTACACACACACACACACATACACACAAAACATCTTTGCAGCAGTAAGTCGCCTATAATCATTTTGAATGCAGCAAAACTCACCTTTGATAGGTTATGTAAAAAATAAAGCCATTTCTTTCTGCTTTGGAGATGTTGCTCACTGGCCTTCAAATAGTCTCAGCGTCCACACTTCAAGGACCAACCACACTCTTTTAAAACATATTTGGCTTTCAGTATATTAACAGCAATTGCTGGCCTCAAGCTTTCAACACTGACACAGTCATTAATCTCAGTGGTTCTGATTCAGGATGTATGACTGTGCATTTGGAGAACAAAAGGGAATGCCCCCGCCGCTCAAAAAGAAGGTCATCAAGCTTTTTGAACGTGAAGGTACATGAAGGGCTTTACCTCTGCCCCCTAGAATTTTTAAGCTGGACTATCAACCATTATAGGCATTACTCACTTACATAACAATTTTCTAACAAGATTCCCCTGAGTTTATTAGCTAATCTATCTTCTTGTAAGGGAACTATTTATTTTTAAGTTTATACTTCTTTATACTTTACCCTATTTTATTTTTAATTGCAGTTCACTCAATAAACTTTGTTTTGATAGCAATCAAATAGTCCTTTTTCACAAATCACTCACTCAATTAGCATTTGTTGCTATTACAGACACGAGTAATTTATATCTCTATCAACAAATAACGTAAAATCTCTTTGGAAAAATAAACTTCAAAATTATACATTATAAAGTTTGCCAAACTCCCTAAACCACTCAAATATTGTTTTCATTAACTGCCATTAAAATATCTATGGAAGCACATATTGTGTTCTAAATTCTCTGCTGAATTTTATGGGGGTACAAGTCACAGAAAGCTTGGTCCATGCTCAAAGGGATTCACCCACCTACCTGGGTAGATTAAAACATGTTTCACATGTTCCATGTTTTATATTTGGAAACTGAGACTTACAGGAAATGAGCATTTCTCTAAAAGCCACAAAATCACAGTATCATTGAATGTTGTAACTAACAACTAATAGAGTGTATAACATGATTAATATAAGCAACACTGCTGTACGTTATATAAGTTGTGAAGAGAGTAAATTCTGAGTTCTCATCGCAAGGAAAGAGATATTCTTCTTCTTCTTTTATTTTATATTTCTATGAGATGATTGGTGTTCACTAAACTTATTGTGGTAATCATTTCATGAGGTATGTAAGTCAAATCATTATGCTGTACACCTTAAACTTATACAGTGCTGTATTTTAATGATATATCCATAAAAGTGGAAGAAGAAAAAATAAAACTGATCTGAAATAAAACCCATCTGATGCTGAAAAAAAAAACAAATAATAGGTATGTGTGTAGATATTTGCCACTCAAATTACAAATGACAGGATGGGACTTGCCCAAATTTGAAAAACTGTGTAGGGCCATTCAAACCATTATGATTATTAGCTGTGACTAGAGCTCAGTAGAAGAAATAAACTTTTATCCATGTGGGGACTGGCCTCTGTCCTTCTAAATTAGCAAAATTCGAACATGTATAGGAATGTTTCTTTTTTAATTATATTGATTAATTTAGCAGTAACTTGTCCCTAACAACACTAATAAACCTTCATAATAAAGTGACCCTTACCTTGGATTCAAACACTCCTGGATGACTTCTCAAATCTTGATGAAGCCATTTGGACCTTAAAATAAAAAGGTTTAGTGTAATGAGATTTTGTTTTATTTGTAGATATACAGAGTTAATCAACTTTATGCAACTCTGAAAGATATTTGTCTTTCTGATATATCTGTAAATTTTTAAGTATTCACACTTAAGAGGCTCACTCATTTGTTGTATAATTGATTTAGTTGCAGTGTGGAGCCAGCCTTAGAGATTCCATTTTAGCGAAATTAAATGTGCAATATATTATGCTAGTAAGTCATGTGCTCTCAACAAAGAGTGGGAGGATAGAAGGAATACAATAAATGATGGCCTGCTTTTTACTTGGCTTTCTCTGTTGCCCAAGTCCTCTGGGATCTGGATGGGAATCTAGATTTATTGAATCCAACCTATATCAAGCATTTTGGGAGCTTGTTGACATATGTCTTTAATTGCTCATAACAGAGCTATCCTCATGTGTATCGTTATCTTCCTATTTTAGATGTAGAAACAGATTCAGAGAGTAAAGTATCATTCTCAGTATCATACTGCCAGTAAGTGATGAAGCCAGAATTCCAAGCTGGTTATTCTAAGAGCTGAGGTCTTTCCAACATATTGTGCTCAGTTCTTTACTTTAAACTTTGATATGCTCACATATACCATGGCTGTAGTATAAAAATTCTTCATCAGCTACTAGCAAAAAACACCACGTTAAGGATGAAACATTAAAGTCATTCCCATTAAAGACAGGAAAAGACATAGACATATGTTATCAACATGGTTATTCAACACTACTCAGGTGATTCTGGCTAATGCAAAAAGATGGCAATAAAAGAAGTATACACATAGCAAAGAGACAAGTTACTTTTGCAGACGTTATGATTATACATCAAGAAAATTTATGAGAATCAAATAAAAAATTCATTTCAGTAAGCTACTCATGTTTGAGATAAATTGTTTATAGTCTTTAATTTTTTAATACAATTTTAAAGCCTACTTGCCATTTAAAGTTATTACAAAATATTGGCTATATTCCCCGCATTGTACAATACACCCTCGAGACTATCTTTCACCCAACAGTTTGTACCTCTCACTTCCCCACCCCTGTATTGACCCTCTGGCCCACCCCCAACTGGTAACCGCTAGTTTCCTCTCTATGTCTGTGAGTCTGCTTCTTTTCTGCTGTTGAACTAGCTTGTATTTTTTAGATTCCACATATAAGTGATATCATACAGTATTTGTCTTTCTCTGACTTATTTCACTCAGCATAAGGTAAATATTTTTAACAGTTAACAGTTTTTCTTTTCATACTAAAAATAACTGGTTACTGGAATAACTGGAAAATTTTCATTCACACTAGCAAAAATAATTTAAATGACTAGAAATAGGCTTAACATAAATGGGGTAAAACTTATATGAAAAAAAAAAGAGCTATATAAAGCATTAATGTATCACACACAAAAAGACCTGAATAAATGGGGATACCTTGTTCCTGGATACAAGGTCTCATTATTATAAAAGTATAAATTGCCTCCAAATTAATCCAAATTAATGCAATGAATTCCCCATAAGATTGTAGATGATATTTGACAAGTTGATTCTAAACTTCATTTAAAAATAAAATACATAAGAAAAGTGGAGATAACTTTTCAAGAAAAAACATTATTTTTTAAACTCACAGTAAATAAAATAGTGTTATATTAGCAGAGAAGTAGTCAAGTAGGTCAGAAGAGAATACATACAAATAGAGCCATGGCTAAAATATAATGTGGTATATGATAAAGAGGACATTTCAGTTCAATATGGAAAGGACAGAAGTAGCTATTCCAACAAATTATCAGGGCAGAGTATAGTCTTTATCAGCCCCACAGAAAAATTAGTGAAAAATATGATCAGACAACTCACAGACATAGTAATACAAATAGGGGAAAAGGTAGTAAATTATATAGCAGTTTTAACACATGTACAAAAATAAATTTTGGAGGTCAAGAACTTTATGTAAAATAAGATGTGTAAAATTAATAGGAGAAAATGAAGGAAAAATATATATATATATAATCTTAGAGTAGGGAAGCCCTCTTACCTAAGATGTATATTAAAAAGCAATAAAGAAAAAGACTGACTTTACTGTATCAACCATAAAACTTCTGTATGGCAAAAGATATCATATACAATATTAAAGGACAATGGACAGATATTTTGGGGTGGCATATTTTACTCGGCTTCACATGGATGTATGCCAATTTGCTTATGCATTCCTCTATTGAAGGACATTCTGATTTCTTCAAGATTTTAGCCATTATGAGTAGAGCTGCTGTGTATAACTGCATCTTTGTTTGCATTTGGACATAGAATTTCAAAGCAGTTGCCTAAATACTGGAAGCATGATTGTTGGATCCCAAGGTAATCCACAGAACCCAAGATATGGTAGCTACTAATATAGTCCTCCCACAGTGCCTCTTAATACCGTGTGGACTCCTACAAGGGAAATAAGTATCACCGCTTTGGCTGAACTTGGTTTAGTCTCAGATTTACCTGATGGTCACAACTCACTGCTCCTGCAGAACCCAGAGATTTCTCCTTGAAGAAAAGGTTCTGGAAAAATTGGAGGGATAAATAAAGAATGCAGCTTATTCCTGCCTTGTGCTGATGCCCAAGAGGGTGATGAGAGGTCTTGGTGCTCCAGCCTGATGTCATGCCTGAGCCCCTGAGGTGGGAGAGCTGAGTTCAGGACACTGGACAATCAGAGTCCTCCCAGCCCCATGTAGTATCAGTCGGTGAGAGCTCTCCCAGAGATCTCAGTCTCAATGATAAGACACAGCTCCACCCAGGGGCCAGCAAGCTCCAGTGCTGGACACCCCATGCCAAACAACTAGCAAGACAGGAACACAACCCCATCCATTAGCAGAGAAGCTGCCTAAAATGATAAGGTCACAGACACCCCAAAACACACCACCGGACTTGGTCCTGTCCACCAGAAAGACAAGATCCAGCCTCATCCACCAGAACACAGGCACCAGTCCCCTCTACCAGGAAGCCTACACAACCCACTGAACCAACCTTACTCCCTGGGGGCAGACACCAAAAACAATGGAAACTATGAACCTGCAGCCTGTGAAAAGGAAACCCCAAAAGAGTAAGTTAAGCAAAATGGGAAGACAGAGAAATATGTAGCAGATGAAGGAGCAAGGTAAAAACTGACCAGACCAAATAAATGAAGAGGAAATAGGTAGTCTACCTGAAAAAGAATTCAGAGTAATGATAGTAAAGATGATCCAAAATCTTGGAAATAGAATGGAGAAAATACAAGAAACATTTGACAAGGACCTAGAAGAACTAAAGAGCAAACAAACAATGATGAACAACACAATAAATAAAATTAAAAATTCTCTAGAAGGAATCAATAGCAGGATAACTGAGACAGAAGAATAGATAAGGGACCTTGAAGATAAAATAGTGGAAATAGCTACTGCAGAGCTGAATAAAGAAAAAAGAATGAAAAGAATTGAGGACAGTCTCAGAGACCTCTGGGACAACATTAAACGCACCAACGTTTGAATTATAGGAGTCCCAGAAGAAGAAGAGAAAAAGAAAGGGTCTGAGAAAGTATTTGAAGAGATTATAGTTGAAAACTTCCCTAACATGGGAAAAGAAATAGTCAATAAAGTCAAGGAAGCTCAGAGAGTCCACTACAGGATAAATCCAATGAGAAACATGCCGAAACATATTAAGCAAACTATCAAAAATTCAATACAAAGAAAAAAATATTAAAAACAGCAAGGGAAAAGCAACAAATAAGATACAAGGGAATCCCCATAAGGTTAACAGCTGATCTTTCAGCAGAAACCGAAAGCCAGAAGGGAGTGGCAGGACATATTTAAAGTGATGAAAGGGAAAAACCTACAACCAAGATTACTCTACCCAGCACAAATCTCATTCAGATTCGATGGAGAAATTAAAATCATTATAGACAAGTAAAAATTAAGAGAATTCAGCATCACCAAACCAGCTTTAAAACAAATGCTAAAGGAACTTCTCTGGGAAGAAAACATAAGAGAAGGAAAAGACCTACCAAAACAAACCCAAAACAATTAAGAAAATGGCAATAGGAACATACATATTGATAATTACCTTAAATGTAAATGGATTAAATGCTCCAACCAAAAGACACAGACTGGCTGAATGGATATAAAGCAAGACCCATATATATGCTGTCTACAAGAGACCCACTTCAACCTACGGAAACATACAGACTGAAAGTGAGGGCATAGAAAAAGATCTTCCATGCAAATGGAAATCAAATGAAAGGTGGAGTAGCACTTCTCATATCAGACAAAATAGACTTTAAAATAAAGACTATTACAAGAGACAAAGAAGGACACTACATAATGATCAAGGGATCAATCCAAGAAGAAGATATAACAATTGTAAATATTTATGCACCCAACATAGGAGCACCTCAACATAAGGCAAATGGTAACATCCATAAAAGGGGAAATTGACAGTAACACAATAATAATAGGGGACTTTAACACCCCACTTTCACCAATGGACAGATCATCCAAAATGAAAATAAATAAGGAAACACAAGCTTTAAATGACACATTAAGCATGATGGACTTAATTGATATTTATAGGACATTCCATCCAAAAACAACAAAATACAATTTCTTCTCAAGTGCTCATGGAACATTCTCCAGGATAGATCATATCATGGGTCACAAATCAAGCCTTGGTAAATTTAAGAAAATTAAAATTGTATCACGTATCTTTTCTCACCAAAACGCTATGAGACTAGACATCAATTACAGGAAAATATCTGTAAAAAATACAAACACATGGAGGCTAAACAATATGCTACTAAATAACCAAGAGATCACTGAGGAAATCAAAAAACACCTAGAAACAAATGACAATGAAAACATGACAATCCAAAACCAATGGGATTCAGCAAAAGCAGTTCTAAGAGGGAAGTTTATAACAATAAAATCCTACTTCAAGAAACAAGAAATATCTCAAATAAACAATCTAATATTACACCTAAAGCAGTTAGAGAAAGAAGAACAAAAAAACCCCACAGTTAGCAGAAGGAAAGAAACCATAAAGATCAGATCAGACCAAAAATAAATGAAAAAGAAATGAAGGAAGCAATAGAAAAGATCAATAAAACTGGAAGCTGATTCTTTGAGAAGATAAACAAAATTGATTAACCATTGGCCACACTCATCAAGAAAAAAAGGGAGAAGATGCAAATCAACAGAATTAGAAATGAAAACGGAGAAGTAACAACTGACACTGCAGAAATACAAAGAATCATGAGAGTTACTACAAGCAACTATATGCCAATAAAATGGACAACCTGGAAGAAATGGACACATTCTTAGAAATGCACAACCTTCCAAGACTGAACGAGGAAGAAATAGAAAATATAAACAAACCAATCACAAGCACTGAAATTGAAACTGTAATTAAAAATCTTCCAACAAACAAAAGCCCAGGACCAGATGGCTTCTTAGGAGAATTCTATCAAACATTTAGAGAAGAGCTAACACCTATCTTTCTCAAACTCTTCCAAAATGTAGCACAGGGAGGAACACTCCCAAACTCATTCTATGAGGACACCATTACCCTGATACCAAAACCGGAAAAAGATGTCACAAGAAAAGAAACCTACAGGCCAATACCACAGATGAACATAGATGCAAAAATCCTCAACAAAATATTAGCAAACAGAATCCAACAGCACATTAAAAGCATCTGATATACCATGATCAAGTGGGGTTTATCCCAGGAATGCAAGGATTCTTCAATATACACAAATCAATCAGTGTGATACACCATATTAACAAATAGAAGGATAAAATCCATATGACCGTCTCAATAGATGCAGAAAAACCTTTTGACAAAATTCAACACCAATTTATGATAAAAACCCTCCAGAAAGTAGGCACAGGGGGAACTTACCTCAACATAATAAAGGCCATATATGACAAACACACAGCCAACATCATTCTCAATGGTGAAAAACTGAAACCATTTCCACTAAGATCAGGAACAACACAAGGCTGCCCACTCTCACTACTATTATTCAACATAGTTTTGGAAGTTTTAGCCACAGCAATCAGAGAAGAAAAAGAAATAAAAGGGATCCAGATCGGAAAAGAAGTAAAACTGTCACTGTTCGCAGATAACATGATACTCTACATAGAGAATCCTAAAGATGCTACCAGAAAACTACTAGAGCTAATCAATGAATTTGGTAAAGTAGCAGGATACAAAGTCAATGCACAGATATCTCTTGCATTCCTATACACTAATGATGAAAATTCTGAAAGAGAAATTAAGGAAACACTCCCTTTTACCACTGCAATAAAAAGAATAAAATACCTAGGAATAAACCTACCTAAGGAGACAATAGACCTTTACGCAGAAAACTATAAGACTCTGATGAAAGAAATTAAAGACGATACAAACATTTGGAGAGATATACCATATTCTTGGATTGGAAGAATCAACATTGTGAAAATGACTATACTACCCAAAGCGATCTTCAGATTCAATGAAATCCCTATCAAACCACCAATGGCATTTTTCACAGAACTAGAACAAAAAATTGCACAATTTGTATGGAAATACAAAAGACCCCAAAGAACCAAAGCAATCTTGGGAAAGAATAACTGAACTGGAGGAATCAGGCTTCGTGACTTCTGACTATACTACAAAGCTACAGTAATCAAGACAGTATGGTACTGGCACAAAAACAGAAATATAGATCAATGGAACAGGATAGAAAGCCCAGAGATAAACCCACGCACATATGGTCACCTTATCTTTGATACAGGAGGCAAGAATATACAATGGAGAAAAGACAGCCTCTTCAATAAGTGGTGCTGGGAACCTTGACAGCTACATGTAACAGGATGCAATTAGAACACTCTCTAACACCATACACAAAACTAAACTCAAAATGGATTAAAGACCTAAATGTAAGCTCAGACACTATCAAACTCTTAGAGGAAAACATAGGCAGAACACTCTATGACATAAATCACAGCAAGATCCTTTTTGACCCATCTCCTAGAGAAATGGAAATAAAGACAAAAATAAGCAAATGGGACCTAATGAAACTTAAAAGCTTTTGCACAGTAAATGAAACCATAAACAAGATGAAAGACAACCCTCAGAATGGGAGAAAATATTTGCAAATGAAGCAACTGAAAAAGGATTAATCTCCAAAATATACAAGTTGCTCATGCAGCTCAATATAAAAAAACAAACAACCCAATCCAAAAATGGGCAGAAGACCTAAATAGATTCTCCAAAGAAGATACACAGATTGCCAAGAAACACATGAAAGGCTGCTCAACATCACTAATCTTTAGAGAAATGCAAATCAAAACTACAATAAGGTAACACTTCACACTAGTCAGAATGGCCATCATCAAAAAATCTACAAACTATAAATGCTGGAGAGGGTTTGGAGAAAAGGGAACCCTCTTGCACTGTTGGTGGGAATGTAAATTGATACAGCCACTATGGAGAACAATATGGAGGTTCCTTCAAAAACTAAAAATAGAACTACCAACAACCCAGCAGTCCCACTACTGGGCATATACCCTCAGGAAACCATAATTCAAAAAGAGTCATGTACCACAATATTCACTGCAGCTCTATTTACAATAGCCAAGATATGGAAGTAACCTAAGTGTCCATCGACCGATGAATGGATAAAGAAGATGTGGCACATATATACAATGGAATATTACTCAGCCATAAAAAGAAATGAAATTGAATTATTTGTAGTGAGGTGGATGGGCCTAGAATCTGTCATACAGAGTGAAGTAAGTCAGAAAGAGAAAAACAAATACTGTATGCTAAAACATATATATGGAATCTAAAAAAAAAAAAAGGTTCTGAAAAACCTAAGTGCAGGACAGGAATAAAGATGCAGACGTAAAGAATGGACTTGAGGACACAGGGAGGGGGAAGGGTAAGCTGGGATGAAGTGAGAGAGTGGCATGGACATATATATGCTACCAAATGTAAAACTGATAGCTAGTGGGAAGAAGCCACATAGCACAGGGAGATCAGCTCGGTGCTTTGTGACCACCTAGAAGCATGGGATAGGGAGGGTGGGAGGGAGATGCAAGAGGGAGGAGATATGGGGATATGTATATGAATAGCTAATTTACTTGTTATAAAGCAGAAACTAACAAACCATTGTAAAGCAATTATATTCCAATAAAGATGTTAAATAAAAAAAAAACTACAATTAGGTGTCCCCTCACTTCAGTCAGGATGACCATCATCAAAAAATCTACAAGCAATAAATGCCTGAGAGGGTGTGGAGAAAATGGAGCCCTCTTGCGCTATTGGTAGGAATGTAAATTGATACAGCCACTATGGAGAACAGTATGGAGGTTCCTTAAAAAACTAAAAATAGAACTACCATATGACCGAGCAATCCCATTACTGGGCATATACCCTCAGAAAACCATAATTCAGAAAGTGTCAGGTACCACAATGTTCATTGCAGCTCTATCTCCAATAGCCAGGATATGGAAGCAACCTAAGTGTCCATCAACCAATGAATGGATAAAGAAGATGGGGCACATATATACAATGGAATATTACTCAGCCATAAAATGAAATGAAATTGAGTTATTTGTAGTGAGGTGGATGGACCTAGAATTTGTCATACAGAGTGAAGTAAGTCAGAAAGAGAAAAACAAATACTGAATGCTAACACATACATATGGAATCAAAAACAAAACAATTGGTTCTGAAAAACCTAGGCGTGGGACAGGAATAAAGACACAGACCACAGATGTAGAGAATGGACTTGAGGACACAGGGAGGAGGAAGAGTAAACTGGGACGAAGTGAGAGAGTGGCATGGACATATACACACTACCAAATGTAAAATAGACAGCTAGTGGGAAGCATTTGCATAGCACAGGGAGATCAGCTCTGGGCTTTGTGACCACCTAAAGGGGTGGGATAGGGAGGGAGGGAGGGGGATGTAAGAGGGAGGGGATATGGGGACATATGTATATGTATAGCTGATTCACTTTGTTATACAGCAGAAACTAACACACAACTGTAAAGCAATTACACTCCAATAAAGATGTTAAAAAAATAAAATTTAATTTAAAAAAGACAATGGGCAGCATGAGGAAAAATACTTTAATTATATATATTAAAGATAAAATATTAATACTCAAAATGTATAGTGAAAATCAACTGGACCATATCAATGAGACAAATCGAACAGTTAAAACAACGACAAAAACAGAAAAACAGGCAAAGGTTATAAACTGACTTTTTACTGACACGGAAATGTGAATTATGAAATGAATAAGTAAAGCTGTTCAACTATACTGTAAACATTAAAATTAAAATAAAAACAACTATCAGATTACTTTTCTTTTTCTCTGAATGGGCAGAAGTTTTAATGATAATCCTCTTGACTGTATAAGGAGGTGGAGCTATGTCTATTATTGCCTTAAGAGTATAAAATGGGATTGACTTCTTCAAGGATAATGTGATAATAGTTTGAAAATTCAAATGTGTATATCCTTAAACCCACCAACCTGCTTTTTGGTAGCTTCCCTCTTAAAAAAATGTGAACAAAAGTATGTCTCAAAGTTTCAGGACAATTTTGTTGTAATATTGAAAAATAGCAGTAACCTAAAGGTCCATCAACAGCTTAACCATCAGGTAAATAAAGTACACCTATACAGTGGAACTCCCCGTGGCAAATAAAAGGAATGAAGAGGATATTTCTGTATGGGCATGGACGGATCTCAATATAGAGACATTGAAGAAAAATACATGCTGTGTATCATTCAAGTTTTTTTAAAAGAAAATTTAAAAAAAAATTAGATGAGTAGTATAAAGAAGGCTATACATCTCTGAAACAATAGAAAAAATATATATTGGTCTCTTCCTCTGGTTCCTGACATAGAGCTCTCAAATCCCTTGGAACTTCCTGGGCGATAGGAGACTCTCTTGTTCTAACGAGGCAACTCTTGGTGTGCTCCTGGATAGCTTCAGGATGGGTGCTGGTCACCAGAAAAACCAAACCATGATTAGAAGTTTGGTACTTTCAGCCTCCCCCACCTGCCCCCTACCCATCCTCCAGAAGGGAAGAGTGCTCAGTTTGAGTTAATGATCAATCATGCCTAGATGATGAAGGCTCCATAAAAATCCCCAAAGTACAGGGTTCAGAGAACTTCCAGGAGGGCGAATACACCCACGTGCTGGGTGAGTGGCATACCCCAACTCCACAGGGACAGAAATGACTATGCTTGGGACTCTTCTGGACCTCACCCCAGGTACCTCTTCATCTGGCCATTCATCTGTATCCTTTACCATATCCTTTTTAATAAACCAGTAAACATAAGTAAATGTTTCTCTGAGTTCTGTGAGCCATTCTAGCAAATTATTAAATCCAAGGAGGGGGTCCTGGGAATCCCAATTTATAGCTGGTCAGTCAGAAGCACAGGTGAAAACTTGGACTTGTGACTAAAGTCTGAAGTAGGGTAGGTAGTCATGGGACCCATCCCTTAACCTATGGGATCTGTGCTAACTCTGATTAGTGTCAGAATTTAACTGAATTGTGGTACACCCAATTAGTATCACAGAATTGCTTTGTGTGAGATAAACGCCACACATATGGGGGTCATAAATAAAGTATCCTATAAGTAGAGGAAGAAACAGAGTTTTTCCAAGACAACATCAAACTGGAAGAGGACTGGGATATTTAGAAAAGGGGGCCAATATTAGTATTATTTGGCTCTTTTACAAAAAAATGTTACATAGATAATGTATTTAAAGGTTCAATGTTAATTCTCCACAAATCAACTAAAAATGCAGTGCAATACCAAACAAAATTCCATTTGTTTTCTTTTTAGAACTTGACAATTGATCATCTGGAAAAAAAATACTGAAAACGCAGCCAACACATTTTTGTAAAAGAGTAATGAGGGAAAGCTTGTTTACCAAGCCTCAAAAATGTACTATAAATTAAAATAATTAAGACAGTTTGGTATTGATTCAGGGAAAGGCTGGTAGATCAAAGGAATATTATAGAGAGTCTGAAAACAGATCCATGCATATTAGTTGGGACCTTCTTGGTTCCAAGTAGCATGCTAAGTCTAATTTGTTTAAGCAAAACAAAAAATGCATCAAGAAAACAAATTTAAAAATGCAAAAAACAATCCACACACACACACATAATCCTAGCAGCATTACTTACAATAACCAAAAGGTGGAAGCAATCCAAGTGTCCATCAGCAGATAAACAGATACACAAAATGTGGTATGTTCATATAATGGAATATTAGCCTTAAAAAGGAAGTAAATTCTGACACATGTACAGCATAGATAAACCTTGAAGACATTATGCCAAGTGAAATGTCAGTCACAGAAAGACAAATACTATATGATTCCATTTACATAAGATACCTAGAATAGTCATATCGATACAGACAGAAAGTAGAATGATGGCTACCAGGGGCTGGGAGCATGAGAGAATAGGAATTATTGTTCAAGCGGGAGGGAGTTTCAGTTTGGGAAGATGAAAAAAATTTCCAGAGATGGATAGTGGTGATGGTTGCACAACAATGTGAATATACTGAATGCCACTGGGCTATACATTTTAAAATGGTTAAAAGGGTAAATTTTATGTTATATATATTTTACCATAATAAAAAATCCATAGGAAAAGTAGATGCAGCTGGGATTACTGAATAACTGGAATCAAGAAATCCAGCATAGCCCACTCTCTCTTTTCATGCCTTTTCACTGCATTTCTCTGCATATTGATTTCATCTTTACTACAAAATACATTTTCCCACATGGTAGAAAGTACGGATGTCAAGTAGTGCCTGAGTTTATACTCAGAGCTTCAAATTTTCTCTGGTTCCAAGCACAAAACCTCAGAGAAGGGACTCATCGACACAACTCCAATCAGGTACCCACACCTGAACCAATTAAATACGGCTTAAAGGGTAGAGTCACAGTGAACCAAGATAATGGCTGCCATATAACTGATGGATACAGTATGATAATTTTTTGGCCATCAAACTAGCAAATAATAAAAAGGTAGCTAACAACCAGACTTGATAAAAGTGTACAGAAACATCTACTTCTGACCATGATGGAGTACTTTGCATCAGACCAGTACTTGTACCAAGATAATCTAGATAAGATTGATAAAACGTATCTGAAAACAGCTTGAAGGTGTCACAAATCAGCCAATACTTGGTGCAGGGATCTGAGGTCAAGCAGAAAGTTGTGATAAAAAGATTTTCCCATTCTAATAGAGCTGATGAGGCAAGCATTGGAGTTCAGAGCTATCAAGGAAAATAGAATTTGAGGATCTAAGACTCCTGAAAAAAGGGAAAATCAGATAAGCAGAAAGACAATGAGTGGAATTAAACTATTTTAGGTTCCTTACATTTTCCACAGTGTGGTAATGTCATAGCTCTATTAAGTTAAGGATGAACGTTGTAAGTTCTAGGCTAACTTCAAAGGCTAACAAAAGGCATAAATAGCTTGCTAAAAGGGCAAAAAAAGATATATTTCATCTTAAAAGAGAAAAAAGCAAAGAACCAGTCAAAAAAAAGAAAGAAAAATGGCATTATAGTAGATTGAAACCCAGATATATTGGTAATTTTATTAAAAGTAAATAAACTAAATATTCTAATTCATGATAAAGAGTGTCAAATGGATTTTAAAGTTCAGTTATATATTGTTTAAAAGACATGTCTTAAATAAAGGACACAAAAAGGATAAAATAAAAGTATGAAAAAGTCATTACCATGAAAAAGTTAAGCAATGAAAGTTGGTGTATTGATATTAATATTAAATGGACAAAGACAAAGATGTTAAAAGAAGCAGAATTATTTCAAATAGAAGCTATAATTTATAATGATAATCCAAAGCAAGATAAAACAATCAAAATATTTGCATGCACCTGGTAACATAGGCTCAATATATGTAAAGCAAAAACTTCAAATAGAAATAAGAAGGGAAATAGACAAATCCACAATATATGCCGATTTTAAACACCTCATTCAATAACTGATTTTAAAAGTTGACAAAATAATAGAGATACAGACTGTAATGACAGGATCAGCAATTTGGAATGTCAACAGAACACTCTACACAACAACTGCAAGATATATATTCTTTTCAACTGCAAATGGAACATTCCCCCAAATTTACTATATTCTCAGCCATAAAACAAGTCTCAAACTTTTAAAGGGATAATGTCATGTCAACATGTTTATTGACCATAGTAAAGAACAATTTATTGTTATATACTAGCAGAAAACATATATTTGCTAAGAGAGTAGAACTTATATGTTCTCATCAAAAAAAAAAGATAAATGTGTGAGGTGATGGATATGTTAATTAACAAGAAGGGGGGAATCCTTTCACAATGCATAATATATCAAATCACCACAATGTACACTTTAAATATCTTACAATTTTATTTGCATTATATATGTCAATAAAGCTGAAATTTTAAAAATATGTTCAATGTATAAAATATTTAATGTAAAATATAAATAACATTGAATATATATCTAAGAATAAACATAATGAAATATATCCAAGATCTCTACTAGCTCTACTACTTCAAGACCTAAGTAAATGGAGGGTTGTACCATGTCATAGACTAGAGGACTCAATCTTGTCAAACTGCAAATTCTCTCAAAGTGAGTAAATACATTCATGTAATCTCAACAAAATCCAAGAAGGATTTGTTGTGGAAATTGCTAAGTTTATTTTAAATTGCACATGGAAAAACAAAAGGCCAGGGGTAGCAAAGACAATCTTGTAGAATAAAAAAGTAGAGGGCCTGCACTCCTGGATATGAGGACTTGTTATCAAGTATATGGTTTTGGCCAAAAGACAGATAAATCAACTAATAAAACAGAATAGTCCAGAAAAACAAATCTAAACGATCATTTGATTTACAACAAAGATGCCACTGTAGCACTTTTTAATAAATAGTGCAGTAAATTGACTCTATATGGGGATATATGAGTATGGACTGCTTTCTTACACCACGTAAAATCAATTTATAATGGATTATAAATCTAACAAAGGAAAGCTAAATGACAAAGCTTCTAGTAAAAATATAGAGAATGCCTTCACAGCCTTGGGTAGGCCAAGATTTCTTAAGCAAGACACAAAAGCCACTAATTATAAAGGAAAAGGTTGAATAGGCAGAGTTCATTAAAGAACTTGCTTATTTAAAGACGTGATTAAGAGAAAAATATCTCTAATTGTATATATTAAGAGGAATTATATATATAAAGAGACACATAACCAGAAAAAGAAAAACTACTACTAAAATAAATAAGAAAAAAACAAGCTAATTTTTAAAATGGGCAAAAGACTTGAAAAAGTACTTCATAAAACAGGACATCCAAAAGACTGATAATCATACAAAAAGGTGTTAAGCTTCATTAATTATCAGGAAAATACAGCTAAAACCGCAATGATATACCTCTACACACCCATCAGAATGACCAAATTTTGAAAATTAATAATACCAAGAATGGGCCACGACGTACAACTGGTACTAGCATACATTGCTGTCATTGTGATAAATTGGCATAACTTGGAAAACTTTTAAAGCTAAATGCACACCTACCTTATGAACAAGCAATTCTGCTCTGAGGTAACTCTCCAACAGAAACACATGTGTGTATATCATGTTTATGTTATGCATATATAAATTATGTGTGTATCTATACACATATATATATACATACACACATACACCAAAAGGCATGCAGAAGAATCAAAATAGTCTAGCTTGTAACAAACATAAAACAGTCAAACACATAAAATGTCCATAAACAGTACAATGGATAATTTACAATATAGTCTAAAATAGAGTAATAGAGATGATTGAACCATTGATATCTGCAACAATATGAATGGTCATAATCATCTAATACAAACATAATGTTGAGTGAAAGAAGCTATATATAACAGTGCAAAACTAATCCACAGTGATAGAAGGAAGATAGTGCTTAACTTTGGGGTGGGAATGGCAAATAATGACTGGGTCATGACTCAAGGGAAATGTTCTCCGATGGAAATGTACTCTGACTTGATCTGGTGTTGGTTACACATATGGATTCACTTTGCTAAGTCAATACTTATCAAGTGCATTATTTTTCTATATGAATAGTATGCTACTATTGAAAAGCTTAAATAGTGTGGGGAAACAAATATTCTTTATTCACTGATGAAGGGAGTATGACTTGGTAGAATCTTTTTCGAGGGCAATTTGGTAATATTTATCAGCTGAATAATTTCATTTCTAGGAGTTTGTCACACAGTCACATTCACTAGTAATAAAGAAAATAAACAGAATAATAAATAAGTACTTTTTGAAGCACTTATGTGTCATGTACTCTTTTGACACTTTAAATTTAACAGTGTATTTGTTTATTAATTCCAATAAGCCTATAAGATTGGTGATGTTATCCCATTGTATAGAGGTGTGAAGAGCAGCATTACTTACAATAGTAAAAATTAGAAATGTGAATAATTTCATCAATGATAAAATAAATATTAGCTCATCCATACAGTAAAATGAGTGAGGTAAATATATATGGAAATAGGTGCATAATTTACCAACAAAATAAACACAGAGGCTAAAATGACTATATTAAAACTCATTTTGTTTTAAAAACTAAAGACAAACACACATACACACAGGTAGAGATAAACCTGAAAGGATACAAATTGAACTACTAAATTTGGTTATATCTGGGAGGTGGGATTGTGGGGAGGACGTGTTCTTTGTAGTATATGCATTTCTCTGTTGATAGAATGTTTTACATGAGCATGTATTATGTATATGATTAGGAAAAGCCATTCTCTATCAAAAGTAGTAATAGTAATAATAATTCTCCATTTTTCCATTCTTGATCTCAGTCAAAACTCAAAGTAACATAAATAAATTCAAGAAAATAACTCATCTTAAAATATATCTAATAAGGAATAATGGGAATATATTCTAGCACTCCTGCATTTAAATCCCTTCATATTTTTTTCAGCCAAATCTTAAGTGATCTTTAAATCCTTTTACTCTTAACACCAACCAACACCAAAAAATGTGTGTGGTATGAATATTTTTATATCCTCTTTATGAGAAAACTATGCCTATATTTCTTGCTTCCTTGTTGGTGATACTGAATGGAAACTTTAATTCACAAGATTTAAAAGTAGACTTTGTGAAACAACCCAAGTGTAAAAACTATTAGTGGCAACAGCATTTGCTAAATACTGACATCTGATGGTGTGAAAGATCGAGTTTAGCAGCTTTGAGGTATCTAATTCTAAAAGTGAAGATATATGGAATAAAAGTAAGAAGTTCTTAGCACCCCTAGGTCAATAGAACTTCTGACAGAACTGCTGTTTTTCACCCTTACCTAACTAAAAAGGCACGTTTTGGAAGAGTTGGATTTCGAAATAAGTGGGCCAAATTACAAGACATAAACAGTATATTTATATGTACACAAAGAATTTACGGAAATCCATAGCCAGGAGAAATGCATTTTACAAAATGTTTAAAATCTCTCTCTCACTTTTTCTCCCTCTCTTTCATTATGGCCTTCTGATTTAAAAATTCAGCAAGAAGATTGATTACAAGCCCTTTAGTAATTGTCCCTAAAAGGCCAGAACACTCTGGCAAAAAAAAAAGAGAATGAAAAGAACAAGAAAGAAGAAAGAAATGAAAACAAACAAGGGACTTAAAGGAACTGTGAGCATCCAAACCCTGGCATTAGATTTGGCAACAGGTGAATTTTCTTTGGAGGGTATTAATTTTGTAAGTCAAAGCTATTAAAACCTGACTTCCCATTTCAGGTCTGGAAGGCATAATGCACAGGTCTCTGGCTCCAGCCCTCCCTAGGGGCTGTATTTTATCCAACTAGCCCCACTCCCTTCACTGGCACATATTATAAGTGCAAAAGCTACTGGCCAAGACCATTCATTTAGTCTTGCCACATACTGTGTGGAAGTCTACATCAATGTTAATCTGGTCTTCCCAGATAAGTATACCTGGCTCTGCTAAATGCACAAAGCTACGGTTCCCAAAAATGTCTCATGACACTTCTAAATCTCAAGGAAATGTCCAATACCCTCTTGCCTTACAACTCAGTGGGAAACAGACTAATTGCCACTCAATTTATGACAGTTATTCACCACCCTATATTTTCATCTCACTTTTTCAAGATGTCTGATTCCAGCAATCCTCAGACCACAATGGAATCTATCCATCATATTTCAGTAGTATGTAGATTCTCCTACTCTCTTCCTTTAAAAATTGTTTCAAACCTTCTCCATTCTTCTTCTTAAACTCCAATTCCTCCATATTCCTATCAGTCTATGAACTGTCTATGATTCTTTGATGCCAACCCTTCCACTTGTGCCCAGCTCCCATCTCCTCTTGTCCAAATTTCCTTTCTCTCTCCTTCAGCACCCATTTTCCCCATTCTACTCATTATTATTCAAAAAACAAACATCCTTGTCCTCTCAGCTTTCAAAACCCTCTCTTAATAGCACTTACCCCTCCAGGTACTACCTTATTTCTCTTCCTTCTGTCACAAAAGCCTCCCCAGTGTTGTCTGTACTTACTGCCTCCAATTTACTCCTCCCATTCTCTCCATCTCGCTTCAAAGAGCGCCTCACCACCACCACCACTCCAAGAAGCTGCTTGGGTCAAGAGCACTAAGAACCTCCACCTTGCAAGAAGTTCACAGAATGTAGGAATCTTGGTGCCTGCCAAAACTCAAATAAAAACTCAGGTTATATGCACTGAAAAATTGAGAAAATGGCATTCTTATTGAGCTTGTTTATATAGTACCTCTTAGACTTAATTTTTAAAAATCTAGAGGGTTAGTTGTTGTTGCTTTCTTCTATAGGTTTCTTAGGAAATATGCTTTTAAGAAAAGATGCTCTGGGCAATATACCGAATGGGATAGAGTATTTGCAAATCATACATCTTTAAGGGGTTAATATCCAAAATCTATAAAGAACTCCTATAACTCAATAGCAAAAAGCCCAAACAATCCAATTAAAAAATGGGTAGACAGTCTGAATAGGCATTTTTTTCCAAAGAAGACATACAGATAGTCAACAGATATGTGAAAAGATGCTCAACATCACTAATCAACAGGGAAATGCAAATCAAAATCACAATGAAATATCCCCTCACACTTGTCAGAATGGCTATGTTCAAAAAGACAACTAATAGCAAGTGTTGGTGAGGATGTGGAGAAAAGGGAACTCCTGTTCACTGTTGGTAAGAATGTAACTTGGTGCAGCCACTATGAGAAACAATATGTAGTTTCCTCAAAAAATTAAAAGTAGAACTAACATGTGATCCAGCAATTCTACTTCTGGATATTTGTCGGAAGGAAATGAAAACACTAATTCGAAGAGATATATGCACCCCATGTTAATTGCAGCATTATTTACAACAGCCGAGGAACCTAAGCCTAGGTGTTCTTGGAAGACAAAAATGGAACCCAGCTTCTGATTCCTTACAACTCCCAGTGGCATTAAAAAGATGGAGGTTTACATCCTTGTTCTACCCCTTATGAGCTGATAAGGTTATTTATATGTCTAGTCTCCTCAGCTGTAAAATGGGAATGATAAAAGGACATATCTCGTGGGGTTATTATAAGAATTAAATGAGATGATAAATGTAAAGGACACAGCACAGTATTTGGGACATACTAAGCACTCCATAAATAGCAGCTGTTTAATTATTTCAGTGCCTCATATTTGTAAGAGCCAAGATTCTTAAGAGAAGATCCTTTAACTTTATCTATCCCTTCAACCAACCAGAAAATTAAAAACAGACAAACAAAAACCTACTGCATTAGCTGAATTACCTGGTTATGAACTCATCTAAAGAACGATCTGAATTATTTTTGAATACAATGAAATGCTTTAAAGACTTAACAAAAGGCTTTCATAAACATGTCCCCAAACTGTATGGCAGAGATGAATAAGAAATTATATTCCCTCTCTTTTATGGTCATTACCAAATAACCTGACTCACTGAAAGAATAGATTCTGGATTGGGTAGCCAATCCAGACAGATTGCCTGGGTAGCCTGAAATAAGTTTGTTGAACAAAAGTTACATCATTTTGGCTAGAAATTAATTTTCAGTATCCATTCAACTAAGCTGTTAACCTTTCAGCTGCTACAATGTCAGGAAGTACGTGTGTACGTGGAGGGTGAGGCAGCCAGGGTAGTGGAAGGGTCGGTAGAGGGTGGGACATTCAGACAGCTCAAAGAAATGGCTAATGACCAATCAGTATGGGAATACTTAGCCTTAACCAACCAGAATGGTTTTTCTAGCACTTACCAAATGGTATCTGCCTTGCTTATCTTGCCTCACACCCCACAAGGAATGGTTAATAACAAAGGGAAGTGAAGTTAGAACTCTTATGTACTTGCCTCTCCTTTGCACCCTAATCCTGACCCTCCTCTTTGCTCTTTCTGGAAGATCCTTACATTATAAAGGCTATGAGACCTACTCCCATGGCTACAGAGGTACATAAATTATTTTAAATGAATAGAAGCTTAAAATTATTATTTTCAATTATTCATGTACAATACAGGTTCTTTGTGAGTTACCTGTCAGATTATTAACTGAAATAAAATACTTTCTGCATTCAGTAGGGGTCCAGTTTTCCCTACACTACACAGGCAGACAGTTCACTGAGAATACAGTTACATTTACTAGGTTCTAAATAAAATCAAAAGATAAACTCTTGGCAAACAAACCCTCTAAAACATATTAGCTATTTGACCTTGGATGAGACGTTTTCAGTCCCTGGGGTTCAGTTTCCTCCTCTGAAAAGTGAAGGAGCAGGACTAGACAATTTCTGCAGTTCTTTCCAGAAGTAACAGTCTGAGATTCTCTCTTGAAGCCACTGTCCTCCATTAGCTATGAATCATGGGAAACTCCAAAATAATCTAGTCAAACCTAATCCAATGTTGGAATCCCCACTACAACATCTGTTTGACCATCTCCATTGACAGGAAATTTACTAACTCCTGAAGCAGTCAATCAAATGTCCAACAGTTATTTTCACCAGAAGGTTCTTCTTTCTCCTAAGTTGAAATCTATATCTCTGAACTTGTTGCATACAGATCATGAAAACTGAATATTCTACATAATTACACCTCTCTATATCAGGGTTACTATATTGAATGTAACAACTTTTTTATCAAGCCTTAAAATAAAGTGTACATGAGTAATACAACTTTTGTAGACTGCTATAGCTGGAGAGTAGGGACATCATTTCTTTTTTTTTTAACTTTTTATTTTATATTGGAGTACAGTTGATTAACAATGTTGTGTTAGTTTCAGGTGTACAGCCAAGTGATTCAGTTATACATACACATGTATCTATTCTTTTCCAAATTCTTTTCCCATGTAGGTTGTTACATAACATTGAGCAGAGTTCGCTGTGCTATACAGTAGGTCCTTGTTGGTTATCCATCTTAAATATAACAGTGTGTACATATCAATCCCAAACTCCCTAACTGTCCCTCCCTCCTCCCAGACCCCCCCCCCCCGGTAACTATATGGGCATCATTCCTTAAGTTATATGGTTTCAAACTACATCCTCTACATGTTCTACTTTCCACATTGGGCTGCATTCCAACAAGCACAACAACAATCACCTAGATGGTCTGAAACATACCATATAGATTAAATATCCTTATAAATACCTGCATTTTCATGTGGATTTGCTATAGATGCTTTAAGAATAAGTGACTAAGTAAAAGATATACAACATATACATATATTCACAAAGAATGATACTCAAATATTTAGAAAGCACTGTCATATTGATTCAAACATAATATATTATCACACATAGTAATAACATCTCTGAAATATTATCACACTAAAAACATGTGAGAGAGCTCTTACAAACCAGGTTTTAAGCTAATGAGTTCTATTCAGTTAAACGCTATGAGTAATAATGTATTCATTTTTGTTTACTTTCATCTGCCACAGCTACAGGCATCCACAGCACTCCTATAAATACTGGAATCCAAATCCTACTTCATTCTAATCCTAAACTAATCACTTTTCTAGGAATTTGGATTTGTCTGATTGCTTGTATACTTTCAAATCAATATTAAATTATAATTCTGTATAAAGTCAGAAATAGCAGAACAAGTTATTGAATATCTTGATTC
This sequence comes from Hyperoodon ampullatus, assembly GCF_949752795.1. Lineage (NCBI taxonomy): Eukaryota > Metazoa > Chordata > Mammalia > Artiodactyla > Ziphiidae > Hyperoodon > Hyperoodon ampullatus. Next base: position 58,890,698 of record NC_136925.1, on the reverse strand, counting down.
TAGGAAAGTACAGACTGAGCACAGCAACATGCATTGGTAAGCACTGAATACATCTTTTTGTAGATTATTCATAAAGTGAGGAGTTGCATTTGTATTCACAAATGGTACTGGGAACAGACCTCAGTACTTCTGAGTTTCAGAACAACCTTTATCTACAGCTAGATCAAGAAATTTAGAAGCATTTATGAAAGGCTATGAGTTAAAAGGTACCGTACACAAAGCAACAAAATAAATTTGCTGTGGACATTGTGTTTAAGTTTTCTAATTTGTAAAACAGAAGTAACACCACCAAACTATTCTGCCTGATACCATGTTTGTAGCCATCGGAGGAAGAAAAAGCATGTGAAAGAATATTGAAAATCCTAGAAAGGAACCATATAGACAGTAAGATGTTCAAATAGTTGCAATTATGTTGGTATCCATATAAGCACAATTTTATTCAAATATGAGCCTAAATGTCTGAGCCCCATGTTTTTAAAAAAATTCAAGCTAGAATTTTCTTTGGGACAAACTTTCTCAAGACATTTTACAATTTCCTGCTTATTTTACTTTTAGCCAAAAGTACTGCAAAAACAGCCACTCTCGAAATTCTTTCACACCTCTGTTTCCAATCCTGGCCAGAGTCTCAAATACGAAAAAGGTGTGTTAAGATAGTCAGGGGAAAAGTTCAGTGGATGCTACTGAACCTCTAAAACAAACTTTGGAACAAAAGTGACAGCAGTTATTTTTTTGGTAGTCCGTTTGTGGTTCTTCAAGCTATTGAGATGGTCAATCTGCCCTAATTTCTAGAGTTTAGGTGATTAAACATTTCAATTGCCTATCATGTTTTCCTTATATTTATAATCCTTATTCCCAGAACTGAAATTCTATAACTGCCTAAGGCAATGGAACTTATAGGAGCATTCAAACCCTGCCAGACTTGAAAACAAGTTCAAGCCTACATACTTAATATTCATTAACTTCAGTAATAGAAGTGCTTGACAATAAATCATGCTTTGTTTTATTTCCTCTAATACTTACTCCAGTAAGAATTCACAGGAGACTCAGGAAAATGTGGAAAGGGAATAAGGGCCAGCCTCTTCGGATGGAAAAATCTCAATATTCAATAATTTCCCTCTAGTTGACACTAAGATCTTGGCGTGGTAAAGGAGTTTATGACAATCTTCTTCAGCCCTTCTAAAGAGACAAGGGCTTTATAAGATACACAAAGGGTAAGATGGCAAATAACAGCAGGAAAAAAAAATAGAATTCTTGATGGTGAAAAATCCCCACAAACAAAAAATGGAAACTAAAATCCAGGTAGATTAATTTTAGGTGTTTTGATGATGTCATTTTTCAAGGGCCATTAGAAGTCAGTGAGTAATTTAAAAGGAGAGGTTAGAAGGGTTTAGGGGAACTAAAATCCCACAGTTTCCAGAAAATAGAAAGCACACGTCTACCCTAGTATGCCTTTAAGTGTATAATTAAAAGAAGAAAGCTTTAATGTCTTTCTAGTCATGTCAGCCAGGACTCCTGTGCTTTATTTTTTTACCTAAAAGAAGAAAAACAACAACAGTGAAACTAAAACCACCAAGTTCAATTCCATGGGCCAAATCCTAAAAATAGGTCAGACTCAGCTTTCTTACGGAAATAAACACAAAGAAAGAAAAAAACCAGAAGATCTGAACTACTTCTCAAAGTCGTCTGAATTTAATGCCAAGTCCGCAAAGCAGCTTGGTTTTTAGGGGCTTCTTGTGAGCTGTGTTGAGCTCTGAACAGTTACCAGTGACCACGTTCATGATGCTGGGATATGGTAGGGGGAAAAAAAGTGTTATTGAAAAGCAGATGGGGACTTCCTTGGTGGCGCAGTGGTTAAGAATCCACCTGCCAATGCAGGGGACACGGGTTCGAGCCCTGGTCCGGGAAGATCCCACCTGCCGCAGAGCAACTAAGCCCATGTGCCACAACGGCTGAGCCTGCGCTCTAGAGCCCTTGAGCCACAACTACTGAGCCCACATGTCACAACTACTGAAGCCCGCGTGCCTAGAGCCCATGCTCCACAACAAGAGAAGCCACCGCAGTGAGAAGCCCACACACGGCAACATAGAGTAGCCCCCGCTCACAGCAACTAGAGAAAGCCCACGCACAGCAACAAAGACAAAACGCAGCCAAAAATAAATAAATAAAATAATAATAATAATAATAATAAAAAGCTTATGTGCTTAGATCTTTATGCTAATGTTTAAACATCCAATTTCAGTTATTACAGAAAAACTTTGTAGCTGTAGTTTAGAGTTTTATATGTTAGTTCTCCATAAGCTCACATAAAATGGTGGGACTTAACATATAAAACAGTTCACACGCTGCATTTTGAATATTACCTTCAGTAGGTTTTTCTGCATGTATCGGAAGAACCATGGTTTAAATAAGCACAATCACCTGTGACCAAGTTCGCAATGCTGGGAACTAATTTTTAAAAAGGTTATTAAAAAGCATATATGTTTAATTCCTTACACTAATGTTTAAACATACGAATTCAGTTATTACAGAAAAACTTCATAGCTGTATCAGTTCTCTGTAAGTTCACACACTAAATGGTGGAATTAAACATATAAGACAGTCTGCATTTTTAATATTGCTTTCAGTATGTTTTTCTGCATTATCATAATGACCAAGGTTTAAAATAATCAAGAGTTTATTTTATATTTGTATGATATATAAATATATATAAAAGAAAACACTTCAGGATTATGATTCAGAATTTTTCTTCAGTATCGCATCATCATTCATAAATATCCTCCTCAGTTTAGAGTGTACTCCAAGACAGATATTTGGATTGGAGTACTTTTCCTAATGGATCAGCTCAGCCATAATTTTCATGAAAACAATACGTCTATTAAGGTCAAGAGAGGAGGTTCAGAATCTCATGTTCTACATGCATTTGCCTTCTAGATTCATCTTTCAGCAAACACTTATAGAGTATCTGCAACTGTGCCATGGACTATGCTGGACACAAAGATAAATGAGTAATCGGCATGCATTAGTGGAAAGAGCTTAAAATAATTTATGTAGCATGCTTAGTTCATTGCCTGGAACAGAATAAACCTGCGGTAGGTATTAGCTACTGCAATGATGGCAGTGCAATGACGACCCTTCTACATAAGAAAACATTCCAGAATTTCTGTGCTTTCGGTTTCCACAAATACAGTGTGCCATTAATTTCATTTTTAATAACAGCAAGCTTTCTTCCTGCCAGGGAAGAAGGGTCAGACAAATGCACAAAAACATACAACACGATGCGTGACATGATTAGAGAGGTGAAACCAAAGTATCGTAGTCCTTCCAAAAAGGGTGTGGAAATGAGGAAAGACTGCCTTCTTTTGGGGGTTAATATTTGATCTGGGTTTTGAAAGATGGGCAGCATTTAATAAAAGAGTCAGGTAGATTACAGAATACATAAATGGAGTTGTCAGGTAATATAGCAGTTAATCTTGAAAACCAAGCTTACAGCTTATTTTAGATTTTATTCACCAAAAAATAGGGAGCCTGTAAAAGTATTTGAACAGGGAAGTAAAATATACATATTCATATTTACATATATTCATGCATATATGTGTATGTGTGTATATATATTGTTCAAAGTACGTCGCTACCCTACTCCAAAATACTTTCTTCCTTCTTGGTCAGTAATTTACCCTTACCTCCTAGGGAGGTGATGGTCTGGCTGCAGAGGGCAAGCTAGAAGAGCTGGGTGCACATGACGTCAGGAACTGTGTTCTAGCCTTGGCGGGCTGCACACTGGCCTAAGGTGTGGAGGCTGGGTGACAACCTGGACCCTGCAGAGCCTGGAGGAGACTTTTCCTCAGGAGGCCTGTGGATACCCTTGGGGAAGCTGGAGGCTGCCTTCCCAGGTCTCATGAGAGACGCCTCATTTTTTCTGTAGCACTTACACAGGAAGGATTGTACTAGAAGACTGAAATGCTACCTGTCCTAGAGGCTGGGAGAGAGAGAGAGCTCCTGTTTAGATCTGGAAAGACCTGGGAGCAGAAAGTTTCTGTCTGCATCTTAAGACTGGGATGATTCTTTTTCTACTGCTTGGAGTATTAGCTTCTTAGGACTGGCATAATGAGCTGAGTGGGTTAAGACAACAGAAGTTTATTCTCTGCAATTTCTGGAGGCTGGAAGCCCAAAATCAAGGTGTTGTTAGGGCCATGATCTCTCTGAAGACTCTAAGGGAGGAATCCTTCCTAGTCTCTCCTAGTTTGTGGAGATTTCTGGCAATTCTTGGTATTCCTTGGCTTGTCTGCAGATGCATCACTCTAATCTCTCCCTCTGTCTTCATACGGCCTTCTTCCCTGTGTGTGTCTGTGTCCAAATTTCCCTCTGCTTGTAAGGATACCAGTCATTAAATTAGGGCTCACACTAACACAGTATGAACTCATCTTAACTTGATTACATCTGTAAAGACCAATTTCCAAATAAAGTCCTATTCATAGGTTCCAGGGATTGGGACTTCAACATACCTTTCTGGGGAACACTGTTCAACCCGTAACAGTTGGCTTGTTTGGTCACCAAAGAGAAAATGCTGTGTCTCTCACCATTCTCTCTGATCTAGAGACCTAATATCCTAACTAAGTAAGGACTTACAGAGCCACAAGCACTCTGCATCCCAAGAGGTGGGGACAGAAAGCTTCACAAGTGCCTGAAAAAAAAAGCTTCCTATCTCACAATATTCCTGCCCTCCCCCAGAAACGTTCCAAGGGTCCAGTCTCAAGATGAAAGGGAGCCATCATTAGAACTGATGATCCACCGAAGTAACGAAACCTTAGGACAACCCCATCTTGCTTCACAGCACTGTTTACCTCAGTCTCCACCCCTCCCTCACCCCGCCCAGAAGGTTCCCTCTCATTGCTCAGACTCAGCTGAACAGTTCTCAAAAGCTTAGGCAGGTATGCAAGGGTGAGAGCCCTGGAGACCTAACGAGGCTCACCTACAAGGAGGAATGTGGTTGAGTCATTTGTCCTGAGGTAGCTGAAATAAATGGTCCAGAAAGGAGTGTTAGGACCATTACTGGCCTGTTAAGAAATAGTGTTGGCATACTTCTACTTTATTCTTTTGCTTAATATAAAAAAAGAGAAATGAAAGCTTTGCATTTTTCTCTAAACTAAAAATAAAAATCAGTAGGGTTTTACTATTGTTTTTCTTGTCAGCTCAGAATCAGCAGAATCAGAATCTCCACATGTCAAACATATGGGTGAGAGTATTACGGATACAGACTTCAACTCTCTTCTTAGGACATGTTTGTGTTTACATTGATTGACCCAGGATGACAGCTAATGACGGCTGATGGGATTGATCATAACTGTAATAAATTCTTTGTAAATAAATTGTAATCAATTCTTTGTTTAATAACTTGTAAAAATTATTTCAAGCCTGCTTACCTTACTTATTGTTAAGCTCCATGAGTATTGGGCCTCTATTTGATTCACTTCTATATCCCCAATATGGTTCTCATTACATAGTAAAAACTCAATAGGTATTTGGGAAATGTTTATAGGCCAAAAGGGCTACCCTTATAGAGAAATGGAAAGGAAGATCCAATGAGTCATTCTGCAGTTACGGACCTCATCATCAAATGAATATGAAACGCTATCGGCCCCCAGAATTATTGAGCTGGGAAACTGTTGACTTTGAAAGTTAAGAGTCATAGAGTTGCTTAATCAGTATCCCACACAAAATTAAGGCACCAAATCCAATGTCCAGCATTAATTTAGAACATAAGTGGCTAAAACTTGGCTCATATCTTTAATTCAAATCCAAAGTTTACCAAAGAAAGTGATAAAATCTACATCCATCTGAGTTTACAGAAAGTTCTTTTCCCATACTTGCTAGCCCTCCCCTTAAAATAGATTACCACAACTTCTAATTCAGAGGTTTATAGACAATATGAACATACCAATTTTTCATAGCTTTATTCATTAAAGTTGTGTTTTGACGGTATACTTCTTTCAACTTTCCTGTATGTTTAAAATTTTTCATGATAATATTTTGAGAAAAATTATTTAAGTTACAAAGGAAGAGTGGATATGGGTCACTTACTGTCACTGTTTCAGTAGACAGCAGGTACTTAAAATTTTATGTAGTAATGAAATGACTATCTATGCATATGTATGTACTTTTGCTTTAACATTTATAAGCATGCTTTACTACTTAATAGCTCTGTGAACCTTAGGCAAATAATTTCTCTGAACTTCTTCTGTAACATAAGAATATGTCACATGCCTGAAGGCAGTGGGTTGGATCAGATGATTTCTTGATATCATTTTCTGATGAATGCTAATAGACGAAGATGGAGTATAAAACTTAAGCTGTTCACAGATATACATGTGTGTGTTGAACCAAGATTGCTACTTCTGTAGTAAAAAATTATCAAAATCAGCAGTTTCCTAATACATACATATATAATATAATACTGGGTTGGTCAAAAAGTTCATTTGGGTTTTTCTGTAAGATGTTACAGAAAAACCCAAATGAACTTTTTGGCCAACCCAATATCTACCAGATAGTCTAGTTATCCAATATGTACTTACTTGGCACCCACTCTGTGCCAGGCACTGTCAGTTTTTAAGATACAAAGAGGAACAGTTCCTGCACTAAAGGAGCATATAGTGCAGTCTCTTTCTCCCAAGGTGTTTGCTCTAACAGCAATGTTTGTCACGTGCCATGGAAACAGAGAGACTAGACCACTAACTGTAAGTGATTAAAGGGGACTTCACTGGAGATATGATAGGAGGCTCCCAGAAGAGGAAAAGGATGTTAATGGCATTAAGACACCGCTAAGAGATGGCGTGAGGGTATGAAAGGATCTGTCCTGTCAGGGAATGGTGAAAAGCTCATGGTAACAGAAGCACAGCATACAGGAGAGAGGTATTAAGGAACAGAGGCGGGAGGTATAATTTGGGTCATATTGCAAAGACCATGCTGAGTTTAAGATTTTACCTAATTTATAATGTCACTATCAGCTTTGATTTTGAAAAAGATTGATTTTAGATAGGTAACTCTGGTGAAAATGTGGAAGACAGACTAAAACTGGGAGAAGCAGGTCTCCAGGCGACCAGGTAGGAAATTATTGCAGTAGTCCAAATGAATGGCAGTAGGAGGGTAAGAGAGAGGCTGGATTCATAGAGATTTCTGGCAAAAGAACTGGCAGGATTTGTTAACAGTACCAAATATACTTTCCATCAAATTTGGGAACTTTTAGTTCATTATTCCCTTGAATCTTTTTTCTGCATTGTTTTCCATCTCCTTTTCAGACTCCACTTATATTCACATTAGAACTTCTGATACTATCCTACAAGTGACAGAGTCTGTGTTCATTAAATGTGGGAAACTCACTTAATGCTTTTCTCCTCTTTGAAGTATCAGTGCTTCTTCTGTTTCTGTCCACCTTTGTTTGTCCTCCAATAGCTTCAGATAGTTGTGATATATATATATATATATATATATATATACACACACACATATATATACATATATTACACACACAATATGTGTGTATGCATCTATGTGTGTGGGTATAAAATTATGTGTATATTGTGAATTTATGTATATACTGTGTATGTGTGTAATTGTTCTCATTGGGATGGTTGATCTGATCTGAGCTATTCTGCCATTACTAGAAGAAGAACCCATACCTAACACAAGATTAAATGTATTCCCTGTTTAGAAAGTAATTAGAAAAAAATCAATAAATAATAAGGTCCTTAAATGAAAAATGAAACATATAAGAAAAAACAAATAACTCAGTAGAAAAATGAGCAAAAGAATGAATAAACATTTCATAGAGGGGAAAACACAAATGGTCAATAAACATATAAAAATTGTCAATTCTAGGAATAGTCAAGTAACTTCAAATTAAGATAACAAAATTATACCTATTTTAACAAAAATTAAGACAAATAACAAAACCAAGAGATGAATCAATGGAAATTGATCTGCTTGTAGGAATATAAAATTGTACTGTGGAAAAGAACTTGATATTATCTTGAGAAGTTGATCATTTGCTATGACTCAGCAATTCTGTTCCAAAATATAAACAACCTAGAAAATCTCTTCATTTGTGCATCGGGAGAAATGTATTGGAATGTTTAGAGAAGTGTGTTTCATAATAACGGAAAAAACTGGAAAATCAACTCTCCATTTCTAAAATGACAAATTTTGATACAATCACAAAGTTAATATCACACAGCAATGAAAATGAATGATCTACTACTACAGACACTAATATGTATTATCGTAGAAACAGCATCAAGTAGAAAAGGACTAGACAGATAAATATGAAACCATGTTTATAAAGCTCAAAACACAAGGAAATAAATTACATCTTATTTCAATTCATATGGATATGTGGTAAAATTATTTTTTAAGAGAATGATTAATGAAAAATTCAGCATAGAGTTTACCTCTGGGAAGGAAACAGGAGATGGATAAGTAAAGAATAAAAAGATATTGGTATTTTTCTAATTCTTATGGAGGTGATGGGTTCACAGGCATTCATTTTAAAATGTGCTTCATAAAGTATTTATATTTACATATAATTTTTTAATGTATAAAATAAATTAAAATGTAGAAGAGGCAGAAAATTGGGTAAGCTTGGAAAAAAGATGAATAATATCATAATAGCAGGAAGAATCTCTTACTGCTATTTTCAACTGAGTAAATACTACTCGGCTAAATATATATTTTTGTAAATCCCTATTTGAATGACATGTAAATAATTACGGCATCAGATGCCTTTTAGAATTAGCCTATCTTTCGGAGTTATGAGGCTTTCAAAAGTCATATTTCTGTTAAAAATGATATTTTGAGTATTTATAAACTAGTAATTTGTACAAAACATATTTTTTGATAAAATAATTTTGACTTCAATTTTATGTACACTTGTACATAGTACTAGCACTTGTAAATTAGTACTTAAGCTTATTATTTAAATGAGCCCTCCCCTTTGGTTTACAAGTAGTTTGATAGTATATACAAAATAACTACTGAGACAGAAAATATTAAAATCTGTTATTTCCAAATAAAGTTTCTGAGTCAAATCCTCTCCCTCAGTATCTCATCTAAACTGATATGTGCTTTTTTTCTTTTTCAAAATGTGGGTCATTTTGAAAGAAATGCTTTCAGAAGAAAAACATGATTAAAGCTAACTTAAAAAGATACCCTAAAATTCTGTGGTCTTCTGAACATCACATGTTGAATAAAGCTATTTGGGATCATATGATCATGTTTTAGATTTCCCAAAAAGGCCACAGAGCCTATTTCTAGTAATGTTATAGAGTTCATCTTGAAAGCAGCTGGGAATATTTAGGGAAATAGTCACAATTTGGAATGTAAGTAGATTCTTAGTCATTAGGGTAAAGAACATACCAGACAACAATCAATATGCCAGGTTTTCTTAGACCAAAAACAGAAAATGAATTATAAATCTAGAAATAAATTCCAGAGGGGGAAAAATTCCTTATTTGTTTCTTCTACTTACCAAGTATGTTTTAAGTTCCACTGGGTCAGTTTCTCCAATCTGATGGATCCTCGAACACTGAAAATTAAAAGTATAAGTGATTAAGATCAGGGACAATGGCCATTTGGAGTAAAGTTGAGATCTTTCTTATTCACCTGTGGTCTGCAGACCAGGTGGGAGTTTGGTAGAAATGCAAAACCTTGGCCCAGCCAGACTCAGAGTCAGAATCTTCACCTCCACAAGACCACTGTGCGATTTATGTGCACATTAAATTGAGGGACTCATTGGTGTAGATTAAGTTTATTTCAAATGAAGTTACATAAAAACCATTTGCTTTCCTTCAGGTCATTAAATTCCACAGTAATGCATATGAATAACACGAGAAAGATGTTGCTGTTGTTATTTTCTTTTACTTTCTCTTCTACTAAAAAATATATATCTATATTATATCTCTTTTTCTGGATATTTGTTTTTGTGAACTGGAGAAACAGAAAAGGAGGAATTCCCTTTAGGATGAAGGACACATACAAGATCTTCCAGGGCAAATACCAAGCTGGAATTATTGTTCTGTTAAAAATCCTTTCCTGTTGTTGTTTTTCAATTACAAGATAAAAGAAAATAGCCATCCCAGTTGATATTAACATTTTAATGTATGAAGGTTGAGTTAAGAAGAACTGGAAGTACCCACTTAAGATTCTGCCATTAGGGCTTCCCTGGTGGCGCGGTGGTTGAGAGTCCACCTGCCGATGCAGGGGACATGGGTTCGTGCCCCAGTCCAGGAAGATCCCACATGCCGCGGAGCGGCTGGGCCCGTGAGCCATGGCTGCTGGGCCTGTGCGTCTGGAGCTTGTGCTCCGCAACGGGCGAGGCCACAACAGTGAGAGGCCCATGTACCGCAAAAAAAAAAAAAAAAAAAAAAAAGATTCTGCCATTAGAGTTTACAGGTAACACAAAACTAAAAGTTTTAAAAATACTTAGAAATAAGGCTTTTCCTCATTTCCCTGTATAATCCATCAGCGAGTGCTGTCGGTTCATGCTCCTCTGTATATTTCCAGGTGTTCTCCATTTCCTCTGAAACACTTTTCATCCAAAATCACCATCATCTCTCTCCTGGGCCGGAGCATTAACCACCAAACTGGTCCTCCTAACTGGTCTCCCTACATTCCCGCTTGCCTCTCTCCAATCCTTCTCAGATGGCAATCAGGGGGACCTTTGTAAACATAAATCAGACCATCACCGTCATGACTCAAGGCACTTCATGACACTGGCTCCTGCACGATGGCCCGATGGGCCCTATGTGGAAAGGCCCCTGCTTCTTTCACCACAGGGTATCTCCCTGCTCTTCCCAGGGTACACCTCCCACCAGCCTCAAGCCCTTATTTCTGGCCCTTTTCTGCCTCTGGGTCTTTGTACCTGTAACTCTTACCTCACCACGACACATATACTCTGGCTTTTTTCACATTCTCATCCTTCAGCTCAAAGTTTCCCTCTGCAGATAGGCTTTCCTGGCTTGGCCACATTATTTGAATAGCACCTGGCCCCTTATACCCCAGTCACTTTATCTCATCACTCTTTCTTTTCTAGTATCCCATGGTTCAACCTATAATAATCTTGCTCTTTGGGTCTCCTGTTTGTTTGTTTTATATATATATAAATTTATTTGTTTGTTTTTGGCTGTGTTGGGTCTTCGTTGTTGTGTGTGGGCTTTCTCTAGCTGTGGTGATCGGGGGTTACTCTTCTTTGTGGTGCGTGGGCTTCTCACTGCAGTAGCTTCTCTTGTTACGGAGCACAGGCTCTAGGTGCACGGGCTTCAGTAGTTGTGGCGCATGGGCTTAGTTGCTCCGCGGCATGTGGGATCTTCCCGGACCAGGGCTCGAACTGTGTCCCCTGCATTGGCAGGCGGATTCTTAACCACTGTGCCATCAGGGAAGCCTGAGTCTCCTGTTAATTGCCTGTCTCCCCAACTGGACTTTGTGGTCTGTGAAAATAGAGACTGGTCTGTCTTTTTCACTGCTCTGTCCCTAGCACCTAGCACAATATCTTGTACAGAGAGGTGCCCAATAAACATTCGATGAATGAAGCAATGAATGAAATGAAATGAATTAACATTACCAAGATATGGCTCTTAGATGGTTATTAAATATGTGTTGTAGTTAATAATTTCTTAGTAACTTTTTTCAAATAGAAAAAAACTTAAAACATCCTAATGATATCATTGAACTATAAATCGTTAATATCACCTTCATGTTTCTCATTAATATTATAATCTCTAGATATCATGGCCACTAAACTTAAGAGAATATATTTGTCAACCAAATCATTTAGCCCCAAATCACCTTTGATAGTGCCCACAGGTATTTCCCTAAGAATCACATCTAATGTCACACCTATGGTAGACACAGGTAGTTGTCTACACAATCTATTCTCCCTTCTCCCTTCCTAATAGAACCTCTATTGCTTTTGGAACAGAAATATGCCCAGATAGCATTTCTCAGCCTTCTTTGAGGTAAGGTGAGTGCCATGAAACACATTTCTGGCCAGAGAGACAGAAACTTTAAATCTTTTTTTTAAATATTTTTTACTGGTTTATCTAGGATATTCTTTTTTTTTCTGTTTTTAAAATTTTATTTGGTTGCACAAGGTCTTAGTTGTGACAGGCAGGCTCCTTGGTTGCAGCTCATGGGCTCCTTAGCTGTGGCATGCATGTGGGATCTAGTTCCCTGGTCAGGGATTGAACCCGGGCCTCATGCATTGGGAGCACAGAGTCTGAACCACTGCACCACCAGGGAAGTCCCCAGAAAGTTTAAATCTTTAGAGAACGTTTTGCATTCTTCATAAGGACTCCACTAATTGCTATGGGATGCTTCCACCAATTTCCAGTCTGAGATTTGAACATGGTGGCTTGAGCTACAGCAGCCACCACCCAACCATGAGGAGAAGATGAGAGAATCACAAAGACCTTACCCCTGACACCCTCGAGACATTGAACCAAAACCAGCAACTACTAGCCTTCAAATTTCTTGGTGAAAAGCAAACCTGAGCTTGTTTAAGCCACTGTTTTACCAGGTTTTCTGTATTACTTTTTTTTGACATTTGAAATTATGCTGATTGGCTGGCATAGGGTTTTTTTAATTTTTATTTTTATTGAAGTATAGTTGATTAACAATGATGTGTTAGTTATAGGTGTACGCTCTATTACTTTAAAACCTGCAGTGTCTCTACTGACTATATGATAAAATTCTAGACTTCTTCCTGTAGAACTCAGGGACTTTCACAGTCTAACCCAAGCCACCTTCTACCATCACTTCTCATTCCTCAGCCATGCCTTATTACAGCCCCTCAACAGCCTGCTGTCACCAATGTTTTCTACACATCAAATGACTCTGAACTTCTCCCCTTTTCCCACTACATCACACATCTCCAAACGTCTGTGTCTACTACTCCTCTTACTACCTCCTGCTGGAACCTCCAGTTCCAGCATCCTGCCCTCCATAAGCCTTCCACGTCTCTCTGAGTCAGTTTCCTTGCCCATTCTTCTCTGCCTCCCAATGTCATTACAGTAATTATGACATTGCATTGTAATTGGCCCATTATGCATCTGTTCCCTCTAGTCTGTGAGACATAGGCCTGGTATGTTAGTCATCTTAGCATCTTAAACAACTAACATTCCACTGGTTACCATAACCCCTAAAAATCATTCATCAAATAAATGAAAGAATGTCTCTCAGCTCATAGTTACTGTTATTTTAAAATCATTATATCTCACTGTGTCTCTCCATGAATTATTCCTTTTTTTTTTTGGAGCACCTACTATGTGCCAGACTCTATACTAAGCATTAGGGATAAAGCACTGAACAAAACAGACAAAATTTTATCCCTGTATAGATTTTCCTCTATTGAAAAAATTTATGGAAATGAAGTGAAAATCAATTAAAGGATATTACAATAAACCAAACCTGAGCAGTAATAAGTAATGAAGGCAGGGTTGGTAAGGTGACACACCAAGATGCCAGTGTAGTGCAAAAAGTATCATTCAGAAAATAAAAAATAATTCTAAGCCTACCTCATCAGAATGTGAAGAAGACAGTAAGCAATAATCTAATTTCCACTGTTTATGCTAGATACAGTTACTACTAAGGTATAAAAAAAGTAAAATGAAACAAATGTTTCTATGTATACATTCAGATATATGTGCAATAAGGCTTATTACATTATTGTTTACAATAGTCAAGCTTTGGAAACAATCTAAGTATTCCTCAATAGGGGATTCATTAAATAAAATATGGTGATTTCATACTGTGGAATGTTATACAGCCATTAAAAGAATAAGAAAGTCTTATAGCTACTGATATAGAAAAATAACCTCTAAGATATGTTACTAAAAGATAAAGCAATCCACAGAATAACATAGATAACATTTATTTCTTAAAGGTATGTATATGTATGCAATGTATTTACTAAAGTTATAGAAATAGAACTGCAGAAAGAGGAAAAACAGAAGGATGGAAGGAAAGAAGGAAGGAAGGAAGGAAGGAAAGAAGGAAGAAAAACTGACACAATGACAAAATGAAAAATCTCAATAGTACTTGTGTCTGTAAAGAAATTAAATCTGTAATTTCTCTCCCAGGAAGAAAACTTTAGGCCCAGCTTACATCAGTGATTCCTTGAAACCTTTAAGGAAGAAATAACACCAATCTTACACAAAGTCTTCCAGAAAAAAGAAATAAGGAAATATTTCCAATCTCATTTTGTGAGGGCAGCAGGTTGATATCAAACTCTGACAAGAATTTTATAAGAAAGAAACACAACAAGAACAAGCCAGTTTCTCCCATGAACACAGATATAAAAATCATACACAAAATATAAGCAAATCAAATCTAGTAGTATATGAAAAAGATAAAATACCACAACCAAGATTTATTTCCACTAGAAATGCACGGGTGATTTAATCTTAAAATCTTTTAATAAAATTCAACAAACTTAAATTCAACAAACTTAAAAATTAAACAAAAGAAAACAGAAAGCTCATATGGTCATCTCAAAAGATCCAGTAAAAAAATAACCATTTGATAAAACTCAACATTCATTCATAGTAGAAAAACTCTGTAACAAATTAGGAATGCAGAGGAACTTCCATAATCTGATAGCCACAATAACAAAACAAAACAGAAAAAGCCTACAGCAAACATCATAATTTATAAAGGAAGGAGCTGTCTTTAGTCAACTGGCACATACTAGGTACTTAAGAAAGAGCAGTTGAATGAATAAATCAGATTTAATTTATTTTATTCTAAAATAGAAACACTTAAACGTGCTTGTTACAAAATAAAATTATCTTAATAAGACAGTAACTGCTATTAGAAAATACTTCCAAATTATCTGTTAAAAATAAATAGAACATCTGGTAATGGCACCAGTTGCTGAGAGTTTACCATGATCCAGTCGCCTTACATTCGTTACCTTATTTAATCCTTACAAAAGGATTAATAGTATCTGCTACAAGGCAAATACTATTAATATACACATTTTACAGATGAGGGAAATAAGGCTTAGAGTCACACAGGTTGCCTAACTCACATAGTTACTAAAGAGCAGAAGGATTTGACCTCAAACAATCTGTCTCTCACAATACCTTTTTAACCACTATGTTACACTATCTTCAATTTTTAAACCACTTTTCACTACAGTATGTAATTTTTGAAAGCAAATAAGAAAAAAAGGGGGGGAAAAGCAATAAGCAGACTCCTACTTCCTAAAAGGAGATATGAGACATAATGAAAGTGCTTGAAATGGCACATATTGGAGCCAAAATGGTGGTGGTTAATAAAACTGAGAAAGGGTGGATTGCTTTCCCATAGAAATTGTGGAAACACAGATGCTATCCAACCTTAGAAATGTAAAATTGTTCATGTTTTTGATCTCTGGACCAAAGGAAAAACTACAAATTCCAATGTTTGGAACATTTAATGGAAGAGTTTTAAAGGAAACCATTATTATAATCATGGTACCCACCAGCATTATGAGAATCCAAGCTCTGTCAACATTTCTTTATAAATTCACTATTAGGACTTTCTAACTCATCCAGTATTATTCAGTTAGAGCTTAAAAATTTGAAATGTAAGATCTTAAATTGTGAGTGATATTATTCCAAGAATTATGCAGAGGAAAATGGATATCATGTGATACAGACACAATAGAAAAATGTTTGGCTTATGCAGGATTTTAACAAGTATTAGCTGTCTTTTCCTTTGTTTTTCTTGCTTTGGAAGAAGGTTTAGGGGAGGAGGGTTGACCTGGGATGGAAGATTGTATTGTCAACTCAACCATGAGCAAAATTTTTAAAGTTTAGTATGTTATATACAGTTTGATAAACTCTTTAAAAACCTAGATATTGTCTCCACTTTCTGAACCTGCACAAAGGCTTGGAATCTCATAAAGAGAGATTATTTTTAAGAACTCTGGCACTTTGCTTTTAGTCTAAACCATAAAACAAACAAACAAAAAACCGAAAGAAGAGTCATTTCTAATCCTGTCCAGGACATTCCAGCTAAATGGAAGCAAGAAGACATAGAATAAAAGGAGTGATTCGGTCATGTCAGAACTTCAACAAATATTGAGTTAAAATCTTTTCTCAATAAAGGTTAAGGCTGAAGAGCTCTGATTCCTCTGAAAATGCTTCTCTTATCTCTAACCTCCATGTTCCTTGACATTATTATTTTTTTCATCTCCCTTCCTTGAGATGACTTCTCTTTAAAACTAAATCAAAGGTGAAAAAAGAAATGTAGCAAATTGTATCTCACAAAGGCAAATGAAATAAACTTTAATGACTTAATCTGGAATTATAGTTCATGTCACCATTTATCATGCTTGAAAACCATGATGAATGTTTTGTAGGATCACATTACATGGCTAAGTCAGAAGAGAATGAATGAAACAATGCAATCCATCTGATTCATTATGGCCAATCTCCTCAGTCACAAATATGGAAGAAACCAAGAAAACTCAGGCCCTTCATTGACACTGAAAAATAACATAATGAATTGCCCAAGGCCACCCCATTTTCCTGGAATCACATAAATGTAACCTTATGTGGCTTCTTTTGCTAATCTATCCAATTCAATTTTTACCTCACTGGATCTTGAAAAAGATACAGCGTACATGAAGTTCTAACTTTAAACTCCCTCTGCCTCCTAGGATTACTAAAAATCAATTGGTTGATTGTTTAGTGGAAAGTAATTTAGATTTATTTTCTGGTAGGGCCTGGTGTTCCTTACCAAAAGAATTGTCTGACTATTTTACCTAATCTAGCATTTTTTGCTTCTGGATTTATTTTACATAGTAAATTTCTGCATCAAATGTTCACTTAATGTGTAAAGCCTTAAAATAATAGACCCATTTTAAATAAACTCTCCAATAAGTAAGGAAAGTCTTGAAACTATGGAAAGTAAGGCTATTTCTACTATTATGCTTTAAATCTTATGGTTCACACAATTTTCTTATGTACACGTTTTGGCTACAAGTACATCCTAATATTAAATAAAAATGGTTTCAAAGCAAACTGATTCATGTGTCAGCATAATCTAAATACAGAAAGTATAATCTTATAAGTAGAAATGTTGCTAAAATTCTGAAGTTAGAAGGTTTACTGTAAGTAAGAAGCCAAAAGTTCAGACACTCAACCAAAGTTGATCCAAACCTCTTGGGTTGGAAATATCACAAAAGTGAGCTTTTCCACAAAATGGCCTGTATTTCCTGTTTTTAGCTAAGCTGGAAGTGCAGTAGGAACAATACTTATTATGGCATGTCATTGTGTCTACTTTGGGTTTGAAAACACCAAGCAGAGACTATAAGCATGACGAATCAAAAGGAAAACACTGAGTGGAGAGTTGTTCTGGGCTAAGAAAGGGAGAATTAATGCAAACAGAATTTCCTAACTTGACCACCAGTTAACCATAGCTTGGGTGTCCAACGTACTATGAATCACGAGCAATTAGCTCCAAAATAACACAAGAACATCTTGGGCTAGAGCATTACTGGAGTATATTGTTAATAAAACTTCCAGAAAAAAAATTGGTAGACATAGGTATTCAAGGGTTAAAAAGGGGTAAAATTCCTTTTTACAAAATAATCTGGAAATGAGATAGTGCAAACGACTTGCTAGACAGACAGACACTTGCTAGACATTCACCACGCTCATTTAGAAATTTTAGGCAAAAATCACAGCTCTCATCAACAGGGTTGATAATAACTCTTCACAGGAAGAGTGTGGAATTGTTAGACAGAACACAGGCTGAATTTTCAAAAGCAAAGTCTCAAAAGTTTCATGGATTGTGAATACACAGGTATATTTTCCAAAAGGCCACTTAATGCTGTTGTCTCTAACATAATTTCTTACAGTCTTTAAACTAAAACTTCTTAGTTGATAAACCCAAACTACTAATATTCCACCATTTATTTAACATATTTATTGAATCTGTGCAATATTGGTTATGCATACTCAGTTAAGAAAGAAAATTTGGGAACTGTTCCTTTTTTCTACTTGATTGCTCCATAATCAAGGGAATGCTGTGAAGTTGGACAAGTCACTTAGTGATGCAATATCTAAGGGTCCTCTTAGAAATATTACTTGCCCCCTAACAAATCAATCCTCAAAGATGAAAAAACAAAAAAAAAATTAGTAATAATGAAAAACAGGAAAAGAAAACAAGTGTTTAGGATTTGCAGTCAGGATGAGAGAGTCTTAATAGTATAATATATTGACACTACCTATAAAGGAAGTTTGTGAGTCCTTGCAAAGAAGAGTGAAAAGTAAGAAAACAATGAAATGAGACAGCAGAAGTGAGACACAAACCCAAAACAATGAAGAAAATGGCAATAGGAACATACATATCGATAATTACCATAAATGTAAATGGATGAAATGCTCCAACCAAAAGACACAGACTGGCTGAATGGATACAAAAACAAGACCCATATACACACTGTCTACAAGAGACCCACTTCAGACCTAGGGACACACACAGGCTGAAAGTGAGGGGATGGAAAAAGATCTTCCAAGCAAATGGAAATCAAATGAAAGGTGGAGTAGCACTTCTCATATCAGACAAAATAGACTTTAAAATAAAGACTATTACAAGAGACAAAGGAGGACACTACATAAAGACCAAGGGATCAATCCAAGAAGAAGATATAACAATTGTAAATATTTATGCACCCAACATAGGAGCACCTCAACATAAGGCAAATGCTAACAGCTATAAAAGGGGAAATCAACAGTAACACAATAATAGTAGGGGACTTTAACACCCCACTTTCACCAAAGGACAGATCATCAAAAATGAAAATAAATAAAGAAACACAAGCTTTAAATGACACATTACACAAAATGAACTTACTTGATATATATAGGACATCCCATCCAAAAACAAAAGAATACACTTTCTTCTCAAGTGCTCATGGAACATTCTCCAGGATAGATCATATCTTGGGTCACAAATCAAGCCTTGGTAAATTTAAAAACTTGAAATCATATCACGTATCTTTTCTGACCACAACGCTGAGACTAGATATAAATTACAGGAAAAAATCTGTAAAAACTACAAACACATGGAGGCTAAACAATATGCTACTAAATAACCAAGAGATCATGGAAGAAATCAAACATAATATTTAAAAAATACCTAGAAACAAATGACAATGAAAACATGATGACACAAAACCTATGGGATGCAACAAAAGCAGTTCTAAGAGGGAAGTTTATAGCAATAAAAACCAACCTCAAGAAACAAGAAACATCTCAAATAAACAACCTAAACTTACACCAAAAGCAATTAGAGAAAAAACAAAAAAACCCCAAAGTTAACAGAAGGAAAGAAATCATAAAGATCAGATCAGAAATAAATGAAAAAGAAATGAAAGAGACATTAGCAAAGATCAATAAAACTAAGAGCTGGTTCTTTGAGAAGATAAACAAAATTGATAAATCATTAGCCAGACACATAAAGAAAAAAAGGGAGAAGACTCAAATCAATAGAATTAGAAATGAAAAAGGAGAAGTAACAACTGACACTGCAGAAATACAAAGAATCATGAGAGATTACTATAAGCAACTATATGCCAATAAAATGGACAACCTGGAAGAAATGGACAAATTCTTAGAAATGTACAACCTGCCGAGACTGAACCAGGAAGAAATAGAAAATATGAACAGACCAAGCACAAGCACTGAAATTGAAACTGTGATTAAAAATCTTCCAACAAACAAAAGCCCAGAACCAGATGGCTTCACAGGCAAATTCTATCAAACATTTAGAGAAGAGCTAACACCTATCCTTCTCAAACTCTTCCAAAATATAGCAGAGGGAAGAACACTCTCAAACTCATTCTAAGAGGCCACCATCACCCTGATACCAAAACCAGAAAAAGATATTACAAGAAAAGAAATCTACAGGCCAATATCAGTGATGAACATAGATGCAAAAATCCTCAACAAAATTCTAGCAAACAGAATCCAACAGCACATTAAAAAGATCATACACCATGATCAAGTGGGGTTTATCCCAGGAATGCAAGGATTCTTCAATATACACTAATCAATCAATGTGATACACCATATTAACAAACTGAAGGAGAAAAACAATATGACCATCTCAATAGATGCAGAAAAAGCTTTCGACAAAATTCAACACCCATTTATGATAAAAACCCTCCAGAAAGTAGGCATAGAGGGAACTTACCTCAACATAATAAAGGCCATATATGACAAACCCACAGCCAACATCGTTCTCAAAGGTGAAAAACTGAAACCATTTCCACTAAGATCAGGAACAAGACAAGGTTGCCCACTCTCACCAAATTATTCAACATAATTTTGGAATTTTTAGCCACAGCAATCAGAGAAGAAAAAGAAATAAAAGGAATCCAGATCAGAAAAGAAGAAGTAAAACTGTCACTGTTTGCAGATGACATGATACTATACATACAGAGTCCTAAAGGCTCTACCAGAAAACTACTAGAGCTAATCAGTGAATTTGGTGAAGTAGCAGGATACAAAATTAATGCACAGAAATCTCTTGCATTCCTATACACAAATGATGAAAAATCTGAAAGTGAAATTAAGGAAACACTCCCATTTACCACTGCAACAAAAAGAATAAAACACCTAGGAATAAACTTACCTAGGGAGACAAAAGACCTGTATGCAGAAAACTATAAGACACTGATGAAAGAAATTAAAGATGATACAAACATTTGGAGAGATATACCATGTTCTTGGATTGGAAGAATCAACATTGTGAAAATGACTGTACTACCCAAAGCAATCTACAGATTCAATGCAATCCCTATCAAACTACCAATGGTATTTTTTACAGAACTAGAACAAAAAGTTTCACAATTTGTACGGAAACAAAAAAGACCCTGAATAGCCAAAGCAATCTTGAGAAAGAAAAACGGAGCTGGAGGAATCAGGCTCCCAGACTTCAGACTATACTGTAATGCTACAGTAATCAAGACAGCATGGTATTGGCACAAACACAGAAATATAGATCAATGGAACAAGATAGAAAGCCCAGAGATAAACCCATACACATATGGTTACCTTATTTTTGATAAAGGAGGCAAGAATTTACAATGGAGAAAAGACAGCATCTTCAATAAGTGGTGCTGGGAAAACTGGACAGCTACATGTAAAAGAATGAAATTAGGACACTCCCTAACACCATACACAAAAACAACCTCAAAATGGATTAAAGACCTAAATTTAAGGCCATGTACTATAAAACTCTTAGAGGAAAACTTAGGCAGAACACTCTATGACATAAATCGCAGCAAGATCCATTTGGACCCATCTCCTAAAGAAATGGAAATAGAAACAAAAATAAACAAACGGGACCTAGTGAAACTTAAAAGCTTTTTCACAGCAAAGGAAACCATAAACATGATGAAAAGACAACCTTCAGAATGGGAGAAAATATTTGCAAATGAAGTAACTGACAAAGAATTAATCTCCAAAATATACTAGCAGCTCTTGCAGCTCAATATCAAAAAAGCAAACAACCCAATACAAAAATGGGCAGAAGACCTACATGGACTTTTCTCCAAAGAAGATATACAGATTGCCAACAAACACCTGAAAGTAGGCTCAACATTACTAATCATTAGAGAAATGCAAATCAAAACTACAGTGAGGTATCACCTCACACCGGTCAGAATGGCCATCACCAAAAAATAATAAATGCTGGAGAGGGTATGGAGGAAAGGGAACCCTCATGCCCTGTTGGTGGAAATGTAAATTGATACAGCCACTATGGAGAACAATATGGAGGGTGCTTAAAAAACTAAAAATAGAACTACCATACGACCCAGCAATCCCACTACTGGACGTATACCCTGAGAAAACCATAACTCAAAGGAGTCATGTACCACAACGTTCACTGCAACTCTATTTACAATAGCCAGGACATGGAAGCAACCTAAGTATCCAGTGACAGGTGAATGGATAAAGAAGTTGTGGCCCATATATACAATGGAATATTACTCAGCCATAAGAAGAAATGAAACCGATTCTTTTGTAGTGAGGTGGATGGACCTAGAGTCAGTCATAAGAAGTGAAGTAAGTCAGAAAGTAAAACAAATACCATATGCTAACACATATATATGGAATCTTAAAAAACCAAAAAAATTGTTCTGAAGGACCTAGGCGCAGGACAGGAGTAAAGATGCAGACGTAGAGAATGGACTTGAGGACACGGGGAGGGGGAAGGGTAAACTGGGATGAAGTGAGAGAGTAGCGTGGACATGTATACACCACCAAATGTAAAATAGATAGCTAGTGGGAAGCAGCTGCATAGCACAGGGAGATCAGCTCGGTGCTTTGTGATCACCTAGAGGAGCGGGATAGGAGGGTGGGAGGGAGACGCAAGAGGGAGGAGATATGGGGATATATGTATATGTATAGCTGATTCATTTTGTTATACAGCACAAACTAACACACCATTGTAAAACAATTGTACTCCAATAAAGATGTTAAAAAAAAGAAAGAAAGAAAGAAAGGGTCTCTTGTTTGGTGGCAGTCAGGCTCCCTTCCAGGAGCCGTGCTGTTGGCGGGTCTGAAACAGGCCTGAGCTCCACTGTGAGGCCACATGTAATTGATGGTAAAGCCTAGAATAGCCTTGCTGGACTTGAATCTAGAAGACTATGTATATTTATTTATTAAACTTTGATTCCATGACAAAAAGACTGTGTTTGATTTCTTCAGAAGGACTTGCCTAGCTGAGGGAATCCTGACACAAAGGAAACTCAAACTACATAGAAGCAAAACAAACACATACGGTGTGGCTCTCCTAATTTATCAATTGCATGAAGATGAAACCCTGATAGTAATTTACTGGGGCAAAGACCATGTCTCATTTATTTTTTATTTCCCAGCATCTAATCATAGTGTCTGGCATATGGTAGGCATTCTGTAAACATTCAGTGAACTGAACTGGACTGTGTTGTTTCATATCCCCACTGCTGGTCTCCTTTCATCTGGGTAAAAACTGTACTTGACCTTGGCTCAGCCTTCACTTCCTCAGAAAGATCCTCCCTGACCTCCCCAACTTGATCCATTCCCCCTAGTATTTACAGTTATATTATTATGCACTCTCCTTCAAAGCACCTATCACAACTATAATTTTATATTTATTTACAAGGATCTTTGAGATAAACAATAGAGACCATAAACAATAAAGGCAAAGGAGGCATCATGCCGGGCGAGGCAGGCTCGGACGGCCCACGGAGCTGCAGCTGCCCTTTGAGACCTCCTTGCTGACACATGCTCCAGATCCTGCTTGAATTTACTCTTGGCAACGTGGTGGGAATGTATCTGGCTCAGAGCTATGACATACCAAACCTGGCTAAAAAACTTGAAGAAATTAAAAAGGACGTGGACACCAAGAAGAAACCCCCTAGTTCATGAAGCCGACTCCAGCACTGCCTCCTGGATAAACTGATTCTACTGTTCTTGAGGTCTTCCTTTATGATCTGAACCAAAACTTTTTGTTTTCATCTCCAGCCTCAGCAATTTTCTTCTTTGCTTGACCTTGTATTGCCTTACAGCACAAATGGGGCCACAAGTTAAGAACAACCCTTACTTTTCAAACATCCTCACTTCTTCCCTTCCTCCTTCCAGCCACTTGGGAGGTCCTGAGAATGGAATTATGGTGCTAGATTAGTAAACATGACCTTAAATTAGTAGTCTCTCCCTTATTCTTTGGGATTTCTACTACCGTTTTCAAAAGAAAAATTGGTGAGTTTTGTAGAGCTGATGAGATATAAATAATGCTGATTTCACAGTCTAGCAATTATATTGGGTGTTTAAACTTTGGTGCTAAATTATGTTGTTTCAAAGCAGTAATGAAAATCTAGAAGCCAGTTTCTGGTGAATTATCCACTAATTTTATGTTGTTGTCAGGAAGCTCCATAGTTGCTAATTTAACCAATAAATCAATTTGCTATTCATTAACCAAGAAACTCTGTTCTGAGAACCCTATCAGGAACTGGAGAATTTAAAAGTATTTAAAGTAATGGCCTTTGTCCTCAGTAGAATTCATAGTCTAGTATGCATATTTTTTCTTAATGATGCATTTGATCTGGTTCTATTCTCTCATAAGGATCATACTTATTTCATGGGATTACAGGCGCATTTGACACTACATGGTAGATAAATGAGAAGTTGTCTATAAAGGAAATTTCATGCCTTTTTACATTAAAAAATGTATTTACATTATAACTTATAGTGATTCTCATAAGAAGAATTTTTGTATTTTGCTTTCTGCAACCATTAATTACTCTTGTAATTTTTCAAATGTATAATAGTCCATAATTTTTTTTAATTGAAAAAAAAGTTTAAATACATAACTTTCCCCCTGGGTCAATACAAAGTGATCTGCATTGTCCCCCAGCTCCTAGTTCCTCTCCCTGGATTCAGGCACTTGCTAGTTTCCTATATCCTTTTGTGAAAGATTTTGTGCCTGAACAAACACATGTATGGGGGTGTTTTATATAAATGATAGCAAACTATATATGGTGTTTTCCCCAGTGGAGGTCATTCCATATCTCTAGGTAAGGAACAAAGAACCTCTTTCCTTTTTTGGTTACATAAGGTTCTACTGAATGAATATACCATAATTTATTTAATCTGCTTACATATCTGTGCAGGGGGATAGCTCCAAGTTAAAGTCCTGGAAGTGTAATTGCACTAAATATAAATAAAGGCCCATTTCATTGGGTGTTTTGTTCCAGAGGGCTTGTTGGGCAGCTTCACTGATGATGCCATTTCTGAAGACATTTTAGCAGAATTAGTAAACTGGAAGAATGGTTTAGAGACCTTTTCTTCAGACAGTGATGCCACTGATACTAAGTGTGATTACAAAATGAAGTGATTCTACCTCTCTTTGAAAACATGGATCTTTCATACATGGAGATAAGTTTTGTCCCTGTCAGATTGTACTGGAGTGTGAGACAGGTTAGGATCATATTACGGTTTGGCTTCTCCCTTGCAGTGTGATCAGGGGCAAGCAGTTTATTTTTCTGAAACTGTTGTGTTCTCTGTAAGATGTGGATGCAATACCTACCTCATAGGGCTTCCATGAGAAACAGCTGAAATAATGTATGTGATGTGTAGCACAGTGCTTTGCAAATTGTCCAATAAATGGTAGATATTAGTCCAAAAAATTTAAAAAGTAAAAAAAATAAAAATTAAAGTCAAAGGAGGCAAGAACTGTGTCTTTTCGTTTTCTGCTCATGCAGTAAATATTGTTTTTGTTGGCTCTCAGTAAATATTTGTTAAAGTAATGAACCAAGAACCCATAATTTTCATGGTTTCCTCTCATTCTAATAATACTCACAAGGCCTCAAGTAATATGAAATAAATTATCCAGCACACATTCACATAATAGTCAGAGCTGGGAAAGTAAGTTTGTGCCACAGGCCATCCAGTTAGGAAGAATTCTGATAAGGCAAAGGAAAAATGTAAATATCTTTCATTATAGCCAGAAGTACACCAACCTGGAGAATGCCATAGAAATTTTTGTGGAGAAAATTTTCTTCTTTTATAGGCATCTCAGTTGTTTTATTTAAAGAAGAAGAAGAAAGAAGAAGAAGAAAGAAGAAGAAGAAGAAGAAGAAGAAGAAGAAGAAGGAGGAGGAGGAGGAGGAGGAGGAGGAGGAGGAGGAGGAGGAGGAGGAGGAGGAGGAGGAGGAGGAGGAGGAGGAGGAGGAGGAGGAGGAGGAGGAGGAGGAGGAGGAGGAGAAGAAGGAGAAGAAGAAGAAGAAGAAGAAGAAGAAGAAGAAGAAGAAGAAGAAGAAGAAGAAGAAGAAGAAGAAGAAGAAGAAGAAGAAGGAGGAGGAGGAGGAGGAGGAGGAGGAGGAGGAGGAGGAGGAGGAGAAGGAGAAGAAGGAGAAGAAGAAGAAGAAGGAGAAGAAGAAGAAGAAGAAGAAGAAGAAGAAGAAGAAGAGGAAGAAGAAGGAGAAGAAGAAGAAGGAGGAGAAGAAGAAGAAGAAGAAGAGGAAGAAGGAGAAGAAGAAGAAGAAGGAGGAGAAGAAGAAAATAAAGCATAATCCATTAAGTTTAACAACTAAAGGTCAAATACTCCCAAATATTGTCAGTTGCACATGACCCAACCTAGCAGACTATGTATATTTACATAGTTCAGTTTATCACATGTGAGCAGTTTTTCTATAGTATTGTTTTCTGTACCTTGGAAGTAAAAAAAAGAAATACTGTCCTGATCCAAAATACAGTACTAAAGGAATATGAAATGTGGTGAATGACAAAGTTCTTTTCCGGTTAGGGAAAAAAGAAAGTAGAAACTGAAACTTAGTCACATTTAATCTAATATCTGAACACTTATAATAAACCAATGTATCCAATTTTTCCAATCAACAACTTCAGTAAAATTCCAGAAGAATGATTAAGGCAAAAAAAAAAAACCATCCTAGGAGGCTATTGATTTAATTCAGTTGGACCATAGTTTTGAAGCAACTCCTGTGTGTCAGGCAGTGTACTCAGCACAAACGATGCAGCCATGAAAGACACAGATACAGTCCCTGCCCTCAGGAATTTACAAGCACTGAAGGAGTCCCCAGTCTGTATCTCAACCCTTCACAACAGTTCTATCTTCTTCCAATTCTTTGGGGGAAACTCCTGGCCTCAGGCAGGTCCACAAGGAATGCTCTCCTTCCCCTAAGGGGAATTACTTCTCTTCACTTAGCCTGAATTCTTAGGAACAGTGCTATGTACCAAATCAGGTCTCAATAAATATTCTTAGAATAAATGAAAGAAGAAGTTAACTAATCACCCAACTGATATGAGAGGGAGCTGTGTAAATGAGGAGTTGAACGAGAATACCCATGGCTTGCTTTCTAAAAAGTTCAGGTTTTCTGGCTTGACTCTGATCTTTTACCTGATCCTGAGACAAAGAAGACATTTTTATGGCTGATTTAAGTTAGCCTTACCCAAAAGTAAAAGTTCAATTTTCTTCTTTAACCATGTAATATGTGCACCAAATAACTCTGGCTTTACAAGGTAGAAGAATCTCAGTTCTGTCAGTGTGTGACTTTAGAAAAATTACAAACTCTCCCTGTGCCCATTTTTATATCTGTAAAATGTTGGTAATCACATATTAAATTTGTGAGGATTAAATAAGGCAATATAACTAAAGAGCTTGGCACAGTACCAAGCATAAGGTAAGCTCTCGGCCAGTATTGGTATTATTATATTATGCATGAGTTGTAGCATTATTATCCCTCTTTCCATGTATTTTTTATTGGGGAAATCAAGGTACTGGTTAGATTGAAGAGCTCTGGTTAAAAGGCTCAAAGAGAGATCCAGTACCTCCATTTAATCATTCTACAAGTATTTATTGAGCTTCTGCAAGGCATCAGGGTTGACCAGCTCCCAGAATCAAATGGGTGACTTACGGGGGGCTTGGAAGGGAGGAGGCAGAACTGTGGAAGAACAAGTAAACCATAAGTTAATGAGCCCAAACTAAGCTCCAAATCCTGAAGACAGAGAGCATAAATAAAAGGGGTCGGGCACAGAAGTGAACCTCAGAGTCCTTGGGCAGCATTAAGTCTTAGAAAATTGTATTAACCTTTAGCAAGAGGAGAGTCCAAGTTTGGAGAACTTTCTTACCCATGACTGGCCCCTACCTAATCTAGAATGCTAAAAAACATTCCCCATCTTAAATGATCTTAAATATTACCAGAGATGGTTTGTTGTGTTAATGTCCATCATCATGAAAAAATCAAGAGAGCGAACACAGTTATCTTGCCCAGAACTGGAGGGCTATGCAGAAATGGAAGTCTAGTAATGAGATAAGGATGAAAATCCAGCCTGGTGAGGAACAATGAGGATAATTCCCAAATATGTTGAGCAATAAAATGGGAAAATAAAAGCAGTTCCTCAGACTGAAGACCTATATCCAAGGTTTGCTCAAGGTTGGTCTTAAAGAGACTGAAGTCTGCAGGGGAAGAGGAGCAGTGAATGATCTAAGAATCCCCAACTTCTCTGCAGTGTCATGATTTCCTGATTGGTCACCACCAACTACATATCTGGTTTCCACAGACAATGTTCATTGTGAAATGCCAGAATCATCCTGCTAAAAATACACAAGACTCAGGAAACCACATTCATGGACTCAAAATGTCTTGTGGTTTTCTGGGGATTTTTTTGCACTAGACCAGAGATTAGGAGAGGAGGAGATGGCTTGAGACATGTCAGAACTGTGTGGTGAAGGCTATTTGCAAACTAACATTCATACTTTTACAGATGCTGGAAGAATATGTGACATGCCTGTGTCAGAGACAATTGACTTTATTCTTCTCAGCAGTAGTGGTAGCCAGAATATCATTATTTTCTTGCACTAGTTCCCAGAGAGCCAATTCCCATAGAGCAACACAAAGAGGGTCAGGTGACACCTGTACATACAATAAGCATTATAGGAGAAGGACTCTGAGCTTAGGGAACCTGAATCTTTTATACTGGACAGTAAGCATGCCTGCCCTTTGCTCTGAAGGGAGACACTATCTACATCTTCTAAGGCTGTTCACTGCACAAACATTCTGGAAATAATAGAGTGGAATAAAGTTAGTTATTTCCTTTGCTCATAAGACAGGGAGAAATGTGAGACTCCAAGACACTCCAAGAATTGTCTCCCAATATGACCTTGACACTAAGAGAATTCACAGAACATGCTTTAGTGCTTGGCATCCTGTTGGTCCACACCTTAAATAACTGGATCTGCAAAGTCCGTTCTGATTCAGGATGTCATCTAATATGAACAAATCATTATTGCACATTCCCAAGAACATTTTCCTGAGCTTGCCAAACCACTTACGGGTATTCATTTCCTCTTTATTAAGGTTAGCACAAATTTCTAAAACTATTATTTTTTACCATTTCCCAAAAGGATTTAGGGATTCATATTGTAAAAGGCTTGTGCAAAGTAGAACATCTCTCTTCCACTAGCGCTAGAACAGTAGTCAAAATATAGTCTATACCTATCATGGATTTAAGGTAGGCATAGTCCTACTTTATACTATGAAAATATTTCAATAATAACAATGCTCCTAGCATCCACCTACCATTCCACCCAAGCCTGCTAAGTAAGGATGTCAATACTGGAGAGTAGCAAAGGCATGAGTCCTGGCTTTAAAGCTTATTAGCTATTGCCTTGGGTGAGTCACTTCATCTACCTTAGTCTCCTTATTGTGAAATAGGTGTAATAATACTCACTCTCCCTACCTCACACAATTTTTGAGAAAGTCAAATGACTTAACATCTGTGAAAGCATTTTATGATCAAGCCTCAGAAACTGGGTCATCATAGTATCAATATATTAGGCAGAGTTGTGGTGTAATCAGTTCTTTGCAATTGGATTCATGTGTTATTGGGTATACAGAGGAAATCTCTTTATCATCAAGGATTTGTGGGGGAGGGGAAGGGATGAGGCTGTTGGGTGAAAAGGGTAGGGGGTGGGAGGGAACACAATGTTATTTCTAGGTCAGAAGCCATTTCCAAATATATAAAATAGCCGAGGTTTTATGATACCAAACATTGGCTTTTGGTTAATTTTTAGTTGAGAATCAGTGAATAGAAAGAAATAAAATATACTATCCACTTTTCATTAATATCTTCATTAAACTGCCTTCCATGTTTTTGTCTTTTTCCAAGACACCAGTAAGACTACTGTCAGAGTATATTATTCTCCCCCAACAGTGTCAGGGTGGGCTACAAGCAATGCATAAAAGTCTCAAGAAAAAATAGTTTAAAACCCATAAAAGATGGATTGCAACTGGTGAAACAGTTCTCATGCTGCAAATTATGAAGACTTGGATCAAAAATTCTGCTCTCTGCCTAATTTTCCAGAAATGGAAAACCTTATAGACTGTTAATATAGTAAAAAGGCACAGAGCACAAGCACTGACGGATCAAAAGTGGGAAGCAAAGAAAACAGGAGAAAGTAAAAGGGGCTGAGATCTGCTACTGATCCAAATAGTTTTGAAATAAAAACTAGAATAAAAATGAAAAAAAAACCTAAAACATGAAAATACATTCTTATGACGTTGCATTGTTTCCTTTAGGAAGAAAACTTGATCTAGTTTATTTCTACTCCCTAAGATCTTGTACTCTGTTCTCTTTTCAGAAGTTGTCAAATTTTGGTAAAGATATCACTTAAAGGAAATAGATTTTCCATTAAAGTTAACAAAAGCATCTCTCAGTTCCCTAAGTTCCCTTGAAAATGCAAATGCTTTGAATCAGCAATGGAATTAGATATGTCTAAGTATGTTTCTAGTAGCATCCAATAGTCTAGAAAAAAGCAATCCATAGAGCTTCCAAGTATGAAGTCTCTTTCTGGAGAATAGTGAGTTCAGAAGTCAGTTTGTGTACCATGTGTCTTTTATGTTCTATTCTGTTTCCATTCTCTCTTAGCTTATTTTGACTTGTCTTCTAGTTCATCAATCCTGTGTCTTCTAGTTCATCAATAATGTGTTCACCTGGCTGTTCAAAACATCCAAAGTTTTTAATATTAAATATTGTATTTTTCAGCTCAAGAAGGTCCATTTGATTAATTTATATGGATTCCAATTCTCTGTTGAAGTTATATTTTCAACTATTTTGTACATCATTTTCTCCATTTTCTTGATCAGATTAACCATAGTTATTTTAAAGTCCCTATCTGATAATAGCAATATCTAAATCATGCATGGGTTTATTGTCTTTTTTCTCTTGGGTTTTGGTCATTTTTTTTTCCTGTTTTAAAGCACAAATTGTAATTTTTTTTTTTTTGCGGTACACAGGCCTCTCACTGCTGTGGCCTCTCCCACTGTGGAGCACAGGCTCCGGACACGCAGGCCCAGCAGCCATGGCTCACGGGCCTAGCCGCTCTGCAGCATGTGGGATCTTCCCGGACCGGGGCATGAACCCGTGTCCCCTGCATCGGCAGGAGGACTCCCAACCACTGCGCCACCAGGGAAGCCCAACATCTTGTAATTTTTTATTGACCGCTGAGTATCACAGAGACTCTGATATCGTCCTTAAAAGAGAGTTAAATTGTTTTCTGAAATTCAGGAAAAAAATGCTTGTGGATCAATTGATCCTGTCTAAGCTTGATTTAAAGCTCTGCTGTATTTCATTTTTCCTAGGGTAAGGTCCCTACTCCTAGGGCTTGACAGACAGGGTCTCCACTGAGATCCTGAGGTTGTTTACCGATGCCCCTGTACTTTGGCAGCACTTGAATTCCTCTCTCTCTCCCTGGTGTCATGAGGCTAAGATACCCCAGAGATCTGTTTTTTAGCCATTCAGATGTCCTTTTGTGCTACATTTCTTGAGGTCTTTGTCCTGCTTATGTACAGACTCGTAGTTGACAACTGACTTGAACAGAATTTATATGGAGATATTTGGGCTACTTTTCTGAGGCTTACTCCCCTCCAGAAAATTTCCCCTGTAGTTCTAGCCACTCTGTTTGACCCAAAGTCTGATATCATTCTCCTTAGTCCAATAACAATTGCCACTTTCTTCTTATACTTCATTCACCTGTGCTAAAATTTAGACAATGCTCTCATAGGGGTAGCCAGGGAGAATTTAAGTGCAGCCAATGTGCTTCTCTTCTCTCAAGGATCATAACCACCCTTGCGTCCCGACTATGTCGGTTGCTCTCCAATGTCTTCAATCTATTATCTTACATATTCTGTCCAGCTTTTATAGTTATTTATTGCAGGAAGGTTTGTCCATTACAAATGACTCCATCATGGAAACTAAAGTCTACAATACAAACGTTATTACAAAGAACGCTTAGTGTGGTAAGCTTTCAGGTAGAAGCAAGCACAGATACATGGATCATGATACAAAAGAGAACCAGATACCCTCCTTAAGGTTGGTAGAGCAGTAAACATTGTTCAACATGGTAGAATAAAGTAAGGGAGGATTCACTGTATGGTGGGCAGCCTACTATGATAGCAAGCAATAGAGAAATTCTGATTTACTGTAACGAACAAAAATAAGCACAATTCAACATCAAGGTAGCGACAATCAGGTGAGCCCTTGTAACAGGGGCTAGGTGATCCTCAAAATTCTGAACTTTAATGTGAACAAGGCTTCTAGAAGGCAAAGAATCCCGAAGCAAGGCCTAGCATAGTTGCACGGGTCTCTGGTGCCATTAATTTTCCCTGCCAAAGGAAGTCTTTTATTTTGTCTTGATCATGGCTAATCAATCAAGCTTAACCATTGAGAGGAACGATTCTAGGCTTAAAGCAACTTTGACTAGTTAGAATAAACAGCGACCTTGGCCATCAGTAATTACCTAAGGAGATATATTTCTATCAGGAGATCTATTCTCCATTACCACCCATTCAGGTTCCACTGTAGGATTAGACTACAAGAAAGAACCCTCCATCCTCAGTATTATTCAACTTCATCAGTGACCTAACCATCCAACAGAGATCAGGGGGAATCCAGTCCATGGGATTTGTGACTCACAGCAATAACTAAATTACTTACTTAATAAAAAAATCATTAAAAATAAAGTAACTTTTTTTGCTTTAAAAAAGTCTAAATAAAAATATAAATTAATAAAAATTAATCGAAATCCTGCCTTTCCTTCCAGTATATAAGCATTGCATTTACCATGAACAGAGCATTATATAATGATTAATATTTAATGTTTAAAGAATTAATATTTTTCACACAATTTTTACTTTCTAGCTAAGCCACTACAAGAGACACAGTATTTATTTATGCATCTCTCTCTACATTCCTCTTCTACCAAGGAGGGAAAAGATGGCATTTTCATCAACTTGATATTCCCAGGGCGTAATATGGTGCCCAATAGGTGCACAGAGCAGGTGATTAACAGATGATTAATGAGTTAATCAATTAAACACTGGGATGGATTTGCACTGATCCAAGGACATGCCCGTCATGCTGATATCAAGCTAAATGGACTTTCTGTCAGGTACAACTCTATAATAAAAGTGGAGAAGAGAAAAGGATCTGGATTGTTAAAGAGCTCTAATTTACAGACCCTTTACTAGGAAGGATATAGGGTAAAATCAAAAGAGCAGAAGAGGAGAGGATATTTATTCAAGAACTGGCTCCGCCACTGTCTGTCTGAAAGTGTGTCTCTGAGTAAGGCACACATTGCCTACGGAGTCAGTTTCCTCACCTGTTGAAGGGGAGGTGCGCTCACGGGCTTTGCAGAGTTATGCAGAAGCAGTGAGCCCAGCTCCAACCCCCTCTCTTGAAACAACTACAGCTGCTCCTCCTGGTTTTTATAGGTTACATTTTTGTAATTAGGTGCCATGGTGAGAAGCTTGAAAAGCATAAGATCGCATGATCAGAAGTGTTTTCTTCCAACTTTACCAGTTTCTAATTCTATATATATTTAACTAGCTGAGAAAAAAAAAGAAGCTGTCAGTTTCTCTAATCAGAACCAAAAATTAAACTACTACTTTCACGGTGCTTACTTTTGGCAGATTTTCTAAGACAAACTCCCAAGACTTTCATAATTTTTAAACTCACACACTTAGTGAATATTTAATCCATGTCTTAAATACATTTACCCAGAATTCGTGACAGTGCTTATTCTGAGAAGTAATGCTACATCTAAAGGGACGTCTTAGTCTATTTAACAAATATTTCTTTAGAAGAAAGCCTGAGTTTCAAAGCAAGATAATTTAATTTAGTAACTAAGATGCTAATTTACCTTGTTTATAAAATTTTTACTAATTGAAAACATTATTCTTCTGTTTCTCATTCAATGGCCCTTACCGTGAACTAACAATGCTTATGAGATCACTGGAGCACTGAGAAGCCCCTCTCTGGAAAGTGAATTTCCCCTTGATCCCTAATTTTTTTAGTTTTTTAATTGGGGAAAATAAATCTTTCATCTTCCTTGATAATATTAATTATTAAAGTAAATATAATAGTCTCTAACATTTGGGGAGCACTTAGTATATACATCAATGTTATTATAAACACTTTAAATAAACTGTACTTCATTGAATTCTCACAACAACCCCCAAAGGTAGGTTTTGCTATGCTCTCCATCTTCCAAAGGGGCAGCTGAGACACAAACTCTCACACTTAGTGAGGGGCAGAACAAGCCCCACCCAAGTGCCTGACTCCTGAGCCCAAGTCTGGAGCCTCATTGCTGCATGTCAGCAGCCACTGCAGGGCATTAACATCCTGGGAATGAAATAAACCAGGGTGCTGAAAATTACTAAAACAACAGCCTTAATTTAGAATTCATGTTATTCTTTTCCATTTATTTTTATTTTCCTCAGAATATATTTCCCCATAGTAAATTAAATAAGATAGGATGAAGTAATGAGAAAAAAACAAAACAATGGAGATGGAGCTAAAGTCAGCAAACCTGTCCTTAGCACGAGTTCTGCCACTAACTGGTTATGTGGCTTTGGACATGTCTTTAAATATCTATTCCAAGCCTTAAGGGAAAAAACAGAAAACAAAAAAAAAATAACTCTAATTTAACCTAACTAGAATTCATGAGGTTTTTAGGGAGCCATATCAATAGTATTACTAATCACCAAAACATGTGTGATAATTATTATTATTAAAGGAATAACTGCAAATAATAGGCATGCTTTACTCTATTATACAATCCTAAGCTGAGCTTTAAAAAAACATTCTAAGACAATTTAAAAATGGTTTCCTTTGTTTCATGGGACTTTTCCTAAAGATAACAGTAAAGCTGTCACTATTTCCTGTAAGACTCTTCATTACTCTGCAACTTCCTGAAGATGAACCACATTAAATAAACTCTAGAGAGGCCACAGTTAGAAGACATGCTACTTAGCAAACTCTACTTAAGTTTATTCATTTTATAGAACAGATGCCTTGCCTTTTGTTTTTCAGAAAGAAAGAAATTTAAATTAAAAGCACATATTTTTTGATATATTTATGTCAAAAAAATCTAGTCTACAAGTGGAAATACTAAATAGTAAGATTTGGTTGGTATGTGATCTTATGGTGGAATTTCCACTGGGATTGTTCCTTTCTTTCATACCTTACCTTTTTCATAGTAGGAAGTCAGGCTCTGGCAGTGACTTCATCCTGTTACCTGAAACCAAAGACATGGTGTTATTTCCACAACAAGCTAAAAAGGAAACTCCTATTCTTAAATTTGCTAGTTGTACGTTCCAAGTTGAAATTACATTTCCATAATATTCAGGATTTGCCCATATAAAAATACCTGCTAACATCTTTATGTGTAGACGTTTTATAACCATTTAGGTCAACTGAGCTTTAAATAAATCAACCCAGTAAAATGTGTAAGTTAAGTACTTTTAACTTCCTTCTTTAGGGGTGGGGAGTGGAGGCGGAAATTTGATCTTTGTATTTGCTTTTCAACTTTTGGCTAAACATATGCATCAAGAATTAGTCCACAAATTAAATGAGTATAGAATTAAAAGAACTACCAATTTTCAGTTGGTTTACTTTTGGTTCAATGTCCTAGGTCTTTTTTTTAAATACATAAAATTCACAAAACACTAACTCTATATTGTTTTACCCATTCATCTTCTGATTCAATTTTTTCTCTTGATTGGCTGTTAATAACAATCACCCCCCCCCCCCTTTGTAGCATTCAGACTCTCTACTTTGTAATGCTCTCAATGAAAATGACTTCACCACTTCCAACCATATGTAAACACACCACATGAAAGACAAACTATTGACCCAAATAATCCCAAGAATGTAAGAGTAGATGTGGCTTAGAGTTTTGCGTAACTCCTGAAGTTTTAACTCCTGATACTCTACTTCAGGGTGAAGGGAAGAGAAATCTGACAAGGTTGGCTTAGTAGGTCTGTAATGTCCTGCTTTAATATCCAGCCATTTTCCACACTTCGTGACTGTCTGTAAGAATTCCAGGAGTTACACAGAGTAGGAAATAGTTCCACAGATTAGTTATTGGAAAGGACTGCTCTATCTCCATGCCTTTGGGGTGCCAGTTGCCTCAAGAGCAGCTGGATCCCACCAAGCTTAATTAAATTCAAGTCAACTCATACTTACTAATATGCAAAGTATCCTGCAAGGGCTGTGGAGAAAATTAAGACAAGCACAAGCTGGGACTAAGGCATTTCTAGGGAAAATAATACACTTCAGCAAATCTCATGAGACAAAAATCCACTTGTGCTAAGTCTTCCCCCTCATTTTGCATTTGTTTTAACTGCTCTTCCAAATAGCGTTCTGAGGGTGAAATGGCATCATTGCCTTCACCCAATCCAAGACTTGTGAGTTGTCTCTAACTTCCAAATGCGTAAAGGCACATGTCTGATTATAAAGCAAATTTTACTTTACACGTAGATTCTATTTATTCTCAAAAAGTTCTGGTGGGGATGGAAAACTCACAATCAAATAAATAAGGACATGCTAGTGGATTCCATTTTATTTGTTACAAACAACACTGCTAAGTTTTTGAAAAATATTTTAAATCTAATCAGTCTCCACTTCTAGCCTAAAGATAACAATCATTACTTATTTGATTTGACAGTGTCAAAAATAAATTTTTGTTATTTAAGTTGGTTATTTAAAAAGACAGTCTTTATTAAATCATACATTGAATAAACATCACCCATTCATTAACAATTATATTTTAATTACTAGATACACAGTAAAAGTTTGCCGCAATAAAAAATGTACATACCCACATAATATGAATAGTTTATTAATGGTACATTTCATCTTATATTTTATATCACATTTTTGTGACTTTTTAATCATTCTGTCTTGTTGACTCACATTTGTCTCCAAACTGTTATAACTGTGGCAGTTTTGTTTTTTCAGTTAGTTTTCTGAATGTGATACTTAAAAACCAAATTGTCAATTCAAAGCCATATATCTGACAATGCCATCATTAAAGATTATTTTTGTTCTACAAACATTTACTCAACAAACTCTCATCAAGTGACATCTATAAACAAGGTATTGGGCTTGGTACTAGGGACCAAGAGGGGAATGACTCACTTCCACTCTTGTGGGGCACCGTCTGGAGCACATTACCATACAGTTAGAGAACATGGTTATGAAAGGATAAGCACCTAACCCAGTCTGGAATGTTAAAACAGAAAGTGACATGTGCGCTGAGAGTTGAAGGATCGGTAAGAG
The DNA here is from genome assembly GCF_949752795.1 of Hyperoodon ampullatus. Lineage (NCBI taxonomy): Eukaryota > Metazoa > Chordata > Mammalia > Artiodactyla > Ziphiidae > Hyperoodon > Hyperoodon ampullatus. The sequence goes on along the minus strand of NC_136925.1, from coordinate 58,853,532 downwards.
TTGGCCAGACTGTAAAAGGCATAAAATCACCCTCAGACTAAAAGTTCTTAGTGAAGTGTCCTGTGAAGGCACCCATTACTAAGTGGCTGAATGAATGAAAGAATGCTCTAGACAGTTTGAGCAAGTAATACTGGTTTCAGTCATGTTTGTTTCTCGGTAACATAAACATTTTCAATACTTTATAGTTATGGGATGTTCACTGCCTGCATAACGTCATATAGGAGTCATGGAGAATCACAAAAAAGAAGAAATATAATCGCTGCTCTCAAGAAAGATGCATTAATTCAACAAATGTTTATTGTGCTTTGTGTTTTTTCCATATCCCTGGCGCTTTGCAGGTTGTGGAGAGAAAAAATAATAGATACTGTTTAAAGCCAGAAGAGAAACAGAGCATAACAATAATTTCAGCATTACTAAGTCTGAGTTTTGAGACTCTCTTAATCATTCCTTATAAATCTGCAAGTGTATTCTTAACATTCTCTAAGCCCTGAAAACTATTATAAAGCAATATATATGTTCCAAAGACTAGAGGACTAAAACTGAAAGTGATATATTCAACATTAGAGTAAAAGAAAGAAATTAGGATTGCAGTTCCTGCACTGTAGTCCCTTCCTTAATCCTTCCAGTTCATCCCCACGTTGGCTCACATCCAAACAGCCCGTCTATTCTCTTCCATATATGTCACAACATTCACAAAGTCAAGACTGTTCACACCATTCCTAAGGTCTGGAACGCCCTTGCTGTTCCTATTGTCCTCATCCTTTAAACCAGCGTATATCCGTTAAAAGGTCACGCTGGGTTTTCCACATTGGTTACTGCTCCTTCCTCTTCACTTACAGAGCACTTAATGCTATATCCCTCCATGACCACTTAATGACTCACCACTGACCCACTGACACTTGAGAAAGGGCTCTTAAGCCTCATAGCAAATGTCTGTATCATTATCTATGCCTCAAAGTTCTTCAAAAGTTCTAATAAACTTTGGGGTCATGAAATATTACATCAAACCAATCCTCCAGAGTTTTCAGTGTCGTGTGGTTACCATGTCAGAAAACTGTGAAGATCATTGGTTTAATGCTTAGTCCATGTGTAACTTGCTTCTGCAAATAGATCATAACCTCCTTGTAAGCAAGAACTAGATGTCTTTTGATATCCCACTGTGTTTAAAACAATGTTAGAAATATATCAGATGCTCAAAATATTTGTGAATTATTTATTTCACTGAAAGGGAAACAATAACAAATGTCTGACTGAGTTTTAATTTAGAGCATTTGAACAAATTTATTTGCTTGGAAGAATTTTCCACTAATATCTTCTTATGCCTAAGTTTAGGCAATTTTGACAATTGAATTAATTTTTAGAAAATGCATCAGCCAGTCAACCAGCAACTTTTCCTACATACCTAATATCCAATTTTTTAGAGAATTTTTTACTTCAATAAATTATGTCTTGAATGAAATAAACACTGTATTCCCTAGTATTCTGAAAACCACAGACTTATCAGATATGAATACATGAGCCTCAGATATTTTATTTATATGATCAATAAATAAATTGATAGAAGTACGCTATAATATAAATCACCATAGTTCCTAAAACCTTAGTAATTGTGAGTTTTAGCTAAATATAGCATATTTATAGGCTATTTTAAAGTTCCAGCTAGTTCTCAAACTTTATATAAGGAATTCATTCAATGGCAGATTTGTTTGTACTCGATGCTGTGTGAGAGGTTATTCACAAATACTCAGAAATCAACTTCCAAGAAATACCTTAAATTACCTAAAAACTTTTTTTTAAGTAGCAATTTTCCAGCAAGCTTCCCTATGATCTTTGATATCTTCAAACCAAAGGAATTTCTATACCTTTACCATTCCAAAATTTTAGAACTTTTAGAAAGTCTTTGCCCAAAAATGCCATAAAAATATTATTTTCTATGCATTCCATTATGTCTTTTTTAAAAGGGGTGGGTTAGAAAGCATTGTTAATCAAAGGTTCCCATGACCCCCTCCTTGCTTTCCATTAATTTGCTTGAACAGCTCTCAGAACTCAAGAGAAATATTTTACTTAACAGCCAGAAGGAAGAGACACATAGGGCAAGGTATATGGGAAGGCACGCTGAGCTCCACGCCCTCTCCAGGCACAGCACACCACTCTCCCAAACCTCCATGTGTTCACTAACCTGGAAGCTCTCCGAACCCTGTCCTTTTGTGTTTTTATGGAGGCTTCATCACATAGGCATGGTTGATTAAATCATGGGCCATTGGCAATTGATTCAACCTCCAGCCCCTCACAGCTCCCCAGAGGTCTGACATAATGGCGGCGTGAGGGGGGGAGTGGACAGAAAGTTCCAACCCTCTAATCTCATGGTTGGTGCCAATGGCAACCAGCTCCATGCTTAGGTTCTTCCAAAAGTCACCTCATTCATATAACAAAACACACCTGTATCGCTCTCAACACTTAGGAAATTTCAAGTGTTCTGAAAGCCATGAGACAGAAATGGCACAAAGACTGAGTATATATTAGAAATACATTTTGGTCATCTGAAGGGCCAAATATATTTCTTATAAATCACAGTATCATGGAGGTCAAGATCAGCATTTTTTTAAATGGAATGTAATCGATTTTAAAATACCAAAGCTATCACATATAGTAACAACAAATATTGTTTCCATAAATTTTTTATTTCACTGTGTGTGTGTATGTGTAAGTGTATATGTACTGGAACAAATATAAAACAATCTCCTTCTATAGTCAAAAGTTCATTTGGTGTAAACACACTTTACAGCTCCTCCAAGTGCAAGATATGCAAGATGAGTAAGTTATAACAGCATGATTAGCATGATGAAACTACTTTACTGAAACTGACTGGAACAAAATAGGAAATGAAAAAGTTATAAGGGCAGGGGTGGTGGGTAGTGATAAATAAGAATGGGGAAGATAGGAACCAGACAAAGGGATTTCTCTTGGAAACAATGGAAACCATGTGAAGGTTTTAAGCAGGTGAGTAAATACTTTGCAGTGATAGATTCTTCAGGCAGCAGTGCAGGGAGTAAATTGGAAAGAGCAAATAAGGCAGGTCAAAGACCAGTTAATAACAGAAAGACTAACGCAGTAATTCAGACAAAAGATGCTAATGGCATGATATGTTGGGAAGATATCATGAGAAGGTAGAGTCTACAGAGATTTGGGACTGATTAAATATAGGAGGTGAAAGAGAAAAAAGAATATCAAACAATATACAGGCTTCAATATGGAGTGGTATGGTGGTTCCAATCACTAAGACTGGGAAACATTAAAGGGAGCAGATTTGGGGGTGGGGGCAATGAGTGTGGCTTTGAATATGCTTACTTTAAGGTCTGTGTAGGACATTCAGATTAATATCCTGTACATGGCACAAATGCTTCTGGTCGAGATCGAGACAGCAGGGAACCATCAACAATGTGGCAATGGAAAAACATGTAAGTAAAAAGAGGACCAGGGACAAAAGACTATGGGGCATCCACATCAAAGGAGCAGGCAGAGGGAAATAAGACTTCAAGGGAGACCAAAGGAAATGGCCGAAGAGATGGAGAGAGGACAGAACTCAACTACAAAACCCACAGAGAAATCAAGTTATATAAGGACTGAAAAGAATCCACTGGATTTGGCAATGAATAGGTTGTTTGGTGGCAATTTGAAGTGCTAGAATCCGAAGCCTTATTGCAGTGAGTTGCCTGGTAAGTATATGGAGACAGTAAATACAGAAGATTTGTGTGTGCGTGTTTGTCATCATATGCTATGAGTATGTGTGTGTTTCAGGAGCTTCAGAGTATGAAAAAGCACTAGATAGAGGGATGTGTAGGACAAAGGGAAGGTTGTTTTATTTATTTATTTATTTATTGTTTTTTTGCGGTACGCGGGCCTCTCACTGTTGTGGCCTCTCCCGTTGCGGAGCACAGGCTCCGGATGCACAGGCTCAGCGGCCATGGCTCACGGGCCCAGCCGCTCCGCGGCATGTGGGATCCTCCCAGACCGGGGCACGAACCTGTGTCCCCTGCATCGGCAGGCGGACTCTCAACCACTGCGCCACCAGGGAAGCCCGATTGTTTTATTTTGTTTGGGGATTTTTCTTTTTTATGTGGGAGAAACTTACATGTCTTTATAGGCTGAGAAGAAGCTATGAGAAAAAAAGAAATTGAAAGATGAGAAAAAGTGAAAGCGTTCCACAGTAGACAGGAGAAAGACCAAAAGCACAAGTAGAAGTCTGTCTAAATCAGTACCATCCAATCAAGCTTTCTGTATGATATTAAGGTTTGCCACTCCAACCAATTTAGTGGCCACTAGCCATATGTGGCTACTGAAATGCAACTAGAACAACTAACGAAATGGATTTTAAATTCTGATTAATTTAAATTTAAATGGTCATATGTGACCAGAATCTACAGAACTGAACATGCAGCTTTAAGCTAGAGTGAATATGGGGCTGAGGACCCATCAGTCCTGGGGAGGAGGGCTTGAGTGGCTCATGCCTGATGGTCTCGTGTAGGAAGGAGGACTGATGTGCTGGGAGGGAGAGGGCAGGGTAGGAACCTTGAGGGAAGCAGGGAGGTTTGGAAGGGACACCAAGGAGCAGATAGGAAAGGGCTGACCAGAAAGACTAAAAGCACAGCATAGCAGAACTGAGGGCCCGGCTGAGACTGGAGACCACAAATATATGGCAGGCAGTGTAGGAGAAACTAAGGCAGGGCAGTTGGCTGGAAAAAAGATTGGGAGGCTGAACGCCAGAGGTGCTAGCAAGAGACTGTTGACCTAAAACATGATGCCATAGAGAAGGAAGCTGTGTGTTTAGAAGAAAAGGAAGGGGGCAAGAGATCCTGGTCTCAATCAGGTCAAAGAATAGACATAAAGGGTAAGTGAGAGAGAGAGAGAACAGGAGACAGCAGATGGTTTAGGACCTGAGGGGATGGGGCACTTCTAGGTAATGGCAAGGTTTGGGGCAAGTCTTGGTTGGCTTTAAAGAAGCAGGCAACAAGAGCTTAGAAGTAAGTTCTGGTGGACACTGGGGTAAACCCATGATGGTGGCAGGAGTTAGGGTACGATGGAAGAACAGAAGCCAGGTACAAAGCCTTAGACAACTCAGAAAATCAGTAAGTGTGCTAATAAGACACACAGGAAGATCACTCATAAGAATAAGAATCTTTAGGACAGGGTTTCTTCGGAACTCTGCACCAAACTGGAGAGGGGGGAAAGACAGGCAGTGTGGGAAAGGGAGTCTCATCTGTGGCATACCAGGGCCCTGTAGGAGGACGTTAGGGGAGAAGCAGAGAGATAGAAAGAAGGTTGACACACCACCTACCAAGATGACTATTTCCCAACAGGGAAGGGTCACGTTGGTACCATTATCAACCCTACCCAACATTTAAGTTTCTCTATTCAGCTTCCCTAACACTTTCGCTGTGCCTCACTTTCTCCAAAGAGACAGGAAATACCACATTTTTGACTGTTAGTATTATAAAATTAGGTCACGTCTTTTGTAGCTATTAAATGCAGTTGTATCATTCAAAGGGATATTTCATTTTCCACTTGCACGGTTCTCTTTATTTTGGAATTGTCTTTTCTAGCAATTGAATTCCATTAAGTTAAATTTTCTCATATGTACAGGGTAGGTTCAGTATCATTCCTGATGTGAGGCTGTGTCATATTATCATAGCCACACCATTCTCATCCTCGTGTTATACATATTAGCACTTCCTTTCTCTCTTTCCCTCTCTTCCATTTCATGATTTTAATGGCAAAAACTAGAAACTTAAATTTTCTTCCTTCTCTTGCAGTGCCAATATTGCCCATGTGTGCACACACACACACACACATACACACACACACACACACACATCTCTCCATGTCCCACAGAGACATTTTCCAGGCACTATTTTTGCAACTATCATAAAATCATTAAATCCAAGAGGGAACAGCAGCCTAATTTATTATTTTATCATAAATATTTCTACTTTCTCATGGACATTAATATAATCTGCTTAGATATTTTAGATATGATCACTCAATAATAATTGGTATCAAATTCCTTAACGGTATTCTTTGCTTCTTTCAAGAACTTATACTCCCAACTGTGGCAATTTGATGGCAAAAAGGAAAAAAAAAAGAAAAGAATGGGATCCTAAGGACAGAATCACAAGTCATAAATCATTCACAAGTGACATAACAATAGTATGTGTTTTGCTAGAAAAAGTCTGTCAACAGAAACTGTTACCACATTCTTTTCTTTCCATGCAATCTGCATAGTGCATGACCCCGAAACCTACTGGGCTAAGGGGCTAATATTTGGTCAATGTGCTAATGCAAAAATATTTAGATATGAATGAAAAGGAAAATTTTCCCTTAATGAATGTTTACTGAGTGCTTATTCTGTGACAAACATTGTGCTTGGCACTTTGCATGATTTGAAGGATTTAATCCTCACAAATTGTCCCAACAGTTTTATAAGGTAGGGTACTAGTAATATCTCCAAGTTAAGGGGAGCCAGCTGAGGCTCAGATATATTAAGTAGTTTGCATGATGTCACACATTTAATAAAACAGCTGACTAATGAAGTAAAGAAGAAAAAGAAAAAAAGATCTCTCCTGAAATAGTCAAAAAGAGAAATACTAAATCCAGTAAATTCTATATTCATGTCACTTCTGTATTACCTCTATCAATAGAACAGTTGAAATCAAGATAACAAAAGTTGCCCTAGTTAAATCCAAAATGGTGGCTAATTTTAGGAACTGCTTTCCAATACAGAATTAACCTACTTTAGGTAATAAGTATTCATACTAGAATATCAAACTAGAATTTTTGAAAATCATCTTTAATTAAATATGAATCAAGTTTACTTTGTAGGCTTTATTCTTGAGATCTTAAAATGTAAACACCAAAGGTTTTTAAAACATGATCTATTGGTTTCTTTGTTTTTTCCTTTGCTTTCCTGGGCTTGACTGAATACTGGGCTGCCTGAAATAGTAGAACAGTAGTATTTCCCTACCATCACCACTGCCAAGAAAAAGAAGGAGTCTAAGCAAATGACCGTCAGCTGTGCTTGTCTAAAGGACACCAGGTGATACACTGTCAATGCACTTGGTCACCTGCCCTCGACACACACGGATTCTGAGAAATCCCCTAGTCTTTGGCAGTTGTAGACAGAAGTCTACAGGTCACCACTTCTGCTCAATATAAGGTCATTTTCCCTTCTTGGAGAGTCGGATGTGAAGCACGAGCAATACAGGAGTTTGGAGTTCCTGAGCCCTCTTTAGATTAAGGCCAGGCTTCCGTGAGCAAGAAGAGAACATCAGAGAAGCAGAAGAGGTACCACCATGCTATGGGGGCCCCTCACTGGCAGCTGCTCCAGAAGCTGGCCAGGAGGAATCTGCTGGACTTGTGAGGAGGGGCCTGTGCAGATAGAGTCAAAGCCAACAGGGCTTTGTGCTCAGTTCTACTACAACAGTGCCCAGCCCAACAGCACCCAGCACAGTACCTAGCACAGAGCCCACCATAGTACCCAGCACAGTGCCCACCACAATGCCCAGCAGAGCACCCAGCACAGCACCCACCAGAGTACCCAGCACAATACCCAGCAAAGTGCCCGCCACAGTGCCCAACACATCACCCACCACAGTGCCCAACACAGCACCCAGCACAGTACCCAGCACAGCACCCACCACAGTACCCAGCACAATACCCATCACAGTGCCCAACACAGTGCCCAACACATCACCCACCACAGTGCCCAACACAGCACCCACCACAGTACCCACCACAGTACCCAGCACAGCACCCACCACAGTACCCAGCACAGCACCCACCACAGTGCCCCACTGGGCACAGCGCCTAGCAGTGCCTCATCCCACTGCAAAGTAAAGTTGGTTCAAAGTCTATCTGAAGCTGGGCCAGAAGTTTGCCTGCTTACCTACAGAGTTGAAAGCAAGCAGTGGGAGTCTCAGGAATCAGCCATATTTGGAAACAGCAGGGCAAAACACATGAGCAAGAAGAATCAACAGAGAGCAGTTAGAAATGATGAAAGTGCCACAAAAGACTCATTTGGACAAAATCAGCTTTCATCATCTATATGTGAGAAATGGCTTAATGGTGAAATATTTCCAGACATGAGCAAGTAAGTCTATGGTTCCGTGAAACTTTATCCTGTAGTTGTTCACTTCCACACACACACATGGGTCCGTACGGATATCCCCACGTTACAAACCTGCCTCTCCTAGACAACAGCACTCTCAATCTCTGCCATGTGTAGTGACGACATAGACCTCATTCCATTAACAACATGAAACTCATCAGGATTCAAATCAAATCATCCCATGGCAAAAGAAGGGGAAAGCTGTAAGCCTGAAATGCACACTCTATTCTGTATGAGGAAAGTGCTTTTTCACTGAATATGAAGTTCATAAGATAAGCACTATGTTAATAACACGCTGAGACATGCCTATTAAGGGATACTTGTGAAAAAATTCTGTCTGTGGTAGATACTGCTTCAATGCCAATGGCCTGTCTGAGAGTCTGCCATGGTATTTATGCACAAGGGTTGCTTATCAGTGAATGATGCAATTATTCAAGACGTTTTTGATGCCTGTGGTTGGTCCGAGTCTCAGCCTAAACAAGACAGCACTGAGTTAGAGACTGCACATTTTCAGTGTGGGCTGCGGCTGATGTCATAGTAGTACACACCCTGATATTAAGCCTCCCAAAGCATACCCATCATCTTGATTCATGTTTCCTTTTTTAGCTACATCAGTTCCTTAGTGGATAAGAAGCAACACATCTGCCTACACAGCAAAAATCACAAAAATCTTAACTGGCGGGGGGGTGGGGTGGGGAAATCTTTGTCTAAGCCCAAGAGTCTCTCCTAATACAGATCAGTAAACGTTATCTTTCTACTTCATGCTTATCTCAGACCGCAGCATAATACTGACTATGCTAATTAGCCCACAGTGTTTTATATGCCTTCTAGGGTTTGTGCTTTAAGAGTTTCAAGAAGCTCTGAGATAACTATCTTAAGAACATACATTGTTCACAGATCAGTGTATATAGAACGTGAAGAAAAGAGGCAGTGTAGTTTGAAAAGAAGTGTTCCCTTTAGAACCAAATTCAGACTCTCATGTCCCTGCTCCACCTCTGCCCAAGCTTATGTAATATTACTTAGCCTTCTTGGACCTCAATTTCCTCACCTGCAAAATGGGGAGAATAATTCCTCACAGGACTGTTATGAAGCTGAAGTGAGATCGTGCATGTGAAAGGACTTCTGTAAATGTAAAATTTCTACATAAAGGGAAGGTGATACAGCCATATAGGGTATCCATTTCAGGCACCCTGACAGAGCACTAAGAAGCATTCTTGTTAAATTGATCAGACAAAATTGGCATTGTGAGTCCTAACATCAGATTAAACAATGCATTAGTTCACATTTACTTCAAATCTGATGATGTCAAGAGTTTAAGCAGAGTGGCTTTTCTTCCTTTATGGTGTTAAGCTCTGACCTAGAAGCCTGATGAAGCCTTTGCAAAAAGCCTTATCCATCTGTTCAGATTTTAATATATGATTCCCATAGGCATAGTTACTTAAAAATTCCCACATAGAGGAATATTTTAGAAACTCTTTGGACAATTTGAACAGCTTAGTTTTTAACACTTTAGCAGGTACTGGCTACCAGTTTCCATTCAATTTGAAAACTTGCTTGTCACTATCATGGTAGCATAGTTCACATTTAAAATTAAATGAAAGAAGAAAGTCTAATGTAGAGTGTAAAATGTCTGTGGCATTATGTTAAGCAAAAAAATATCATCTTGGGCTTCCCTGGTGGTGCAGTGGTTGAGAGTCCACTTGCTGATGCAGGGGACAGAGGTTCGTGTCCCGGTCCGGGAAGATCCCACATGCCGCAGAGTGGCTGGGCCCGTGAGTCATGGCCGCTGAGCCTGTGAATCCGGAGCCTGTGTTCCACAACGGGAGAGGCCACAACAGTGAGAGGCTCAGGTACCGCAAAAAAAAAAAGTAAAAATACCATCTTGGTTTCTGAGGAATAAATAAGCTAAAGAAAACATCACTGAAACAGGCAATAATAATAAATTTTTAGTTGTCTCTTGAATATTTACACATGATATTTTTACCTAAAAGTTTCATTTGTTAAATGTCTCTACCAGTTCTGAGCACCTAATCTAAAAAAATGAAGAAGTCACATTTGATGTCTCTAACCTCAGGTGGAATTTTAACACTCAGAAATCCCTGCAAAGATGAATGGTGTTATCAAGTCAAACTGCGATGGGCTTTTTAAAATCAAGGCTTAGTTGGAATTAAGAGGAGGAAGAGCCACTGAAAGACAGAAGAGATGGGTACATTTAAAGTCCTCAAAACCCCAAAGTTAGCAGAAGGAAAGAAATCATAAAGATCAGATCAGAAATAAATGAAAAAGAAATGAAGGAAACGATAGCAAAGATCAATAAAACTAAAAGCTGGTTCTTTGAGAAGATAAACAAAATTGATAAACCATTAGCCAGGCTCATCAAGAAAATAAGGGAGAAGACTCAAATCAATAGAATTAGAAATGGAAAAGAAGTAACAACTCACACTGCAGAAATACAAAAGATCATGAGAGATTACTACAAGCAACTCTATGCCAATAAAATGGACAACCTGGAAGAAATGGACAAATTCTTAGAAATGCACAACCTGCCAAGACTGAACCAGGAAGAAATAGAAAATATGAACAGACCAATCACAAGCACTGAAATTGAAACTGTGATTAAAAATCTTCCAACAAACAAAAGCCCAGGACCAGATGGCTTCACAGGCGAATTCTATCAAACATTTAGAGAAGAGCTAACACTTTTCCTTCTCAAACTCTTTCAAAATATAGCAGAGGGAGGAACACTCCCAAACTCATTCTACGAGGCCACCATCACCCTAATACCAAAACCAGACAAAGATGTCACAAAGAAAGAAAACTACAGGCCAATATCACTGATGAACATAGATGCAAAAATCCTCAACAAAATACTAGCAAACAGAATCCAACAGCACATTAAAAGGATCATACACCATGATCAAGTGGGGTTTATTCCAGGAATGCAAGGATTCTTCAATATACGCAAATCTATCAATGTGACACACCATATTAGCAAATTGAAGGAGAAAAACCATATGATCATCTCAATAGATGTAGAGAAAGCTTTAGACAAAATTCAATACCCATTTATGATAAAAACCCTGCAGAAAGTAGGCATAGAGGGAACTTTCCTCAACATAATAAAGGCCATATATGACAAACCCACAGCCAACGTCATCCTCAATGGTGAAAAACTGAAACCATTTCCACTAAGATCAGGAGCAAGACAAGGTTGCCCACTCTCACCACTCTTATTCAACATAGTTTTGGAAGTTCTAGCCACAGCAATCAGAGAAGAAAAAGAAAAAAAAGGAATCCAAATCAGAAAAGAAGAAGTAAAGCTGTTGCTTTTTGCAGATGACATGATACTCTACATAGAGAATCCTAAAGATGCTACCAGAAAACTACTAGAGCTAATCAATGAATTTGGTAAAGTAGCAGGATACAAAATTAATGCACAGAAATCTCTGGCATTCTTATACACAAATGATGAAAAATCTGAAAGTGAAATTAAGAAAACACTCCCATTTACAATTGCAACAAAAAGAATAAAATATTTAGGAATAAACCTACCTAAGGAGACAAAAGACCTGTATGCAGAAAACTATAAGACACTGATGAAAGAAATTAAAGATCATACAAAAGATGGAGAGATATACCATGTTCTTGGATTGGAAGAATCAACATTGTGAAAATGACTCTACTACCCAAAGCAATCTACAGATTCAATGCAATCCCTATCAAACTGCCAATGGCATTTTTCAAAGAACTAGAACAAAAGATTTCACAATTTGTATGGAAACACAAAAGACCCCAAATAGCCAAAGCAATCTTGAGAACAAAAAATGGAGCTAGAGGAATCAGGCTCCCTGACTTCAGACTATACTACAAAGCTACAGTAATCAAGACAGTATGGTACTGGCACAAAAACAGACATATAGATCAATGGAACAGGATAGAAAGCACAGAGATAAACCCATGCACATATGCTCACCTTATCTTTGATAAAGGGGGCAAGAATATACAGTGGAGAAAAGACAGTCTCTTCAATAAGTGGTGCTGGGAAAACTGGACAGGTACATGTAAAAGTATGAAATTAGAACACTCCCTAACACCATACACAAAAATAAACTCAAAATGGGTTAAAGACCTAAATGTAAGGCCCGACACTATCAAACTCTTAGAGGAAAACATAGGCAGAACTCTCTATGACATAAATCACAGCAAGATCCTTTTTGACCCACCTCCTAGAGAAATGGAAATAAAGACAAAAATAAACAAATGGGACCTAATGAAAGTTAAAAGTTTTTGCACTGTGAAGGAAACCATAAGCAAGACCAAAAGACAACCCTCAGAATGGGATAAAATATTTGCAAATGAAGCAACTGACAAAGGATTAATCCCCAAAATTTACAAGCAGCTCATGCAGCTCAATAACAACAACAAAAAAACAACCCAATCCAAAAATGGGCAGAAGACCTACATAGACATTTTTCTGAAGAAGATATACAGATTGCCAACAAACACATGAAAGAATGCTCAACATCATTAATCATTAGAGAAATGCAAATCAAAACTACAATGAGATATCATCTCACACGGTCAGAAAGGCCATCATCAAAAAATCTACAAACAATAAATGCTGGAGAGGGTGTGGAGAAAAAGGAACCCTCTTGCACTGTTGGTGGGAATATAAATTGATACAGCCACTATGGAGAACAGTATGGAGGTTCCTTAAAAAACTACCAATAGTGCTTCCTTGTTGGTGCAGTGGTTGAGCGTCCGCGTGCCGATGCAGGAGACGTGGGTTCGTGCCCCGGTCCGGGAAGATCCCACATGTCCCGGAGCAGCTAGGCCCGTGAGCTGTGGCCACTGAGCCTGCACGTCCAGAGCCTGTGCTCTGCAGTGGGAGAGGCCACAACGTTGAGAGGCCCATGTACCGCAAAACAAAACAAAACAAAACAAAAAAAAAACTACAAATAGAACTACCATATGACCCAGCAATCCCAGTACTGGGCATATACCCTGAGAAAACCATAATTCAAAAAGAGTCATGTACCAAAATGTTCATTGCAGCTCTATCTACAATAGCCAGGACATGGAAGCAACCTAATTGTCCATCAACAGATGAATGGATAAAGAAGATGTGGCACATGTATATAATGGAATATTACTCAGCCATAAAAAGAAATGAAATTGAGTTATTTGTGGTGGGGTGGATGGACCTAGAGTCTGTCATACAGAGTGAAGTAAGTCAGAAAGAGAAAAACAAATATGGTATGCTAACACATATATATGGAATCTAAGAAGTAAAAAAAGGTCATGAAGAACCTAGGGGTAAGATGGGAATAAAGACACAGACCTACTAGAGCATGGGCTTGAGGATATGGGGAGCGGGAAGCGTAAGCTGTGACGAGGTGAGAGAGTGGCATGGACATATATACACTACCAAAGGTAAAGTGGATAGCTAGTGGGAAGCAGCCGAGTAGCACAGGGAGATCAGCTCGGTGGTTTGTGTGGTTTGTGACCGCCTAGAGGGGTGGGATAGGGAGGGTGGGAGGGAGGGAGACGCAGGAGGGAAGAGATATGGGAACATATGTATATGTATAACTGATTCAGTTTGTTATAAAGCAGAAACTAACACACCATTGTAAAGCAATTATACTCCAATAAAGATGTTTAAAAAATCCTCATACATTATCTAAAAGTACTTTCATAAACATGGTCTCCTTGGGCTGGAAAATAACTATGAGCGGGTGGGAAATTGGGGGCTCAGGGAAGATTAGGTCTGACCCTGGCTCCCATGGCAGGTAAAGGGCAGGTGTGGAACTCACACCTCCACCCTCCTAGCCGGTTCTCTGGGTCCTACCTAATGATTTTCAAAAAATCATTCAGGAAGCCCTGAAGTTGTGAGAAGTGGCTTTCAAACTATTTATCCTTTCATTTACTCCCATTCTTTGAAATAAATTCTCATCTCAATTCTGTCTTCCTCTTAAACCTATTGATTTGCTTTCCCCAAATCACACATTTGAAAGAGTGGTTACCTCCATTCTTTTCATTCCTACTCACTTATCTCCTTAAGTATCACCAAGGGGACTCTACCTGTTTAGGTAGAGAAAACAAAGGGTTGTAAATACTCCTGGTTGCTATGGTAATATATTTGCGTTGCTAATCTGTCAGGAAAAGTGTTAGACACCTCCATGTAGAAGCATCTGTATTCTCCAGCACCATCTCAGACTAATGCAAGCAGACTACAGGCAACACAGGATTCTAACTAAACTAACAGAATAAGTGAGACAAGTAGCAAACTAAAGGAAATAGCATATTTTTTAAAAATTCTTTTCCTTCCTCACTCCTCTAACCCTCAATTCCATTTACCAGCAAGTAAATGAACAGGCAAACATAAAACACAGACCACATGCAACAGTCTTGACTACCTTCTTACAAATAACTTTGCATCAGAAAATATCCTAAGAAAATCAGAGAACTAATTATAAGGAGGGAAAAGCATGAAGGAAATGAATGTAATTTAGATAGTAAACATCCGTGCTTCTTTCCCACCTCTGAACTCCCAGGGAGTACGCCCTCTCTTTAACCTTCATCTTAAGCAAATACAAGGAAATGTAAGCCAAGCCAGGGTCCCCGAAGATTTTAGGATAATATTTATGACTATTTTTCAAAAAGCCTTCTGGCACACCATGTTTTTTGCTAGAATTCATTTACATGATTGGATTTGAGGCATGTCAGAAATATCGGAAGCCCACTCCCAACTGACCATCACGACAAATCATTCCCCGTCCAGATGTCCTTATACGGCTAGACTTCCTATAAATCTGATGGCTTAGTGTATGCATTGCGTATGAGTCTCGGCTCTGAGTCACATTCCCTGGGAGCTTTGATTTCCGCTTTGAGGGCTGGCACAGACTCCTGCTTGCTCTTATAAGAAAATGTCTACGACTGAAAGCTGAAATGTGCAAGATTCCTTCTTCAAGTACACAAACACTCCAAGTCTGGCCACTTTCCTGTAGTCCTGCCAGGTTTTCTCTCTGTCTGATACCTGATCAAGTAACCTTTTTTTTCAGGGGAAAAAAAAAAACAAAAAACATAAGAGAAGGAATGTAGTACATCCGCAGCTGAACATCTTACAAGCCTTAACCAAACGACCTGTACAAATGATGCCTGAGTAGACACACATGTACCTTATATAGCTCTGCAAATAGGACTCAGTGGCCAGCTGAGTGAATTCCTCATTCTACCAGGAAAAAGAAAAAATGCTCTCTAAAAAGCATTTGCTAGATAAACACTTGCTTACAAGACAAAATTAGTGCATCTTAACCATTTTCACACAAATTCAAAGACCTTTTTCTCCCAGTTCTGACCTGCTGTCAATCAAAAGGGTTGGGATAACTCAGAGCTGGAAGAAGTTATAAGAAGCCACTATTTCCACTTTACTGCCTAGGCACACACAAACATTTGCTGAGTCACTTATAATAGTGCAAGAATTCACATCCCATGGCATGAGTGAAGGACAGAGTGTCAGCCTTTCCCTTTGAATTTCCTGGCATTTGATGGTCCATATCACAATATAAACATACTTTTGAGTCTATGAATGTCTTGGGTGTATTCATTCTTTCTCTCCCGCCCTCTTTCTGTCACTGTCTTAATAATCTTTCATTTTAAACCTTTCAAAAGAGTTTTGATCATAAAGCCCCAATCTAACCTTACATGCACAGCATATTTTTCTATTCTGAGATTCCATGTTCTGTATATTTCAATATGCTTATTTTCTCTTAGCCAATATTAAAACCATCCAACTGGAGCTAACTATGGACTTTTGAGACTTTGAGGGACCACGTGAATTTTATTAAAACCAAATTCTTTTTATAATACTTCCCGATATTTTTAACAACACAGCAGAATAGGAATATACTTGTTATGCTTGCAGAGAAAGAGAAAATCAAGAAAGATCAAAAAGATAAAATTAAATTAAATTTAAAAATAAAGTAAAATAAAA
The DNA here is from genome assembly GCF_949752795.1 of Hyperoodon ampullatus. NCBI lineage: Eukaryota > Metazoa > Chordata > Mammalia > Artiodactyla > Ziphiidae > Hyperoodon > Hyperoodon ampullatus. Next base: position 58,837,378 of record NC_136925.1, on the reverse strand, counting down.
TAAAGCACCAATTCTCTGAGAACTGTAGTCTAATTAACTATCATTAAACCATCATTTTATAAACGGAAACTCAGGAATCTGACTCCTACTTGTGAATGGCAGCTCCAAGAATACAACCCAGGTCACCCAGCTGTAACCCAGTCAAGCAATTTAGCCCCTCCATGAATGAGAGCCTCCACTCTGCTGGGCATGAAGTGGTGGCTCTTAGACTCTCCAGAGTATTCAAAAATTCCCAACCAGTTCTTCCATCTCCCTCACCTTGCAAGCCACAAGAGCTCATGGCCCAGGCCACATGTCACTTTGGGTGAGGTCCCAGTTTCACATCCCTCCCCTTCTCCATCCACCACACCTTTCCAACCATTAGTGGTAGATATAATTGGGGGTTTAGGTCTTGAAAGATTTCACTGTGGCTTCCCACATATTTTGGACTTTTAAAATCATCCACAGGGGAAGAAAAAGTTGGGGGCCAAGTTGCCTTTAATACACATGTGGCTATTAACATAACTCGGAATGTTCCGTCTTTAAATAGGAACTTTTAAGGCCTCTTCTCTTTGAGGAATGCTTGGAAAGAACATGAAATAACAATGATGAAAATTCTTCCTGAGCTTCAGAGACCCCCATCGTTGGCTGGCCATTCCCACTGTTGACATGCAACTACACTGTACAACATGTGGACTGCTTAACAAGGTAATTGTGCCCAGATGATGTGGTCTGTGCTGAAGTTGGAGTAGTTATTTTTTTTTTCTTGGCTCTTTTTCAACAGAATGAAATGAAACTTGAAAAAATGTGGCCAGTTTAAACAGGCTATTTTCAAATTATAAATCTATAATGTTTCTGAAAGCTTGCCTTTGCATCTGAAACAGATAAGTTAATTTCAACCTATACAAGGAAGCATCAGCAACTAAAATGAATCTACTCATGGGTAACACCAGTATCAAAGGATGTGGCATTACAATAGGAAAAAATGGCATAGCCATGGGATCATTCTCTTTACATAAAGTGGAAACTGGAATTATTAACAACAAAAAAATACTGAACTATAGATTCTAGAGGGAAGCACAGTTAATTAACTGACTCCTTAGTGAAGCTAAATAGCAATATTAGGAAAGGGACATATGTTTAGACTTTATTGGCCATATTTGACATCTGCACACAAGCAGAGGGAATAAAACCTATTCTTTCCTTGCCCTGATCTCCCTCCATTAGGCTACAGGCTCCTTGGGTAATAAGAAGTAACAATTACTATTCACAGATGTGTGGAGAGTCACTAAAATATATTACTTACTGACACTCTTAGCTTATAACCAAATATAATGGGGATACAGTGTTCTCGTTATATAATCAGATTTTTTTCAACTGCAAGACAACTAAATCTTCATATTTGAAGATTACAGGTTTTAGCATAAGGAAAATCACTCATTTCTCAAAGACCCACAAATGTGTTTAAAACTCCCCAAGTGAACCTCAAGCTTCTTGCTGCTCCCCTCCTGTATGGTTCCCCTGTCTTCCCACTCCTTTTTCCATCCCAACACCCAGGGCCTCTACCTACCCAACACATAATCACTTGCTCTGACATAACAATAGATGGATTTTTCTGGAAGTGTTGATGTCCACTCATCCTTTTCCCCTCTCTATAGCCCCAACGATAAAACTGCTACATATATTAAGAGAAAACAAAGCAAGAGTGGTGGAAATCCCTCCCAGAAAACTGCATCCATACTCAGACCCCTGGCTTTATTCTCCTTTTCGTCTGGCATGGGCATCCAAACCGTTATTCCAAGTGACAAATGATCAAATTCCTGCATCTCCAATGTGGGATTCAGGGATTTGCAGGTATGCTTCTGCTTCTAGGGGATTTCAAGCAGTTAAAAGCAACGAACTACTTTTCTGCTCTCTGAAGAGTTTCAAAGGCAGACAGCCTCTAAAACTAAAAATCATTACCAAACCAATAAAAAAGGAAACCCTTTCAAATTTTTTAGGAATCCCTGCTATTAGCCTCTTCAGCTACCTACCTCCTACAAAGGATTTATGTCAGTGTGTAGAACAGGCACAGCTATTAGAAACAGAAGTGAGTGGCATAAAAATAATGATAATCACTGCCGATGTGTTTTTTAAATGATATAAATCAGGAGTGATGCGAAGAGGCAAGAGGAAAAAAAAAATCCTATTTGGTGGCTGGAAATACTGAGCCTTTTTTTTTTTTTTTTTTTGGTGAGCTGGAGTGTGCCAGCTTTTTCAGACGGGAGGAATGCTGAGTGTCAAGGGGTCAGGATCAATCCGGTGTGAGTTGATGAGGCAGGAAGGTGGGGAGGAATGCGAGGAATGTCCCTGTTTGTGTAGGACTCCATTCAGCTCATTGGCGAGCCGGGGCCGCCCTGAGCGTATAAAAGCCTCAGGCCGCCCGTCCTGGCCTCACACAACAACTCTTCCCCGCCGAGAGGAGGCAGCCAGTGCGACTCCCACCGCCGGCGACCCACTGCCTTCAGTTCGACGGCAGCCGCCCAGGCCGACAGCTCCCGAGACAGCAGCCCGGCGCGTCCCGACCCCGCCTCCGGCCCGAACCCGAACCGCCCGCCCGCCCCGCCGCCACCCGCCGCCCGCAGCGCCCCGACCATGTCCGCCGCCGGCCTGGGCCCCGTCCGCTGCGCCTTCGTGCTCCTGCTCGCCCTCTGCAGCCGGGTAAGCACTGGAGACCCCCGCGACGGCCGGGGCCGGGCAGGGGACCGGGAGGGACCCCGGCGGCAACGAGGGGCGTGCGCCCGGCTGACAGCCGCCTCCCTCCACAGTCCACCTCCGGCCAGGACTGCGGCGGCCGGTGCCAGTGCGCTGCCGGCCCGGCGCCGCGCTGCCCCGCCGGCGTCAGCCTGGTACTGGACAGCTGCGGCTGCTGCCGCATATGCGCCAAGCAGCTGGGAGAGCTGTGCACCGAGCGCGACCCCTGCGACCCGCACAAGGGCCTCTTCTGCGACTTCGGCTCTCCGGCCAACCGCAAGATCGGCGTGTGCACCGGTAAGACCTGCGGCCCCGTCCCCTCCCCGCCTCCCCGGGCCCCTCAACCCGCGCCGCCGCCACCGCCACCGGGGCGCCGGGCGACACTCGATGACCCACCACCTCTTCCCTCACGCTCACCGTCCCGCCAGAAAAGAAAGCCGCTCGAATTGCGTCCCTTCCTCAGGCTGTTTCCCTGGAGCCCTGCTCCCAGCTCGCATCCCCGACGCGCTTCCGGTTCAGGCTAGAGAACCGATGCTTGACCCCTGCACGACCCCTTTTCCCTTCCTCTCCTTCAGCCAAAGATGGTGCCCCCTGCGTCTTCGGAGGGACGGTGTACCGGAGCGGAGAGTCCTTCCAGAGCAGCTGCAAATACCAGTGCACTTGCCTGGACGGGGCGGTGGGCTGCGTGCCCCTGTGCAGCATGGATGTCCGCCTGCCCAGCCCCGACTGCCCCTTCCCACGAAGGGTCAAGCTGCCCGGGAAATGCTGCGAGGAGTGGGTGTGTGACGAGCCCAAGGACCACACCATGGTCGGCCCTGCCCTCGCTGGTGAGCTGAGTCTTCCTCTAAGTCAGCCTCGTGATTCTCCCCCCTGGGGCTGAGTCCTGACTTTGCCAAGGGCAGGGGGAAATGTCTTAGTCTGGCGTCTTACCTCGTGTTTGCGTGCTCTGCTCTCCCAGCTTACCGACTGGAAGACACGTTTGGCCCAGACCCAACCATGATTCGAGCCAACTGCCTGGTCCAGACCACAGAGTGGAGTGCCTGTTCCAAGACCTGCGGGATGGGCATCTCCACCCGGGTTACCAATGACAACGCCTTCTGCAGGCTGGAGAAGCAGAGCCGCCTCTGCATGGTCAGGCCTTGTGAAGCTGATCTGGAAGAGAATATTAAGGTACGTTTTCTCCTCCTATTAACTCATAATCATGGAACAAGAGTGGACAGGACCAAAGTTAAGACAGGACCAAAGTTAGGTCTCTTACCACCCTTGTTATTATAGGCCTGTCATCTCCAAAAATATCCAACCATTGAACTGTTTTGATGGAATGAGATGTTATGTAATAGGAACCACCAATTTTCCACTCGGAAATCCTCCACAGTGTTAGTTCATTCAAGACATCCCAGAAGAGGCCATGTCTATTTTTAGAAAACTGGCAAATGAGACTCAACCTTCCCATCCTCAAAATATAAACAGAAGTCAGACAGCCCTAAGGCGAGAACACCCAGAGGTTGAAGAAAGCCACACCCCTTGCAGAGTCATTGATTTTTCTCTCCTCCCTTGTCTTCCTCAGAAGGGCAAAAAGTGCATCCGGACCCCCAAAATCTCCAAGCCTGTCAAGTTTGAGCTTTCTGGCTGCACCAGCGTAAAGACATTCCGTGCTAAATTCTGCGGCGTGTGCACCGATGGGCGGTGCTGCACCCCGCACAGAACCACAACCCTTCCCGTGGAGTTCAAGTGTCCTGATGGCGAGGTCATGAAGAAGAGCATGATGTTCATCAAGACCTGTGCCTGCCATTACAACTGCCCCGGAGACAATGACATCTTTGAGTCGCTGTACTACAGGAAGATGTATGGAGACATGGCCTAAAGCCAGAGAGAGTGAGAGACATGAACTCTTTAGGCTGTCACTTGAACTGATTCACATCTCATTTTTGTGTAAACATGATTTCAGTAGCACAGGTTATTTAAATTTGTTTTTCTAACTGGGGAAAAGAAAAATTCCCACCAAATTCAAAATCTTGTGCCATATGACATTCAAACAGTCTGTCAACCCCAGACACTTGTTTGAAGGAAGTAAGACTTGACCGTGGGACTGCATTAGTGCATAGCACCAGCATGTATGCTAGGAGCAGTGGGAGGGGACCAGTAGGAAGCCTTGTCTTCTTACAGTAGTGATGTGCCTGCTATTTGGAGTGTCACTGGGAAGGAAGACTCACTGACCTGCTTGTAGCTCCAGTGACAGCTAGGATGTGCATTCTCCAGCCATCATGAGGATGAGTCAAGTTCTTCTCTAAGTCATAACAGCAGATTCAGCTCTGACCTTCTGATTCGGATGACAGTGTTCAGGAATCAGAATCCTGTCTATTAGACTGGACAGCTTGTGGCAAGCTAATTTGCCTGTAACAAGCCAGATTTTTTTTATTGATACTGTAAATACTGTGTGTGTGTGTGTATATATATATATATATATATATATTTGTACAGTTATCTAAGTTAATTTAAAGTTGTTTGTGCCTTTTTGTTTATGTTTTTAATGCTTTGATATTTCAAATGTTAGCCTCAATTCTGAACACCATAGGTAGGACATAAAGCTTGTCTGATAACTCAAAGCATGAAATGGATATTCAAATGGAAATTCTGCTCAGTTAGAGCAACAGTCCATCAAAACAGTTTTTTTGCTGAAGGTGAGGCAGCAATGTCCTTGGAAGTCTGATTTGTAGGTTGGAAAAGTGGTAGGCTCACTTTTAATGTACAAATGACCTTTATTAAAAAATGAGTGGCTCTGTATAGCTGATTGGTTTTTCCACCTGGAAGCATTTGTTTCTACTTTGACTATGACTGTTTTTTTGGACAGTTTATTTGTTGAGAGTGTGACCAAAAGTTACATGTTTGCACCTTTCTAGTTGAAAATAAAGTATATATTTTTTCTACAAAGGGCTTGGTTATTCATTTATTCTCTAAACATTTCTGAGTTTTCTTGAGTAAAAATGGAAAGCTTTTGTTTGTCTTAAAACAATTCACTTATAATTTTCTGGATATCTTTTATCCTCTAATCAATTGGTCAATCCCTTCAACAGAACTTTTACATGAATACACATCACACTGAATCAGGTGTCACAAATTTGCAGGCATATACACTGTATTGAGTACACAGGCATTTTTTTGTTATCTTCACGGTACTTTATAAACACTTCAATTCTCTCTAGATTATTTCAGTCTCCACTAACCCCTGTTGTATTACACTTGGCCCTGTTTACATTTAATACCTCTCTGGCCATTGTAGGCATCTAATTTCCAACCTGTCATCACACAATAGCCCATGTGCCTTGCACATAGAAAAATTTTTTGAATTTGTATGCTCTACTGTAGATCACACAAAAGCCTATGTGCCTTGCACATAGAAAAATTTTAACTATTTTTTGAATTTGTATGCTCTACTGTAGATCTATTTCTGAACTTTAATATCTTGCTGTTAAATCTGAAAAAGTATAAAATCTCCACTAAAGTGGAACAACTTAATAAGTCTTATTTTGTATAGTTCTGCTTTCAGTTGCCAGATAACATCACAAATACATGATGGCATAAGTAGAAAAAGAAGGATAAGCAAATCTTCCATTCATTTGTATCATAGAAATTTGCCTTAAATTAAAAGCAACTCCTCCATTTCCCCAAGTTTTCCACTTTATCAGATCTCAAAATCAATAATTTAGCAAGTGGTTTGATAAAATGAAATTGTTCAAGAAGACCTGTGTAGAAATGATATTGGACCTCACCAGGTCTCCACTGAAAAATCAACTGACATAAGTGGCAAACAAAAACACTCCAGGGACAACTAAAAGCCCATTTTTTTTTTCTAGATCAGAATAGCTGTGGATTCTAGGGAAAAAAAATAGTTGCAGGCAGACGAAGCCCTCAACAAGGTAATTAGCAATGTTGTAGTGCCAGTGTCATTCTAAGAGACAAAAATACATCCGAAAATAAAGACTAGTTCTACAAACTGTACCCATGCCACAAACCAAAGGGAAAGCTTCCCATGTTCAAAATGTGAAAAGTATTTCTGGTCAACACTTTGGACTTTTAGGATACACCTACATATGTATACAGCAATGCCATCAGTAGCTGCACTCCACTTCCCCAAATAAGCCCACATGCAAACACACACACACACAGAGCACACTGTTTGCTTTACATTTCCTTTCTGTCAGTTGACTCCTAGCTGCAAAGATGAAGGGCCATTGTAAATGAGCCTAACTGTTTTAAAAGGAATTTGAGAATTCTGGGAAGATAGAAGTAATAGCAGAAGCATAGATTTTAGATTTTCCAAATCTACATAAAAACAGAGTAACTAGATTGCAAAATCAAAACACCATGAGACATATTTACAACAAAATTAGGTGGCAAAACATCCCTTGCCCCAAGATAAGAGAGGGGGAAAATCATCAACCACCACAAGACCCACACTATGTCAGCATAAATGTGAGAAAAAGCAAAGGAATGCAGCAGGGTATCTGATGCTTCTGAGAAGGGGAGAGCTCCAAAATATCCAACAGTGAAATATAGGAGATCAATCTGAGGATAGCTTATGAAACTGGTAGGAGTTTTGCCCATCCCAACAAAACTTAGAAACCAAGGCTCTCTCCCAAGGGAGGACTCCACATTCTTGGGAGTAAAATCAAAATTAAGCAAGTCAGAGACAGCAAAAACATTGAGAGAGAGGGTCCAGGTAAAAATAAGAATAGAAACAGATTCAAAATCTCAGGAAACAAATGACTATATTTTTAATGCTGCATGAAAACAACCAAAGAGGGAGCTCTATGAAGTCAGAAAAGCTATTTAAACCACGCCTCCTTCCTAAATAAAGTCCAGGAAAACTAATTTTACCTAAAAAACAGAAAAACAAAATTATCAAAGCCAAGTCCATAATGATAAAAATCCTCCAGAAAGTAGGCATACAGAGCACTTATCTCAACATAATAAAGGTCATATATGACAAACCCACAGCCAACATCATTCTCAATGGTGAAAAACTGAAACCATTTTCTCTAAGATCAGGAACAAGAAAAGATAGCCCACTCTCACCACTATTATTCAACATAGTTTTGGAAGTTTTAGTCACAGCAATCGAGAAGAAAAAGAAATAAAAGGAATCCAAATCGGAAAAGAAGAAGTAAAGATGTCACAATTTGCAGATGACATGACGCTATATATTGAGAATCCTAAAGATGCTACCAGAAAACTACTAGAGCTAATCAATGAATTTGGTAAAGTAGCAGGATACAAAATTAATGCACAGAAATCTCTTGCATTTCTATACACTAATGATGAAAAATCTGAAAGAGAACTTAAGGAAACACGCCCATTTACCATTGCAACAAAAAAAAAAAATAACATACCTAGGAATAAACCTACCTAAGGAGACAAAAGACCTGTATGCAGAAAATTATAAGACACTGACAAAAGAAATTAAAGATGACACAAACAGATGGAGAGATATACCATGTTCTTGGATTAGATGAATCAACATTGTGAAAATGACTGTACTACCCAAAGCAATCTACAGATTCAATGCAGTCCCCATCAAACTACCAATGGCATTTTCCACAGAACTAGAACAAAAAATTTCACAATTTGTATGGAAACACAAAAGACCCTGAATAGCAAAAGCAATCTTGAGAAAGAAAAACGGAGCTGGAGGAATCAGGCTCCCGGACTTCAGACTATACTACAAGCCTACGGTAATCAAGACGGTATGGTACCAGCACAAAAACAGAAATAAAGATCAATGTAACAGGATAGAATGCCCAGAGATAAACCCATGCACCTATGGTTACCTTACTTTTGATAAAGGAGGCAAGAATATACAGTGGAGAAAAGATAACCTCTTCAATAAGTGGTGATGAGAAAACTGGACAGCGACATGGAAAAGAATGAAATTAGAACACTCCCTAACACCATACACAAAAATAAACTCAAAATGGATTAAAGACCTAAATGTAAGGCCACACACTATAAAACTTTTAGAGGAAGACATAGGCAGGACACTCTATGACATAAATCACAGCAAGATCCTTTTTGATCCATCTCCTAGAGAAATGGAAATAAAAACAAAAATAAACAAATGGGACCTAATGGAACTTTAAAGCTTTTGCACAGCAAAGGAAACCATAAACATGATGAAAAGACAACTCTCAGAATGGGAGAAAATATTTGCAAATGAAGCAACTGACAAAGGATTAATCTCCAAAATATACAAGCAGCTCATGCAGCTTGATATCAAAAAAAGACACAACCCAATCAAAAAATGGGCAGAAGACCTAAATAGACATTTCTCCAAAGAAGATATACAGATTACCAACAAACACATGAAAGAATGCTCAACATCTTTAATCATTAGAGAAATGCAAGTCAAAAGTACAATGAGGTATCACCTCACACCAGTCAGAATGACAATCACCAAAAAATCTACAAACAATAAATGCTAGAGAGGGTGCGGAGAACAGAGAACCCTCTTGCACTGGTGGTGGGAATGTAAAGTGATACAGCCACTATGGAGAACAGTATGGAGGTTCCTTAAAAGACTAAAAATAGAACTACCATACAAAACAGCAATCCCACTACTGGGCATATACCCTGAGAAAACCAGAACTCAGAAAGAGTCATGTGCCACAATGTTCATTGCAGCTCTATTTACAATAGCCAGGACATGGAAGCAACCTTAGTGTCCATCAACAGACGAATGGATAAAGAAGATGTGGCACATATATACAATGGAATATTACTCAGCCATAAAAAGAAACGAAATTGAGTTATTTGTAGTGAGGTGGTTGGACCTAGAGTCTGTCATACAGAGTGAAGTAAGTCAGAAAGAGAAAAACAAATATGGTATGCTAACACATATATATGGAATCTAAAAAAAAAAAAAGGTTCTGAAGAACCTAAGGGTAGGACAGGAATAAAGATGCAGACGTAGAGAATGGACTTGAGGACACGGGGAGTGGGAAGGCTAAGGTGGGACGAAGTGAGAGAGTGGCATGGACATATATATACTACCAAATGTAAAATAGATAGCTAGTGGGAAGCAGCCGCATAGCACAGGGAGATCAGCTTGGTGCTCTGTGACCATCTAGAGGGGTGGGATAGGGAGTGTGTGAGGGAGATGCAAGAGGTAGGAGTTATGGGGATATATGTATATGTATAGCTGATTCACTTTGTTATACAGCAGAAAGTAACACACCATTGTAAAGCAATTATATTCCAATAAAGATGTTTAAAAAAAAAGCCAAATGCATACAAAGATATTATATGAAAAAAATAATAAAGGACAGAATAACATATCTACAGATAATAAAAGCATGCCAGAAATACATGCCCAGAAAACATGTCAAAACTATAACCTACTATTTCAAAAGAACATTAAGAAAATAACACTGGACATAAATGACTAAAGGGTAACGACTAGTGACATAAAATAACAACATAAATGATTCAGTAAAACCTGGAAATATGATGATAAAAACTCAAGAAAGAATTAGAAATTAAAGAAATATTAGAAAAATAGAAGGAACACAAGAGTGAACAAACACAACAGTTAATTCCTTAAGATGAAGAGATAATGAGGAGAGAAATTTTTTTAAATAAAAAAAGAATTAAATGGTTTCAAGAAAAAGTGGTAAGTATTACTGATAGGCAAAGAAGGTCCAACATATGAATGTAGGAGTTCCTGAAGAAGAACAAAACCAAAAACTATAAATCAAGAAAACTGAAATAAAAAGTGATTTGAAGTGATACTGAAAATAAAGTAAGAAAAGAAAGAAAGAAAGAAAGAAAGAAAGAAAGATGGAAGAAAGAAAGAAAGAAAGAGATACTGAAAAAGCATGCCATATACATAATAAACTCAACCAACACTAAGACATATTCTAGTAAAATTGCTTCACTATAAAGAAAAAGGAAAAACTGTTGGGACATCTAGGCAAAAGAATATGAACTTTATAAGTAAAAGAAAATTAATTCATTATTCTGATAATGACAGCAACACTTCATATCAGAAAAATTACAATAACATGTTTAAGATACTGAAGGAAAGAAAATGTGAGCCAAAGAATTTTTACCCTTCAAAACTGATATTCAAGAATAAAGGACACAGACAAATCATCAAAACCAGGTAAGAACTCAGGGCATATTGCTCCTATGAACACTTTCTGAGGAGCCTACCTGAGAAGAAGCTCAAAAAACAAAAATGTCTGAGAGATGTTAATGTAAGGACTGGTGGTGAGCATTAAATATAGCTTATCTTTAGAACTAAAACTAAATAAAGTCTAAAGAGGAGAAAGTATAGTATGCAGTGGCTATACACTCTGATAGTGTGGAGTGCAACCATAAAATGTTTGGGGAGAGAATTAAAGTAGCATATGCCACACACGCACACATTTAACTCCTTTTATTGGTGGTGGTGGTGGTGGTACTGTTATTCTTAGACTGTGGGGTGTGTAAGGTGAGATCAAGCAAATTAACCATTATGGACATTCTAACACTATCCCAAGTGGTGGTGAGTTTTCCTAGGATTCTTAGTGAGGAAGTCAGAAAATACAGATGTAATATAAAAGTGATTAAGTTAGATTCTGTAGTCCTGAATTTGAATTAGAAATATCAGCGTAAACTTATGATGTATTTTATCTTTTAAAACACACACACGTATGTATATTTCTTCCTACATCTGCTCACTGAAAAAGCTTAGCTACAATGACAACTAAAAAGCAATGAGCATCCCTAAGTCCAGATTGTGCTCTTGTTATTTTCCACTAAAAGAACCTAAGGCTTCTTGGAGAATGGCTGACTCCAGGACTGGGGCAGTAAATGTGTAAGATAAATACATTTATGCAGGGAACACCTTTATATATTGGATAATAATGAAGCTAACAAGGACCATTAAGATCATACTGAAAGGATTCGGGAGGCAAATTGAAGAGACTCCTACTGAAGATGGGGCAATTTGAGCTTCTATGAGAATAAGAATTGCAGTGTATTAAGCCTATCATCTATCCTTAAATTGATTGGCTCATTATGATAGCTAAAGAAAAAACCTAACTGACCACCTGAGAATATTAGGGAACCTATTCATTATACACTAAATGTAATACTTCCATGATGACTTTGGTTCATATCTTTGTTCACATCTTTGTTATTCTACACAGCTCATACTGCTTCAGAAGTGATTGGTCTAATCTGTACCAACTCCAGACATAATCCAGAGATGACTTTTAAAAGAAATAAATCTCTTAGTAGTATTCTTCTCATAATATTCAATTTAAAGTAATTATATATTCTTTAAAAATAATTTTCTATAATTTTCCAAAATGAACATGCATTATTTTATAATCAGAAAAAGTTTTAAAAAATAAATCTTTTAACTCCTCATTAAAATATAGCAAGAATATGCCAAAAAGTGTTAGCGTTTTTCATGATTTCAGATTTAGATAAACAGCTCACGATACATAAACAGATGGCTAAGCCATTCAAGTTACTATTCCTTAATGTGCCAGGTGCCCAGGAGCATGTGCAACACACATATAACTTCTAGGCTACATGTATTCATGTATATTAAGTGTATTCTCTTACCTCACTTTCCAATTCCATAAAAAAATTCATGGAAGATTTTCTTCTGTAAGTTTACAATAACTATTCTTTATCTCATGAATCATACTGATTATATTTAGACTGTTGCTAGGACTAAGAATAAAGTAAGCAATGTAAAATGTATTCTTAAAATACTGTCACATTCCAAATCTAAATATAGGATCCAAAACAGTAGACATGGAGACTCTCTTCTATATTAGATATTTAAAAGACAAAGAATAGTAATAAATGTAGAATGTCACTGATTAATTCAAATTTATGTCTCAAGAATGTAAAACATACGTAAGATTTGCATTAGGTCAACAAATTCTAATACAGTTTTTGTCCACACAGTTAACACAATTGGGTTAATTCAAATTGGGAAACTGAGATCAAAATTTAAATTTATACTTCTACATTAACTGCTAACAATGTTTATATTCTCCATTTTTCAATCCAGTATATATTGATTTATTCTATGTTTGAGATTGAAGCCCTTTAAAATTGAAACCCTAAGCATTAAAAAAAGACAAACTATTATTATTTTATTCTTTTTTCAAATGTTCTTTTATATCATTCCAGAGGAATTTTTTTTTAACTAAGCATAGGCTCAACTCTTTATTTTTCTCCCCAATTCCCCTCTTCCTGGATTCTTTCTGATCTGTGGTCAGTATTTGTTGTATCCTCTCTAGTGAGTTATTATGAAATACTGAAAATGACATTAAATCCAAGGGCTTAGGAAATATTTTCTACATGACTGTGTTTTGTTTGTTTGTTTTTGCATTTTGCTTATTTGCTGGTTTTCAAACTTTACCCATAATTTGGGCTGATGAATCTCAATATGAAAACTATTTCATGTCACTGATAATTTGTAACTCTAGGCAAGTTTCCATGTTTATATTAAGGAGCTCTGAGAAGTCTGAGAAATTCCCAGAACTCCATTTGCATAAACACCTTGAAATAGGGATGTGGTGAGAGAAGGGACGTGTGTGGGGCATGAGCCAAACACTAAAATTGCCTAAATTTGAGGAGGGAGTTATGGAATTTATAATGTGACCATTGGGAGATACATTTTAAGGAAGACAGGAGCTTTGCTGGAAGTCTGGGGAAGTCAGTTCATGTGTTCTGCCTTGGTAAACAGCAAAAGAAAGTGGGAAAGACAACTGAAAATGGTGTCCTGTATACAGAATAGTATACATATTCTCAGTTCTCTCACTTCTGGTTTCTGGTGGCTTTCATCCTTTTGGGTTTGAGTCTTTGTCAATTTTCTAACTATCTTTTCCAGGTAGTCTTTCTGTTTCTCTGCTCCAAACATGACTGTCTAGTGACCTCCTACACCCAGAGATTGCTCGTCTAACTGGAGTACATAGAGGACCCCACAATGAGTAAACACCCATCAGTCCTTCAAGCCAGAAGCCCAACATCTCTGTCTATGGGACTTTTCTACTAGGTATGTAGAGTAACCAATGGAGATATAAAGGACTTTGAAAGAACAGTGTGACATCTTAACTGCCCCTAAAGGGCTTAATAGAGAGCCTATTGAGATATGGGCTTGAGGAGTGATGCTGGAAGTCTAACGCTCCCATTAGTCACTGAGGGAAACCAGAAGACTTTTGAGAAGATGTATGGGATTGAGGTCCTTTACAATTAAATCTTTTAGAATTTAATGGGCTTCCAAGGATAAGGGGTCAAGAGCTGCTGGCAATCTCTTGGAGGAAGGAAGGAAGAAAAGAAGGAAGACCTGTTGGGATGTGTTGCTGCTGGTTAGGATCTGTGACAATATGGGTGGCCACTGGAAGCTGCTGCTATGGAAATTCTTGCTGACCACTATTGGAAGTAGTGGCCAAGAAGTGGTCATTGCCAAGAACAACAGCCAAGAGGCTCTCCTGGGAGATGTTGACTGGAGGCACCCTTGGGTGTTTTTAATAGAGAGCTGGGTCCAGGGATCATCTGCTTGAAGACCTTTTTGAGGGAGGATGTTATTAGTTTTGTGTAAATATGCTTAGGTGAATCATCCTTGATGTTAGGAAAAAAAGGAGGAATACTATTGGTCTTATTATGTTCCTCACTAAGAGAACATCATAGTTTCTCTCAAAATCAACTTCTCCATGTGACTCTGCATTTCTATTAATAGCACTATTAATCTACTTGTTACCCGGGTGGGAACACTCCGTTATCATGGAATCCTCCACTTTCCTTTTACTCACATTCAAATATTTTAACTTCAATTTAGAAATTTATTTATAGAGAAAGTAGTCCCAGACCCAGTCATAAGGGCAGCCCCATGCTTTTGTGAATCTTACCTCCAGGAGCTCTATGAATATTGGAGGAAAATCCCCTGTTGCTTCATGCAGGGGAAAGGGAAAAGTAACCATTTAAAAATACACCAGAGCACTCTGTTCTTCTTAACAAGGCCAGGCCCAAGGAGAAATTATTTTACTAGAGCCTTACCTATTGGGATTTTGTTCGAGTCTAACCTACCGGGAGGAAGGAAAATACTTAACTTCAGCTCCCTCTAGCTATGTGATCACACCAAAGACAAGGAGGGACTGAAAGTACTGGTGATGTTTACAGAGGCACAAGCTCACCAAAAGACTGAGGCCCAATCATAGGACTATAAAATGCTTCCCCTCCCCCAACACCTTACTACTACATTACTAGAGGCCTATTTACTGCAGTTCCTTTCACTCAGTACATCATGTCTACCTTTCAATAAAAAATTGCAAAACATACTGAAAGACAAAAAAAAAAACAAAAACCCACAAACAAACAAGAAAAAACAGTTTGAAGAGACTGAACAAACATCAGAACCAGAGTCAGATATGGTAGAAATATTGGAATTATTAGACTAGGAAATCTTTTAAACTATAATTAATATGCTGAAGAATTTAATGAAAGAAGTAGACAACATGCAAAGACAGATGGACAATGTAAGTGGAGAGATGGAAATTCTAATAAAGAATCAAGATTAAATGTTAGAGACCAAAAAACACTAACAGAAATGAAGAATGCTCATCAGTAAACTTGACACAGCTGAGGAAAGAGTTTCTGAGCTTGATATGAAATAGATACATCCAAGTCCAAGTTCATATTACTCTTGTACATACTTTTTATGCCAAAACCAAACTGGGCTTTACCATATTTTCCAAATAGTTTCCACACTTTGCCTTCATTCAGTCTAGTCCCTCTGCTTGAAAAATTCTTCCCCTGATTCTTCCATAATGTGTATGTGTGTAAATGCATAAATACATTTATATATGTCAGCCCTACACATCTTTTAAAACCCTTCCCAGAAGTCACTTGCACAAATCCTTTCCTGGTTCCCTTGACCTGTCAGCAGCCATCTTTTCTTTAAAACTATCTAGCAAACAATCTGTTTATATCTGTACTATGTCACTTATGTCAATTTTACCCATATTCTAGTTCTTTGCTGTCCAGTAGACAAATGTGGCTATTAAACTTAAATGAATTAAAATTAAATAAAGTGTAAAATTCAGCTTCTCTCTCACATTAGCATTATTTCAAATGCTCAGAAGCCAGTGGCTTCCAGATCGGACAACGCAGATATCACAAACATCTTCATCGTCACAGAAAGTTATACTTGAAAGCACCATTCTAGTTGTTCATAGATTTACTTTCTCTATCAACTCCAAAGTTCTTGAGCTCAGAAACTCAGCTTCGACATGGAAGATTCTCAATAAACATGGGTTAAATTAAATGGGTTATTTAATTATGCTAGTACATAAATATATGGGTCATATCTTTAAATAAATCAGGTCTCATGTTTATTTGTGAATAATTTAAAAAATTTAAATATCTTTTTAAAGAGTTGATCATTTGCATTTAAATTCCAAAGCTAGAAATGCAAGACAAATCAGGCATAATATATGTAAATAGCTTATTGAATGGATTGAATTCAGTAGAGTACACTTAGGAAATAGTTTAATTTCTCACTCACCCCCTAATCCCTAGCCATTACACATTTTTGATAAGTATCCTGATCCTATTTCTTTATATTTTAGGTAGATCCCAGAGATTTGGTTTATTTTTAGCTATTATACAATTTTTATATTCAGGTACTTTTTTAAAAATCTATTCCAATCTAAATCAAAACTATAATCTGCATCTAATTTAAATATCTTTTCTTTCCAAGTAGGGAGCAAAGTTTGCAGGGGTGGTGGGGAGGGAGGTGGCACTTGTTTTCTCTTTCACTCAACTTGTTCTACTTCATTTTGCCTCATCTTTAATTTGTAGCTTCAAATTAAACTTCTACCAAGGCACACTCAGTGATCTGCTTACCATCTTTTAAGTCCTTACTATGGTAGTCCTATGCATTGTGTTAGGTTCTAGAGGAGATGCATAGGTGAGTAAGATGTGGTTTCTGCTCTCACAGACCTTAAAACCTATGTATAGAATAGAAATATTTCTCAAATAATCACAAAGTAAGGTAGAACATATTAAATTTCCCAAGTGTTGCACTGGAAAAAAATCCTATAGGAGAGGAAAGGAATGAAAATTCACTTTCTGCTGAGACTTTATGACAAAGGAATCATTTGAGTTGGGCTTTCTAGGAAAGATAAAATGTCTAAAGCATACATTTCTTAATGTCATCTCAAGATCAGGCAAATCACATATATTATGATCCAGCATGATATCCATTTACATCTATTAGGTTTCTTTCAGTGGCGAATGACCAAAAAACTCCATCTAGCCTGGCTTAAGCAAAAGGGGGATTTATTGAAAAAAAAGGAATTTAACAGAAAAGTCCTAGGTACACTGGTTTGAGACAGGACTGGATGAAAGAACTCAAAGTACATGACCAGGGTTTGGTTCTCTCTCCCTCTCTCTCTCTCCCCCCACCCCCCTCCTTCTGCACCCCCTCTTCCTCTCTCTCTCCAGAGCTCTTCTTTTCCATCTTGTATTCTTTTGTCACCAACAAAAGAGGTACCAGCACTTCTAGACCTACAGCCTTCTGGATTCACAAAAAGCTATAGTCTTTGACCCAGAATTCCAGGCAAAGTTCTGAGTTCTCATAAATTAGACCAGCTGAGGTCAGCGCTCACTCCTGAACTGGTCACTCATGTCAGCGGAAGGGAATGTGGAGAGTGGTTTAACTCAGGCGGACCTTGGAGTCTATGAGTGGAATCAGCTTTACCCAAGGCACCTGGGTTGAAAGCTGGAGGATGATAATTCCACCAGTGCAGGGATCAGCAAACTTTTTCTGTATAAAGCCCCATAATAAACATTTTAGCCTTTGTGGAACATACAGTCTCTGTCTATTCAACTTTGTCATTTGTAGCTCAGAAGCAGCCATGGACATTATGTCAACAAATGGGGATGGCCTCGTACCAATAAAACTTTATTTACAAAATCAGGAGGCAGGCCCTCTACTAGAGAGAAATTGAATACAATTATCAGGATGGAAGTCAGGCAACAAAAAAACAAACCGTAGGTATCTACGACATGCATAGTACAATATAGGCACACCTGCTTCTCTGAGTCTTCAGCCCTGCCCCCTCTTTATAATGAGAATCTTAACAGATGACTTTCAGGAGGCTGCTTTTCCTTTAAGTTCACCTGGCTGCGTGTTAAAATAGTCTCCTGAGTGTCCAGGTGGCTCTTACAAATACTTGGAACCCAGGAAGAAAGGTGACAGCCTTCATGATAACAAGTACCAGTTCCAGCAACAGATAATATGCCTCTGGATACAACACTTTCATGTGCTAAGATATATAATCTCTCCCCACTGCTCCACACCCAAATAATTCGCTTCTTCCCCAGTCTTTTCCATGACAGGTATTGCTACTGCCTTTTAGCCAATCATCCAGACCAAAAGCTGAGGTGTCGTCCTTGAATTTTTTTCTGCTCACACTCCACAGTCAGCAAGATCTACATCCAAAATACATTCTGAATCTGACCCCTTCTTCCTACTGTCACTGCCACAACTCCAGTCCATGTCACATCATCATGGTCCCTCTCCTGGATTTCTCTAACCACCTTCCCAGAGGTCTCCCTATGTCCTCTTGCCCTGCTACTCTCCTTTCTCTATTCAGCAGTGGGGTGATCTTTGGAAAATATAAATCCTCCCATGGCTTCCCATTACACTTGGAAAAAATCTAGATTTCTTAACATAGTTCACAAGGCTCCCATGATCTAGAGTTTCTCAACTTTCCTAGCCTCATCTCCTAACACTCTCCCCTTTTTAGCTCTATTTCAGCAACATTACCTTCTGGCTATTCTTTAAATGGTCTAAGCTCAACCATGCCTCATGGCTTTTTGACTTTCTATTCCCTCTACTGAGGCAAATCTTTTCCTATGAATTTTCTAACAATGTTAAGTACAATGGAATAAGATATTGTTTCTCTTGTATATCGGTAGGGTATACAACAGTACTTGACATGTAGTCAATAAATATCTTCTGAATGAATGAATGAGGCAAATGTGGCGAGAAAAATAAGGGCAGACACAGAGACAACGGGATAACGCAGAAGTGTTCAGATTAGTGCAAGAATTCCAAGGTTCCACAAGAAGACAGACCATCCCTCTGTATAAAGTTTTACTGTTTGGTCCGAGAGCTACACTAAGAAAAATTAAAAGTAGCATTCACTCAATAAATAAAAGTAAACCAGAAACAACAACCACAAAAAAAAAATCTTAGTAGTTGCTACTTTAATTAATGAAAGGTTACGTTCTTCTGAGTCAAGGTACTTTATTCATCTAGAGCTCAGAGAGGAAACAACAGATTTTCACCATAAAGAAATAAGTAGTGTGCTAAATTAAGCCTTTGGGAAATGAGTTGATTTAATTAACAATGATTTTCTAAGTACAGAAAGAACTTTGCAAAGAATTCCTAACACTAGCAAAATTGGCAACAAAAATACTTCACACTTATAATTGAAAAACATGAAATGCCTCTGTCAGTAAATCCCAGAAGATGTCATTAGGGACAAATAAGTAACTTTATTGGAGTTCAAATATCTCTATGACTCCATCCTGACATGGACCCTTGTGGCATGTGACAGGTGGCACAGGGATTATACCTTTAATGTTAATTTACTAATTCTGTTAAAGTGTTAATTACTATAAAATTATGCACAACACTATTCTGGGGAGAGTGAAACATGCTGGTGTTCTTTACTGCTTATTAATGCAAAAACCTTCTTTTTCAAATTAGATCAATAAAAGAACAAGGAGAATAATCCTCTTACTTGGAAGTGTCTACCTCCTAAATGCCTATATTAATCAGCTTTCCTGTGGTGACAAACAAGTCCCAAATCTCAGTGACTTGTAACAACAAATGTTTATTTCTCGCACAGTTCCATGTTAGTAGCTTTGCCTTGGCTGCTGTGGCTTTGCTCCATGTGCCTTATCATGCCAGGAACAGGGCTAAAACAGCAGCCCCTCTTTGGGACACTACATCAATATTGAGTCCAAGGGGAAAGGGCAAGACGCAAAGCCAAACCACCCAACTGCCCTTAAAGCTATTATTTGGATGTGGCATTTGCATTTCCATTGGCTGAAACAAGCCACGTGGCCAAGTTGACATGGTGGTCAAGTGTATTCAGCCAATAGGGTGGCTCTACAAGTCCTGTGGCAATGGGTGAGAATGCGTAATTATCCTACAGGGAAGGGGACTGAGTCATGGGTACAATGATGCAACTACCACGAGAGCCGATTAACATAGGTATCTTAAGTGTATCTTTCTCGCAGTAAATGATGCTGAATTTTGTAAAGTTTGTGGTTCTGAAACCATTTTTTTTTTTTTTTTTTTTTTTTTTTTTGCGGTACGCGGGCCTCTCCCATTGCGGAGCACAGGCTCCGGATGCGCAGGCTCAGCGGCCATGGCTCACGGGCCCAGCCGCTCCACGGCATGTGGGATCTTCCCGGACCGGGGCAAGAACCCACGTCCCCTGCATCGGCAGACAGACTCTCAACCACTGTGCCACCAGGGAAGCCCCCCACCTGCAGTTTTTAATTCCTTAGTTAAGCCCTTGATGACGAGTTCAGTTTTATTCCTCTGTTTCTGTTCTGCCATGGGATACAAGGATTTAACCCATCTTGTCTCTTTCTAGACTGTCCTACCAACCTACTAGATACTGAACCCAATTGTCATCTTATGTAATCCTCCCAGGAATCTCTGAATAGTCAAATAAATGAAAGGTCTGAGAGGCTAATGAAGTTGCCAACTTTCTCACTGCTAGAAATTGATTTGTCCAGGATGTGAATTTCATGGACTTTCTAACACATCATGTTATCTGCTATGTGGACTTGTCTTATCCAGGAACAGGAAAGGCCGGGTATGGGCTGGGTGGAGAGGGGTTTGCAGGGTCATTTTAAGGCCTTGGTAGGCCCTGAGTTCTTTTATAATGGAGGCTTCACACTGCATCACATAAAACATAGCAAAACAAATCCTCATCCCACACTAAATGTAATTTTCAGCTGTAAATTTTTTGAAAGGATGCTTATAATTTTACCTTTGAAGCTATTTGGCTACAAATAGCATTTGATTGATGGTTGACTATGATTTGTCAGCTATCACCATGTATACTTAGGAAGTATTTAAAAGTAAGAAATTCCAAATACCAAAATTATATTCAAAGGCAATGAAATTGGTATAAATACCAAATTTGACAATTAATACAGTTGACATGGTGCTATATATGTAGATTTTAGTTAAACACTTATTACTTTCAATTTTCCAGTCTTCTTATATTATTTGGAGCCATACGTGTTTTTTTCAGGACTCAAATATTTTGCAGGGGGTGGGGGGTGGGGAGGGGTCTCTAAAATGCTTATAGGCTCCAGGATTTGTGCATACGCCACCCAGTGGGTCAAATGTTTTATCCTAGAACTATTCTGGGTAAGGAAAAACACATCCTCAAAACGTGGAGCCTAGAGACAGAACTTTGAGAAGAAATTAAAAGTCAGATATCATCCAAAGATCAAAGAGTAGAATCTATGTGTGAGACAGCAGGACAAAAGTGAGAAATTTGAGATTAAACCTGAGGAATATGAGTGAATGGGAGAAGCGTGGAAAGAGATGCTTATGCAGTGAGATGCCTGCAGTCACTGGTAGCTCCATGGCCTCTGGGGAGGTGGGAGCTGCTGAAAAGCTGGCTTTTAAGTCCAGCACATTTTTGTGGTTGACCCAGGGCAAAAATGTGCCTTGAACTTTCTGGTCCCAAATGACTGCTCCCCCAGACTCCAGGACTCCTGCACTGACACCATTCTCACCCTCTCCGTCTTTCTGAGAGATCTCTGTAGCTCTCCTTCTGGGCTCCTTGCAGGAGGCACTTCTTTTCCTGAGTGGCCCCAAGGGTTTCTCCCTCGGGCATTTGGCTGTCCTGAACTTTCAATGAAGGGTCACTGACTCTGACCCCAGGAAAGCCTAGTTCCTCTTCCTGATTTAACTTGTCCAATGGAAACTGTTCAGTTGTCGAGGCAGATTCCTTCTGTA
The DNA here is from genome assembly GCF_949752795.1 of Hyperoodon ampullatus. Taxonomy (NCBI): domain Eukaryota; kingdom Metazoa; phylum Chordata; class Mammalia; order Artiodactyla; family Ziphiidae; genus Hyperoodon; species Hyperoodon ampullatus. The sequence continues at coordinate 58,815,600 of NC_136925.1, read as the reverse complement.
AGTAAAGCTGCATTTCTGCTCCCAAGATTCAAAGTGATTTCTACATCTCATTCTCACTTTATTACTTTACAGCACTAACTCTATTACTTTTAGAGTCATGTGACCTCAATAATTAACGGATTTCTCTTACTGTGATGGAGCATCTCAGCCCTCTGATTTTTTCCATTTCCCATTGAATTCATGTTTCCAGTCTGAAGAACATACCACTATGTTTCCTCTTGATTTTGAAGCAGAGGTTATTGATATACCATTAGTAAAACTGTTTCCATAGCTTCTCTTTAATGATAAAATCAGGTGACTCTTCACCTAATTCCAGCAAGAGAACTTCTGGAATCTAATTACTGTTTCATATTTTTATAAAAAGATTTTTTCACCTTCAGTACCTTGATTGATGAGGACCAAGATGATGAGTCTGACTCCCAGGTCTAATTTCATCCCTTCTTCATCATGGAACATAAGGACATCGTCTCAATCAATTTCTAATCACAGAGCTATTATGGAGGTGTCCGTTCATGTTAAAGAGATCTCCAGAGGAGACATGGCTGCCTGCCTGGATTCTGGGCAGCCTTGGAGGAAAGTTGAGGAGCTGGAAGAGAGCACATCACAAGAGAGATTTGATGGAGGGAAAACCTGGACCTGAGGGTGCTCTGGATGGACCACCCACCAGGACAGTCTTTAGGTGAGGAGACTGACCTGCAGCATCATCAAAGTCCACCAGCAGGGCACTACAGGGTGAGTGGTATCCCCTGGAATTATGCAGTGTGCCATCTGTGTAACTGTATACTGTGGGCCTGACAAAGGGAACTGTGTCTGGTAAGAGAGAAATGACGTTGGGAGCAGGCCAAGCTAGCAGAGGGCAGAGCCTCAGCTGTCCTGGGCTTCAGAACAGGAAGACCATCCTCTGCGGTCTGGAAGTGATTATGCAGTCTGAGACTTCATGAAAATAATGTTATTACCGCACCATCCAGAAAGGCAGCTACTAGCCACATGTAGCCATTGAGCATTTGAAGTGTGTCTAGTGTAACTGAAAAACTAATTCTTAAAATTTAATTTTAATTAATTTAACTTTAAAATTGACATTCAATTCAATTATTGGAAAACTTTTATGTATGACTTATGAAATGGAATAACTCAGTATATGAACCTATTTTTAGCTATAAGTTTTATGAAATCTAAACACATCAAATTTAGTGTCCAAATTGAGATGGGTTGTAAATGTAAATATACACCAGATTTCAAAGACTAAGTATGAAAAAAATGTAAAGTATATCTATATATATATATAATTTTATATTGATTTCACATATAAATAAAATCAGTCACTATATCATTAATATATTTTATTATATAGATTAATATATTGTTAAAATATATTATTAATAGAATAAATTAACATATTTAAATATAAATATAACATTTATATATTGTGTAAAATATATAATTACATAAATATATACATGTAAAATTAATATAGTTTAGAACATTTAATATATCATTCCAATTAATTTCACCTATTTCTTTTTGCTTTTTAAATGTGACTTCTAGAAACTTTAAAATTACATATGTGACTCATATTTCTATTGAACAGTGCTGCTGTATTATGTATTCATGTATGTCTTCTAGATTGTTAAATAAATATAATTTTTAATGGTCAAGTACTATGCAAACTTTTTAATAACTTTTTTTCCACTTCTCGATGTTAAGAACATTTTGTCGTATGAATAGATATTCATCTATAACCTCATCAGGACTAAAATAAATGAGATCCTTGTTTGCTGGGTGAGCTTATTGCTGAGTAAATTATGAGTTGAATCTCCATTCCTTAATTAGACTTTTTCCTAAAATATTGATGGCAGAGAGCTAGCAGGTGGGGGAGCCCTGGACCATTCAGTGAGATGTGTTTTTAGGAAACAGAGTAGAGACTTGGATGAAAGGAGTGTTTGTAAGCTAAACCTTTCATATTACACTCGGCCTAGTTGCAGTAACAATAACAGACTATTGTCTGTCAGTGGTAGCTATGGGCTATTCTCTCGTACAAGCTTATCATCAAGCAATAATACTATTTTTAGCAGATGACTCTGTAGAGTTGACAAAGCATAAAGTAGCTACAGACTGCCTCTAAGCAACCAGTATAAAACAGATTGATGGGACTTGCTGCATTTAAAGTCTTATAAGAGAATGGGGAATAATAAAGTCTCAAAATAGATTTTCCTATAAGAAACTTTCCCCTTAAATGTCAACTTTTGAAGTTCAACTCAAATATAGCAAATCTGGACTTCTCATACATAAAGAATAATTATTTTGTACATATGCCTACATATACTGGCATAGAAAGACTTAGTTACTTCACAAGTTTCCAGATCCCAAAGCAATAGTAAATGGCATCAATATGTCTTGCACGGTAAAAATTGTCCAGAGACAATATTCACTGTTAATGCTACTTCTCAGAGAAGTAGCATGGTAGTGTGGAAAAATCATGAGTTTCTAGTGTCTAAGACAATTAACTCCTGGATCGACATTTATGGCTGTGTGGCCTTAGAATGTAACTTAACCTTTCTAAACTTCAGTTTTCCCATCCTTAAAAAGAAACAATAGTAAATGCCTTCTTCATCAATGTGAATATCAAATTTAGCATTGCATTCAATGAATTCTCTCAATCGTCTACTAGGCAGCAGGCACATAGTAGCTGATATAAAGTAAGCAATCTGTAAATATTCTTTCTTTTTCATCTTATGTTACTTAAACATCTAATGTCATTACATTAGAGAATGCACAGGTAAAAGAGCAGAGATAAGAAGAAAATAGAAATCAAGCATGATGCCCTGCCAAGACAGACTAATAGGGCTATATAGTCTGGGGTTTTTTCTCATTTCATTTGCTTATAATAATTTAGTTTTGAAAGACATTTTAGTGGGAGTCTACTGCAGCATAGTCATTTGTTCTTTAATTACCCCAATATTTGTGGTCATCTGAACACATGTCTGGAAATTGACGATTGTCCCTCTGCATATTTAACCTTCATCTGCAGGGATGCCATACGAGGATTTGAGTCTCTATGTTCAAGAAGTAAATAACAAAACAAGACCAAAGTATACACTTATTTTGACGGTGCACATCATATCAAATGTAGTAAAATGCACCCACATTCCTAATTAAACATATAGATAATTATAAGAATTGAGGTTTGGTTGACTGACATATTGTGTTGTGTTGTAGATAGTGACCTATTTATTAACGTTGATTTACAGTTTGGCGTTTTCTTTTTGTGACTTGTAGATGAAACTTTGTTTTTCAAATTACAAACGTTTTTGTAGGCCTTCACGATCTTATGTACCTGGGCAAGCACTGTATCAGAGTATCTAACAGATAAAAGACTGTATGTGTTGTGAGGCGGGGTTTCTCATAAGTTAGTGGAAACAGACTGTTGGTCCCCGTACCTAGAGTTTTTGACTCAGCCCATCTGGGTAGAATATGAGAATTTGCATTTCCAACAAGTTTCCTGGTGATGTTGATACTATTAGTGCAGCGACCACGCTTTGAGAATCATTAGTGTTGTGTTTGTAACTACTACAGTGTAGACATCCAGAGCAGACCGTTAGTGAGGGGACTGCACTTAAATAAGCAAAGGTGTGTGAAGATATACAGGAGATGTTTGATTTGTACTCAGACAACTTACTGCGTGGCAAGAGTTAGTGTCTGAAAGACGTGACATTGGTACAGAGAACAGTGGAGTTTCAGTTTTAACAGTAATTGGTAGAATTCTCTTGGGAAAGTCACTTCTTTCTACATCCCAGTGCTGCCTGCATAGAGTGGGTTTTGAGTATCAGTAAATTACTAAATAGAAATCATTATATTAAAAAAGTTTTTTTTTCTTTTTTAGTATAAGTGAGAAGTGAAAAGAATGGGAGCTTAATATCCTTGGGAAAAATATACACAGTCTAAACACTACTGCAAAACAGGAGGGCGAGAATCTGAGTGAGAATAAGCCAGTTGGTACAGTGGTTAGCTGAGGCGAAAAGGCACTCAGGACCAGCTCCTCTGTCACAGCTTTAGAGAACAATTGCTGAAAATCTGAGAGTGAACTAAAAGAGCTGTAACCTTGCCGTCCAAATGAGGGTGCCAGCAAGGAAGAAATTTGTAGCAGTAAACAACCGTCCCTGGACCCGGCAGGACTCACGCTCAACAGCGACACCATGTGGCAATGGCTGACAATAGCTGTGCTGAGGTACAGGGCAGTTCTCTCTGCCTGGAGCTGGAAGAGGACTGACTCCCTTTGTATTAAATAATCCCTAGGAGCTCTTGAATAATTTGCCGAGAGGGTGAGGCCTCAAAAGAGAGACATTGGACTTTTTCAATAAAGGCAGTTGGATTTAAAGTGATTCCACAGAAAAATAAAGAAATGTGACTGTATTTGTACACTAAAAAATGGTGATTTGGTTCATGCCTGAACTATATTATTTGTTTCTGCCATGAGGAGTAGAAGGCAGGACTCAGTCTTCTATATCTAAGCCTGTAGAGGTCCAAATAATCAGATAGGAAGACATTGTCACAGGTCCCATTCTGTTTTCACATATGTCTAGGGATGCTAAGGACGGCTTGAATGATGTTAGGTTTTAAGTGTTTGCCAGATGGATTTCTGTTTCTGGGCAGTAGACAACTTGAACATTCTCCAACCATGTCTAAACCTAGAAATTCTGGGTAAAATACAGCCAACAATCTTTAAAATGTATGGTTGAGCTCTCAAGAAAAGAAGGAATTCTATAGGGCCTTCAAATAATAAGATATTAAAAACTAAAGCTATGAGTGCAAAATAACACTGAGGTTATCCTGGGAGGGAAGAGGGTTCCAGCCCCAGGAACCATAAGTCTGGAGTCTTAGCACTAACATAAACACAGCATATGAAGCTCTGATGCCAGGAGGTGGAGATGAAAATAAGACCACCACCCCAAGCTCTTTGCCCAGTAAAGCCAGAACACTTGAAAGGGTGGTCTAGAAAAAAAAAAATCAAACTACTAGCACAAGAGAAACAGTTTTGTCTGACTGGATAGGAAAAAAAAAGTCTCTTCTGGCATTAATAGTTGTGGGCTTTCCCATAAGTAGTTTGAGGTTTGAAGGAGCACTACTTATATAGTCTAGGAACCCTCAAGCTAGGAGATTAATATAAAGGTTAGTCCCAAAATGCTAATATCTTCAATGTGCCTGACTAAAGCAAACTGGAAACCATTTTGGAGCAGCATATTCCCAAGTCAGACTGTGGAGAATTTCCATGGATAAATATGTGTTCACAATTCAAAATTATAAAATTATAAATCTTTCATGAGGTAATGTTAGGGCACAAAAACAGGAATTTTAGACCCCTAAAAATTAATGTAATGGGGGAGTAGCATATCAGTTCGGGAGGGGTTTGGGGTGAGAAATAGGTCTCTACTCTGTGCAGATGGCAATGGCTGTGAATGGCTCCCCTGAGCTCTTGAGTTGAGAGAATTCTGAGGCCACGTCCAGGCTCAGTGGAAAAGCCTGATTGTCGTATGTAGTGTTCTCTTCTTATTGGAAAATGTTGTTTGTCTATTTTATCTCTCTGGATCAGGGATGCCAGGGCCTAACAAGTAGTTTGAGATAATAAAGTATGTAACTAAAAGAGACAAAAATAGCAGCGAAGCATTCTAAGTCCTCCATAATGCCTTCCCCAACTTACTCCCTTCTATAAGTCTCCACTGCACTTTGTACATCCATTAATTATAACGTATCAGGGACTAATATTAGAAGTGTACAGATCTGCCTCCTGTACTAGGCAGTGAGCTCCTTAAAGGAAAAATAGATGATGTTTCATTCAAATATGTATACCTAGGGCCTATCAAAGTATGTAGCACAGAGCATGAGTTTACTAAAAGTGTGCTGAATTGAACTGAGGGAGAGGAGTGAGCCATGGGGCATAAGCAACCACTTCATTCTTTATGCTGTCTTGCCGGACAAACGAAAACCATTCACTTTATCCAAAGCACCAAAGAGGGAAAAACAAACAAACATTTGAATCACACATTTATTTTTGTATATCTCCTTCTAACAAATTCTTGATAAGTGATTGACAAATCAGCTTTTTCAAAGCAAAGCTCTTTAACTCTTTGCTAATCTACCTGTCTTTCTGGAATCCCAGATTCTATGGCCACGGTAGTGACACCAACTGGTTAGTAGCATCAAAGGCAGCAATCCGCCTTCAGAGGACAGTCCCCGTGGGACACAGGAAGTCAACTAATGGAAGGGTTAGCAGCCCAGCTGCCTCACGTGCCACCTAAAAGCTACTATTTTTATTCCTCATAAGATATTTCCCACATCAAAATTGTTGCCTTTTTCCCCTTGATATATCTCTTACTTCCCAATTACGTTTCAGGCTTTCTTTTTCTTTTCCAGTTTCAACCCCAAATTCCCTCCCCAGAGATACCTCTCCAAACATGGTTTTATGAGGAAGGCTAACAGTCCTGGCCTGGAGGGTGTTAACAGTACCTTTGATATGGGTGAGAGCACAAAGGCCCCTCTCACCTCCAGGGAGGGCTGCCAAACAGGCAACCAGTTTAAAGAGATAGAACTCAAGCCCTGCCCTCCTTTCCTTCATTACACCCCACATCCAAAATCTCTATCTATCACTCACACTCCTGTTTGGTCTGGACAAGGGAGTGACTTTGGCAAGGCTCTCAGAATATTCATGAATTCTGGCATTCCCCTTTGCGGTCCAGTCAACCACAGTGGATTAGTTCAGTTTCCCCTTTTCACGGAATTTTAGGAGTTAGTGGACAAATTTGGAGACGTGCTGTTGAGAGATCAGATTACTTAGAGTGGCAGACTCGAAAGAATAAGGAGAAAAAAAAAAAGCTCCACGGAAGATAAGGCATTTGAGCAAGACCTTGAGGGAAATGGATAAAGATACTCCATGGGGACAGGGCAGAGCACACACAAAGATGGAGACGATGGGAGGTGGCCATGGGGTACATCAAGGGTCATGGTTTGAGTAAAATGTAACAAATATAACAGGATAAATGAAGATGAGAAGTAAAAAGTGATGTTAATAATCTGGTTGGGGTCAGATGGTCAACGTAAAAGAATTGCAAAGTTATTCTGTGGCAACAACCAAAACCACAACCATTTGAGTATCTACTATGTGCCAAGTTCTACCATAGCCACTGAGGTTACCATGATGTCTCAGGCATGAGCTCAAAGTCCCCTCTAGGAACCCACAGTCTAGTATCTACTCACTAGACTTTTGAGAAACACACATTATAAAATAAGGGTATTTTACCCTGTGGCATAAACCATATGTCTTAAGAAGCCAGAGGCATGGGGGGAAGTGGCAGGGGTCAGAGAAGGAATTTCAGTATTACTGCAGGAGGAGGTGAATTCGGTTTTTCTGTTTTTAGCTTTTGACCCTGTTCGCCTATTTCCCCTAGTCTCCCACTCTGGCAACCACCTATCTGTTCTCTGTTTCTGTAAGTTCAGTTTTTTTAGATTCAACATATCAGTGAGATCATACAGTGTTTGTCTTTCTCTGACTTATTTCACTTAACAATATCCATCCATGTTGTTGTAAATGGTAAGATTTCCTTTTGGGGGGTCAAATAACATTCTACATTTACACCACAATTTCTTTCTTTATCCATTGGAACACTTAAGGTTGTTTCAGTGTTTTGACTATTATAGATAATGCTGCAATAAACATGAGGGTGCAGATATCTCTTCCAGATAGTGAATTCATTTCCTTTGCATATATACCCAGAAATGGAATATCTGGATCATGTGGTAGCTTTATTTTTAATTTGTTGAGGAACCTCCATACTGTTTTCCACAGTGGCTGTACCTCGTTATCTCTTGCCTTTTTGATGATAGTCATTCTCATTGTGCTTTTGATTTGCGTTTCCCTGATGATCAGTGAGTTTGAGCACCTTCTCATGTACCTGTTGGTCATTGGAAAATATCTATTCAGGTCCTTTGCCCACTTTAAAATTGGATTTACTATTATTATTATTCATTATTATTGCTATTGAGTTGTATGTTTTCCTTATATATTTTGAGTATTTACCTCTTATCAGATATGTGGTTTGCAAATATTTTCTCCCATTCTGTAGGTTATCTTTTTATTTTGTTGATCATTTCTCTTGCTGTGAGGACGCTTTTTAGTTTTATATAGTCCCACTTATTTTTGCTTTTGTTGCTTTGTGCTTTAGGTATCATATCCAAAAAAAAAAAAATCTTTGTGAAGACCAATGTCAAGAAGCTCTTTCCCTATATTTTCTTCTAGGAGTTTTATGGTTTCAGGCCTTATATTTAAGTCTTTAATCCATATTAATTTTTGTGTTAATTTTTGTGAGTGGTGTAAGATAGGGGCCCAGTTTCATTCTTTTGCATGTGAATATCCAATTTTCCAAGGACCATATTGAAGAGACTGTCTTTTCGGCTCCCTTGTCGAATATTAGTTGACCATGGGAGGAAGTGAATTTAAATTGGGCTTTGGAGAGTGAGATAATCAGAGGTTTGGGAATTGATAGGATGTGTGAGCAAGACAAGAGGTATTGTTAAGGGACAAAGCAAGTGGGTTTGGATCAGCAGAATATTGGTAAATATTTAACAAGTAGCTGGAAGGTACTGGTTTGTAACAACAGAAAGTTTCTATCGTAAATGCTTCTGTGATAGACAATTTCAAGCTACCAATGTAAAGTCAACCCACTTGCAAAATCTCTAACAAATTATCAATCAGCTTTTATGAGCGTACTGAGGCTGGACACTACACAAAACAGCCTGGTTTGAACATATTGAATTTGAGATGACTGTCAGACATCTAGACGGAGGTTAGTCACCTAGTCGTAAGAATTACAGGTCAATTGTTCCAATGAGAAGCTGAGCCAAAGTAGGGTCTTCAAAGTCCCACAGGTCTGCTGTAATGGGGGAGAGTGGCTTCATGCCCCTCTTCAACTAAAGTAGCTCAGCTCTAAATCTGTTTTATGTTTAAACAGTAGGTACCACTTCACTAGTTTAGAGGCACCAAATAAAACAGTGTTTCAGGTGATATTCAAATTAAAAGATACCTTCAGATTAGCATTATGTCCCACATGCCCTTAGAATTACCCTTTCTAAGCAGCCTAAGTAAACTCCTAGGTCCTTCGCGCTGATGCTTGTTACAGTATTTCCCATAATCACTTATCGCCACCTGCTGGATGAAGAGAAGCAGCGCTCAAGGACAAATTGTATCTCAAGGACAAACTGAACTCTTAAGTAGCTATAACTTCTGGGCTGTTTGTCCTCTGTCACTGTTGTTGTTAAAGCAAAAGCCAGTTGAAAAAAGATAGTGCAGACAGTTCAGAGAAATGGCATCTGCCACGGACATCTGCAGCCATCGCTGGCTGTTCTGAGAGCATCTACATGCCTGCTGAAGGTCTCTGCTGATTGGCCCAGACTTCAGTGACTTGTGAGATCCAAGGGGAGGTACTTCTCCTATATGATACTCTTTGCAAACAGTTCCTCTCAGTGGTCAGTGCTCTAACGGATACTCAAAATGATAGGCAGTGCTTCCCAAGGAATTCCCATGGCATCTGTATATTTAGCTCATGAGCATCATATGCCCTTAATATTTCCTAAACTGAAGGGATCCTATGGTGATATTTCACTGTGATCTAATAATATTTTAAAGGTTTTGATTATCCACTTTATCCTGTCAATAAAATGAGAGTCACCTCAATTTTTTGGCAAAGTGATTACGGCTTATCAGTTCTACCTAAACATAATGGCAAGGGCCAACTATAGTTGTTGACTTTTTCTTTTCTTACTTTAATCTAATTCATAAGAATGAGGACTTTGTTATAAGAAGAAAAACAATAACCAAGAGAAAATACAAAAGATATCTTAAAGTAATTGGTCAGATAATAATTAATGTGATCACTGCTTTTCATATAATCACTGCAAGGTGAAAAATTCTACCAGGAGTATGAGTTTTCTTTGTATTGAAGGGGTTCAGAACAAGTCTCCCCAAAATGTGCCACTGTGGTATGTGGATCATTTTGCACTAAAGGCAACGGAGAACTTGTAGATTCAAGAGAAACTTTTGCCCCTCCCGTGAGTACCTGGAAGAATTTAAATTAGGAGTTTTCCCCAGAATTAGAGTTATTGCCAGAGATCAGTTTTATTCGAGTGGCCCATCTGTGTGGCAGGGCAAACATCTAATTACCCAACATCTGCTTTTCTTCTTATTGTCCTGTGAATGACCCCCCTAACCTTGGAAACCTCAAGCCCCTAAGCCATTCCTTAGCTCAGAATGGCATATAGGCTTCATTTTACCTTTCTGTCTTTGAACCTCTCATGTATGTGGAGTTCTCATATGTTCAAAATTAAACTTTGTTTTTCTCCTGTTTATCTGTTTCACATCAATTTGATTATTAGACGAGCTGAAAGAAACTTTGAAAAGTAGAGGAAAATTCTTTCTCCACGACAGTATTATTTATTATTTTTTCTAATTGTTTTATATAAACCTACTGTTTTTATAAACATAAAAAATGGATGCTCATCAGAAACATAGCAACTAATGTTCAGATTTAATCTGATTGAGAAAAATTAAATAAAATGGCATTTCTATCAACCAACATTTGTCAAAAAACCTACATTTAACATTATTGTTAATGGTGAAAAATAATGTTTGCTTGCTAGGACTGGGAACAAGGTAAGGATGCCCATTCACCACTGCTATTCAACATAATACTATATGTTCTAGCCAGTGATATAAAGCAAAAAAGGAAATAAAAGGGATACAGATTGGAAAGGAAGAAATATAACTGTCCTCATTTGCAGATGGTATGATTATCTACATAAAAAATTCCAAGAAATCTATTCAAAAAAATCCTAGATCTAGTAAAAGAGTTCAGCAAAATTGCATGATACAAGATCAATATACAAAAACTAATTGTATTTCTATACACTAGCAATGAACACTTGGAGATCAAAATCTTAAATACAATACGATTTACAATTGCTAAAAAAAAGAAAAATGCTTAGGTGTAAATCTAATAAAAACATGATGAAAACTGTAAAATATAAATGAAAGAAATCAAAGATCTAAATAAATGAAGAGACATACTGCTGTCATGGACTGGAAAACTCAACATAGAAAAGATGTCAATTCTCTTCAAATTGATATACAGGTTTATTGCAATTTCTGTCAAAATTCCAGAAGATATTTTGTTGGTAAGGACAAGATCATTTTAAAATATATGTGGAAAGGTAAAGTAACTAGAATAGTTAAAACAATTTTGAAGAAAAAAAAAAAAGAATCACATGGGAAGACTCACTCTACCTGATTTCAACATTCACTATATAGGTTCAGTAAGCAACACAGATCAATGGAAAAAAATTGAGAACCCAGAAATAGACCCACAAAAATATGCCCAATTAGTTTTTGACAAAGGTACAAAAGCAATGCAATGGAAGAAGGATAGCTTTTTCAACATATAATGTTAGAGAAATTGAATACTCACAGGCAAAAATATAAACCTTAAACTAAACACACATTTTGAACAAAAATTAATTCAAGGTTTTGGATCATAGATTTATATGTAAAACATAAAATGATAATGCTTTAGAAGAAGTCACAGGAGAGAATCTTCAGGACCTAAGGTTTGGTGAAGTGTTCTTAGACCTGACACCAAAATACTTTAAAAAAAAAAAAAAGGATAAATTAGACCTCATCAAAATTAAAAGCATTTTAATTTTGCTAAGTAAGTGCATCAAAAGTTCCTCATAAGACCCTGTTAAGAGGTTGAAAAGACAATCTACAGACCAAGAGAAAAATATTTCCAAGCCACATATCTGATAAAGAATTCATATACAGACTTTTAAAAGAATTCTCAAAACACAACAGTAAAAAATTAATTAAATAAACCATCCAATTAAAAAATGGGCAAAAGACAGGAAGAGATATTGCACTAGAGGATATACAGATGGCAAATAGAGGATATACAGACGGCAAATAGGACATGAAAATATTCAACATCATTAGCAAATAAAGAAATGCAAATTAAGATCACTATGAGATATTGCACACCTATCAAAATGGCAAAAATGAAATACTGACACCCAGATTGTTGGCAAGGATGAGGGAAAACTGGATCTTTCATACATTACATGTGGCGATGTAAAATGGTACGGTCATTCTGGAAAATAGTTTGGCAGTTTCTCAAAAAAACTAAACATACACTTACTATACAACCCAGCAATTGTCCTGCTGGGCATTTACCCCAGAGAAATGAAGACTTATGTCTAAACAAAAACCTGCACGTGATTGTTCATAGCAGTTTTACATGTAGTAGCTAAAAACTGGAAATAACCAAAATAGATGAATGTTTAAACAGACCATGTTCATCCATAACAAGAATGCTACTCTGCAATTAAAAAAAAAATAAAGGAACAAACTAGTGATATATGTAACAACTAGGATGGATCTCAAGGACATTGTACTGTGTAGAAACAAAAGCCAATATCAAAGAGTCACATACTATATGATTCCATTTATATAACATTCCTAAAATGACAAAATACCTTAATATATGTATATATCTCCTGAATTTGATTTACATGATTTACCTATGTCTTTCTATTAGTTGTTATCTCTGGGGGCCAATGTCATCTTTTACAGATGAACTATTGTTAGGAGTTAGGGATGATGGAGGGAGGAGGTGGGTGTGACTCTCCAGGGGTAGCTGCGGGAGGTCTGTGGTGATGGAATACTTGATTGCAGTGGCACTTATGAAATCTAAACATCTGATAAAATGACACAGAACTATGCACACACTTTATACCGTTATCAACTTTCTGTTTTGAAGATGCAATCACCGGGAAAACAGGATGAGGTATACGTGGGACTATCTGTACTGCCTCTGCAACTTCCTGTGAATCTGTAATTATTTCAAAATAAAGAGACGTTCTTGAAAAATCCAACTAGAGAAAAAAGAGAATATATTAATGTACAATTAATATATTAATATTTGTATGATCAGATTACTTCTTCTTAGTGAATTCTAAGGGTAGGGATCCCATTTACTCATTATACTTCTGCTGAGTCTCTTTACTGACTCTTTATGCCCCAATTTTTATTCTCTAGTACACAGACAAATTCTATCACATTTATAACGCTTGACTGAATTTAATGATTTACGTGTCAATGTCACTCTATTAGATGCCAAATTCAGGTCTACACCAGTGTCATCTTTGAAACCTGTGTTTAGCACAGCTCCTGGCACCTATTAGGGGTTAAATAAAGGTTGGTGAATGAGTGAGCTATATCCAAATGAACTGTACGTTCATTTTTAAAAAATGGAAGAATGAATGAGTGAATAATTGCAGATAACAGCTATGGGAGTTTAGAGTCTCTACAGGAAATATTTTGGTAAATGAAAGCACCTAATCTTACAGGGCACATGCTTATTCCATCAGTCCTGGTTATTTCCTAAAATGAAACAATTCCAAGATGGCCAGCAGGGGGCGAACTGCTCCTCAGTTTAGTGCTGAAATCTACCAAGTACCGTGGCTACAGGAGTTTCCTATATTCAGTTTTATCTCATGTTTACATTTACAGAACTAACAATGTTTCTAAAATGACAAATTTTTTTGTTATTTTTGCTCTTGCTATATTTATTTTTGCTGTGAAGCTTAACTGTAAACTTGCAAATTCCCCATCTACAATCAGGATTTACCACCTATCTTGTCACCATGTCCTTCCCCACCCCTCGACTGAAAAAAAAAAAAAATGTGGTCAAACAAACAAAAACCACCTTACTTAAAATATACCAGGTTGGGCTTCCCTGGTGGCGCAGTGGTTCAGAGTCCGCCTGCCGATGCAGGGGACATGGGTTCGTGCCCTGGTCCGGGAAGATCCCACATGCCGCGGAGCAGCTGGGCCCATGAGCCATGGCCGCTGAGCCTGCGCGTCCGGAGCCTGTGCTCCGCAACGGGAGAGGCCTCAGCAGTGAGAGGGCCGCATACCGCAAAAAAAACAAAAAACAAACAAACAAAAAAAACCGTGTTAACCATTTTTAAGTGTACAGTTCAGTAGTGGTGAATATATTTCCACTGTTCTGCAACAGATCTCCAGAACTTTTTTGTCTTGCAAAACAGATGCCCATTTAACATCTCCCTATTTCCCCCACCTACACACCACTGGTAACCACCAATCTACTTCCTGTTTCTGTGAATTTGACACTTTAGATGCCCCATATAAGTGGAACCATACAATACTGTCTTTTGTTGACTGACTTATTCACCTATGTCCTCCAGGTTCATGTATGTTGGAGCATGTAACAGATTTTCTTTCCTTTTTAAGGCTGAGTGATATTTTATTGTATGTATTGACAACATTTTGCTTATCTATTCATCCATCCATGGACATTGGGGTTGCTCTCAGCTATCGTGAATAATGCTTCAATGAACACTGATGTGCATCAATGTGTCCTTTCAAATATGGAATCAACAGTCGCACACAAATGCCTTAAGTCTCAATTTTCAACTCAGCCTTGCCCCCTTCAGAGTGTTTCACAAACAACTGGAGACAGATTTTGAAGAACAGCAACATCGTATAACACATAACTCAAGTAGTCCTTTCTTCTACCTTCAACAGTCTCTACCATTTCCAGCCTCTGCCCACTGCCTGGTCCCAAAGCCAATGTCACATGTTTCAAGTTGGGCTTATGATACCATCCTTGTTCAGGTATCAATTATATATTTTTGCATAAAAACCTCCCTAAGACATAGTAGCTTAAAATAATGATTTAATATTTCTCATGATTCTGTGACGGTGATCAGCTGGGTGGTTCTTCTGATGGTTTCCTTTGGGGCCACTCATACAGCTGCAGTAATTTGGCAGCTCCGTTGGGGCTAGAGGCCATCAGATGGCCTTATCCTCTCATTTGGGCCCTTGGAACAGGCTGTGAGCTGAGCCTCTCTCCTACATAGTTTCTCATCATTCAGTAGTTAAGCACTGACTTCCTTACATGGCAGTAGGAGCATTTTCAGAGCCAAAAGCATAAGTGGCAAGGTGACCTCACTGGTGGACAACCTCATCAGTGGAGAAATGTCACTTCTGCCACATTCTATTGGTCAAAGTAAGTCACAAGGCTAACCCACATTCAAGGGATGGAGCAGCAAAGTCACATTGCAAAGAGGCATTCGGAATGGAAAGAGCCAATCATCTATTATAATGGTTAAATAGGGACATAATGGGAGGAAAACCAGTGAAACAGAGAAAGAGAAAATATGGTTGACAGATATGTGAAATCTCTTTGGTGTGCACTAAATTGGAGAAATAAGTCAAAGTCCAAAATTATCCAACATAGGATTTTTTAACTTAAGGTGAATTGTACCTTTCTCTGAGACACAATCTCTGAAGAAGGAAAGATCTCAACTATCCTAGAAAGTCTAAGACAACCTCTGTCCATCTTTCCTCCCATCCCTACACTACCCTTGGACTTCAGAAAATTGGATAGGACATAAAATATTCCTCCCTGACACAGTTTAAAGGAAAACACAAACAACTCTCAGACACAACTGGAAGATGATTGCTTCATCTCAGAACAAAATAGGATGAGTAATATAAAAAGAAATGGCATTAAAGTCAGCAAATTACTACAGGATATAAAAGGAGGAAGGCTGGAAGGAAGGGCGGGAGAGAGGAGGGAAAGAAGGGAGGGAGAGAGGAGGGAAAGAAGGGAGGGAGGGAGGAAGGAACAAAGGAAGGAAGGAGGGAAGGAAGGAAGAGCTCATTACATCAATCCCATCTAGAAGAAAAGCACATAGGTCAAAAGAAATGCTGCACATTACAGAACAGGTTAACAGAAATGTGAATCCAAAAAATAAGAATAAAGTTAAGGAAGGTATAATAAAACAATAGGAGGAGATTTTAAAAGAGGGGATAGTAGGCTCAAAGAAATAATAATATAGAAATAATAAATTACAAATAAGAAAGAAGAAAATAAACATTACTGAAAAATGGAATCTGGGCCATGTAAGGAGGCTTAAGATAATCATAGTGTTTGAAAATATAAAACAAAAAGATTAATGCAATTATCAATCAGTTAATAAACTAGAAAGGATGTTAACAGTGGGTGGCTGCATCGGATGATTGTTATTTTCCTCCTTATATTTTACAATATATTTTTTAAATTACCAAAATAAAAATAAAATCTGTCAATTAGGAAACTGTTATTTTTTTTGAGAGGTTATAAGAAGTAGTGAAGTTTGGCGAGGTGGTCTGAAACTAATTTATTGGAGTTTCCAGAAAAGGGGAGAGGTTGGTGAAGAAATAACATCAGGAAATAAAAACCAATCACTTATCTGTCCTTTCCTACAGTGAGAGGAGAAGACTGTGAGGCAGCCAGAGGGAACAGATGCCACAGGGTAAATACTTTAGAGAAATAGAAGAAGGACACGTGCATAGTCAAAGCAGAGATGTGGAATCAGTTCAGAGGTAGGAATCACAGATGTGCGTGTGAGAAAGAAGCATTAATCATTAAGAAAACAAAGCCCTGGAGGAAGTGAGGAGTCAGGTCTGGGGGAAAAAGAAAAAGAATCACACTTCTTCTATGATGGATTAGAAGGAAGTTGGACCAGGTGTGCACACAGAAAACAGGAAGGAAGATGATAAAAGACACATGTCTTGTGCAGTACGGCAGAATTCAAGTCAGAATGGGCCTTTTGGAATTGTGTTAGCATCACCATGGCAAACAGCAATGTAATGAGGGAATGACACGTACACACTGTTAATCTGTACCAAGTCAATATCCTTTGGTACTGGATACTTTATGCTGTTCAGACATTTATTACCACCTATATAGACATGGGTAAAGATACTTCAAATACTTTATGAATTTTCAAAATATTTTTTGCCTAAATGAATTTTACTGTTTTTTTTTTCCAGATTATAAAATTAATGCATTATAGAGGAACAAGAAACTGAAGATCACCCCAAATCCCACCACTCAGATACAAATATTGTTAATATTTTAGGGCATTAACTTCCAGAGGGAACAATGAGAGGGGTGACACTGAAGAGGAGAGAAAGAGAAGAAAAGGAAGAGAAGAAAGAAGAAGGGGAAAGAGGAGGAAAAGGGATTTTATTTTTCCTTTCACCAGAACCGATAAATTATCATATGCTATTTTAGAAGCTGTCATTTTGAATTCCTATGGTGTGAAGTTTTCCATTTTAGTAAATTTAGATAAGCATCACTTTTTAGGAGTTTATTCTATTATATGAATATACTATACCATTACTGTTTCTCTAGTAATAGTCAACCATTTAGACTGAGCATGACTTTGTATCTTCCAGCAGTTGAATCATGTCTTCTTCAGAACAAATTTGAAGAACTAAAAGTTCTTCATACAGAAGACTGAAGTGTTTGTGGACAATTTTTAGACTTTCAGAACACAGTCATCAAATTGCCGTCAGAGATGTCATAGCATCTTATGTTGTGCTATCCTCCTCAAGGTCTGACTGCCTATAACTTTGAAACACTGGAGATCTGCATCTTTTTAATCATTTTCCTACATGGTAAGCACAAAAATACATTAATTAATGAATTAAAACATTTTATGCATTTATGTTTTCTCTTTTCATTTCTTTCCTGTGCATGTCTTAATCCAGACTTTTGCCCATTTTTCAGTTGAGGTTTAACGTATCTTTGTTTTGTTTTTAAGTGCTTTTTTTTTTTTTAATTGGTGATATGTCATACTATTAATACACTATTAATAAATTTATTTCAAGAACTGTTTCAGAGTTCAATTACTGATGGAGTACAATTTGATGAACTTGAACATTTTCAATGTGTTTATTAAGAAGGCAATATGACATACTCCTTAAATGTATGAACTTTGACAGAACCTGGGTTCAAATCCTTGCCAGGGATAACCCACTAGCTATGGTTAGATGAGTATTTTCACATTACAGGATTGTTGAGAATATATATGTAAATCATTTAGCACAATGTCTGGAAAAAATAAGTACCCAGTAATGGGTAGTTATTATAATTAACATCATATTTGATCTCAAGATCTTTGTTATCATAATAATATTACTGATTCATTGGTTATTTGAGAATTTAAGTTTAATCGCTTGTCAACCTTCCATCAGAGATGGATGGGATGATTTCACCCACCTCTAACACTTCTTGGTTCACTACTATCTTAGTCAATGCTAGATTCCATTGCTCTAAATTTCAAAGATAGGAGGAAGGTGTGGAAAGAGGAAAATCTCTCTTCTTTGGTAAAGGGAAGTTGCCTGAAGTCTGTCTGTTCCAGAAGCTCTGGTGTGGTTGCTACCACCTACTTATTTCTTCCAGGCTGATTTGCTTTCCCCCACAGCAACAGGTGTTACCTGGAGTTGATGAACATGAGAACTAAGATATTCTCCTGTATGAGATGTAAGACCCCCTCTTGGGGCCCTAGCTGAACCAAGGCCCCACCACCACCACCCCCGAGCTCGGTCAGGGGCTTCTTTCCCACTCAGGTTCGCACTGCCAATAATGAAACTGAGTTTGGTGTAAGCAAGACAGGCTTTTATTCAATGGCCAGAGAATGGGGAAGGAGAGCTCATGCTCTAAAGGCACCATCTCCTCTAAGGGAGAGGAGTAAGGGAATTTTAAGGGTCAGACAGGTCATCAAGGCACTAGGAAAGGGGTGGAGATTTCCAGGGGAACCCCAGGCATGCGCGGTCTCCCACACTCCTTTGCACATGGCACCAATTGTGCAAGCAGAGTACAAATCCCCCTGTTGGGCGAAGATCTTAGCATGGGGATGATGCAAAGGTAACTCTTAGACTCCTCCAGGTTTCATCTGCACAGGTGTGGTCCTGTGGTCAAGTCAGGGCCAGGTTTGGAGCAGCTGACTGCTGTGTAACTCTCGAAGCATGTATCTCTCCTAGTACAGCTGCAAAGTACCTCTGCCCAACACCAGGTACTTTTGAAACAAACAAACACAGAGATGAGTCAGGGGAAGTGTCTTTCAGCTTTCAGGGGTTGGTATGGAAACACAGAGATAAATCAAGGCAAGGAAAGTGGTGACATTTAGCCTACTTTGTCCACCATCTTGGATCAAGCCAGTTGATCCAAGCAGCCTGTGGCAGCCTGTTGATAAAACACAACTAGCCTGTATAGTTAAAAAAACAGTTTTTGCTCCTGGGGCCTGGGCTACATAATATGGATGACACTCCCACGCACCTTCACCTTTGCCATTGAATGTTTATGACTGCAGCTTGTTACTGGAGAAACGCTGTGTGCTTTATGGAGAGGTTTTCGTTTCACATGTCAAAACTCTGAAGAGTTCCTTGTTTCGTTTTCAGTTCACCAGACATCATACTTTCCACAGGATGTAGTCAATGAAACAACTGTGAATGACCCTTGAAAGGCATTCTTGATCTTTTGTTTATTATTTTTTTTAAAAAATCTGCGTTGTGCACTAGAAACATATCTATAGATGAACTCTGTTTAAAAAATATCCCATTGAAAATTCCATATGGCGCTTAAAAACTAGGGATGCAAAGAATAATTAATTTCAGTGTGATTGTCCTCCAGCTGCATTTCTGTAACCTGTGATTCCTTGGCTATCTTAAATGGATATTTTGCTAGGATCATCTCATTGGTTTTTATTCACCTGGGCATTTTTTAAATTGAGCAACTACTATGTGCCAGGCATTGTGCTAGAAACAGAGGATATAAAGATTATTTCTGTTCTCAGTGACAGACGACTTTGCAGACAAGACAATAAATACATGAAAGGAATATATCAATTTAAGAAACATGCTAAATCCCAAATGAGAGTTATGTGAAATAAAATTCATATTTATGGCAAGACAGGAAAAATTTAAACATAAAAATTCTTTTCTACCCTTTGGCCTCCCCTCTCCCCCCACTCTGCATTGTGTATCTGCATTATGCATTTACCAAACCTTCCCCTTCAGCAGGAATACCTACTCAACCATAAACAGCAACATTCTCCTAGCATCAACAAGACAAGTCCTTAGAAGATAACATTCCTTCTTAATCTTGTAAAGGATCACATGACCCACCATCATGGCACTTAAATCTGGATTATGTAAAATGTCAATAATACATCATTTAATGTACAGCCATCTGTCTCAAAAAACTTATATGAACTGTGTCTTGACTTCTAACAGGCAGAACAGTTCTCACAGCTTTCTGAGATGCTCTTCCCGGGTTATAATCCTCAAATTTGGCTCCAAAAAATTTTTCCAATTCTTTCTTACATTGACTGACTAATTTTCTTTGACGGTTACAACCACTGGGAGGAAAGAAATCCCACAGTATAGAGTTGCACTCCTGGCGAAAGAGCACGTTCAACATCACTCAACATATATCTCATCAAAATTATAGCTTTTGGAGATAAGCTCAAAGGATACAGTCTTAGCAAATGTAACAGAAGATCACAGGCTGGGAAAAGTATAGATGATGCAGCTTCTTGGGACTTCTCATTTTCCTTATACGGTTTGTGGTAATGTGTTCTCTTTAGGAGACAATCCTGCCAGGTCCCTCCCTGGAAGCCCCAAGTAGAAGCCAACAATCCCCTTATACCTATAACTACATCACCTTAAAATCATTTTATTTCCTTTTACGATTGCAGGTTGCCTTTAGCAAGCCATGTATTTAGACCTAGCATGGGGTGGGGGTGCAGGGCGGTGGGGGAAGAGAGGGGTTGGGGACAATCTCTTAGTAGGTCTCAATGCCATCTAGCAACACTGTGCCAGGTTATGGAACATGGGCAGTTGGGTGCAACTACGTAAGAATGTCTAGCCTTGAGGGCATGTGCTATTTATAATCTCCAAAGTCTAGAAGGGTATGATCCCATGATCGATCCCTTAGTGGGACAGAGACGAGGTTTCAAAAGGACATGTGCATTGGGCTAGAACTTAAGAGGTTGATAAGGAAGTACCAAGGGTGCAGGCATCCCATCTGTCCTGTTCCCCAATTTATCTCTAATGCCTAATTCCTTGACACAGAGTAAGCACAGCTTTGACATTTATTGTCAATCTTGACCTAATTGAATCTAATCTAGTTGCAGTGTCTTAAAGTGTGCTATTAAGTTAAAAAGTGGTGTTATCTTAAAAAGAAACAAGTACACAAATAAAAGCCCCATAGATCTACCAGCCTGTTTCTGTTTTGACCTTAATAAAAGTGAGTAACTCTTCAAAAGAGTGCAATTGTGTCAAGGTATAGAATAGTTTATGATTGAGAATTTTGAGATTTTTTAAATTGTGAGAATTTGAGCAATGAGATCTATTCACTGGACTGAGAAAATTTTGTTCTATTTAAAATTGTTTCAAGTTTTTATTAGCTTATAAACGTTCAGTTCTGAGACCTGTTTTTTTGTTTTTTGTTTTTTTGCAGTATGCGGGCCTCTCACTGTTGTGGCCTCTCCCGCCGCAGAGCACAGGCTCCGGACGCACAGGCTCAGCGGCCATGGCTCACGGGCCCAGCCACCCGAGGCATGTGGGATCTTCCCGGACCGGGGCACGAACCCACGTCCCCTGCATCGGCAGGCGGACTCCCAACCACTGCGCCACCAGGGAAGCCCCTGAGACCTGTTTTGCTTCCTTTAAACCCAGCGCAATGCCATCTAAGTGTAGGCATAAACGATTTTTGATAGTGAAAAATACCTAGACATGATGGGGCAAAATTATCAAGAGATGTAAAAGTCTCATTTCCTGGATGTTTATTGAATTGTTTTGTTTCTCTATTCTGTGAAAGCCAAAGTCTATTCTGGGTTCTGAATTTCTGATATATAATGAAATTGGATATGAGTTTTTAAAGTAATGTGTTAGATATTTTTATTAAAATCCTCAAATTGTCCCTTGAATTGAGGATTTGAGTGAAAGTATGAAGTTAAATTTAAAACAACCACGTTGGGGTAGGATTACATTGCTTCCTTTTGCCATCCCATGGGTATAATACCTATTCCAGAGATTCTTTCATTTCTAGTACACTAAAACATATTTCATACCTCTATGGTTTCTGGTACAGATATGATTTCTAGCAAATATCTTTTTTCTTCACTCATTATTTATCTTATCACAGAAAGGATAAATGCAAAAATTTTATGTTGAAAAAAATCTATGGAAGTTACAAGTTGGAGACTTTCCTCCTGGTTTCAGACCATTTGAAATACTGGAAAGATATTTATACATGCTTGTCACTCGTTGTTACCTAGAAGTATGACTAAATGTAATTAAAATACCGCAAACAAGGATATAGGTCACAAATCAGAAATGGTTAACTCTGTGAACCTGAAATGAACTTCGGATCTTCTTTCCTCCTCCTGACAACACAGCTGGAGTTAATTGTCTACAACCCTTGTACTCAGCACTAATCCCTGGAGAAACACCGTCACCCGCCCTTCCTGACCCCACCCTCCAAACACACATCCACATCCAGGCAGGAAAGCAGCCAAGATTCTGTATATACAACTTTTATTTGTAAATTCACATTTCTTAGCTTAGAGACACTTATTCTATAGAAGTTTGTTTTCTTTTTTTTTCCCTACCTTACAATATTTAGACTGGCCAAAAAATCAGGGAAAAAGCCCTTGGACTATAGCCATGATATAATTTAACTTGGTGCTTATGAAAGCACCCACACACCAAATTCCTGTGATAGGCTTCAGCGTGAAGTATAATCACATTTAGTTTCCAAGTTCAAACAACAGTTTCAATTACAGATAAACATGTACCCACAGATCCGGGCTGGACAGTTATTGCAGCTAATGGCAGAAAATAGTCAAGGGGGAGTGGCCATAGCCTATCCTGGAGGACTCAGTGGTTCAGCTCTATCCCGGTGGGTCTTATCTCCTTAAACAGGACCAACCAGGCCAACTGGCATAACCATGCTCTGCATATCTCTTTACCCTGCCGAAACCTGAACATTCGCCTTCTTCCCCCTAAGGTTTGCCCTCTTTTCTCTGATTCTTGGAAATATTTTTAGGTTTCACCTGATTTTTTGCTCTGCCATGAATAAACTAACCAGGTAGAAAATTATGTATGAGAGTTACTTACCTCATTTAAGAAGTACTGACTGGAGGCATGGCAGCAAAATTAGGGATAAATAAAGGTTTTGCTGTGCATTTGAAAAGGAAAGAATAGCCTTTATTGAAAAAAGTAGGATACATACATTTCCATATATGATCATGTGAATTTACCATTCAAACTGGGGACTAGTCACATGTCTTAAGTAGATGAAAGAGTGCAAGAAAGGGTCTCTTTCAAGACAAGAGAAAAGAAAAAGCATATCGTATAAGAGCAACTGAAAGCTAAGTAGGAACAGATGTGGATGCCTTTTCCTTTAAAGAATCAGCACAGAATTTATAGTCTGACATTTCCTTTAAGAACAGGAGATTAACAAAGTAAGAAAAATGAAATAGTTGTATATTGTAAGTTGGTCACAGTGACACTTGTAGAAAATATCGGAAGTACCAGTAAATGGAAAAATGCCCCAAATGTATCCACCCAAGGGAGGCTAGAATGCCATTTTTCACCTATTCACCTGCAGAGCTCCAATTCATCCTTCAAGTCCTAGCCCAATCATTACCACCTCTGGGAAGCCACTGCTGATACTGCCAAGCAGCACCCAGTGCCTGCTTTGTACTCCCTGGCACCCTGCCCACGGCTCCATTATAACATTTACCATCTCTTAGGGATCATTTACACTTCTGCTGCCTCCTCTCTCTCACCAAGACTGGAAGAATTGTAACTTGCTTTTCTCTGTATTCTTGCTGTCTGGCAAAGGAGAAAGGCATCTATCCATTTAAATAAGATCTGCTAAGGTGCTCTATGTAGAGGCAACTGTGTCTGCATGTGTTTTGAAAAATATATAAAAATCAATGAGACACTTCTATAAAGAAGTAGATATCCTTCTGCTAAGTGCAGATAAAAATCTTCATTATTATATATAAAACAAACATAGGAAGATTCTGAAAGGTGGAGAGGAGAAGGCAGATAGGCTAGGGATCTCGGGACCCAAGGAACAACACTGTAATGAGTTCTGCTGGGTTTTCTTTTAGTTCATATATGCCAGACTTGTTGCTGAAGAAGTCAGCAACCTTGAAATGTCAACGAGTACAGACAAAAAGAAGTCCCAAGAAAGGCCTGCTATCTCACCAGCCAAAGGACCAGAAGAGGAGTGGCCTAGCAAGGGAGACAACAATAACTGCTCCACTCCAACTACACACCACATAAAAGACCATGATCCCACCCATGCCAGCAAAGACAGTGGTTTGCCAGGTTGTGAAAAGGTGCCCCAAGTCCTCTGCCAGGATAGCATCAGAGAAGACTGAGTAGGAACCTGGTAATTTCATTCCCACCTAGTGATAAAGTTTTCCCTGCCACCCCTGTCCACAACATCAGTGGAGACCACAAGGGGGCAGTAACAAGGTGCCCTGCACATCTCAGCCAGGGAAGCATCAATGGAGACCCAGTGGGAAGCTGAATTCTCACCCTGCCTAGTAACAAGGGTCCCCTCTTACCCCATGTCACTAGAGGCTGAGTAAGGAACCTGGCAATAATGAGACAGTGCCCCCAATTCCCCTGCTAGGGTGATGACAGAGAAAGTCAGCTAAAACAGAAAGTTTAAATAAGATCCATAGTTTCATACATAATCCCTAAAATATCCAGGTTTCAGTTGAAAATCATTCACTACAACAAGAACCAGAAAAATCTTTTTGAATGAAAAAAGACAATAGATGCAAACACAAAGATGACACATGTAGGAATTATCTGACAAGGATTTTACAACAGCCATCATAAAAATCTTCAGTAAGCAATTATGAACATGTCTGAAACAAATGCAAAAATGGAAAGTCTCAGCAAAGAGATAAAATTTCTCAGCAAAGAAATAAAAGCTACAAAGAAGAATTAAATGGAAATTTTAGAAATAAAAAAACACAATAGCTGAAATATAAAAACCACTGGATGGGCTCAACAGCAGAATGGATTAGACAGAGGAGAGAATCCGTGAACTTGAAGACAGAGCAATAAAAATTACCCAATCTGAACAACAGAGAAAAAAACAGACTGGGGGGAAAAAATGTACAGAACCTCAGGGATCTGTGGGACTAAAACAAAACCAGTGAAACTTTCTAAATTAGTAAATAATTTTCAGATGAAAATTGTATTATCTAAATTAGGTCTTTGTGGCCCCTATGCTTTTGAAGAACAGGTATCATATGAAGGACAAATACAGATCTTTGTTATATTAATATAGCGCTTATATCAGACCCAAGTAGCCTAAAAGTGAATGTGGCTTTTGAAAGTCCACAGGTTGGTACTAAAGGTATAGTCTATAAAGCAGAGAAATCAAGTTCATTTACCATGACTACTGAGAAGATATAAAATGATGGTAACACATTCTCTTCAAATCAATGGAACTTCAAAATGAACAGCTCAGAACAGTATAGCTCTGCTGCTGGTAGCATCATTTTTTGTGCACAGAGGAAAACATTCCTAATCTCTGGATGAAAAATGCCACCTTGCATGAGTTGACAAGCTCTGTGAAGCTTCACTAAGACAAGACACACTTTTAACAGTCTAAAATAACCATTTTGGGAGTTATTTTCAACCTATGTTAAATACCAGTGAGAAGGATGGGAATATTTTTCTTCTTTGGTACAAATGTTAAGTAAAATTTTATAAAAAGATGTACTCAATACAGGTCTTCCCTCAAAGTTTAACTTGAAAGAATCATTAAATCTGAAGACGCCCAGTCACAGTTAAAAAAATAACACAGGATTATATACTTTGGCTTTTGAGGGGCTGTACAGAAAAGATAGAAACAGGGCCTCAAATATTTTTGCTTCCATTAACTTTGATGATTAAAATAAAAATTAACTCCAAGTTAAAAAGAATCCAGAATCACTTTTAAATTCTTGTGAAGAAACAAATGAAACATGGCCTATTCCAATCCTACTCATTAGTGTAGTGTTTGCCAGCATCACAGAAGTTTATTAATGAGAGTAAGATTCAAACATCTGGTGTCCAGAGAATGTTCACAGCTACTTCTGCCCTTAAGAGAAGTAGAAGAGCAGTTTTAGGTATGGTCTGTCTTTATTCCCAAATCTGAACAATTCTTACACATTCAGACACGTGCGTGACTCAACAGGAACACTTTCCTACTGTTATGCGGAGGCCACAAGTTTCCCTGAGATGGTTGTGTATCACAAGAGGATTCCCAGTTCTAACTCTGGTCAACAGTCTCCAAACAATGCAATAGTGTAAATACAGGATGTATAAAACAGAAGGTTCTTTCAAAAAGATTTACGGCGTGGTTTTGGAATAGAAAACATCAGCCTTCTTGGTTAAAGGTTGGCAAATGTGTTTTCAACATTAAAATGTCTGAAATTGGCTCTTTTCTTTCTTGATAGAAGCTGAGTCCAGTGATGTGTTCAACATCTGTGATTCGAGCTCTGTGTTGCCTCAACAACTCTTCAATCCATGAGGATTCATGCTTCCCATGCTATGAGGGTGGGAAAGGAAGACGAGTCACTGGAGAGCAGTCAATTAACCTTCCCTATGAACTTTCCATCTCCCCCATTTTAATCAGCCGTGACACCTTGGCTCTTAAATGGCAGATACCATGAGAGTTGTTAGGCATAATCCCTGCTCTTGAGTAGCTCGCTATCTAATATGTACCATGCATGTTTGTTTAATAGATGTATCAAATTTGGGAAAAGTATACGTGGAACACATGTTCCTCTATTACTTTGGTGTAAGGAACGTCAACAGTATGGAGTTAAAAAATGTTAGAAAACAGAAGCAACATGCCATGTAGAAAGAATATGGAAATTAGCATAAAGAAAATTGGATTCAAGTCCTTTTTCTACCATTATCCTACCAGGTAAACTGAGGCAAGTTATTTAACATCTGAATCCTAATTCTCTTACCTGCACCCTCCTTACTGGGTTACTCTGAAGATCAAATGTAATGATGTGTGCAAATGCACTATACAAATGCTAGTTCTTATCCGAATCAGTTATCTATGTGGTGGCCATGAAGAAAGGGTTAGGGGAAGTGGTAAAACGCACTTTCATTTCTGGTGAGGTAGTGAAGTTTTAGCTAATACGAGATCAAAAGAGAATTAAAGCCTTATGCTCTGGCACATGGAAGCAGAGATGGTAGCTCAGGCAGGTAATAGGGATGGAAATCATACATCCATGTGTTGGTATACATTTTTCTGAAAATGGCTACTGGAGAAAGTCAGATGAAGAACATATCCACTGGTTGGTGTGCTATGATTATATTTTAAAGGCATACTTCAATAAAGGTCCATGTACCCTTAAGATATTATTAGTTGGAAATGGTAAATATAGACTTTTCACATAAAAAGGAACAAACCAATAATTTCTACTTTCCCATTACCTCCAATCATCCACTACCCAAAACTGCTGCTCCATTCAGTCTCCTCCTCTGCAGCAGTCCTCACTCTGGCTTTCAGGGGAATAGCCCTGACTCAATAGACTACTTGGCCGGTAGATATCTGCCATCTGTTCCAATATTTACAGGAATAAATAAAAAGTACACACAAGGGATCTGCTGTCTCAGGCCAATATCCAGCTAATCCTTAGTCACTATTTCCATAAGTATGTGTGATACACCTTTGAATAATCCTCTTTCTGGTTCACGTTCAATATTTAGTGTCTTCTAATTACACTGGCATTATAGAATTTGTTAAATGCTTGTATTTAAGATATCGGTAAAATAGCTTTTGGAATGGTACAGATGGAAAAGGAACTCAATGCCTAATTCATGGCACTTAACATCATTGTGGCCAGTGAAATGTAAGCATAAGTCTATTGCTGCCTTTTGTTGCAGGGGAGGGCCCAGAATTCATACATGGATTTAATGGCTAAGCCATACGAAGTCACTAAGTTTTGACATTTTGATCTTTCTGTTAGTGCTTTTAACAGACAAGAATGATCTTCTCTGAAGATATGTCATCTTAGAGGATCAAATTTAAAACCATCCTATAATTTCGAAGTACATGTATATACCAGTTATGTTAGATATGACACACACAAACATATTTATGTATCAATGTTTAAGGTAAATTAAAAAAGGTTACTTACAGCACAGCTCTCACTGTTATCAGTCCTGTGAGGCAAAATGAAAG
The DNA here is from genome assembly GCF_949752795.1 of Hyperoodon ampullatus. Taxonomy (NCBI): domain Eukaryota; kingdom Metazoa; phylum Chordata; class Mammalia; order Artiodactyla; family Ziphiidae; genus Hyperoodon; species Hyperoodon ampullatus. The sequence continues at coordinate 58,787,422 of NC_136925.1, read as the reverse complement.
CCAAGGTATCTAGATTTTCACACTGTGAGGGAGTCTGAGATGTATCTTTACAACTTGTTAGCACAATGAAGAAGTGAGTTGGAATCAGAATTTCTTGATTACGGATGATTCTGCTGTTTCTGTAAAATATGGTAAGAAAGAAATAATTTTATTTCTTTAAGTTTAAGAAAGAAATAACTATCTTCCTCTTATTGAATATTTCACTCAAGTATATTGTTAATATAATACATCCCCCCAAAAATTCAGTCAAATAATTAAACATACTGTAAGAAGTTAGTTATCATAATACCTCAATATTTTCTGCCAGATGGAGAAAGAATAAGAATTAGAAGACAGCTAAACACAATCCACATAATGTGATTTTCTATAGAAATTTATTAAACTTTGGATGTTGGGGGGTAATTCTACATTAACAAACTGAAATTGAGACACTAAAGAGAAAAATGTCAATTTTGAATATGTACAACCAAGACTCTAAAGCATTACTGATAGTCTTTTATATTCTAGGCAGTTATGAACAGAGAGTGAAAGAGAACTGGTTTGGGACTTTTTTATTCTAGATCCTTCAGAGAACCTATGAATTCTCCTATGTTTTACCTGGATCTTCTTTCCTATCCCGTAACTTTTTTTTTTTTTAATTGAAGCATATTCTCAAAGATGTCCCAAGTGACACTTTTACCTCATCTTAATTCTGCCATTTCCTTTGGTCTCAAAACTAGATTTGCTTGAAATTAAAAAAAAAACAAACTAGATTTGTTTGGGTGGTATTTTAGCATCTTTCAAAATTTAAGGTAGTGGTATCATTGTTTTAAAACATAAGCGTATGTAGAACCATGATACATAAAATAGATGGAAACAGCGCTCTGGTTGAAGCTGTGAATGGGAAAGGTATAAGTTCTCTTCTTTACCCATTCTATTGCTGTCATCTCTGAGGCATTTACATGGGACCCTTATGCCTCAAGGGATATAGTAAAAACAAAAAAAAAGAAAAATGTAATTTTACAAACTAAAGTGGTCACAGGTGTATGTGTGTAAACAGTAATCCCTAAATCTGCCTGAGAGAGTGGTTCTCAGAAAGGGGCTGAATCTCAGTGGATGTTTCACTCTCTTTTTCTTACAGTCTGAATAGCAAAATTGCTTCCAAAAATCTTGTAATTATTGTTTTAATAAAGATTAACTAGTCTCTAAAATGTTCTTCCCCTCTCCTTTATAAAAACAGCACCAATTGATGGTTTCTCAAGAAGGTCACTGTATCATTCCCCTCCCGGCAGAGCTGGGTAAAAGCTGTGACATTAGACCAGGGGCAACCCTGGGGCACTACCGCTTTATAAGCCTTCTGCTTCCTTGACTCAGGATGCCTCCAGCCACACTATATCATTCTTCATCTTCTAATTGGCAGTATGCAAGTTAAGACAGTATCTTAACAATAGCCACACAGAGAGATTTTCAACAATGATGTTATTTTCTTAACAAAGGCAGAGTTCAGTATTTAATATGAACTACAGAATTATTCATCTGAGCTGAGTGGGCGATAAACACTACTTTCATCTAAAAAATATTTAACACTGAGCAAAACATCAAAATTAATCAGATATTTCAAGGGGCTTCCAGCGTAATCAGAAATGTCATGTACATAAATATGAACAGTATCAGATAGAAAAGGTTCTGCTGACTCAGCTGGATGTTAATCTCACTTGAGAGCTGTTTTTAAGAGTAAATGAAATACGTTCTTACTGTTTCAGAGTCTCCAAGGAATCATAATGTCCGTCATAATCAGAATCAAAGATGGGACCACTGACAACATTGAGACCATTTCTTTCTTCAGCATACCTTTGCAGTAGGGTGCCATGAAAGTAGTGCCATATAACTGAAACAAGAAGGAAGACAGTATCGTTTCAAAAGAACAAGGTGCCATGTTGTCATGTGAAATAAATCAACACCATGATTCAAAATTAGCGTTTGTCATAATTAGGGATAAAGTCAAGTTTGGCCAAGAATACACTGTTCAGCTTTGGCCCTTGGAAGGACTAACCAGCAAATGCTGAATTCAACTCTACTTCAGGCATCCTTAAACATGTGCATTATCATGAAGCTGTGATCACACATCATCATTAAGAATAAAAAAAAATCATGAACACAAACAAGGCAGGTTATTCAAATTTATTGTTAATATCTGAAATTTTTGAAATATTCAAAAGCATTCTAGATGTAAATTAGAGTAAAACTTTCCTTGTATGCTCTATATTTTGAAATTCTATATGTCACAAAGTATAAATGTGTATTTATTCTTATAAGAGTCAAGTATTGCAATAATTATTAATGATGTAAAATCTATTCATTTTAAAATAAAAAACAATTATCAAGAACTTCCAAATAGTTAAATAGTACAATAGATTGAAATTTAGTATGTTAGTAGACCGTATTAGCTACATAACTTAGGAAGAACATTACATACTTTTTCCACCAGAAATGCTTGTAAACACTTAAGTACAAAGCATAATAATAACTATAGGAATATATCATAATTCTAATACTTGTAGAATTTTTTGTGTTCTGGTATTCTCCAAGTTAAACAAACCTATAAGAACATATCTGATGTTTAGTCATTTAATTTAGAGCATCAGTCTTATTACATATAAATCATACCTATAATTTAGGGAAATTCATTGAAATTATGAGATATAAGATTAAAATTTTTTACCTTGAAAACTCTGGTACATGGGCACTATATTAGTAGTAAGTAATGCTTCAGAATATACTTGACTTGAACCTTTATTTAATTCTACAAAGAAAATAACAAGGTCAAGTATTTCATTCTTCACAAATAACCCTAGGAATTATACTTTCTCATGGGAGGCATTTAAAAACATCAGCTGAGTATCATCTTAAACTTGTAAAACTTTCCCAGGTACTGGGTCAAGGGGAAATGCAATGTGTTTGGTCAAGTCCCTTAAAAAAAAAAGCAAAATATTTGGATCTTTTCTTCTTCAAGATGAATTTATCAATGAAACAGAATCTTTAATATGAAGGTCCCAAATTAAACATATTCAAATTTTACCTCATTTGCCTTATTTCAACTAAAGTATATTGTGTTGACAATCTTCTTTCCTTAAACTCTCTCAGAGTGAAAAGAAAAAAGAGACTATCTGGCTTCAGAACAACACCTACTAACTAGAAAAAACATCACAGGATGTCTGCCTCAAAATGCTGTACAAGGCTTCTTTGTGTGGACTTTTGGCTTAGACCTGTCTATTTTTATAATGCAATAGCCAAGTTCTGACTTCAGAAGCTTGCTCTGGGGACTCGATTGGATATTGAGTGTATTTGAGCACCTGGAGGCTTCTGAGTTTTGCCTTTTTAGGACAGATTCAAATTGTCTTCTCATTAACATACAAGTCTGCCACTTGAAAACACAGAACACTTAACTTCAAAAAAAGCCATTCCCTAGGGGCTTTGTATCAGTGAAAGAACAAGAACACTTAGGCTCTCCCTTTACCTAATTCTTTGACAAGTCACATTTTCCTTTTCAAACAACAAAATGGTATCTCCTTCCTAAGAATCCTGATGCATCCTTCTGACCTGAGTTTTCCCAAATTCTGTTTAAAAGAAACGCAGAAAAGTGAAGAATGTTCTACCTACAGTGCCTGCACTAAATCCATCACCCTCCAAACAAAAGTAAAAAGGTTTCCAAAACTCAAGTTTTAGACACTTGAAAATTTTCCCTAATAGTTCTATTTCCCATTCACAGTTTTCACCAATAAATAAACAAGACGTACACTGCCCCATAAGAAAGAAAAGGAAATGCAAGAGAGAAAGAAGATAAGGGAAAGGGAAGGTCAAAGAGGAAGAGACTTACGTGGTGGGGAAAGGAACCCATAACTCAGTTTAGTGTTATTTTTATAAAACGAACATTTATGGACAGGTCTAAGAGGAATTCGGAGATCCTGGTAAAGACAATTGGAAAAGTCTTCTGTAGAGAAACTATCCTGAAGAACAAAATGAAAAGGACCATCAGGGATCAGGCATACGGAAGAAAAAGAGAGAGTTTTATAAATAGTTAAAGGTGAGCCACAACATAAAATCATAGAGTTCTGGCTGTCGGTTCATGTCCTTCACCATTTTCCATTTTTCTACGAGAGTATTCATCTTGCTTCTAACCAAAGTGTAAGAACTCTTTACAATATTAGGGTATTAATCATATGTGTGCAAATATTTTCCTACTATGTTGTGCTAATTTTGTTTATAATGTTTTTGTCTACTCAGTTTCAAACTTTTGTGTAGTGAATTGCTGATTTTTAGAGATGAGACTCTTTCATATCCAACACAGCCACAACAGCAAAAGTAGTGGGGCTTAGGGGGTGGAGAAAAGCCACTGAACAGCAATTCGATATGAAAATCTCAGGAGTAGTGATGACTCAATTTTTGCAGCTTTCATTATAGAAGAAAACTGAAAATTCAAAGTCCAAGAACACCATAATTAAGGTATTAAACAACAATAAATAGGATGGGGACCTACAAAACACTGGGTAAACTGCTATATACTACAAAGTCAAGTAAAATGTGTTTAAAGTGTTTGAAGATGCTCTTTAAAAATTAAAAATCAAATTAAGGTAAAAACATGTTAATATGTGAAATGTCTGTGTATATTCAATATATCTATATATAGACACAGAAATTACATATATATACATATATACATATATATACATGTCTTCCTATCTTTTTATTTAGCAGTCTTAGTGAGTAGTAACAAAAGCTCTGTTTCTAAAATCTAACTGCTACAGTCAACTAAGCTCTCTCAAATCCCCTTTCCATCCCTGAAGGGCATCCTATAGCTTGCCAGACATTTTCAGTTTTTGAAAATCTGGTCAGTCTAGTTTAAAACTTCACTTCCAGGTAAGATCTAAATCTCATCTCCTCCCCCCATTCTCTTTCTTAAGGCCTATTTCCTTCATCATTTATCTTTCTACCACTGCACCCAAGGGACAAGAGTGAGGGGCAATGGTGGTCTTATTCTGGGATATTTTCCCCTACTTCTTTCAAGGCCAAACTCTTCTAGTCTGGGTGGTAGACAGGATCCCTGACCTTTCCCTGGTTTGGTCTGGGTGTCTTCCTATAGGTGGTATACACAGTGAGGTAACTGAGATTTAATGGCCTTCTCCATCACTGAGGACCCCCTAAGATTTGGGCAGCCAAGGGAAATCCTTGTACTTACACAGCTATGTATTTTGAGATAAACTGATTGTAAAACTGAGTTCATTAAATTAGAAATTAGAATCATCAAATATTAAAACTGAGAAAAAACAAAAGCAAGGGAGAAATCTTCACTGCACACCCTCATTTCACAGAAGAAGTTTGCTCTGAGTGTCAAAGTTACGTAGCTAGTTAGCAGCAGAGCTAGAACCAGAATCTAATTTTTCTGACTCTCAGTTCAGTGATCTTCTAATTTGGGAACTGATTACAGAGCCAAGATTGACAGTGAGAAACTATGCTTTCAATGTTTTGCTTAATGATAATATAAAATAACCACACAGAGATAAAGAGGTGACAAATACTTGCATTTCTGTCGATGGTGTAGGCTGTCCAAAGGGGCATCAGGATGTCATGGCTGTAACCACTCACAAACTGGTGCTGGTAAAGCAGACAGACAGTGCTGTTCTTCCAGAGAACTCTGGGTCTTCCATAAGGTAGAGTGCCACGCTTAATGGCCTTCTCTTGGGTCACAGAGGGAAAATGAAACCACCATTCAAATATACTTAGTGTGCATGATATGATAATACATAATGATACACTGATCTAATTCTCTCCTCTACTTAACCCTATTGAAAAATTATTTGTAACTATAAAATTAAACTAATTACAAAGAGCAGAACTATAAACAATTTTTTAAAAAAGGAGTTCACTGCAGTTTTTGCCTATGAAGATTCTGAAAGATCAATATAATGCTAAGATATCACAAGATACTACATGAAATTGCTAGGAATTTCAGCAATTAGGACTTAAATTATATTACTAAAATACTTTAACATTGTCTTTATTACTTATTTTCCAGGATATACTACAGAAGGAAAATTTTCTGGATGATGTGTGTACCTGGAAAGCAAAAGTTCAAAACTGAAATTATGAGGCTACACTGAATGAAACAACAATAGTATGCATACCGTTTACTGCCCCTTTTTCCAAGCATCAGATGCTTTTTTAGAGTTCTTTGTATACATCACTGAATTTAATTCTTATAGAGCCCTAAGAATTAAGGTTATATGCCCATTTTATAGATGAGAAGACAGCAATGTATAGAGAGTAAATGCTTTCTCCATGGACATACGGTTCCTAAGCTCATATGCAAACCCATATCTACTCAGTTCCAAGGTGTCACTTTTCCCCACAAAACTTTGCCACCTTGGGGCCATCAGAGATTTCTCTAATCTGAACACTTGCAGAGATTTTATATAGAGAAGTTCTATATGAATAGAACTTCAGTCATATAAATGAATGCAGAACTTCATTCATTCTGCATATATGAATGCATAATTCACCTTTTTATTTCAGCAAGAAAAAGCTGTGAGCCAAGTAACTTAAGGATCAGAGACTGTGTCAAAGTGATGCTAAATATCCACAGTTCATCAGCTGCCTGCGTATTCGTAATTTTCATTCAAAAGTCATGAAGAAATAACTTTAGGTAAATAAATGAATTTATACTCCCTTATAATTAACTAAGAATTAGGTAAGATAGAAAGCTAATGGGTATTTTAAATGGAAATCTGAGGATCTATTATTATAATATTGTATAAACCTATAAATATCTTCAAAATCTCAAAACACTCCACTAAGTTCATAAAGAGTGATTCAGCTTCCACTAATTATGTTACATGCTGTTTCCACTGTAAACACGCCTTCTTTCCTTATGACTAATAGTCTAGACTATGAAGCTAAGAAATCTCTCCAGTTCATCAGGTGGTCCTCCATTACTACCTTCTTTTGTTGGTTATTCTCAAACAATGACCCAAAACTAATTCTGTGGTTCACATTGTTGAGAAAAAGCTTGCTTCCACATCCCAGGCTCAAGACTAAGCATGCCTTACCTTCTGCCATTGTCAGATTCAACTGTGTCTGAAAATCCACAATTGGCAAAATCTAAAAAATTAATGATACAATTTTTAAGGACTGAGAAACATGCTTTCATTTTGTAATAAATGAATTTTACAGCTTAAGTATTCCACCATAGAACAAAGATAAATTTAAAATCATTTTGTGCAAGTGAAAGTTATTTTTTTGAAGAGATAAAATAGGGATAACAGTTGCAAAAAGAAAATTGTTAGCATAGCATAACACAAGTCATTGAAAACAAGAATGTAACTGCTGCTTTATAATTCTTATCTCTACTCTAACAGTCTTTTTACAAGTCTAAATTAAACCTAAAACAAAATGGAAAGCATAAGATGAGCTACTCAAATGTCTATTTTTATGGACACTATCGATTTTGTTCATAACTTGTCATATATTTTCATCTCCTTACAACTGTATATTAAGATAGGAGTAAAAAAGGAAAAGTGTCATAAATCCATTTCATGCCAAAAAATGATATTTTCCCTCTAAATTTAAAATAGGTTGGGATGTAGTTTAGAAAAGGAATATTGTGATTGGTTCATAAAAGACCTCTCAAAAGATTGGTTCATATATCTAGCAGTTTCACTGCTAGGATATCAGCACAGATTCTGGGATTCAGTACATTTCAGGACTCAGCTAGACCTCTCCCAGCCTGCAGCCAAATCAAGTCTCGACACAGGGGGATAAAAATAGAGCAAGAGTGCAAAAACCCGGGGCAGGAAAAATAAATAAGAAGGTCGGCATGTGTCACTGGAATTGAAAATAAATATATGTTTACTCCCACTCATAAATTTTAATTTAATCATTATGTATTTCTACAACATATGCTATGCAGAGGGTGTTAAAAAAATCATACTCACTGGGCTAAACTTCTTGGGACTACTTACCGAGGGATCACACGAGCAATCGAGGCTCCCCCTGGGGGCTCTTGTGAAGGGGCACTGGACCAAGGAGCGGAATTCTTTGGGATGCTTTGGGGTATAAACAGGATTCTTTAGAAGGTGGTTAAGGCTTCCATGAGTTCCATTATTAGGAGCTGGTGTCAAATTCAGTAAATCTGTGTAATTTCAAGAATGGTAAGTAAAGATTTACTTAGAAATTTCAAAACTAAATAAATAGTAGACTTGCACTACGAATTTTATCTTTTAAAGCCAAATCTATTTAAGAGTCCTTAACTCTTTACCTAAAATAAAACTATAAATCTCTCTCTCTTAGGTTGTAGAGTATTTATGACCATGCTATTCTCAATAGAAATACTGATATGCATGCTGTACTTCTCTATAAAAATTTCTAAATTTTAATGTATACAATAAATATAGTTATCTCCTGTTGAATGCTTATTATATGCCAATCAGTATGCTAATATATTTTTCTTACTTAATCCTCAAAACAATTTAATAAGTTATTGTCAATATTTGGTAGATGAGTACAGGCAGACCTCGTTTACTGTACTTCATTTTACTGCACTTCAGAGACTGCATTTATTACAAATTGGTTTGTGGCAACCCCACATTGTCAGATGACAATTAGCGTGTTTTAATAATAAAGTACTTTTTAATTAAGGTATGTACATTGTTTCTTTAGATAAAAGCTATTGCACACTTAATAGACTACAGTATAATATGAATGTAACTTTTATATGCACTGGGAATCCAAAAAAATCATGTGACTTGCTTTATTACAGTATTCACTTTATTGCGGTGGTCTAGAACTGAACCTGCGATTTCTCTAAGGTATGCCTGTAACCAGAGTGCTTAGCTCAAGATTTCAAGCTACTAATGTAGTAGACCTAGGATTCAAAACCAGCTCTGTCCAAGTCTAAGACTCACGCTCTTGATAATAATGATGGCAAACACTTATACACTAAAGCGCTTATTATATGCCAGGCACTGTTTAAGTGCTTTAGGATATATTAACTCATTGAAGTATACAGGCTCTCACTAAAATAATTATACTTAGAACATATTTAAGGTTTTACAAATGCCCAGTATTGTTATCAGAAAAAGGAAGTAATATTTAAAATGCAGTACTCAACCATAAACCTACTAATTTAGAAGGTACAGAGTAAACTAAGAACATATTCAATATGTCCTCCTCCATTTCTATAACCTTGACATTGCCATCCATTCAACTATTATTGCTACCAGAGGATCCACCTGTTTTGTCTACCTTTCACAACCTCAAACTATTTTTTTTTTTTTTTTTTTTTTTTTTGCGGTACGCGGGCCTCCCACTGTTGTGGCCTCTCCCGTTGCGGAGCACAGGCTCCAGACTCACAGGCTCAGTGGCCATGGCTCACGGGCCCAGCCGCTCCGCGGCACGTGGGATCTTCCCGGACTGGGGCACGAACCAGTGTCCCCTGCATCGGCAGGCGGACTCTCAACCACTGCGCCACCAGGGAAGCCCTACAACCCCAAACTCTTTTCTCTGGCTTCCACCCTGATCTGGTTCAACTGTCATTTAATGAAGTCCAGGGCCTGGCAAAGTACTGGGCACTTGGGATGTACAGACCTGCCTACTCTGAGTGTTGTATTTCACCACTGTGCAGTCTAGTGGAAGGAACAGGTCAGTCATCAGACGATTATGTTCTGCACATTTTTTCAGTGACTCTGGGTCAGGAAGAAGAAAGGTGGAAATATAAGGATCTGTCTTGCTGTATCATCACTTCCAGAAAGGTGCCCAACATGTGACCTACTTTTGATAATCCTATTCTAGCTCTGTGTTCAGAAGGGAGAAAAGATGCCTGTTCACACTTACCACACATTAAGTTATAGACTTCAATATTTTCAAAGGAGTCAACTTCAATGCCATGCTTGAATCCAGGTCCGTAGCCAATAAAGAGGGCCTACGTTGGCCAGAAAAGAAACAGTTTATCTACTCATTTCAGTTATGTATGGAGTTGGTCACCAAAAAGGTATTTTATATCTTCCCCATTGTACATATATAAACTGGTTATATTAAGGTAAGTGGAAAAATACTGTTCCCAGTGGACTTTCTAGGATATTATTTTAACCCCTGTTGCACTTTTAATCTAAGGACACCTAGGTTATTTTTCTTAACTGTATTATAATTCCTAACATGACAATCAGAACAGAATGATGATGAAATCTTTTTTCAACTGTGAAATGGGATCTAAATCTCACTCTCACCACACACAGTGCCGTAGGGATCAAATCAGAAAATTATTATGAGTATATTTTGAAAATTTTAAAGTGCTAGGTAAATGGAAGGCATTATTATTTTTGGGGTGGCTGCGCTGCATAGTTTGTGGGATTTTACTTCCCTGACCAGAGATTGAACCCAGGACCTCAACAGTGAGAGCACAGAGTCCTAACCACTGGACCACCAGGGAATTCCCGGCATTATCTTTATTTAAAACATAACTATGATATCTTTTCACCTATTAAATTACTGGCTTTCATTTACTGTGGAGCAACATTCTTAATGAAGCACAAATACATACAAAATAATTACTAGAAATTTAGTATGAGGTATAAGTCACATTCATAAAACATGAATATAAATATTTAACAAAATTCTACTAATTTATTTAATGTCCAAAGTAAAACAGCTACATGAAATTATAAGCTTCATTAATTCTCATTCAAGACATATAATGACAGTCCGTGATTTTAAGTCTAAAACTTTATATATCAGTTTTTTCTTCAGATATAAACTATAATTTTTACATATAATAGGTTTACTCACTTGCATATTTGAAAATGCATTGTCAGAGCCGTGAAATCCACCTCCACAATATTTCCTTTCTGAAGGATTCCTAATTTTCACATAATATAAATTAACAATGTAAAGTCCATTCATAAAGTAAAACTGACAATCATGACATTATTTCCATTAATAAAGAGTAACTATTCTCTAATATTTAATATTTTTCTTTAATATTTTTGTACATTTTTAATATTCTTTGATAAAAAACAAGTAACTATTGTTAAGCAAATCAAAAAAAAAGTAAATAAAACCACTTGTCTTTGAAAAGCATTAAGGAGCAGCCACCTTTATCTTTCATTTTGTAGACGAATCAATTATAAGCAATATGGTATAAAGGAGAAAACCATTAGCATGGTTTTGAACCCTAACCATACTACTTACTCAGCTGTGACTTTGGCAATTTAATTATCTTCTCATGGTTTCAATTTGTCATGCTGGGTTTATAAAAATTAAATGGTTTGTACTAAAGAAGTGCTTAGAACACAGTAGATGCTCACTAATATTAGTTCTCCCATGAAGGTGAGGACCTCCTCTTCTTTCATATTCCTTTTTCTAAACACTGAAAGCACAGCTCTCTAATAAAGCAGAGACAGTACAATTCTGTTGACTGAATTCTGGTTCCCTGCTTAGGTTTTGCTGGACAGGGGTATTTATCATCCCTGGCTTCCTGGCAACCATACAGAGTTAATGATCAAGTTTTGAGATATTAACAGTACGAACCATCCAAATAATTTGCTGAACACACCAATAAACTGAGGTTTATTAATGGACTAGTATAACAAGAATGAAAAAACAGCTCTAATGAAGAAGGTAATGGCTCATTATTATAAAGAGTTTTGCCAATTATTTGTTAGACTCTGAAGGTATTATTAGGCATAACTGTAACATGCAGAAGAGATACAATGGAAGGTGGTTACACAAATGTGAGCATAAGAAATAATCAAGACGGATGTGAGGGGACAGAGCAGTGGTTCTCAGCTGGAGGTGACTCCCCTCCCCAGGGGACTTCAGGCAATGTCTGCAGATATTTTTGGTTGTCACAACTATAGAAAAGGTGTTTTTTTCATCTAGTGAGTAGAAGCCAGGGATGTTTTCAAATATCCCACAACAGACAGGACAACTCCCCAACCACAAAGAATTATCTGATCCAAAATGTCAATAGGCCAAGGTTGAGAGACCCTGGGATAGAGTGAAGAGAATCATATTTGTAGTTTTCATATAATGACATCATTGGAAAGGGCCCAATGGTTACCTTGAATTACTATAAGATCAAGCTAACTTTACCTGGGAGATTGTCAGAACTTACAATGCAAGTTGCCACTGAGGGTCCAAATAGAATGTCAAGGGCTCAATCCTGTCACTTTTGGCAAAGTGCAAACGCTTGGGTAAGAAATGTTTCAGGTAAGGTTTGAAGTGCTGGTTTGGTTCCTGGCACTGAAATTGTAGAAGGCAAAGAAAAACCATTATTTCCATATTTTCTTAAGTGTAAACTTCCCTTGAAATTGCTTTCTAACTCCATATGAATTTTTTCTCACAAACATTTAATCAGTATGCCCAATAAGTCACAGATGCAAATAAACTGAGTTCTTACTACCTATATAAAGTACAAGTTGAATATTCCCAACTATTGAATATTCTTATTTTTCTAGAAAAATCATAATTATTACATAAGAGTCCCAGGATGCTTAGATTGAGTCACTAGTTTACCTTTGTGTTACTACTGATGATCATATTTTCAAACACTCATAACAATTTTAAGATTTTTTTTTTTTTTTTTTTTTTTTTTTTGCGGTATGCGGGCCTCTCACTGTCGTGGCCTCTCCTGTTGTGGAGCACAGGCTCCGGATGCGCAGGCCCAGCGGCCATGGCTCACAGGCCCAGCCGCTCTGCGGCATATGGGATCCTCCTGGACCGGGGCACGAACCCGTATCCCCTGCATCGGCAGGCGGACTCTCAACCACTGCGCCACCAGGGAGGCCCAAGATTTTTGTTTTAATTGTAAGAATTTTCTATCAAGTAAAAAAATGTAGTATAGATAAATCAGCACTAGGACAAAAGCTTATTTTAAAAAATAGGCATAAGAAAGACTGGTAGAAAATACATCATAATGCTAACTGTTTTTGGTAGTACAGCTATAGGGTTTTCCCTTCTATTGTCTTCAGTTATTTCTTATATTGTCATATAAATTTAACAGTGTCAATAAATAAATTCTTAAAATTAAAGAAAGCCTACATTATTCGGGTATGTCCTTAAAGATCTTTAAAAACTACAGAGCATTTAAATGTTGGCCCAGATACTCAAAAAATTAGATTAAATTCTACAATCCCAAGAACAAATACTGAAAGTTTCTTCTAAATATATTTTATACAAAACTAGTAATAACAAAGTAATTGCAGAAAAAAGATACTCACAGAAAGATTTTTGGCAATGCCTTCATAATTAACTGAAGGGGGGCAAAGATAAGAATTAATAGTTGAATGGTATGCTACCATTAGAAATAAAAATAATACAAAAAATATATAATGTCAGACTCAAACCCTATATTTAAATACCAAAGCTGGTTTCAAACAGATCATTTAAATCAGGGGTCCCCAACCCCCAGGCCACGTACCAGTACCGGTCTGCGGCCTGTTAGGAACTGGGCCACACAGCAAGAGGTGAGCAGCAGGCTAGTGAACATAGCTTCATCTGCCGCTCCCCGCCGCTCCCCATCACTCCCCACTGCTTGCATTACTGCCTGAACTATCCCCCCTTCCCATCCGTGGAAAAATTGTCTTCCACGAAACCAGTCCCTGGTGCCAAAAAGGTTGGGGACCATTGATTTCAATTATTATATATTAGCCATTGACAGGAATAAGACAGATCTTTAGGAACCACCCAACCACCATGCCTGTGAAATTATGTCCTATTGTTAAGTGAAAAGGCAAGTTATAGAACATCAGTTTATCCATCCGTCATTCGTACATGTGTCCATTCATCCATCTGCCTGTCCATCTGCCTATACATCCATCTGTCTCTCTATCTGTCCATGCATCCAAATATCTATCCATCCTTCCATCCACCCATCTAGATCCTGTATAATGTCACTTTGTAAAAATAAAAATGAATGCGTTTTACATATACATAGCAAATACCTGGGAAGACACATCCCAAAGCTAAGTATTTATCTCTAGAGAGAGGAACTGAGTTGTGAATTAGGGGGATTTAGGGTGGAAAACTGTTATTTTTTACATACTTTGATATTCAAGGATAATTCCAGAAATTCCAAATAAGGACATAGGGGAATTTAGAAGTGAGGGCAGGTAGAAGAGTTTTGAAACTGAATTTGCACAGCAAGCCCACAGTGTACTTACTTAGTGTACTCTGTGCTGTAAACAGTAACTGCCTAGCTCTCTACGATTCTTTTAGCTATACTTTACATAAGTTTGAGAAAATTATCCAGATAAAAGAATATGTACTGTATATATATTTTAATGTATGAATGTAGATACAGAGATATGTAACTTTTACTTTAAATTGAGAAACTTAGGGGCCTAATTGAGATAAGGGTGTGGCTAAGCTTAGCCATTCTATCCTAAACATCTCTGGGGACTGCCATTGCCTATATAGTTTTATAACAGGTTTTATAACAATCATGTACTACTTTAATAAATTTTTTAAACACTAATTAAAACTTGTTATTGTACAAGTTAGAGTCTGTGCTTTGGGCTACTATGTTAATATATTTGCATAACTATTTTCCTGCAGGGAAATCTACTTCTTCTCATGAATATTCAACAGTATCTACTGAAACATATAGCACTGCATATACCCAAACCTAATCCAATGCTGATGACTGCCAGAAAAGCTCTTTTCTCCTTCCATTTCAAAGGTAATTGTAACAAAAACGTAAACAAAACTGCCCTTAGTATTTGCGAATTACCAAGGATGGTAATCAAAAAGAGGGGTGCAATCAGTTCTGAAACAGGCTTGACTTTCAAAAGAATGAATATTTAAAATTTCTTGGTAGTTTAGTTTGAGTCCAACATGGGGTCAAGAGAGAATGTGAAATTTCTTCTTCTCTGTTCAAAAAACACATTCTCATTGTTTTTTGGAATAGATTAAGAAAGTCATTTCTAAGAACAGAAATTAGTTGCTTATAGAATTAATCATCTCTGCCAGTATTCCTCCTCATAATGGAATATTATCCTATAACATCTGTAAATTATTTTAATGAAATGACATTATTTAAAGTTGAATAAATGTAGCCAAACTTTTCTCTTAAGTTTTTATTTTTCTAGTACAAGTAATCTTGAACCCAACACAAGCAAAAGACACAGCGGTAACATAAAATTGTATCAAGTTCATCAAATAATATTCTCAGCCATGAATAACAGATAAGTGGTTAGACTTGTGCCCTCACATGTAGTTCCATAAAATCCCTTTGGGTACAGAAGATCAGCCCTGGAGATTTAATCATGGAAAGGAAATTAATTGATCCCCTTTAATTTAGAGACATAATGATTCTGAGGAATGTATTGTGAATATAATCATATTCAAAATTAGCATAGAGATATACTTACATGAATAGTATTTATCTGGTACATCAGAGGGTCTCAATCGAGCTGCAGGTCCATATATAACTTTAACATTTTTAATATCCCCCAGATATTTACTCAGATACACATATTTCTTACAACTGCCTTGTTCCATGCCTAGGACAAAAAAATCCCCAAACATGTTACAACTTTAATAAAAAACGTTTAACATGTAGGACAGAATTTCTTTCACTTCCAGAATTTAAATCAATAAACATGAGGTCAGCACTCATGACAGCTGACCATCTAATAGGTAAGACACAGAATTTCATGTATATCTACCACGTCACTTAAAAAAAATCTTTTCCCTTTCCTTCATCCAAAATTAGTGTTTCTTCTTATTTATATATTACAATATCTTTATGTGAGTTATGAGGAATATCACAGTTTTAGACTGAATATGAAAGCGTAGTTACTTTCTCAGAATCACCTAGCATACTAACTATGAGTATAAAACTCTCAACCTCATTCCAGGACTGGGGGCTTCTTTAGGATACAGCTTCTTAGGACTGTTTCTAGAAATAGTTTTCAGTAATTATTTCTGAAGCAAACAATAACAACAACAAAAAACCAAACAAAAAGAACCTCTTTCTTATTTTCTTGTATATACATCGCTTTTACAGTCCCAAGGCTATACACATACATGTTCTAAAGGTCACAGTAAGTAAAAGTTAACTTAAAATATTGCCAAAATTAATACATACTGCTTTTAAAAGTCAGCTTTATCATGTTAGAGAAAACAGAAGCAGCACATAATAATCTATTCAAATTACACCTAAATTTTTTAGAGTAGATTTACCAAAATTTAATATTAAAAAAATTGTTTTAACTCTCCAAGTTCCTGGTGTAAGCCCTCCCCAAATCAGGAGGTGAGTGCATTGTGGTTAATAGGCTCTTAGGTTTCTGTGAATTCTACGTTTCACTTGTGATTTATATTTAATGTAGTATTTTCTAAAGGCTCTCTACAAGGAATCACATTTAAAAGAAAGAATTAACTACAAAAGTCAGAGGAAATAATAAAACAATAATCAATCAAGTACATTTCTGGGGGCACCATTTAACCTGAAGGAAAAATGATGCAAATTCAGGTTACCATGATCTGAGATAAGGATGAGGTTCAAACATCTATGCAAGTTCAGCTCTTTTAGACCATCCATCAGCATGCCAACCATGTTGTCAACCCTCTGCAAAGCTCTGATGACCTAAGAAATGGAAACAATCTCATGTCATGCAGTTAAAAGTATTCACGAAATGCTTCTTATAGTTCTATGTACTTAATTTTTTTAAATTAGAACTTCTAGGAATACAACCCATTGTTTCCATACAAATTGTATTATTTTGCATATGAATGTCACAAGGACACAGAATGGCATATGATTTTGGCAAATTACCTCAGGCTCTTCTCTCCTCCTCTCTCCAGGCAAAACCACCGGAGGCAAATTCTTGTGCAGTTTTGCCTGTGTCTTCGGTACTGTATCAAAACAGTCTAACCTTTATCTATAGTCTGTGTATTTCACTGTATTATGAAACAAGCTCTTTCAACATGGTCTTTCTTTCACTCAAAGATATCCAAGCAACGTGGATTGGAATTTTTAAGTATGAAGATAAAGTGGGTTTCGATGAGCCAATAATACTAGCATTTAACTGAGTTTATAAATTGATGAATATGATTTGAAAAGCGATGGGCTCGACCTTGAACGAAGATGAAACAGAAAAGCAGGTACTTTGGGAAATCTTTAGTGAATAGAAAAAATAGCACTGGTCTTAAAACTTATGTGATCTGATAATCAATTACAAAATGATCCTTAGACTTACTTGTAGCCAAACTGACCTAGACACGGGTCTTAATAGTGAAAGAATAAAAATTATACTAGCATCTGGCCAATTGTTCAAACCAAGATAAGAACTACAGGAAACTTCCATTTGTCTAATTATGACGTGGCCGCATTGATGGCCACACATCTCCCACCTCTGAGAAGGAGCATTTCTACTTAGCTGAAGGACAGAATCAAAGCAAGGGCATGTGGGTTGTTAACTACACTGAAGTTACTGGAGATAGGTTTTGATGGAAAAAGTACAAAGGGTGGAGTGGGACAGGTCTCATTTGAAATTGAAAACATAGAATTTAACTCATCACTGGTTCAATTTAGCACTGTAGATAGTGTAAAACAAAACAATGCTCCCAACTCTTTTTGATTAAAGTGCATCTTTTGGTTTAATAAAAATGTGCTTAATACTCACTCTTTCCAGAAATCACGGATTCTTACAGAATGGTCTAGAAACCTGCTTCAAAGCAAGGTTCAGTTAGATATTATCAGGTTTAATGAAGTAATCACTAATAAAAATATACTTACTTCACTGCTGACTGGTCCATAAGAGTGACCTGAAGAATCTGGTTCTTCTAAATACAGAGTGTAAAAGTGTGGTCTAAATCAAACAGTATCAAAATGTAATATTTTACGAACACATTGTAAAACAGAATAGAAAGAATAATTCAACAACTGATAGTGAATAAAAGTTAATACAACACTGGGGTAACATTTCTAAAATTGCTGAGAAATAATTTACATGTTTAGAGTTCTTCAAAATGTGTCTGGAATAGGGCATTAAAGAGTTCATTTGGATATAAAACATCATAGCCAATAGCAAAGTTTTCCTATCATCTATTTAAAATATTCTGACATTTTTATAAAACAAAGGAGTATTTTATGACAGAAATTAATCGTCTACATACCTTTCATCTTTAGGAAGCTGCAGCCACTTAAGAACAGCTAAAATTCTTTCTTCAAATGGTACTGAACTAATATGAAAGATAAACAAAATGAAAACAAATCTGTGACAACTGTTTGGGTTTAAGATATAAATGTGTGTCTCACTGAAAATTGCATTCAGAGACACTAAAACAATTCAAGGCATCAAATGTGTTCCAAGCAATGTAAGAGTTTCATCTGAAAACTTAAAATTGTTTTCCCGACAAAGAAACGAACATTAAATTTTACACATATGGAAGTTGTAGCCGGGTTTAAAAGATTTGCTTCCTATACTCTAGCTGAGGATCTTACTCCTGGACCTGAGAATAGCAATTGCTACAGCATGAATAACCCATGTGTCAATACACTCTTCAAAGAGGACCTCATGAAGAACTCACTCATTGATGACTCTTAGTAAAATTGGGAAGTGGACACCTAATGAGCAGACAGTTCTCCAGGCAACAATTTCTGGGCAGAATTAACGACACCTTCCTGTGCGCACAGGATTTTGCTTACACGTCTCCACAGAGTGCTTGCCCAACCTCAAGTACACTTAGCTGTACCTTGAGAAGGTCTCTAACAGACCTTGAGAAGCCAGAGAACATATATCACTACTCTTCAAATACCCCAGGCCTAGGACAGTGCCTGGCACATAGAATCTCAATAACCATCTATGGAATGAAATTAGTGGCAAATAACAAGGTGCTCGTGTGAACCATAAGGAATAAACAACAGCATAAGGTCACCAAAGGAAATCATTATGCATTTCTTGTTTGGAATTTATGAACTTTTCCTTTCATCCCTCAAATACATTATCGTATTGATTTTATGACATCAATTTCCCAAGTGAAAGACAAAATTATTTTGCTAGTCTCCCTAAAATGATCCAAAGAGAGTTTTCCAGAAAAAAAGCTTCTGTTTTTTTCGTGGTACCTCATGGACTTTGAATATCACAGGAAGGTTACTCCAATCAGTTCTCACGTTAAATGGAACGTTTAACAAAGTAATTTGAAAATGTAAATCCAAGGGTGCCATTAATATCTTCTTTTAAATAATATTTCCAGATACCAGAGAGTCACTCCTACCTGTGTCCCTTTAATACTTTCACCTCCTTCTCCTCAGAGTAAAAATGTGCAGGACCTCTACTTTCACCAGGACTTCAATCTTATTCCTGCCCAAAGATCGGAATGCAAACTCTAACATGTTACCAGTGCTTTCTAGAAAACCTCCAGGAAAAAACTCATCATAGTTTTACTGTCCATCTATCATCCATCTAAAACACTTTGAGACAGAGTTCTTATTCTGACAGGTCTCATTTTTCAAACAACATATCATTCAAATGTGAGAACTCAGGCTATGATAAGAAAATAAACAATTTTATGTTATAGGTCCTAGAAAAAGTACAGCTATACATACCCATTATACACCTTATAGATGTCTGGGAAAATTCCATTAATTTTCACATCTGATCCTGGCCAAAAAAATGTGCCCGTCTTCAGGCCTTGATATTTAGCTGTAAGCCAAATCTGGGGAAGCCAGTGAAGGAAAGTTAGGAAATTATGCAAGCATTCATTTCTTAGGAAACCACGTGTTCACGCAACACCAATGCTTTCCTCCCAAATGCTAGAATGTTTTTGACGTTAATAAGCTCCAGCAGTTAGACTACAAAATAACAATGTAATGTGACTTTGAACAGCAGCAAAGAGAAATTAAATAATCAGAAATTAAATTAACCTAAAAAATATGAACAGTTGGTAACTCCTGCAACTTTTATAGTCATACTTTTACTTAATAGGTTCCTCTTAAAAGAAGAAAACTTCATGAAAGGAAAAAGAAAAGAAAAATTTTTAAATATACATATCTTTAACTTATTGACATTTTTGCTTATGCAACTAACAATTATTAAGCACTTACTATTGCCAATTACAGTTCTAAATAGTATTCTATAAGCATCCTAGATTATTAATTCAACTAATCATCACAATAAATCTATGAGGTAGTTAACAGTATTTACAGTATTATTTACAGTACAGATATGAGAAAATTGAGGCACAGAAGGAATAATTTACCCAAAGTCACACAGCTTTAAATGTCAGAGCTAAAATTTGAATTTATAACTTGCAAATGCTCTTCTCCTTCCAAGAGGAATATCAAGACTATCCAAATAGACCTTATAGAATTGTCATGGCAATTTATAAAAACTCAAAAGGAGAACACATCTAAATCACAATCAGAGAGAATCTTCTAAGTTAGCAAATGCAAACAAAGTCAAAGTTTACACGTGTAGAAACAGTTAGCTTTGTGCAGATCAAAATATTACCCCCAGACTACTGCTCTTCGCTACTAGGACAAAAAGGTAAAATCAAGCAGAAAAGAAAACTGGCTCAGCATAACCCAAACCCCACTCTGGAATAAACTACATAATGATACAAGCTATATTTAGAGTTACCTGAATTCATCTCTGTTTGCATAAGGATGGCATAAAACATAGTAAATTAAATGAGTTATTAAAAGCTCCAGGGAATCTGATATTTTACTCTGATAGAAACAGATGAGAACAATAAAAATAATTTTAATAGATAAAACAAACAACTCACTGGTTCTCCTTTGTACCACTCAGGATTAAATTTCTCTTCACTTTTAAGTGCAAAGTAAGCATTCCTTTGGGGATCATACATTTTATTGTCAATGAGGCCATGGGATTCTGGATAAAGTCCCTAAAAATATATAAAATAGAAGTTTTATGCAAGTTTTAAGTTTTTAAAGTTACAGAACAAAATCATCAAAGAGAAACAGACAACTTAAGCTACACGGAGCTTAACCCAGCTTAAGGAGAGAAGAACAAAACAATGGGTATTGTTAAAACACAACCAACCGCTCAAGATTTTATGGAGTATTTGAGTTTTAATTTATGTAATAGAGAAAATAAATTAGGAATGATATGGATGAAGTTCTATATAAAGAAGCGGCCTAATTTTGAAAAAAGTACTGTGTTGTCCTTTTGCATTGCTCAGTGAAACATTTCTGCAGAACAAACTGCTTTTTGGTTGGGTCCAAGAATAGCTTGTACCAACACAAACTAAAATATTAATTCTCTGGCTTCAACCCTAAGGCCTAATGAATTCTACTTTTTTTTTCTGGATTCAAATTAAATCTTCAAACTTTGAGTGAAACAAAAATAGAGCTGTAATCCTACCTAAAGTCAGGCAAAGTGGCTTGCTTAGAACTCGTACATCAACATGATTGGAAAGACAGCTGAGAACATGTGAGGGCAGACAGTCTGGGGCTCAAATAAAGTAAGATAAAAACTAATCAGAAAAAACAGGACCCAATAATCAGAGACTCTTAAATTGAAAGGAAACCAAGGAATCATTTCTTGGAGTCTTTAGTCACCTCTTTTCACAGATGGGAAATGGAGACCCAGAAGGTAAAGTGACCTGCCCAAGGTCACAACTAGTTAGTAGAAAAGCTAAGACCAGAACCTAGGTTTCCTTGCTTAACTACACAATGAAAAAGAAGTTATTTTTTTCTGATCTGAAATCTACTTATTCTCTTGAAAAATGTTACATTTACATCTCACTTCTGTGAACATATAAAAGTTGAAATGCAGAGCTTACTGTGACAATGCTGTAGTGATTGGGGAAAGTTTTTGTTGGATATACTGGTCTCATGTTTTTAGCATATGTTCCACAGGTTTCTACAAGGGAAAAAATTAAATATTGTTATTAAATACAACTAACAATCTGTTTCCCTCATTTAGCTTTGGTACCACAGACTTCTAAATAGTACTAAAAAATGAACCCAGAAGGGATTTACAACCATATAAAAATTCAGGGTGAATTACAAAGCAACATTTTGGATTCGAATTCAATGTTAAGAGTTAGTTTTTCCTCTTACTTAGAAAATCATTAAACAAAATAGTTAAGCCAATGAAATAATTATCCCATACTTATCAATAACATTAAGTTCCAGATGGACCATAATGATTCTTGCTAGATCTTTGTCTGCTACTACTTGGTGGTAACATACTAAATTATAGGATGTAGTTATATTTTAACAACAAAAAACTGCACTAGTAGCTAAATCTGAAAAATTAAAACAAGAATGAAGCAGTAGCTGGGATGACAGTGTCCCACCCCAAAAATCCAATCTAGCTAACTCTAGACAAGTTCAACACTGCTCTAAAGATAAAAAGCACCTTCTGGCTTCAAGTACAAGAAAGGACAGAAGTCAAACTGTTCCTGATTTAGCCCTAGTGACACATTCCTCTTCTGTCTCTACCATTGAAGAGGGAATACATAACTAATGATTCTAGCATATCAATACCCCATTGCCTGAAAATAATCCTCAGATTGGCATGTGTCTATCTATCTCACTGCCTTCCAAATAGTTCAGAATTACAAGCTACATTCCCCAACTACCCAAAGAGAGGACTTAGTCTAACTGTGTATTGATTTCCTTTTAACTTCATATATAGGTACCTACAGCTCCTTAACTCTGAACTCAGGTTCTGAACTCATATTTGGTGCTATGGAAACAAACTTTCCTCCTGATGATAACAAAGGGCCATATTCAAACCTCAAAGCTCATGAGCCTGGCTGGTAAGAACAGAGCCTTCCTTGCCCATGCAAGCTCTCTGCTAAAGACATTTTTATGTCAAATGATTATTTATAAAAACTATTTTCTTCCCAGGAGAAATTAAAAACTGAAAATTTTAAAAGTTCTCCAAATATTATTTTGGCTTGTCACAAAAGAAGTGCGATAAACGTACCTATGTATTTACTGAGAGTGACTTTGATGTTTAAACCAACCTCATATACTCAAGTCTAGTAAATAATGTTTCAGAACTCCAGAAGAACACTAAAACAGTGTATTTACTTACTTCTAGTTCAGTCCAGCATTACACTGTGGCTACTTAAATACTGATCACTGATAACAAGCAATGTTCTACAGTTTTTATACCCATATTTAATTTTTTCTTTTTTCAGTAACAATGATGATACAAGTGATGCCCATATTACTAGTGGTTAATGTGATTTAAAACTTTGGCATTAATACTAAGAAAAGACTATTCTACTATTGCATTAGTAACTTATACAATAATCATTCAATTAAGGCTTTATTGAGATAAAGAAGTTGGAAGGATGCTACACGATACTATAAGATAAATAACAAATATTCTATATCTACACTACTAGAAACATAGCAGAAATACCTTCAGTTTTTGAAATGCTATTTTAAGATGTAGTACATATTAGATAAATATATAAATAATTTGTCCATAAAAGGAATCCAAAAGTCTAAGAAAAAAAAAGTATATCTTATCTCATCCTTATATCTACATCTATCACCAAGGGATAAAAGTCCTAAAATAACTACTATTATCTCAGAATTATATACTATTATCTCACAATTACAATATTAAATACTAGTTCCTTATCATTAGGTTTAACTCTTTTGCAATAGAGGAGTTTAGTAAAACAGATTCTGCCAGTATTTTTTGAAAAAAAGACTCCCTCCTTAGTCTATCTCACTGAAACTGTGGCACTCCAATAGTAAACTCTGAAGTTACTCACTCAGCTTGCTAATAACAGGAAGAAGTCCACCCCAAGTGTGTAAATATTCTGCCCTGAAACCATCCAAAGAAAATAAGAGGGTAGGAGGCATTTCAAACCTGGATAATGAGAAAGAAAGAAAAAAAATTGTTTAAAGAAGAAGAAAGAAGACACAGATCCAGTGAAGGTTTTCCACTGAGGCTGGTATGTAATCTAAGGTAAACTAACAAGCTCAACAAACATCCTCATAAAGAATATTTTGTAAGCATCTATATTCATATATATGCTTTTATATTTTATTATATATATCATCAAATAGTACTGATTAAGCACTCATACCATTTTGAGCCACCATACAGAGACCATCATTTATGATTCCTGCTATTCCAAAAGCTAGACCAAAAGCAACTAAAATGTAATAATATTTTCCCAATTTGCAAGAGAATAAATGTTAACAAACAGCATGTTCTAAATTATGTTCTTGTTTCTACTATTTTTTTTCTGTAAAAGCATTTTCTGATATTGTCTCTACTTGAACCTAATAGATAGTATCTCATATCACATAAATTATATATAATATTTAGCTTTTAAGTTTACCATATTTAAAACATATTAATATTTAACAGAGAAGTTGGTGAGGTATTTACTACATTTAAATATATAAACAACAAAGAAACGATCCAAAGCTAGAAATGAACAAACAATGAAGGTACACATACGCACACACACACACAGATTTACATGTGTGGTATGGAAATCCAAAGAGGGAAGCAAAAAAAACATGTATAATGATATACTCAACAAAAGAGAATAACTATGGACAACCATTCCATGGCTACACCAAAATAGGCATGGTTCAGAAATTTTGCAGCTTCTAATGACATCTGATAGACAGTAGGAAAGTCGTATATCATTAGATAACCATGAAAAAACTTTCCACTGAAAGTTTACTCAGTAACTTAAAAATCTGAGCACAAAGATTTACCTTACCTTGTCTTTTCCAACTGTACTGCCTCCCCAGCTTACTCTCATACCCAAACACAAATGGAAAAAGGAGGAAATTTGTGAATAATTTCCACTAACTAGTATTTGTACCATAGTTCTGTTGGGAGACTCTGCAGAATCAGCTGCATATAGTCTCAATGGTCCATGTCTGTATAAAAT
The DNA here is from genome assembly GCF_949752795.1 of Hyperoodon ampullatus. Taxonomy (NCBI): domain Eukaryota; kingdom Metazoa; phylum Chordata; class Mammalia; order Artiodactyla; family Ziphiidae; genus Hyperoodon; species Hyperoodon ampullatus. The sequence goes on along the minus strand of NC_136925.1, from coordinate 58,762,540 downwards.
TATTTCTATTCAATCAACAGAAAACATAAAAACAGTTTGCTGGGCCTCCAGGTAAATATATGGGTATAATAATTTCCCGTATAATAAAATATGTCCTAAATTATGGTCTTCTTGTAAAGAAAGGAGGACTTATATTTTCCACTAACAGAGTCAACATTACAATTGGAAAATAATAGTCAATGTTTAGAAGGAAAAGGAAGATTCAAAATTCATTAAGTGTAAAATTTCCAATATACCTTGGACTTAACAGACATCTTAGGATATATGAGAAGTCCTCTTTGAAAAAAGTCTCTTCTGTTGGAATTTTTTGGGTTTAGTTATTGCTGCTGTTATTACTGTTGTTTTAAACAGAAAAGAACTCTTCCATCCAACAGAAAACAAAAATACATATTTAAAAAACAAAAATAAATTATATACATAAGTAAGCTAAAATACAGCTTTAAAATGTTTAACAGTCTGGAAAAATCATTATTTTAAAGACAGAAAAATATATTTCTGAAGATTAATAATTCAAATTATATGAATTTGAATTCATATATCTTTGTTCAAGTGGAGCAAAGATAATTATGTTTAATACTGTCACCAAATTTCCACCTGAATTCCACACAAATTTTTTTTGATGACCTTGTAAACATAAGGTATTGTAAAAATACTCTAAATACAAAAATAACAAGTAAAAATTATAAAAATTATGTAACATCTTCTCACAGACACGTTATCCCAAAAATATATAAATGAACAAAAACACACAAAAAAAATAAAAAGAAGCTGTAATTTGCTATAAGTTCAACTTGAAAAACTTCAAATGAATGTAAAGATCCTTCCTTCCTAAGAAGGAAAACACAAATACTTTCACCCAGCACTCATGAATACTAAATATTTATGACCTCTCTTTTTTCCACTAGCTTCCAGAGTGGGGAGTCATGCCATAATCATCTCTATACCACCAGTGCCAAAAGAAGGCTTAACTAAAAATAATATTTACTGAACCAATGAATAATTATTATTTTTATTTGGAAAGAGAAAAAAATGGTACTCCTAAAAAGAATTAGTATCTCAGAATATAATCTTACCCTGCTGGACACTGTGCATCATTAATGCTCTCACATGTTTCTTCTGCCCAACTTTTCTCACCTAAAACATTTTCAAGAAGTACAATGAGTTAAACACACTCAATAGAAACAATGATTGTGATGCCTGTGAGACACATTAGGACAGATTCCAAAAACAAAATATGTTAACAGATACGTAGATAATATGGGACGTGATTCTAGGGAAACAAAACAAATAAAGGGAGTTATTCTGTTTCAAAATAAAAGTTAGCTGATATCAGGAATTAAAAAATGAATGTATAACTGCAAGACTAAAACATACTACTGTATTTGGGAGAACTTGAAGGCACCTTTTCCATTTTCAAATTGTTAATATTTTCAGCCAAAATTTACAACCCTCCTTCTATCCACCCAACAAAATCTTCTGGTATTAAATCCTTGATGTCTTAGTTCCTCTCATACAGAGCCAGGTTCTGTCAAAGAATTTCAAGGAACCCTGTAACACCTAGACGAGACATCATAATGACATCAGTTTACACAGAATCTTATGCCCTAACTTCACATCTACTCTCTCAATGCACAGCAGACATCGTCCTCACTTACTATAAAGGAACCTGTTATATAGTCAGCCAGGCCCGCAAAAGTGATCTTTCCACAAGTACAGCGTTAACTATGCAGCTAATATCAAAATAACATGAGGGGGTTGTAGCAGGAGAGTGAGTGACTACAGATAAAACAACATTGGCCATGTTAGATAATGGTAATTATTAAGCTGGGTGACACAAGCTTCATCACATATTCTCTCTATTCAGGTATATATGTTTGAAAATTTCCTTAATACAATGTTTTTAAAATATTTTTTCAGCCAATATGGTTGGTCAATAACTATGACTTCTAATGTAAAAAATACATCTGTGCTAAACCCCGCTAGGACCTAGGAAGAGGTAAGCCTGCATCTGAACCCGGCGAGAGCATGACCTCCTGACCTCGGCACACGGAGCCATGGTTGATGCAGCAGTCGCCCTTGTCCTTGCAGTCATCCGAACAGGAGCAGAGGCTTCGGGACAACCTTTTCTCACCACACCTGAATTTGTTGCAAGTCCATATCCGTTCTAGAAACAAATATCAACACAATACGTTTCATGGTCCAAATTCAACATGTCCAAAGTGAATACAGAAATGTCTCTGGAACATGATCCATGAAGAGACAATGGACCATTTTCTAACCCTGAGTCAGTCACAGAACCTACCACCACAGTGGTCAATCTGAACTAAGAGAAAATATGCAGGCAGTAATTATCATTCACTGAAAAGCCAGAATCTCATCATTTTAAAATGTAAACAAACATAATTCTTATTATACAACTCCCATGTCCACCTTGGCTTCTTCCACCAGTCCTTGTCAGAGTTCTCAAAATTTAATCTAAACCTGGCTCGCTCTCATTTAAATGGTATTCCATGTCATACGTAGAGAAGACCAAATCAAACAGAAAATTTCCATAGTCTGATAGCTTTACTTTGAAGTTTCAGTGGACATCTTAAGAACTCTTGCTTTAATAAGCCCATAGAAATATTCATATATTTTAAGCAGCCTTTTTGAACTTAGGTGAAATGCAAATTAGACTACATAGGCTGTCAGCATACATTAAAAACAGGCAGTTTTGCTCTCCATAAAACTTTGAACAAGGCAAAATATGTAAATGTCTTTTCTCTCAAAATATAAAGGCCAAATTTTTAAAAATCTCAAATGGGTTAGGTAAATCACATACCTAAAAGATGCAGAACTTTTCTTTGCTCTTTTACCAAGGCCCATGACTCCATCTTTTCCCCTGCATATTTTTACCTGGCTCTATACACGTCTCCTGGTAATCTAGACAGCAGTTTCCAAGGTCAACGCAGGCAACATCACAGCGACAGTTCCCAAATGTTCTCTCAAAACAGCGACCTTTGCAACTTTTGACTGAAAATATTGAAGGAGTTAGATGTTTCTAATCATTATATAATTACAAAGCAAACATCAATTAATACACCTAAGTTAGTTATAGTCAGGTTCAAATATTGTTTTGGAAAACACAGATGGGGTGGGCAATAAAGTTAACCAAGAATCTTTTCACAAATACATGTAGAAAATGACACAAACAGAAGGCAGTAACCTTATAGAGTTTGCAATTTTATCTCTTGCCATAGGAAAAAAAGATGACTTTTTTCTTTTATATATTATAAACCCTACTGGGGGTAATAAAACTTAAATACTTTTGAATAATAAAGAAAAGAAAAATAAGAAGAGCTTGTTCTGAAGATTTTATGCAGAGTTCTCTAAAAAGTGATAATCTATGAATAGTTCAGAAAGACAGAGAATACCTGACTTACATCATTCTCAGTCTGGTGTAAAGGAGAAGTAATGTGTTTGTACAGAACATGTTCTGCAGGACCCATCTCCCACCATCACCTAAAACATCCATTGCACCTTCAGATCCAGCCTGCTCCCTTTGAGAAACTTTCCCAAACTCCCAGTCTAGGTCCTTTTTCCTTTTCTTAAGTTTGTATAAAACCTTACCCTTCATCTCAGTCACTTACTTCCATTTGTAACTAGATCATTTGGTTAATATCCCAGTCTCACCCTAGAGCACAAACTTCTTAAGAACAGAGACCACATCTGGATGTTACCCAGTACACTGTATCCCTGGTGCCTAGCAAGAGCCTTGACTATAGCTGGTACTAATACGTTTTTGTTAAATGGATAAATGGCAGATATGGAAGGAAAATACTTTTCATTAAAAACAATTTTACATTGTAACTCTTTACTAGTTATCTAGAATAAGCTAGGTTTTTATTGGATTACTAAAAAATCAGGATGGTAAGAAAAAAAATCCACTTATAAAATAATGGAAGTCCAAAAGAAAAAAATGAATAATCCTAGCTCTTGACTGCAATGGTCTCCTGACCCAAGAAGACACTGCCACAGAGTTTAACTCTCACTTAACACCGGGAAACTAGGCAATTTTAAGGACATGAAATGACAATAATAATTTCTAGGGTCAAAAATATTAACTTTCCTGACCCAAGGGGGAAAAGCTATTATAATAATAGCTATTACTTGGAGCTCACTAATATGTTCCTAGTCATTTAAAAAATAATATGCATTCCATGTTGAGTTTGGATTAAAATTGCTGTTTTCAATCATTCGGTTTTATTTTTACATGCCAAACTAAATTCAAGGGGAATTGCTTTGTGTCTAAAGGCTACACAGATGAACACTAAAGTCTATAGCTTTTTAATTTTATTAAACATTGACAGTTTGCTCTGAATAGTTGCCGACTAAATATATAAAATTACATTTCATTCATTTCAACAATAAATGACAGCTTAACAATCACTAAAATTTTTAAAATGACTCTTATTACAATTACAGAAGAGTTGAACAGAAGGATTTGTTCAATTTTCAAAACCAAATTCCCTAGGAAGACCATCAGTGATTTTAACGGGGAAAAAATAAAAACTACCTCAGAGCCAAAATAATGACTGCTACAGTGTACTGTGATTCATAGTTTTATTATTCATAGTAATCTTGTCAGTGTTGACTAGATTTCTGTACTCAATAAAATATATATATATACATATATATCTAGAAGCTTAAAAATATCACTGTTGCTTTGACATGTCTGCAATTTTAAAAGACTTACAAGCATGTAAGGATAAGTTTCTGGTTGCCCAGGGATGCTAACTGGTTACCTAGTAACCTCCAGGGCTAACTCCTTAGGGAGAAAATGTGTTTGAGAGTCACTGGAGGAAGTCAGGGAGAGAGGCTCCAGGAGCACAGCACCAGAACCTGTCAGCCAGCTGCTTGTTTGTGTCTTTGTTCTTTATTTTTTGTTGTTTTGAGGTTTTTCTGTTTGTTTGTTTGGTTGGTTGGTTTTTTGGTCATAGCCCCTCTTCATCATTTTGGGATGAAGTTCTGCAAGTAAATAAAATAGTATATGGCTAAAATAATAAAAAAGCTTCAAGAAAAAGGCTCAAACCAGCATCAAATTTGCACTATCTATGGAGTACTCAAGGGATTAGGACATAACGCTTATCTCAATCACATTCTGAAAAAGGCTGACTAGTACCCCTACACACACACACACACACAAACACACACACCCACTAATTACTATACTAATTACCTTCTTTGGCACAGCTTGGTTTCAACCCAAATATACAACCAAGGATTGTCGTTAACACACAGACTGACAATACCTGTGGAGAGAAAAAAAATGATGTAGTTTCAAAGCCCTTTTATTTCTTCAAATTTTTATTTCTTTAAATACTTCTAAACTTGTTGGTGCGGCTCTGTTTCCTAATCTGGTGCTGGTCACGTGATGTGTGCACATTGGAAAAATTCAAACTGCACATTTTTGCTTCAGGTATTTTTCTGTATGTATGTCATACTTCAACAAAAAGTTTACTTAAATATTAGCAAACAAATCTATGCCTTCCTGCGTTAATGTCGCCAGAAATTTCCCAGTTGATGTAAATGAATCCAGTCCAAAAACTTATAATAATTAAGGTAGGGAGAAAAGAAAACCTAACAATTTTCTACTTGTTAATCTATAAAAGGCAATATAAGAATATCAGATGCCTCTTTTAACAGTTTAATTACACAAACCTAAACACTATTCTCATATTCACTGTGACAGCTTGTGGGAATGAGCAACAGACAGGGTTGGATGACTACATCCCGGACCCAAATGTTACCACAAACTAGTTGTGTAGAGATTTGGAGCAGGTCACTTCAACATTCCAGACATCAATTTACTCACTTATAAAATTAAAGGGCTGGACTCCTTGGATCCCTAAAAATCTTTCCAGCTCTAACATTTTGCAACTTTCTCATTCTCCACTATTCTGCACTTTGACATTTGACTTTAACTAGATCATTTGGTTAACATGGTGTAAGTGATTACACCATATAATTCCCAAGAACAATGACAGAAGTTTATTTGTGAGTTAGAAAAAAAAAAAAAAGGAGCAGAATAATCTACAAAATAGTCCTCAATAGTTTTCAGTGGAATGGAGTTCCCTTGGCAGCTCTCTGGAATGTCACATTTCAGGACAATTCAATAAAATATGCATTGAGCACCAACTATGTGTAAAGACTATATTATGAACTGAAGGAAAGAATAAGAGATCCCCCAGGGAGCTTCTACTTTTTGGGAAAAGGCAAAAGCAACAGCACAAATGGCTCATATTTGGTAGACTCTATGTGCAGAGTTCTATAGCTGTTTAAAGAGGAAAGGCTGGGGTGGCCAGTGAGAAAGAGATCAGAAAAGATTTCATAGAGGAAGCCTCTGGGCTGGACTCTGAAGAGGGGAAATGATGGCATGATATTGCCAGGCAGAGCTGATGGAAGGGAAGAGGGGGCAGAGCAGAGAAAAGCCAGTCTAAGGAAAGGCTTGCAGGAAGGAAGGCATATGGGACGTGGCAGATGAATGATGAGCAGCCTACTTTGGCTGGAACCAAGAATATGAAAAAGGGGAATGGACACAGTGTGGAAAGGTGGCATGGCATTTCCCAAAAGCCAAGATGAAGAGATACTAAAGACAGGAGGGATGGGTGAATGGGACAGGGTGGGTGGTGGGTAGAGGCTTTTTTATGTTTTCTGAACTCATTCCCTCAAATAAAACATACTGAGTGTTGACTGTATGCTGATCTGTAGTTTAGGTACTGGGTACTCAGTAGTAAAAGAGACATGACCTCTGTCCTCAGCATGCCTACTGTCAAGGGACTGCAGAACTAAAGAGGGAGTGAATGGCAAATAAACGGAGGAAGCAGGTCTAACTCATTTCTAAAGAAAACGAAGGTTAAGGAAAAAAGAGTGAAAGTACAGTGGGTCTAAAATACAACAGGGTCTAGGTCAGGTTCTTTTTTTAGGAAATCAAAAACCTAAATGTATATATGTCCATGAAAATAGAGAGCCATCAGAAGAAGAGCTTGAACAAATATGTAAAGAATGGCAAATAGAACAAGGTCATAAGAGTACTAATGGATTCTCCTAAGCCTTTAATGGTGGTGTAAACTAACACAAACTTATGGAAGAGTAATTCTAAAGGATCTATCAAAAACAATAAAAATTCTCTTACTGTCAATTATAAATATATAGGGAAATGAAAAAACAGTAAAACTAATCTGTATTTAGTATCCTGTAATTTAAACCATGGAAAATTAAAGTTTTATTTCTTTGTAATAAACCTATCAAGAATAGTTTGAACACTGCTTTATCTACTTCTCACAATACAGAGTGAGAATCTTTTATATGCCTTGGCAAATTGTCACATTCCTTTCTAAGTTTAGATAAGTTTCCAACGTTTTAACCTTTGTACTTTTAATATCATGAAACATCTCCAAAACTTCCATTAATATGAATCTTTGTATCACTGTCACTTCCTCTGGGACATCTTCATCCTTTTCATCACAACCATGCTTCTCATGTCAATAAATTCACTGTCACTAAGTTCCTTTGGCTGTATATCTAGAGTGTGTTGAACAGCGGCAGTGTTTGCCTACCCACAGTCAGCTATCTCTTCCGTAACCCCAACTACATTTGATCTGAATTTCATTTCCAGCATTATCACTTTTCTTTTTTTAACTGCACTTTATCAGCCAATTCCCTCTTTCAATAATTCATTTCTATAAAATGTGATGTAGGTCTACCATTGGCAGATAAAAAAGCAACACAAATATTTGTTTTTCTGTCTGTGCTGAACTGACCAACAGATGCATAGTAACCAATCACTGATACACTTTAAAAGAAGTGACATTGGTCACTGACCATGATATGCATCTGCTATTTGCAAAGTGTTTTGTGGACTGAAAAAGCTAGTAGCAAAGATTGTACTTTATGCTATTACTCATAGTCAATAAATCTTAGTTACTGAAATTTGAACCACGTTTTTGGGAGACTGGTGTTATTTAATTAAACTGTGGGAACTGAAATTGTACATGTCAGAGAACCATGCAAAGCTAGCACTGCCTGTACTCTCACAAGTGGGCAGTAATATAGTATATAACATAATAATATATATATCCAAGGATGTTTAATTCAGAACTGTTCGTATTTGAAAAAAAAAAAAAAAACAGAAACAACCTAAGCTCATTATAAGAAACTGGTTTAAACAGTCAGGTTAATGATACAATAAAATACTCTCAGGGGATTAGCCTCAGAGATAGGTGGATGAGAAGGCTTAAAGATACAAAAACCAGAAAAAGCTGAGGGGTAGCCATAGGAAGTTGGAAGCAGCCCTTCAATCTTTCTCTGTAAGTAAGAAGCATCTGTGGGGAGTGAGGAAGCCAAGGTGGGGCTCTGAAGTGATGAAGGGGGCTTAGGAGACCCCACGTGAAGGATGGCAGCATATCAGTAGGGACAACAGAGATGGAATCAATAATGGAAGAGTGAACAGACCCTCCAGCTCTGGGGGCCCAGCTTAACTGAGATCATGAATTGTTTGTAATAAGACCCAGAGGCCTGGAATTCCAGGAGTGGGAGTGGGGGAGTGGGGTAAAAAGATAACATGGCATGGGGAGATAGGAAGGGAGGGGAAACAGAAAAGGGAACAAGAGAGTCAAGGTGTGACTGCAACAGCTGAACAGGGAGGGTTAGGACCACGTGAACATGGGTATTTGGATGGAGAACTGTGAGAAGTGAAGGATCGAGCGAATGAAGGAGTGGGAATGAGGGAGGGAGTGAGGAAGGAAGAAGAACAGAAGTTATGGACTCTGAAGAGAATTTCAGAGTCTGAGTTCTCAGAAGTGGGATGGTTTGGAGTGGAGGTGAACCCAAAAGTAGAAACCTGAAATTGGCATAAGGTACTTGCTGGAAGTAAGAAGATGAAAAAGTTCTACTACTTTTACTAGTAATCGGAGTTAACCTTTTGACAATGAATGAAAATCATGATAAGAGAAGTTATTTATATTCTCAAATTTATTGACTTACAATACATATTCCCTCACTGCTGAAGAAATTCAGTCATGAAGATGTATTACCAATAACCTTACTGTTCTAACTAAATATAAAACAAAACTTGTGAACAGTTCTGCTACAAATAAGTCTCATCTTGAAGAAAACTATGAAAAGATTTAGTGGTAAGCAAGCATTTAAATTGCAACCATGAGTTTAAAGCATACATGATATATGAAAATCTTTGCCCTCTTGTTAAGCTACAGAAGAGGCATGCTGATCTTTTTAATCACCTCTTTGCTACTAAAAGATGTTATTTAGATTTACCTTTTAGATAATGCATAGCATGAAACTGAAACTAAAGTATGACCATAGAAACAAACATTTCACCTCTGTAAAAGATGAAATTTAAATTACCTACTACTTTGTTACACAACACCCAATCAGAATAGTTTTTAGTAGGAAATTTCTCTCCAACAATTAACAGAGCTGCGAAATCTAATTCAATTTGAATTTTCTTCTCAAAGTAGCTTAATCCAACAATGTCAAAATCCACCATCCTTTCATACCTCTATAACACTTTAGGTAGTTTTCAAGTTTTGATATTTTCCTAGAAGCTATAGACAAAATATTTTATCTTAGAAAACATGAAGCTTGGAGACATATAAGTAAAAGTAAAGTTGTTGGAATGTTTTGCCTCTATGTTAGAACAATATTTATTTGGAGTTTCCTGCTTGTTTAGTTAGAGTCCCTGAATCATTTCTTGGACATTTAGTGAACCAAAACAGATATAAAGAAATCACTCAATTTTTTTTCTCACAAATTCCCTTAAACACAGTGGCGTTAACATAATGAGTATTATTCTTTCTTTATCAAGTATTCATACAAATATGTATCCACTGGCCTTTGCTAAAGGCCAGAGATGCAAATGAAAGCAATTCCTCCCCGACAGAGAAAGCAGGTAGACATTAAAATGAATGATTACAGGGCTTTCCTGGTGGCGCAGTGGTTGAGAGTCCGCCTGCCGATGCAGGGGACACGGGTTCGGTTCATGCCCTGGTCCAGGAAGATCCCACATGCCACGGAGCAGCTGGGCCCATGAGCCATGGCTGCTGGGCCTGCGCATCCGGAGCCTGTGCTCCGCAACGGGAGAGGCCAGCGTACCGCAAAAAATAAATAAATAAATAAATAAATAAAAATAAAATAAAATGAATGATTACAATGGAACTGGACAAGAGCTACAGTTGAAATATGTAAAAAATGTTAACATGCTACCAGCACAGTGGAGAGAAGAAAAGGAGAGAATGGTTACAAAAGGCTTCACAAAGAGAGAGGGGAGAAAAAAGGAATTTCCCCTTCAATCAATAAACAAATGTTTGAGCGCCTGCAATACGCACTGGACTTCGATTCTGTGGAGAAGTACAAAATTAAAACAAAAAGAATTTGTGGTGAAATCCCTAATCTGAGTTGATAATCTACTCAGGGCAACAACTCTAGAATTTGTTGATGACAAAGACATGAGACAGTGAGAAGTAACCTAAGAATTAAACTACATAGTGACAATGTGTCACCCATGCACCCATGCATAGGTACAGAAACTATTTTTTAACTGTACAGGCTAGCTGTGTTTTATCAACAAGATGCCACAAAGGCCCGTGGCAAAACCAGACTGAACCAGCTAGATCCAAGATGGCAGACAAAGTAGGCTAATGGTCACCATTTTCTTTGACTTGATTTATCTCTGTGTTTCCATATCAACCCCTGAGAGCTGAAGGACACTTGCCCTGATTTATCTCTGTGTTTGTTTCAAAAGTACCTGGTGTTGGGCCAATGGTTTGCAGCTGTACTGGGAGAGATACATGCTTTGAGAGATACACAGTGGTCAACCGCTCAGAACCTGGCCCTGACTTGACCACAGGACCGCATCTGTGCAGATGAAACCTGGAGGAGCCCAAGAGTTTCCTGTGCTTCATCACCATGCTAAGATCGTTGCCCAGCGGGGGGATTTGTACTCTGCTTGCACAATTGGTGCCGTGTGCAAAGGAGTGTGGAAGATCGCGCATGCCCAGGCTGCCCCTGGAAATCTCCACCCCTTTCCTAGTGTCCTGATGACCTGTCTGCCTCCTGACCCTTAAGATTCCCTTACTTCCCTCCCTTAGAGGAGATGGTACCTTTAGAGCATGAGCTCCGCTTCTCCATTCTCTGGCCATTGAATAAAAGCCTGTCTTGCTTGCACCAAACTCAGTTTCATTATTGGCAGCGTGAACCTGAGCGCGGGAAAGAACTCCCTGATCCTGCCAGGGGGCCTCAGTTCAGCTAGCGCCCCAAGAGAGGGGCCTGGTATCTAATTCAGTAACAAATCTATGCAATGGTGCTTTGTGCAGAGCCAGGGAAGTACAGAAAGTAACACCAGTCTGGGAAAGAGAGAATAACAGTGATTACAGTAGTAGCCATCACTTCTACAGAATAGCAACCATCCCTTCTATAGTACTTACTATGTGCTAGGCTCTTTTCTAAGAGTTTTCTATCAAATCATTTAATCCTCACAATAACACTGTGACACAGATTATTGTATTTACCCAGTTTAAGGAAACTTAGCTGCAGAGAGGTTAGCAACTTGCCAAGGATCACAGAGTTGATAAGCGACATGGGCACGATTAGGACTTAAGCAGTCAGATTGTAAAGAGAGGGGGGCAGGAGGGGGGCACACGGGAGTGTCCGAAAGGTGGCTGTGGCCTTCGGGGCAGTCAGTGTGGAGCTGCTGCGGATTTAAACATGAAAGCGACATGACTGGATTTATAAATTCTAGAAAGATCCTGTGGTGACACTGTGAAAGGCTGTGCCATAAGCCACTCACCTGCCTGTCTTCTCCCAGGAGATGCTCTGTCCTCCTCTGGGTCTTTCCAATTACTGCAGCCCTGACCATGCTCTGGGAGATTTGTTTATCTGTCTGTCTTTAACTGGACTGTGAGCTCCAGGGAGGCGTGGATTTATTGACTCATCTCTGTATACTCTAGGTCTAGCAGAGTGCCTAGCGCATAGACATTCAAAATAACTGTTGACCTGAAAAATCAGTAAACTGATTTAATTAAACAATTTGGGGGAAAATTATAAATTTCCCCCTTTTCTTCATCTGAGTTGACAAAGTCAATCAGTTTGTTAAGTGCCTTTATATAAAGGGTGCCTATAATAAATATAGGTGAAAAGCATTTTTTTAGGAAATGGACAATTGCTGGATTTGGTATTCAAATGTGACAGATGCCTCTCCAATTTGAAGATGAATTAGCTGACCACATTGCCTATCAGTCAGTCCTCTGACCTTTAACTCAAGCAGCATGCTTTCTGGAAACGACTCTGTGGGAACTCAGACCTACATGTTGCTGGAGTCTTCGGGGGATTTCCTTTCCTAGAGGATGAGGATTAGATCCTAATGCAACAAGCCCAATGCCAAGAAACTCCCACCGGAGGCTCAGAGGGATGTCATGCTCAAAGATAATGTCTTGTTTTTGAAGAACTTTGAAGTGTTACAAAATTCAGTGTAGAAGTTAGAACAACTGCTTGAGTGTACTGAGAAGTTTTTTAAAGACAAGGTTCTGACTTTTGCTTGGCCTCTTATATACTCAGTATCGTTTTAGTTACATTTGACTTAACTGAAGATTCTCCCAAATGGCAGTGAAATTTTATGTGAAGCAATTTATATAACTGGTCAAATGAAAATGGGGGAAGGAGATACTACGCACTGGACAAGCACATCACTTAGGGGCAAACCTCACACTCAACCTCTCAGTGAAACCTGAACACGCTGAAGAAGCTGACATCTACCTGGCAGAAAGGGGTTCCGTTTCAAAATGGCGAGGGTTCAAATCCCACCTCTGTTCATTCATTTTTTTTCAGCATTCAACAAATATTTCCTGAGAGGCTACCACGTGTTAAGAAGAGTCTCGTGCTGGGTATACACTAAGAAACGAAAACATTTCAGTGCTTTCATGGAGCTTACCTTCTTGTGACTTATAGACAACCACCAACTATGTGACTTAGAAAAATGTTTCATATCCTTGCTAAACATTATTTTTTATCTATGAAGTGGTGATAATACACACCTCAAAAAACTGGCACAAGCCTTGGACATAATTTACAGAAAGTACCCAGATTGGTGACTGGGGCACTGAGGTGCTCCATAAATGACAGTTCCTACTAGGAATATCCAACAGACTTAGAGCACTGAGACATTACAGATTCTTCCACAGGAACAATATAACCTTATCAATGTTTAATCAAACTTCAGGGCATTCTTTCTTATTTGCTGTTAAAAGAGATGCCATAAACTAGTATACTAATATTTCCCTTTTTCTTGGGGGGGGGTGTTAATTCTGCAGTAATCTGTTTAACAGTGATTGAAGACCATGCACTGGTAAAGAAAATATGTCGAAAAGGTGTAATAGAGAAGAAAAGCAAATTATTATTTTGCAGGGAATGGCTGTACTGGTAACTTTAGTTATACCTATACAGCAGCTCTCCAACCCATGCCACTGAAAAAGGGATCCATGTAAACACCAATTTGTGTATTAGAGATTACTACAGATTCATATCTGCACACTTAACAAAGATTAGCTGTGGATGGATCCAAGCACTGTGCATATAAAAATCTCTAGAAAAAGTCTGAAACAAACACCTTAAAGTATATATACTTCTCAGAAACTACACTTCCTACACTTTATCCTAAGGTAAAAAAATTATGTACAAATATTTAGATACAAATATATACATGCAGTACTATTTATAACAAAAAATAGACATATGTACAATGTCTAATAATAGGAAAATGGCTAAAGAAAATATGGACTATGTATATAATATGAGTATTATACAGCCATTAACAGTTATGATTTAGAAGAACAGTTAATGACCTGGGGAAAGACACTGTTGAGTATGAACTGCAAACTGTAAAACAGAATAGGCAATATGGTCCTAATTTTATGTTATACATAATACATAGTTTACAAATAGTCTTATCTCTGGCTGATGGGTTCACAGTGATTCTTGTTATCTTCTTGGTACTTACCTTTATTTTCCAGTTTCCACAATGAACCCATATAATTTTAGAATCAGTATACTGGAGAACCCAGGGAGCTAGCACGGATACTAGTGACCCAGAGTAAAGTTTACCTCATTCTGGCATTTTAGTGATCTTCAGCATAACAGGAAGTCCTCCCTGCCCACTTACTCTAAACAAACTCTAATCAACAAATTCTGCCTCCATTTAACCTACCTAATCCCTCATTCTTAAATATCAATGAACCACCATGATTCACCAGTCATTTGAGGTAAGCCTACAATATGAGATCAACAAAAAGAAAAGGTCTAAGATCAACACAAAGGAAAAACAGGGAGGAGAAGAGAGAAAAACATTTAAAACAAATCCATCTAAATAGTATTCTCAAAAGGATTCAAGAAGTTACATACAAATCTTGAAATCAAAAGGCTCATACTACTAATATCAAGTAACCAGAATAATAAATCAAAGGCTCATACTTATTCACATCACTATAAAATACCAGAACACCAACAATAAAAAGATCTTCAAGTGAAAGGCGATGCCAACTTCACTTCACAATAAGCAGTGAAGAAGTATAAGATCAGAGGTAGTTTTTCCTTGAAGGATAGAACTAACTGTGGAAGCCCTCTGGGCCTAGAAAGGTCTGTGCAAGAAGTTTATTGACTTCTGGTTCAATCTCTTCATTGATTATAGAATTGCTTAGATTCTCTAATTTTTCTTGACTCAGTGTTTCTTGAAATTTTTCACTTCATCTGCATTTTCAACTATGTTGGTATAAAGTGATTTACAATAATCACTTGTTACTTTTTCAGTGGCTGTAGCACTGAATTTGTGTTCCTTTTTTTCATTCCTGATGTAATTTGTGCCTTCTCTCTTTTTTTGGGTAATCAGGCTCACCATGGGGGATCATACCTTTTCAAAGAATCTGCTTTTTACTTTGTCAGTCTCTTTTTTATTTTACTGATTTCTAGTCTTATCTTTATTTTTTTCTTTCCTTCCATATCCCAGGTCTAATTTTCTGGGTTTTCTTTTATTAAGTTGTTGATATGGACGCTTAGGTTTTAGCTTTTTTGGACTTTATTCTCTTTTAATATTACTTTTATTCTAACTTTTAAACCCCTAAGACATTGTTGTTTTATAAGTACATTTATGTCTACCCAAATATTTACAAGTTTGTGCATTTTAATGCATTTTTTCCTTTACACTTTTCATCTGGAAACATCTGGAATCAGTTTCCTTCTGCATAAAGAAATCTTTTAAAACTTTCCTCATGGCAGATTCTGTCAGTGTTTGTTAGTATATACGTGTCTTTATTTTATTCTCATTCTTGAACGGTATTTCTGCAGGGGTATACAACTCCAGTCTGGCAATTGTTTTCTTTCTGCACAGTGAAGATCTCATTATACTATGAGAATTCAGCTGTCAGTCCGTCACACTTGAAGAAAAGTTGTCATTTTTCTCCTATACCTTCAATGATTTTTATTTTTACCTTTGTACTCTGCAATGTTATTCTGTTGCTTTTTGACCTATATTTCTTTTATTTATTCTTTTTATGATTCAATGAGCTACTTGAATCTAAGGACTGATATCTTTCGTCAGTTCTAGAAAATTGTCATCTCTTCAAATAGTGTCCAAAATAAAAGGTAAAAGGGATAATACCAGCAGTAATCAGGAAACCTAGAAAGTTTTTTAAAGAACCAAATAAATTTTTAGAAATAAAATGAACAAAATTAATTAAGGGATTAGGCTTCACATCAGAAGAGATGTAGAGTAGTGGAAGACAGAATTTGTGAGCTGAAAAATAGATCAGAAGACATTATCTAGCATGTATCACAAAGAAGGATCACAAGAAATTATCCTTCTAATTCAATTCACTATTATTTCTTCCATATTTTCTTTAAAAAGGACAAGAATTTATAATGTGTCTGATAACACTACCGTCTGAAGTCATTGTTTGTTTGCTTCTGCTGTGTGATGCTTCTGCTGTGTGATGCTTCTGCTGGTTCTGCTGCTTTTTGCTCATGTTGCCATTTTCCTTTGTGTGCTTAGGTGTTTGTAACTGTGTTCTGTTCATTGATGTTAAAAATTTTCAGGATTCTTTGAAGCTGAGGATGATGGTGTTTTCCTCCAAAAAGGATTTATGTTTTGCTTCTGCCAAAAACATTGGGGAAATTTCAAGTTTGAGACCACCTTCACAACTTGAGGTAGATAAAGTGAGATCAGCTTGTATATATCTTTATATATGGAGGATACACCATAAATTACACAGTACCTATGTCCTCCACAGGATGTTCCAACTTCATACAACATATTACATATATAAGATAATTCACTTATAATATAATACATAGCTTATAAGGTATATAAGCATGCACAATTTCTTCATAAAATGAAATTATGACTTCAAAACCATATCTCAATTTCTAATTTCTGATAGTTTCCAAAAACATATCTTTTATATCTCTGTCTCTCTGGCCCATGCTCAACCTCTTCAATTTCAATTTAAGAAATATTAGTCCCTGCCAGTACTATTCCAGGGAATATCTCATATGACAACTGTATTAAGCTGGATGTCCTTTACCCTCACAATTACATCAGCATTGGCAATTAAGAAAATAATGATAATATTTATTCTCTCATTGACAGGTCTCAATTAGGAGTCACAGAAATCATTATCGCAATACCAACTTATGACTAGCATAGGTTGAAGATTACAATGACAGAGGGAAGAAGAGGTGCTAAAATGAAAGTGTAATGGGGGAGTCATTTTATGACGTTTCAAGCAATAACTAGCAATTTCTTAAACTATAATAGACACACACACACACACACACAAAGAATGACAACAAAACCCCAAAAATATCCAGGGTCTTGGTGATCAAGGCCATTTATCAAACCACTGCTTCTAAGAGTAACTAGAAGGACCAATCACGAGGCTAATGACAACATAATGGAGAGGAACACCATGGTGGGTTCCTTTGACTCTGGACAGATCCATACATGTGGGGTGGAACGTGTCACTACCTGCGCAAGCCCAGCTGCTAAAGCACTTCTAGGACCTCTGTATGAGTTATAAGCAACCTAAGATCACAAGCCATAGCACTCCCCCTCAGAGAGACTCTTACTTCTATGGATAGAAGGAACCTCTGCTCTGCGGATACTGTATTTTCCACAAACATAAAATGGAAAATATTACCTTTAAAATGAGAGATGCTAAGACAGGAGTCCACAAAAACAAGCTTCAAAGACGTAGCACAGAAATTTTGGTTGACTTTCTAAGAATTCACCATCGACACATTTTTTTACAATAATGATTAACAGAATTGCTGGATGTATACCATCATTTCCAACAGTACTTCTTCCAATTTATGTCAGAAATATTGCCATGAAATCTGGCACATTTCTTAAGATACAAACTACTTCTCATATTTAGTGAATGGGGGAAATCAGTAGCAGGCTGAGTTTAACAGACTTTACCAAAGTGAATTCTAGTCATGAGTAAAAAGAAATATATTCACATTGAGAAACTACACACTCTTCTTTGGTATCTTTTTTCTCATATCCTTGTAAAAAAGAACAGAGGAGAAATAAACTTAGAAGGCAGTAGAGCAGTTTTATGAGGTGCAAAATATCATTAAATTAATACTTAAATATTTAATGTAATATTTATATTATTTTTTTTAATACTGGCTCTTAAAGGCTCCCCCCATCTGTCACTCAGCAGCTCTGAGCTTTTAACCCTTTCCTAAGTGAGAAAGAAAGATAATGGCAGACATACTTTTTACCATCCAGATAGGACACTATGTACATGAAAGATAAAGAAGATAATGCCCTGAATCAAATATAAATCTGTTAGGAGTTGCTGATAATAGAAAGTGCAGTTCAAAACAATTATCTTGAATAAGCACAGTGCTGTACACACTTGGTTCAACCAGTCTCTCAGGCAGATAAAACTATGAGAGTCTTGTCTAAACTCTAAGAGTCCAGAGAAGGGTTTTGGCACTTTTAATATTCAAGCAAATAGTCATTTCATCATTTCCCTAATTTTCAATGAATTATCCTGGTAAAATAAGCATTTGAAGAAAAGTCTCAAAGAAAGCTCAAATTAGTAGCCCAGGGAGCTAGTAATGATAACTGGAAAATATTTTTTTAGGAGAACAGGTTAAAATGGAATATCAAATTAGAACTCTAGCTTAAGAAAACAGAAACAATGTTAGAACTTTACCATAAACTGTAAGGAAATTATTAAAATTCTATCCATTTTCGATTAAAAATATAAGTCTGGCAAAATTGTAGCCCTAATCTCAAAGAAACCAATAACTCTCATGCCTTTATACCCAAATTAAGATGTGAGTTACTTCTGGAGCTTTGTGATATTGAGAAAAGCATGTTATCTATAGCCCCTTTATTGGGTTGGACTGGGTATTTTCTCTTCTCCCTAATAAATCTAAAATATCTATGAATCTACTTTCCCCTGACATTTGATGTTACCTTTATTTGGATCACCCCTAACCCCACATCCTTTATCCTCCTCTCTTAAGAAATATAACCCCAAATATATACATGTATTAAGATTTCTTGTTGAACACAGGCCATTGGAATAAACTATTAGGCCTGTCATGAGAAGTACCTGAAACACTAGCATGCAAGCCTTACTTTCCCAGGTGAAGCAGAAAGGGGGTCAGAAACTCACCTGAGCCATATCCTCCGTATCAGAACTTTTCCTGGGGACCCTGCAAGGCCTCCAGAGAACTGCTTTATCTAGGCCAGTAATTCTCCTTTCCTATAGTGTTCATTTTTTCCCCCAAGTTTTATTAAGAAATAATTAACATATATCACTGTATAAGTTTCAGGCGTACAGTATGATGGTTTGATTTAAATATATAGTGAAATGATTACCACAACAGGCTCAGCTAACATTCATCATCTCATACAGATACAATAAAAAGAAAAACATGATCATATATTTTTTTTTCCAAAAGTACCAAACATTTTCAAAGGAAAAAACATCCAGTACTTATAACTTCTGCTTGAGTGAGCAAATCACTTCTCCCAGATCACAGTGACTGCTTTCACAGACTTTTCCCTCTGAAGACTTTCCCTCACAGACTTTTCCCTCTGTTTCCCTCTGAAGTTAAAGGTCAAAGCATAAAAGTCCATTTGGTAGTTTAAAGTAGTGGTCTCAGCAGAGATTCAGCTTTGATGGCAAGCTTCCTTCCATGACTCCCACACCCTCACTGAATCTTGAGATGCAAGCACCTAATCAACAAGATCAGTAACAGCAAACACCTCAACACAAAGCAGGATCCTCTTAAAAAGCTGGTGGGTAACTCCTCAGATATAGCCTCCTGCCCCTAGAATTTCTATTCACATCCACAAATGGGTAATGCCCACAAGGGATCACAGAATTATTAAATATCAACACTGTTCTTAGTCTGACGGCTTATTTAACCGTCTTCTGTCTTCAACAGGACTGTTAGTATTGAAAAATACATTTTTGTGGCCTCTCTTTATCTAATCTTCAGAATTACCTTAGCTTTTTAAGAAAAGCAATCTATTGAGAAAAGAGATCTTGAGGGAAATATATAGTAAACTGGATTTCTATCTCTTGCCTTACAACAAAATAACATATGAAATAAATATTTAAAGGTTTAACATGAAATCACTAGAAGAAAATATAGGCATATATTTTTATATTTTTAGGGTGATAAATACCTTTACAAGCATGGCACAAAATCCAAAAATTATAATGGAAAAGCTGATATATTTGATTTCATAAAAATTAGGAATTTCTGTAAAAATTCCAAAAAAAGAACCCCTACCACAAGAAAAATCAGGGTGGGAGAAACTAAGGTAAAACTTTCCAACATATGACAAAAAGTTAATTTCCATGATAGATTATGAGTGTATAAAAGTTAAGTAGAAAAAGATAACTCATAATTTTAAAACACCAAAAGTAATAAACCGGATATTTCGGGAAATAAAACAGCTAATAAAAATATGTCATACGCCTTCATTAAAATTCAAAGAAGTATAAATCAAAGAGTCCCTTTTTTACCCAATGAAATTGACAAATGTTAAAAAGATTGATAATTACAAGTGCTGGGAAGGATATAAGGAGAGACAGGCACTTTCACACTGTCTTCACAGAAGCATAAGTGTCTTTCTCAAAGGTCATTTAGATGAATCTATCTAAATTCAAAATGTACATATCCTCCACTCTTGCAATTCCAAATCTCTTAATTTATCTGATGGAAAGGTTCACATAAGCACATAAGGATATGCACAGAGATATTTATTTATTGCAGCATTATTTGTAATACCAAAGACACGCAAATAACCTAAATTTCTGTCAATAAACAATTGAGTTAATATAATGCATTATGGTAAACCCAAACAATATAAAATACTATCCAATTACTTTAAAATTATGTAAATCCATCACTGAAATACTTGCTCTTAAAGCCTTCAGCCGCCATGCTGGCAGTCTACTCTGAGGCCTCATGCTGCGAGTAAGCCCAGACTATCCTAGGCACAGAGACCAGTGGGAAAGTCCTGAAACTACCTGAAGTGGGAGAGAGATGCCTGGCCAGCATCTAGATGCTCCATTCCCTGTTGCAACTCCAGCCACCATCTGACTGCAACTGCATGACAGACCCTGAGCCACACCTGCCCAGCCAAGCCTTTCCTGAATCCCTGACCCATCAAAAACCACGAGGGACTTTTGAGTCTACAGAGCTGATGACCAGATGCTGAACAGAGATGAATTTATCAAGCTGGTAGTACTAACCAACATGGCTTCCTGACCACATCAGAGAACATGCTTGCTTTTCTTTCTCCCAGACTTTATGCTTAAACCATTTCCACAGCAAAATGGTAAATGAAGGAATCTAATAGCTGATTCTGCTGAAAGTGCACAGCTGGCCAGCTTCATTCAGAGGTAACCACCTGCTTCTTCATCACTTCACAGAGAAGGGAAATGTCTGAAAACTATTCCACAGAGTGATAAAGGGATGTGAGTGGTGTGATGTGTACTTGTGATGTGTACAATGCACAGAGAGTTTAGGCATATATGTTTACATAAGTCCACTTCTAATTTTCAGGTGGAGAAGTGGACTTCTGGTTACACTCACTAGTTTTATAGCAGCAAGAATGTTAGTAAACATTTAGGGGGAAAAAAATAGGACAAGAGGAGCCTAAAAGTCCTATCCCAGAAAATAAGGGGAGGCACACATACACTCACATACAGACACACACACATGCTCACACAATGATGGGGTATGTCAAAAGGTATAAACTCCCAGTTATAAAATAAATAAGTGATAAGTGCTGGAGATGTAATATACAGTATCATGACTATAATTACTAATACTGTAGTGTATATTTGAAAGTTGCTAAGAGAGTAGAACTTAAAAGTTCTCATCACAAGACAAAAAACTGTAACCATGTGTGATGATGTTTTAGACTTTCAGACTCATCTTCTAGCACCAGAAAGTAAGGGAGTACTAAACACATATACACAATGATGGGGGTATGTCAAAGGGACACAGGAGCCAACTCCCAATGGCCAAAGCTGGAATAATTTGAGCAAAAGTATGAACAACATATTAGTAGGTTATAATCCAAAGTGTAAAATAAATATCAATGAGTTAATACTGATATAAATAAATGATTGAATAAATGAATAAGAGTAGACAAATCTCCAGTACAGAAGAATTCCAAACAATCTATGTAGATACCCCACTCTCAAGGTGAAACAGAACTCTCTCCTCTATAAGTGTGGGCTGGACACAGTGACTTCCTGCCAAAGAGTACAGAATGGAAAGGCACAAAAGACAATATCTTTGAGGTGGAGAATCCTGATAAACACTACCTCAGCCAGGTAATTAAAGTTAACATCATCGATGATTAAATCATATTAATAGCATAGACTCTTGATATGGTATGTTGAGAATGACACTTTACCTCTGTGGTCTGTCTCCCAAAAGCATATGATACCCGTCTCAGCATGAGGAAAACATCAGACATTCCACAAATATACATGACCAGTCCTCCTCAAAACTGTCCAGGTCATCAAAAACAAGGAAAGTCTGAGAATGTCTGAGAAACTCAGCCAAGAGGAACCTAACGAGACGTGACATTGAAATGTAACATGGTATTCCTGGGTTGGATACCAGAACAACAAACAAAAAGGACATCAGGGAAAAACTAAGGAAATATGAATAAAGTTTGGACATTAGTTAATAAGGCTGTACCAACACTGGTTCATTAGTTGTGACAAATGTACTACACTAATGTAAGATGTTAGTGACAGGGAAACTGGGTGTGTGGTATATTGACACTCTCTGTACTAGCTTTGCAACTTTTCAGTAAATCTAAAACCATTCTATAAATTAAAAGTTTATTTAAAAAGAGAAGGCAAAAAAGAAATAGGCATGAATCCATATTATTCCACCACAAAATTTCCACTATTTAAAAACGTTGGCTACTTTTAATTTTTTAAAAAATGCATGCACACACACATAAATGTACACAATATTTTCTATATACATTTTTTATCAAGAAATTCTTCTATACATAATTTTGTTTCTTTTTTGCATGTAATACTATTTCATAAGCATTTCTTATTTTATCAATAAATTCTTTAAAATATATATATTATTAAATTTATGTAGAGCCATAGGTTGGGATATAGACCCATTTAAACAATACATGGTATTGTTAAGTGAAAAAGCTGAACCTCCGCTTTATATATTTCAGCGCTATATGATTTTTAAAACTAAACAATGTGCAGACGCTGCTTTCACATCTGCCGCCGTCAGTGGTGGAGACTGTGATAAGCTGCCTGGATTTGCCTTCGGGAAGGAAGGAATTACTCCCCTGGCTGCTGGGGGTGCCAGCCGGCAGGGCCTGCCTCAGCTGAAGAGAGAACTTGCCCAATGCCACACCCCTTCCCAGGAAAGCCAGCTCCCTCCTGGACAGCTCTAAATGGTCATGCTAGGAGGAACAGCTCACGGAGTGGGGGGGAGGCCTCCACTGAGAGACTGCTTCACAGCTCACCTTGCCCTCCCCGCAGTCCTTTTCCTTCCATAGGAGCTGATCTCAAGGGCACACCTGATAAAACCCCTGGGATGCCAGTCTCCATCTCAGAGTCAGTTTCCTGAGAAACCCAAACTCTGACACTGTCTTTCTCCTGAGCTTCTATCTCAGAGAAAGGACCTCTTAGTAAATATCAGTATATCGCCCAGGCTCCCTGGCTCCAGCATCAGACCAGGATAAGCCAATGGGAAACACAGAAGATCGGAGGGTGGGAGGACGGGAGAAGTCAGCATACATCTTCCCTGTTCTAGCCTCAGACAGGACCCCTGGCAGGGGCTGCATCTCTCCAGGGTCCCAGCTCCTACAGGGAAGTCCTGGCTGCCAGCTCTGGGTTTCATCAGCTTTTCCCCTTTGCTTTTCCTGCCCTCAAGGTAGTACAAGCTTCTTTCTGGTACTATTCCCTGGGTTGCCACATTGCCATAGCATCCCATTTGGCTTTCGGCTCTTCCAATATTTGACTTTCAGCTCTTCCAACACCTTTGTAACTGGTTTCTTATATTAAATTCTCTTGATTAAATTACCAGGTATGGACTTGTCTTTTTCTAATTGGCCGTACAGCAAATGATCAGACATCAGATATACACATACATATAACCCCAAGGCATAAACGAAGCTAAATCAAATATAGGCAAAGAACTTTTCATTCTGAGAGTTAACTTGTTTTTAGTTCTCAGTCTCCTAGATGCAAAACATATTTTAATTAGATCTTGCTTCAGTTGGATCTCAAGGGGGAAAAAAAAAAGCACTGCCAAAATAATCCGGAAAACAGTTTGTTTCATTAGAAGCTACAATCAAGAAAGACATGACTCACTAAATAAAAGGAGTATTAAGTCATTTTAGGAAAATATGTTTTAAGTTTTGTTTTAGCTCATAAGACAGGAAAGAGAGGAAACCAGTTTATTAGTGGTACAGGACAGCCCTTGCCACCCTCACGCGGAGGATGAAACAGATGGACTAAGAGGTAAAGGGCTATGGGCTTTGTCTAAACGACATTGTTTTTCTTGCCTAGGCAGGTTTCCTGCCTATGCAGGTGGTACGTCAGAGATGAAGAAACACAAAAAGAGAAAGAATGTCATATTCAGTTAAGTTTATGTGATTTATTTCTAGTTTTTTTCTGAAATAATTTTTGGAACATAATGACTAGAGCACCTTGCATTTATTCTTGAAAAATGAGCTCAGTGGAAATAGACAACAAAAAGATAACTTCCAGAGGATTTTTGGTATTCTTCCTGAGAACAGAGAATGGGATTAACAGGGAGATTAAAATGACCATTTGCTTTCTTTAAAGATCCAGTGGTTAGGTACTCAATCACAATTACAGTCGCAACTTAAAGACAGAACTTAAAATCTGGTAATGGATATAGAGGTTTATAATTTAGGAGGGAACCATAATTTTAGAAATGTGTCACCTTTTAATGTGTATCTTTAGGCTTAAGTCAACAAAATTACATGCGTTCATTTGGATAAGGAATCTTAAAATTATATTTGTAAAAACATTCACAACTTAACTCCCTTAAGCAACTTCTTTTCTTCTAACAAATGTTTCTTCAACAAACAACATTTGTTTTATGCACATTTTCATTATTACTTGCTGGAAAAAACATAAAAGTAAAAAACCCTATGATATCACCATCTTTGGCACGATTCAAGTTTTTAAGATGATAAAATGTTCCCTCTGTCTGTGCTGCCCTACAGGGTAGTACCAGCACATCACTGCTGAGCACTTAAAAAATGGCCAGCATGATGAGGAACTGACTTCCTTTTTACACTTTTTAATTTTAATTCATGCAAATTTTAATTTGCATAGTCACATGTGAAACTTGAAAATCTAGTAGAAAAGAGAAAGTAGTTATGAAATAGCCAAGTAAAAAAATAAGACGGTGCTCTTTCTACACCCAACGTGCTCTCTTTAATTTGTTCTTGCCGCTAAAGCTAAAACGACCTTTCCAAAATGTAAATGAGACTTTGTCACTATGAACAAAAGTGGAAACAAAACCAAGCAAACAGAAAAATATGTCAGTGATTTTCAATTGCTCTTAAAACAAAACCCAAAAGCCCTAAGATGGTCTGCAAGGCCCTGCCTGCACCTGGCCCCTGACTACCTTTCCTGCCTCATCACCCATCACACATTTCTCTGCCTACCAGCTACCTGGTCATCTCCCAATTCTGGGTCACACCATGCTCCCTGCTACCCCAGGCCCTTTGTATGTGCTGCTGCCTCCCCTCAGAATCCTCTTCTGCTCGCCTGTCACTTCCTCCTGGACACCTTCTTAGACCTCTCTGACTAAGCCAACTCCCCCTCACTACCCTCTCTCACAGCCCTGCATATAATTTCTAGGCAGCACCAATCCCAGCTGCAGTGAGAGACACTCTTGCAGGATTTTTTGATAAACATCTAGTCCTGTGGGGATGGACCATGAGAACAAGGAGTAAGTCTTTCCTCTCCCCTCACCACCATTTAGCCCCCAGCCTCTTAACCATTACTGCCCACACAATAGGAACTCTATAAATATTTGTTGAAAAAGTTACTAACCATAACCATGATAATAACAATAACCCCTAATCTAGCCTCTACTATCTTTCAGGCACTTTTCTAATTAGTTTACATAGATTAATTCATATAACCCTCAAAACAAACCTGTGAGGTAGCTACTATTATTATCTCCATTTTATAGGTGAGGAGACTGAGGCATAGAGAAGTTAAGGGACTTGCCCAAGGACACTCAACAGTTATGGGCAGAGACAGGATTCAACTCCAGCAGTCTGGCCCTTAACCACTAAGCTCTACGGCCTTTATATGATTAAGTGGCAACTGCGGTTAAGTGATCCAGGGACAGGGGATACAAGACAAAGAGCAGTAAAGGAACGTTTCCTTTGGGAGGATAAATTCAGTTGGATCCCAGGGGGTACCTGGTGTTGGGTGAGAAAAAAGGAGGTGAAAGACCATTTCTGGGGTAGAGGAAAGAAATGGTCCCTGTAAACTGTATCTGGCGAACAGTAAAAATCTGAGCTGTAATGGAAGGTGTGTTTCAACACAGCTGGAACTTTTGTGAGACAGGCATCTTGAGACCCTTTCTGACCCTCTAAATTGGCAAAGTACCACCAGAGCAGAAGCTGAAAAATAACCTGAATCCTTTGAACTTCTAAATCCAAGTTATGCATATAACATGTGCGAGTCCCCTATAACATATGGGACATAGAGTCCCCTGAGGTGTGGGCTCCATACCAGACTCACTCACCAGCCAACACGGTTGCTCCCTCCTGCCTCACACAACTGTGCCAATTAAGCAGATAAAGGGCTTAACATAGGGTCTGACATAGAGTAAACTCAATAGAGGCATATGGGAATTCAACAAACACACAGCACTTACTATGTCATGGGTCTGCTCTGAGTGCTGGACAAATATGGACTAATAAATGGCTACATATATATGTCCCAGGCCTGCAGGATTTCTGTGAATGGATGAAGCTCTAAGTGTTAAGCCCTCAAGTGGTAACACTGTTACCTGAGTAATAAGAAATAAAGCTGAAGAGTGCATTTAAGAGTACACAATTTCCCACGTGTTGTGGCAGTCTCTGAGAAATTCTGAGCGGAAACAAAGTGCAAGGAAGTAATTATTTTCAGAAAACTAATAATCGAACCATAAGAAGAGACACAGGCAATGGAGATGGAGTTGAGGGATGAATTAAACAAAAACTGTGTCCTAAAAAATATTTAAATTCTTGGGGAATGATTATGTCTGAGGTATGAGTAGAGATGGTTTCAAAGATTACCCCATGAACTAAAGTTGATAAAAGTCTCAAAATCCCATTCATGAAAGGTCCATTAAAATGCTGTCTAGCAGGACTTCCCTGGTGGTCCAGTGGTAAAAAATCCGCCTTCCAATGCAGGGGATGCGGGTTCAATCCCTGGTCGGGGAACTAAGATCCCCCATGCCGCAGGACAACTAAGCCCAAGTACCACAAATACTGAGCCCATGCGCCTCAACTAGAGAACCTGCATGCCACAAACTACAGAGCTCAGGCACTCTGGAGCCACGCGCCACAAATAGAGAAGAGAAAACCTGCATGCCACAACTAGAGAAGCCTGCGCGCTGCAAGGAAGAGCACGCACGCTGCAGTGAAAGATCCCACGTGCATCAACGAAGATCCTGTGTGCCACAACTAAGATCCGACACAGCCAAAAATTAAAAATTAAAAAAAAAATCCATCTAGCAATGGAAAAATCTCATAATGGAAATATAAGTTAAAAAAGAAAATAGAACAGTATATGCAGCATGATCTCATTTTTGTTAAAAAAAAAAAAGAAGTGATACATACACATAGAAAAGTCCTGAGAGAAAAATACAAAATATTAATAACAGATAATAACAAGTACACAATCTTTATTTTCTCCTTTATACTTTTTTTTATACTTTCTGAAATTTCTGCAATACGTAGTACCTTTATAACAAGGGGAAAATATTATAAGCTCTCTATAACAAAGATTTAAAACCGAGAAGAAATCCGCCTAATCCAAAACTCTCATATTATGGTCACAGAAAGTGAAACAACTGCTCAAAGGTCACACAGCAAATAATTCTTGTGACTCCAAGTTT
Source organism: Hyperoodon ampullatus (assembly GCF_949752795.1). NCBI lineage: Eukaryota > Metazoa > Chordata > Mammalia > Artiodactyla > Ziphiidae > Hyperoodon > Hyperoodon ampullatus. The sequence continues at coordinate 58,734,799 of NC_136925.1, read as the reverse complement.
AGGACCCTTCACATAACCCGTCTCTCAAGATCTTTGAAGCTTCCCAGAAAAATCAATGTTCTTTTTTCCTTTGAAAGTTTCCAAGAAATGACAAAGGCATAAATACTTTCCTATGTCAATATTCTTCACATTTACTTCCTGTGAGCTGATCAGTAAGGTATTTAAATAGTGTACAAGCAGAGTTGTTTTGTACTGTTTCTCTGGTTAATCCAAAAAGAGATAAGATCAACAGTCTATTCACAGTGCTCCTAACCTACATCCTTCCCACCTGATATACTTCATTCACCTATTTCTCCTGGTCTTGGAGGTTTCTAATCTAAATGGTGCGGGGTGGCACTTTATAGGAAGCCAACGTGTTTAGACGATGAAGTATTATGGAGTAAACTCTGTGCCAAAGACACCAAACCTGACTCAATACCTCAACACCACTTGAAAAAGCCCTGGTCTAAGACTCCTTTGTTTTGGTATTATGTCAAGTATATTGTAGATTGTTGAGAATGTACTGAAGTGGAAACTCTGAAGAGTTCTATTGATGGAGCAATGTAAAGTGAAATCTACTTGATATTCTGATAGATGGATGGTTGAATTGGAAAGAACACTGGAGTGTTATCAGATCACAGCAAAGGCAGAAGACTGGCACAGCGGACAGCGATAAAGAGCAATTAAAGGACAAGCCAAGGCAGGGTAAGGAAAGGAAGTTAAAGAAACAAACAGACTGTGTATGAAATGTCCTGTAGACACGACAAAAGCGGTGGGGCTACTTTAATCGATATGCCTCTTAAGTTCAAGGAAGGCAAGGGGCAAATGCAACCAGCAGCAGCACCACTTCCACCCAACGCTAACACAGTTGAGGTTAGTAAGGAACATTCAGTAATTTTTTTTTAAATCATAGCAACATGTATGAAGTCAATGGCAGGATAAGGGTTGACTGGAACCCCCAGCTAAAGAAATCCAGGTGGGGGCGCCTTCTGTGCCTCCTCATAGCCCTATGGAGTGCTGTTCCTCAAAGTTCAATGTGCAGACAGATCCCTGGGGATTGTGAAAATACAGATTCTGGTAGGGTAGGTCTGGGGTGGGGCCCAAGAGTCTGCATTCTGTAAAAGTTCCAAGGAGATGATGCTGATATGCTAGTCTACAGACCACACTTTGGGTAGCAAAGATGTAAAGTGTCTTCTGCATAAGGAAAAAATTTTAAATTCACTGAATAACAATAACACTGAAGCTTATCAAAAATAACAACAAAAATGACCACTTATTCGGGGCACACTATGTGCCACTTTGTATACTTTATCTAATTTAATTCTCCTAACACCACCACCAGGGTTTTATCAAGCCTATCTTACGGTTGTGGAAGCTGATATTCAGGAAATTTAAGTTATTTGCCTACCTTCAAAAACAGCTAATAACAGTACCAGGATTCAAATCCAATTATGTCTGACTTCATTTCTCAATAAGCTACAGCAATGAGATTAAGAGAATTATTATACTAGTTTTATGATCTTGGAAAGCCCCCTTAATTTCTCTGAGCATGATTTTTTCATCTCTAACATGGAGATAATGGCAGAGGTGTGGTTTAGACCAAACCAGGTGGTAGATGTAAAAGTATTTTGAAATCCATAAAGGATCTTACCTAAATAATGATACAACTGTTGTAAATAGCTGATTCTTTTTATATGCCTTAATTTCCTTTCCCTCTCTCCCTAGTACTAAAAATAGTATTGAATGAACACACCTTTCCTTAAAGCAGATATTCTCAAAACTGTTGGTTTCAGAATCCCTTTATACTCTTAAAAATTACTGAGGACCCTAAGAAGCCTTTTCAGATAATTGTATACATTCTTATTTAAAACTAGACTAAAATTCTTAGTTATAATTTCTTAAAGGTGAAATGCAACATGAAACTTGAAACAATATTAACTTTTCATACCATTATATTAAAATCATTAGTCTATCTTGCAGTTTGATTGGCACTCACACCCATGCATAATTTTGTAAATCATCCATTGGTCCTTTGGAAAATATTGGTTCACTGCTACGTATTTCTTTCAAATGTTGACACATGTCATTGTACCAGATGAAAAAAATCACATTCCTTACTATCTCCATCTATTTCGTCCAAAAAATCTTTAAGGATTGGGATGCTGTCAAGCTTACAGTGGCAGAAACAAGTTCTCCAAAATTTCAATTTTTACCTAAAAGATCGAATTTTATCACAGGCAGCAGGTACCTCATTTTGTTTTCCTGGAAGTGACAAGCTAATGCTTTTCATTTTTGTGAAAGTATGTGCCAAATACCCAAGTCTGAATCACTGGTTTGTCAGTTGCTCTTTCCAATAAAAATGGTGTTCCATGAAAAAGGCAGCTAGTTCAGCTGACAACTCAAACAGCAGCTCAACTGCTTTCCCTCCAGAAAACAACAGTACTTCAGGCTGCAGCAGACGTGCTAAAGGCAGACTTCCAATGTTGTCGCACAGAATATTAAAAAGGAAGGTAATTTAGGTTCAAATTTAATAAAATCTGCTTCATTGAGGATATCTTTACTTCTTCATTAAGTGAAACTGGCTTTTTTGGTTTTAACTGCAGATGCATGAGGACGTGTACAATTGGTGCCACTGCCCTGATTCCTGCTGAGGGGCAAGCAGTTTTCCAGCAGTGTAAACGGCAGCACAGTGAGAAGAGTGAATAATGTCTATTAATGTTCAAATGGTTTAGATTTCACAGTCCCCTTGGAAGGCTCTTAGGGACCCCTCAGGGATTTACAGACCACACTTTGAGAACTGTTGCTTGAAATACTCTGGCTGAAGCTTTGTTCTACCTGTCTTGCCTTTTGCTTCTAAACGTATTTATCCAAAATCACTTACAGGTACTCTGGAGTAATATGAAACTCTATTTGGAAGAAAAAAATCACATAATAATAGCTAAATTTATTTTATTGCATAATAGCATCATAAAAAAACTGTTGAGTTTTTCAGTTCACTCTCTCCATGAGAGACCAAAGGCTCCAGATGCTTGCTAATGCCAAAAAACTTATCAAGGGAAAGAAATCAGCTTTTTGGGTTGGCCAAAAAGTTCCTTCGGTTTTAAGTAAACATAAAAGGCATTTTTCATTTTCACCAAGAACTTTATTGAACAACATATTCATTAACCGAACGAACTTTTTGGCAGCCCAATACTTTCTCAGGACTATTCCCTGAAAACCAAGGTAGAGTGATCTTTAAGGGTCTCAAACCACATCAGTGATAGAATATTTGCCACCTAAATCTGTGTAGAGTCCTAAGGTATGGTGAGAAAATGATTGACCCACAAATGAGATATGCTTGCGAAAATCCACTCACTCCAAAACGACTACCATGACTCTATTTTCCTGTTGTAGTACGTCTAAAGATATATTAAGAAGGAAACTCAGATTAAGAAGGAAGTCGGGCTTCCCTGGCGGAGCAGTGGTTGAGAGTCTGCCTGCCGATGCAGGCGACGCGGGTTCGTGCCCCGGTCTGGGAGGATCCCACACGCCGCGGAGCGGCTGGGCCCGTGAGCCATGGCCGCCGAGCCTGCGTGTCCGGAGCCTGTGCTCCGCAACGGGAGAGGCCACAACAGTGAGAGGCCCGTGTAACGCAAAAAAAAAAAAAAGAAGGAAGTCACTTTCCCCCAAATCTGTATACTTTGGAAGCTCACGATAACATGATTATTGACTTCACACTGATAAAAGGGAAATAAATGGGGGAAGGAGGTAGCCATTAGCCCAGAATAAAAATCTGTAGTTAAAAGTCCTTTCAGTTCTCATAGTCCACTACTTACAAATGATGTGACTTATGCCTATAAAGTTAACCCACTGTTTCTAGAAGTGGAATAACTGAACCAACTACATCTGAACAACTTGAGGTACTTGTTTAAAAAATACAGATTCTTTAGATCCATTCCTATCATAGTCTGCTCAAGTTGCTATAACAAAACGCCATAGACTGGGTGGCTTAAATAACAGAAATTTATTTCTCACAGTTCTAGAGGCTCAGAAGTCCAAGATGAAGGAATTGACCAATTTGCTTCCTGGTGAGGGCTCTTTCCCTGGCTGGCAGATGGCTGCCTTCTCACTATGTCTTCACATGGTCTTTCCTCTATGGATGGGTGTGTGTGCTCAGATCTCCTCTCTCTCTTCCCCTTTTTACAAGGCCACAAATCCCATCATGAGAGTTCCATCCTCATGACCTCATCTAAATCTAATTACCTCTGAAAGGCCCCACTTCCATGTATCATCACATTGGTGGGTTGGGACTTCAGCGTATGAATTTGGGAGGGACACAAACCTTCAGTCCATAACTATCTTCTAAATCACTGTCTCTGGGATTGGAGCCCTGGAATCTATGGTCTTTTAACAGTTCCCAGCTGGTTCCTATGCACCCTAATGTTTAAGAAACACCTCTGAGAGCCTCAGTTTCCTTATCTGTAAAGTAGGATTGACTGTCACCATACTTTCCTATTTCAGAGTTGCTGATATGCCATGGATCAGTTAAAAATATATGAGAAAATGCTTCTGAAAGTACAAAGTGCTATGTAATAATCATCTGAACTTTTACCGCCTACTTTTCCACCAAACGTTATTCTAAAAACCAAAAGTGGGAGGATAAAATGAAAAATACTATCGATAATACCTTTTTTGTTTGTTTGTTTGTTAATGAAGACTGTCAGGGAGGTGGGAGGGAGCCCAGCACAAGATAGACTGACTTAGATGGAACCAGAAAGGATTTTCATAACTGATTTCTACGTCACTGACCTTATACTTGCTTAAAAATGAGAGGTTTACATCTTCCCACGCTCCCCTACATATGGATGCTCAGCTTGATAATAATATTTTTCTCATCTCTGAATTTGCTCAAGATCAAGGTAAAGTTAGTATCTCACCTTATGAGATGAAATTTAAAAAAAGAGAAATGTTAGATTTTAATAGTGGTATTCTTTCACTATTAAGTTATTTATTTCTTCTAGTATAGTTCATATTTTAGACAAATGTCACATTATTTGATATCTATAATGATATCGATAATATCTTAATTCTTGTACTCAAACCTCATACAATTAAAACAATCAGGAAACAGAATGTTCCAGTTAATATTTAGCTGAACATTCTGATCATTATTTTGAGAAGCCCTTTTAAATATATTATTATTCTTTCTTTCCTTGGTAAATACATAACTTAGCTCTTGTTTGATGCCAAAGGGTTTTCATATTGGGTCAGCACTCTGAGTATCAGTTTTTGTTGCACAGAACTTAGAACAGTAATCTATATTCTGCCTTGGGCTCATTTGCTAAAAGGTTTCTTGTTTATTTTTGTTGTTTGGGGGATATTTCATGGTTGATGGAGGCATGTTTATTTTAACCAGAGGCAGATCTCTAATTACAAGTTGTATTCCAAAAGTTTTTTTTCCTGTGTTGTTTGAAACTTGAAGTGGCTTTCCCCCTACCTACCCTCCCAAAAAGTTATGAATCATGATTAAGTTCTTTGGCTTGTCTAAAATGTCCGTAATATAGATGAAATACATTTGCTATGTCTTAAAAGTAACACAGATATTTTGCAATGGAGTTTATCAAACTCAAAAACAAAACTGAATTTAAAACTATTTTCATTTGCCTTTAATACTGATATCTGAGAGAAAGAGTTGACTGGAGGAAGATAAGAAGCTGATAAAAAAATTCCTATAAATATTCTAAAAAGGTTAATGGTCCCCAGATCTTTATTATACAAAATGCATAAGGTCTCTCAACATGGCTCTAGAGAGAGTCATGATTCACAGTCATGATTAGGATATGATGGGGCAGGAGACGGCAAAACTGAGTGCCCAGAGGTAACTGAAAAAGTGGAATAGAATGGAAAAAAAAGGGGGTTGAAAGGGTGCCTGTGTATTCCTAAGAGGCTGCATGAAGAAGAAACAGCTAAAATATAAATGATGAGAGAGAGAGAGACCAGAATATGACTCAAAGCAGAAGAAGGTAAGTCACAGAAAGCAATGCTGAAGAAAACAGTTTCCTACAAGAGCCACAAAGACTGAATTTGGGGTGTGACAGCAAAGTCACCAAAACAGAAGATGCCTTGGTATAAGCAAGGGAGACCCATTTGTACCTGAAGGATGGCCTTATTTGTACCTGCCAAACGGCTGCACCTGCCTTGTTTCTTTCTGAGGGCGTGCCCAGTAGCTAGATCTTGATTCTGAATCCAAGTTATCATGGAGGCCCTGCTGGCCTCTTCAGTATGCTGGCCTTAGTTGGGAACTTTTGTTTATCATTCATTCACTGCCTCTTCCATCTCCCTATGTGCTAAACAAATGATATTCCAGTTTGATCTTATCCCTGAATTGATACCCAATGTCATCTCTATTAATGCATCTATATTTGGATTCCTGACTTTCAACTGGCCATATGGGTATGTGGTTGTGTATTTAGTCTTCCCATCTTGTCCTTTTCCAAGTCAAAGTGTTACTCAGTCTAAGTAAAAGTGCACTTCATTCATTCGACCAAAAGATGACACTGAGTGTGAGGTACCATCTTAGGCCCAGAAGTAAACACAACAGTCTTGCTGGGTTCCTAGAAACCTTGGGTATGTTTTACTAGAACACGTGCAACAAACACCATAAGGGGAAAACAGGAGATGACTCGGGCCCCTAAGATGTTCTGGTCATTTTTTCTTTTTTTTTTGCGGTACGCGGGCCTCTCACTGTTGTGGCCTCTCCCGCTGTGGAGCACAGGCTCTGGATGCGCAGGCTCAGTGGCCATGGCTCACGGGCCCAGCTGCTCCATGGCATGTGGGATCTTCCCGGGCCGGGGCACGAACCTGTGTCCCCTGCATCGGCAGGCGGACTCCCAACCACTGTGCCACCAGGGAAGCCTGTTCTGGTCATTTTTGAAATAAAATGCTCAACTATAGCTGGACAGATATAAAATTTTACAAACCAAAAAGCAATGTCAATTCTGAGTCAGATTAAGAGCAGAGGACTGTCTTGAATATTCTCCATGCTGTATTCTAGAAATAAGATGATATGATGCAAGAGGGAGAGAAAAGCTAACAGAATTAATAACTTTCACACTCAAATTTCTGATAAACAAGGGCAACTTCTGCCACTTACAAAGAAGTCTTTCATCAAAAGGTGAAAGTTGTCTGCACTCACAGCCACCCACACACAAGGCCCCTTATGAACACACACACAGGTATATGTATTCATAAGGACAGCAGAAGGCCACAAACACAAAATTATGCCATGGAAGAGCTTACTGTACAGTGGAGAAGTGTACTGCAACGTGGTTGAAAATACCTGCCAGGGAACAGGAAAGTTATTTCAAATAAAGGTCCGTGGCCAACCTCAGTGGAAGCTGACATTTCAGTTCAAAACTTAACTTGGAACCAGTAAAGGCATCCAGATCTAACGTATCTACTGAAGCATGTACTTATTTGCCCTTCTGGGGTTTTCCACAGTCTGGCTCAGTGCCTAGGCATGAGTACTTCCAGAGCCCAGGGCCAAAGCCTCCAGAGCAGAGCCTGTGATCTTCCTAGGGATCAAATGGGGAGAAGCCAGGGTAGGGCGGGATCGTCCCTTCTGCATATACTCTCACATACCTCGGGCATTTAAGTTTATCTGAAACACTTTCAGAAAAATGCAACAGTCATGTCACCACTGCCTATCTCTCCAGAAGGCAACTCTTGTGTTTATCCTACTAGATAACAACTGTGTGGCTGAGGACCACCTCAGTGGTTGGGCTCTTGTAATCCCAATCCCAGATGCAACTAGTCAACCCATTTCTTCAGGTTTATGAAAAGTGTGCTGATGTTTCACCTGAAAAAGGAATCCCATAATTGCAGCTTCTCTCTAGAAGACATGTCCCAGAGCTCTCTGATGACAACTGTCAAGCTCCTCTTGGAGGCTTTTCCCTTTAGAAGTGCAGCATTTAGGAAAGTCTAGAGGGAAGAAGGGTATTGAAGTAGGGGAGGGAAAGAAGAATGGGTAAGAGGTTTCACTTTCACCTGAAGCCATTAGTTAAGAGTTTCAAAAATACAGCAATGAGTTTTGGTGTACATTAATGGCCCACTGTATTTCATCAAAAGTCATGAAGTAAGAATTCTGTCCAATTCAACGTGTGTTACAGCAAGAGACCCCTCCTAATGGCATAAAATATATTCATGATTGTCCTACTTGTAAAAGTACTAAAGACACTTCCATGTCAAAGCCCAGAGTTGCATCATCAGAGCATAAAGAAATGCTTTTTGACCAGCTGACTGCAGGTGTCAAAGACTGAAATGCATGTTCCAAAGGCAGATCTCTGCTGATACCTATTGTGGATTTATAGGTAAATGAATAGGAAAGATTTTAAAATGGAATTTAGCAACTGGCAATTTACCAAACTTTCAAGACTGTAGATTGGCACGTAGAAGTGATTTCACACGGGAGTTACATACAGATTTGACGTACAATTATGGAATGCCTGCCAAACACTGAAAAGTACTGATACTAAGTTAAGTGATAGTGTTGCAAAAGCTAAGGTCTTCCATTGACAAAAACAAAAAAGGTGACTCAAAAGACTAAAACTAAGTTCTCATCAATATCAGGTGTTCTTAAACAGTGATATATGATGCAGAAATGTATCTTGAGATACAAACAGTATGTGTTTCGGGACACTTACCCTTTGAATCTTAGGCTTATTTTTAAGTACTAATTATATGACACCATCTCTTTAGTCTAGGAATGTTGGTTCCTCAGAGCACTGTATCATCTCCACGATACCCAAGACACAGTGAAAATGGAAATGCTTATGAAAGGAAAGATTTCAAAAATCAGAAAAGATATCTTCTACACTGCATTGTTTAATCATAATATGTAAGTGATTATATGCTTTAAGGTACACTATACATAGAACTGTCACTTCCATATAATACAGTAAAATGATTATATCTCCTTGTAGTTTTCGAATTTACTCCCCCACATGCAATGTTGCACAGTGACCCTCACAATAATCTTATCTGATGCACATAGAAGTGATGTTGCCCTCATTTTAACGTAGAAGAAATTGAGGTTTGGGGAGAGTTATAGGAGGCCCCAGCAATTAATAACGGCCATGAAAGCAAGAATCCAGGCTTCTGACTCTCAGCCCAGCACTTCCTATCATACATGTAGAATGAAAAGCCACCCCACATTTCATAAAATTGTGGATCCTGCAGCTGTCACGACAAAATAGCAGAGGGAGAGTGTGCACCTCTGTTAGCAACAAAAACCGTGTAACCTATGATTGAAAGAGTAGACGAAGAATCATTAACTTTTCTTCACATTCACATAACATGAATATTGACGGAATTTCTGAACAGCTGCATGGAAATTCCTAAACAGAGCCAAGAGAAAAAGTATTTTCTAGAGTTCCTGATACAACTTAAAGAGCTCTGTTAAATCTTTTCAAGTGGAATCGGTTAATGCAAGGAAAGTCATCAATACTGCACCCAGATTCCCCCAAAAGAGGTAAAAAATTAAATTAAAAAATAAAATTAAAAAAAAAAAAAACGAAACAAAAACACCTTGTCGGTTCTTCCTAAGACCAACAATTTTCGGGCTGGTCATTTTTCCCCACGAAAAACCTTGTGCTCTCTTGGTGGGGGAAGAGGTGGGATTTCTAAAGATCTCGATTTTTAACAGCCTGGTTTCATAAACAGGCCCTTCTGAGCCTCAGTAATACAAGTGAGAGTGAACTATTCCCCCCGGGGGTTAGAGAAGGCTCGGCGGTGATGAGCACCGATCAAAGCCGGCAGAGGAGAGCGAGAAGGCGCAGAGGAGCGGCACAAAAGCTGTCTCTCTCCGTCCCCCGGTGCTGACCGCGCCCGCTCGGAGCGCAGGAGCGGGTGCCGCCCTCCCCGCCCTCCCGCGCGCCGGGACCTACCAGCGAGAGCACTTTATAGGTGTTAGGGTCCTTGGCCGTGCGGGCGCGCGCCGCCTTCTCCAGCGGCTCCTCCCCCATGTCCATGGGGGCCAGCAGGGACGAGGCCGCCTGCGGCTCCCCGGGCGCCTCGGCTGCAGAGCCACGGCCCGGGTGGCGGCCGTTCCCCGCAGAGCCCTCCCGGGAGCCGCGCCCGCCCTCGCCGCCGCGGCTCCCGACCCCCACGTAGCCGTCGCGCTCCATCGTGGCCCTGGGCGCTCGGCTCCCACTGCCGCGCCTTTAATAGGCTCCGCGCGAGCCCCGCCCCGCCGCGCCCGCCCCTCGCCGCCAGACCCTTGGCTCGGCGCCCGCAGCCCGACGCTGCGAATGAGGGGAAAGCAGCTCAACGCCCCGGATTATTTGGCTTCCTGTCTGATGGCGGGCGCTCTGTGTGTGGGTTATTTTGGGTCCTTTACGTGGGCGCGTCTTTAACTCCCCCCCTCCCACACCCACCAGCCTTCCCAGCCTCGCGCCCCGGCCACCAGCCGAACACTTGCAGGAATCGCCCTCCGTGGCCTCGCGGCGCGGGCTGGACTGGAGCTGCAGAGCGTGGTCTGCAGAGGGCATGAGATCATGGGGCCCCAAAATAGAGCGTAGGAGAGGGAGGATCCGGCCGCCGGGCTAGTGCAGCTTCTCAAAGGCGGGAGAGTGCAGTCAGGACAGACCTGTGTGTTTTTGGATGGACAAGCAGAGAGGCTATGGGGTCAAGCGTTGGGGGAAGCGACCTTTGTCTCCTACGTAGCAACAGACAAGAATTCCCTCAAAGCCCTGCTATCCACTACCTACGCTACTCAGGACTATCCAGCCTTAAAATACCTGAATTTACAAATGCACACATAAAAGAGATAAATATAATAATTTTCTGTGGTTTCTGTGCTGGGGGTGAGGGCTGCTCTTGCTTTATGTGTTTATTAGTTGTTGGGGTTTTTTTTGCGGTACACGGGCCTCTTACTGTTGTGGCTTTTCCCGTTGCGGAGCATAGGCTCCGGACGCGCAACCTCAGCGACCATGGCCCACGGGTCCAGCTGCTCCGCAGTATGTGGAATCTTCCCCCACCGGGGCACGAACCCGTGGTACCCTGCAGCAGCAGGCGCCCTCTCAACCACTGCGCCACCAGGGAAGCCCAGTTTATTAGTTCTTTTAGACTTTATACATCGAAAGCTTCAAAGAGTCCGCGCTGCGCTCTCCTGAGACTGCTGCCGATACTTGTTAGCAACGTCAAAATTTCAACAGTCTGGAATACTTTGATACTTTGTTTTTGAACTAGGACACGAACAGTAGGCTATAATTCTTGGTGGGTTTTTCTTCACCTTTGATTCTACAACTTTTACATTTCCTTGCTCATCAATTAGAAAAACCACAAGTGTGTAGTGACGTGAGTCTTGGTTGTCAAGCGGAAAACAATGACTTTCCATACCCAGGACTGACTTTAGTGACCAAGGAAAGTTATACCATCCAATATCAATTAATTTTCAATTCATTTTGATTTCAGGAATATATACAAATATTTTTTTGAATGAGAACGGATGCTTAACAGATATAAGATGTGTGTTGTCCCCTTTAAAATAGTTAACTTGGGATGCTTTCCATTTATATTGCTTGATTGATTCATTCATTCAATAATGAATCCTTCAGTTCAATCTCTTGGCTTCCAACAATGTCAGTGGTCTCCAACAATATCAAAGATGCACAGAAGTATATCTTTCCCAAGTGGCTCTCAGTCTGATCAAACATGGTGAAGGCAGTAAACAAAAAACTAAAACCCAAATTATATATGCGTAATAGAATCACACATAGGATATTACGAGAGCTTAGTGGAAAGGGTAACTGACATCTGGAAGAAATAAAGGCCATCCCTCAAAGCACTATTGAGCTCTTTTTTTTTTTTTTTAATACCTTTGAGTCAGCTTTCAAACCAAACCACCCAAGAGAAACAGGTTTTCACTACCACAGAGTCACACATTTTTTTACCCCAAACGTGGCTCTAAATTTTCCTTTGACTGTTTCCAAAAATCAGAGTCAAGGACAAAGATTTATGGAGACTGGTCAAATGAGTGTCAAAACTTCTAAAAGCAACTCAACAGAGTCATTCCAAAGTGGCTTTGAACTTGAGAAAACAAATGAAATAAGTGTACTCTCTGCATCCCAAGTCAACAAATCATTTTTTTGCGGTACACAGGCCCCTCATTGTTGTGGCCTCTCCCATTGCGGAGCACAGGCTCCAGACGCAGCAGGCTCAGCAGCCATGGCTCACGGGCCTAGCCGCTCCACGGCATGTGGGATCTTCCCGGACCAGGGCACGAACCCGCATCCCCTGCATGGGCAGGAGGACTCTCAACCACTGCACCACCAGGGAAGCCCTCAACAAATCATTTTAAAGATGCCACCCATTGGTGGAGAGGACTGCAGTGTCACAAACGCAAACATCCAGGGACCAACAGGAACCATAAAAGAGTGAGGCAGCCCCCTGTAGGTGATTGTGTGCCCTGTTAAAGGCTATGACACTAACTCAGAAGGACTGTGTGCCCATTGTGGCCAGATAGTCAGATTTTTCAAGAGAAACAGGAAATTTAGATGTTTATGTGAATTCTCCAGACTGCAAAAGTGTGTCTACAAAATTCAGAAAAACAATTTCTTTAAATACTTTCAAGGCTGAACAAAATGTAACACATCAGCAGGGTGGGCCTGGCACTCAGGCCAACAGGATGTGGCCTCTGCCTTATGCTCAGGACTTGCCTGTGCCAACTGGGACTTTTATGGGTAACTATAAAAATACAGTTGAAACCCTAAAATTAGAATAAAAGTGGATCAAGTGGGCCACTCATGTTGTTTAGCCATACGCTGAGATATAGACAAGTCTTGTCTCCATCTTGTTTGTATTCAAAATGATCTGAGGGACAGCTTCACACTCCAAAGTACAATAAGGTCAAAGACAGAAACTGCAACAAAACTTCTCCCGTTAGTGTAAAGGTGAACAATGAATGTGTCATTCAATGATTGAGAACTCTAATCTAGTACAGCAGAAAAGATGAGGGTGTAAGATTTTATGATTCCTTAAGTTGTACTGTACAAAAATATCTAAACACTTCCCCCTTGGTGCCTGAAACTTTGGATATGAGTAAGGCCAAAACAGCAAACACAACCAACTTGTTATCTATGTTTGAACTATGACTTCTCAAAATTGAGAAACAACTCTCTTCTCAGCTTTTAAAAAATGAAATATACTATAGAGTAATTATTTTAGCACCTGCTCCAGAGCTTCTCCAGCTGAAATCCCTCCAATTCTCCAGTGAAACATGGAAGACATCTAGCCCAGTCTAAAATGAAAAAACAAGTTTCTTTCATCTTTATGAGATCTAGAAAAAAAAAATTTTTTTCCATGGCATTAATTTATTTTTCAGACTTTGCCGGACATCCTGATTTCTCTTTCTTTTTTGTAAGTGCAAAAATACTCCCCATGGACGAAGCTTGGATTGCAATGTGACCTTGTACAGAGTACAAGAACTCTCTGAGCTTTGGTTGTCTCATTTATAAACTGGTGTTTCAAATAATAACATAAAATTACACTAGTATCTCTAAATGTCAACAAAATGTTTTACATTTTCCCAATTTTACATAAAAATTTAAATAGATCCTTTCCATATTTAAATCACCCAATCTCTACCCCTAAGAAAGAGAATAAAATGATTTAATTTTTACATAAATTATGCATGATTTAAATATTTAAATATAACAACTATAAATGATTTAAATATAATTTAAATATAATTTCTGGGAAGGTTTGAGAACTCCCATTGGATATATGCATCTGCAAAGGGAGAGCCCATGGGATCAGGAAGGGATACTGACCCCTCTGTGATGGAAAAAACACACCTCGTTGTCAAGTAACAAAATCAGTGAAATGAGTGCAGAAAGTGAATGCAATTGAGTCATAGAAACTGTGGAAAAATGGCAAATGAAGACCCCATCTAAAGGGAACTGCTGTCCAGTCTTCACTTTTTGGTTGTCCACGGCCTCTGCCACCCCCCATTGTCTCTTTTATACCTCATGTCAAGCAAAACCTGGGGTTGCCAGATAATCTGAATTCATGCCTGCCATTTTGCTATTTGTTTTCTCTATGCCTCATGTCTTTTTTTTTTTTGTCCTTCTGTTTCTCCTTCACTTCTTTAAAATTGTATTTCAAATATGTTTTATTATACCATGTTAATTCCTCTGTTGAATTTTACTTTTTCTAAAGAGTTACTATCTTATTAGTTGCTCTAGAGGTTATAATATGCATCTTTAATTTACCATCTACTTCAGGTTAATACTGACTTCATTCTGCTAAAATATAACATTGTTTGCTATAATAGATCTCCATGTTCTGATTCCTCATTTCTGCCATTATTATCATATGTATTAATCTATATGTTATAAAACCAATGATGCAGTGTTATGATCATTGTTTTCAACCTTAGGTTTTTTTAAAGAAATTAAGAAAACAGAGTATGCATACAGACGCACACAAACACACACACACATACACACACACTGATTTTTTTTTCATGAATCTGAGTCAAACTTTCTTACTTCCTTGCAAGTACTGTAATTTTTGGTTGAAAACTGGACTTGTAGGTAATATTTTATAGCTACTCTGGATTCTGATTATTTTTCTGAGAATTTTTTCTTTCAGTACTCTCCTGGACTTAAAACTTCAGATTCTTCCTGCTGTTTTCTATAGATTTTGCCATTTTCACACTCCACCATCACCTCACGAAATCAAGCCTGCCCCTCTGATGGCTAAAGGCTACAAACTCCCACTGTTCTTATCCAACCATAGCAGTTTTTCAAGAATAAATGCTTTCTCAACTTGTCTGCCTTTGGTCAATTTACAGAACCCTGAGATGATTGTTAGGGTCATCTTATCTTTGACTATAAGGCCCACTGGGTAACTCCACTGGCTCTCAACTCAGGTAACTTCCACATCCCCAAAAGGCATGCGAGAAGTTCAGTATTGCTCCCTTCCTACAGTAGAGCCAACTTTCATCCGCTACATCAGATTCTGCCTAGCCACACGGTGTAAACATTTTTCATTTGGATGAAGCCCCTCCATATCCATGAGGGGAACATTCTACCCACAGAGGCCCAACCAGGAAGTAGGGTAGAAGCATCTCTGCTTCAGGCTTTCTATTCAACCTACCTAACACTTACCTTCCGATCCAGGATTTCAGCTCACAAAAGGTAAAGGCATCATAAAGGTGTCTAACTGAGCACTTCCCTCTCACCTTCTCCTTTCCACACTCCACAGAATCCAAGAGTCAACTTTCTCTCATGGCAGTGTAGCAGGGACTTTTCATGCATCATCTCCTGAGTTCTGTATTCCCACGGTTTATAGTCCACTGAACATTCAAGTCTTTCAGGCCTCACACTTAATTTGTTTGTGGGAGCTTAAAAAATTTAGAAATTGTTTAGTCTCTTAACAACACCTGGCTTTGAAGTAGGTGTTACATATCCTTGAAGTAGGTCTTACAATTATATTTTTGCAGTTGAAAACTGGTAGCAATTCCTTTATCTTTGTATATTGGGCATAATAAAGCCAAGGCTGCCCACCTTATCTTCCTCTCCCAGCTCTGAGGCAGGTGGATAATTCTAGTTGGTCAGGGATCAGATCCCTCACACAGAAAAAAAAAAAATTTAACTCACCATTCTTTTCAAAATTATTTTCCAGTTTTACCCCCACAAGTATATAATCACATGTAACATGTATATAGGAAAGATCCTGACATTTTTTTGATTCATCATTATGGGGAATCCCATTTTTTCTGTTGATGTGGTCATCAAAGCTGGTTAGGTATGATCATGGGACACACAGGACCAAGCCTGAGACAAGCACATGACTTTCCTTCTCACTCATCTGAGAGAACATTTGCTACAAAGATGCCATAGTTGCAGGATAGTCTAAAATCTTGGGAGACAAGGAGGAATGTTGCAGGTGTGAACCCCAAAGAGTAAGAATTTCCTCTTCCTCACTGTGCTGGTGACATAATCCAGAACATCAGATGCTTAAGTCTGGCCCAGTGTAAGACAGATTTGTTCATTCTCATAATATGGAGAATAGTGGGAAAAAAAGCTTTGTACTTCTTTATACCTTAAGCCACATAAAGCCAAAATATTGGAAAAACAGTATAAAAAATATCTCATATTTTATTGCAGTATAAACTTCTAAAAGATAAAAATGTGAACATAAACACATGCACAAAAACCCCTCAAATGCATATGAAAAAAATATAGGTGATTATCAAAAATTACCTCATAGCTCCTGGTTTTTCAAACAAACATTTTTTAGAAGAATGAATAAATGAGAATGATAAAGTATGATCTTTCTTAATATACAAGGAACTTTATAATCATTTAAAGTTAATGATATTTTGAAAAACTTAAGTATTTAAAAAAATGACAAAAAACCCAACTCTTTTTATTAAAAAAAAAAAAGGCACTTACCAGAAATAGAAAAGCATATGGCCAGGAAAACATCCAAAGCAATGCCCTAACTAATAATAGGAGAATTGCCAATCAAAGGAATACTATATTACCAATAAAATAAAATTAGACAAAATCTATTTAAAATGTCTTTTCATCATATTAGTAGTGGGCAGCTAAGGACTGTTATCTTTTATATAAAAGAAACAAACATAGTGAAGAATAGAAATTAATGAAATCAAAGCCAGAAAGAAATGGAGAAACTCAATGACACCAAAAGATATTTCTTTGCAAAGCTTAATAAAATTGATAACCTCTAATTAGACTTGTTGGGAAAGAAACAAATCCCTAATATTGTGAAACAGGTGGCACAAACACTACAGATTCTACAAACATTAGGAGGATAAGGGAATATTATAAACAATTTTATGTGAAATTCTAGAAGGACAAAACTGTAGTGACAGAAAGCAGACTTGTGTTTGCTAGGATCAGGGTGAGCGGAGGAAATTGACTATAAATGGGCACAAGTGATAGAAATGCTCTACATTATGATATTGGTGGTTATACGACTGCATATATCTGTCAAAACTCATTGAATCATAGACCTAAAATCAAAGATTTACTATGTATCAAATGTACCTCAGTAAAAGTGATTTTTAAAAATTAAAAAAAGGAAATCATGCAAACAGGGACGTCTGGAAAAAGATGATGGATCAAACAGGTACATTTGCTTTCACTTTCTCCCCAGACCATACTAAGACAAAAGAATGCCTTTTTTAAAGGCATAAATCCTCGGGGACAAAGAGAATTGGCAAGCCGTGACGAGAATAACACAATAGTGGATGGAAAAACAGGTGGACACTTGATAAATGCTTTAACAGACCAAAGAAAGCCTAACCCTAAACCCAAAGTGAAGAAAACCAAGATGTAACCAGACATAAGCAAAATGGGCTACACCAGGTACTTCTGTTAGAGGCTGGGAAGGTAGGACTAAAAAACAGGCAAATTGGTTCGAAGTCTGTTTAAGAAGCAGTTAGGGGCTTACCTGGTGGCGCAGTGGTTGAGAGTCCGCCTGCCGTTTCAGGGGACGCGGGTTCGTGCCCCGGTCCGGGAGGATTCCACATGCCGCGGAGCGGCTGGGCCCGTGAGCCATGGCTGCTGAGCCTGCGCGTCCGGAGCCTGTGCTCCGCAACGGGAGAGGCCACAGCAGTGAGAGGCCCGCGTACCACAAAAAAAAAAAAAAAAAAAAAAAAGAAGCAGTTAGAGGGCCAGATCTTCTCCCCAGTTCCATGCAGCTGGTGACTATCTCTTCCCCCTTGTCAGCAGAAAACTGGAGGTTTTTTCTGTGGAGAAAATAAAACAGAGCCTTTGGACTCTAGGGCTCCAGAACTGAAAGGTGACAAATTACCATATTAACATATTTGGCTAATTACCATATAATTACCCCCAAAATATATTTAGTGTGAAAAATAGGTTGCAAATATGCATACTGAATGCTAATCCGCCTGCCCTCTGGAACACACATTTATTGATTACTTACTGTATACCAAGGACTGTACCAGAAACATGGGATAAAGAAAGAAAAACAAGAATTGTCCAACCTCACGAGAAGCTCCTAGCCCAGTGTGGAAGCCAGAAATATTCACAGTTAATTGTAATATAGTATGTTGAGAACTCTGAAAGGGCAGCCCAGTGTATTGGGAGCCCATAGAAAGGTACCAATCCCAAACTGGAGGGCTATAGTCCAATAGAAAAATTAATAAAAGTATTGCTGTGTGTAAATGTTCTGTTTAGAAAATAATTTCAGTGGGAAAAAAGTGCTTTCAAAATATCTTCACTGTCTATGAGCTATAAGTAAATTCATTTTAAGAAATCAAATGTAATAATGGAATGGTAATTAATCACAAGTCTCAAACTTTCCATGTGGATCTAATACCAAGTAATTCTGAGTCCTTGCTATCACTAAATTGAGAATCAAAATGAAAATTAACTTTATTATAACAGAAAAATAACTAATTATCCAGAAATCCCCTATAATTGAGATTATCATATTTTATTCTAAAGAAAAATGAAGTCTTGAACTTGCAAATTTTATTAAAGTGTTCAAATTAAAAGGAATAAAATCAAACTTCTCAAAAAATGAAAAAAATGTATAAGTAATTAACCTTGTTTACTTCTGGTCATATATTGTTGATTTTGGAAATCCTGATAAGAATTGATAAAACTTATACTAAAAATTTAACTGTTTTAATAAGAAATTAAATCAAGGTGTATATATGTTATAATATTCATGATTACTAAATAGAAAAATTATTTCACATATTTTTATAGCTAAAAAATTATTGATTTATTCCTTATTAACACAGTCACATGTACACATACACACACGTGTCTCTTTCTATCTCTATCTACATATTTGTCTATTGCACAACTATAGAAAAGAATTCAACTGTAAGAAACCACGTATTTGAAAGAGCACATAACTTTGTTTCTGAAGCCACAATCAAGACTTCAACAAACTAAAATACTCAGCAAATTGATTTGATCTGGAATGGAGACCAGCAATAATAATATCAACTATCATTTTATTGAATGCCACCATATACCGGTCACAGTTCTGGGGACTTTAGTCATTCATTCATTTTTTTCACCTCTATTTATTCATTTATTCACTAAATATTTGTTGAATCCCTACTATGAGCCAAGCGTTTTTCTAGACTCAGGATACATGGGTAAGAGAATATCAGTCTCCTCAAGAAATTTAAGAGTCTAGTGAAGGGAGATCAATATTAATCAATTAAATGTTGAGAACTATAATAAAAAATGGTAATAAACACTATGGTAAAAAAAGTATATGAGGGCAGAATATATAACTGGTAAAAAAGTATATGAGGGCAGAATATATAACTGGAATGTCTGAACCAATCTGTGGTAGGAGTAGGATGTGGTCAGTGAAGGGCTCCTTGAGGATGGAATGCTTTCACTGAGATTTGAAAAATAAGTAGAAATAAGACCACAGACCTAGATGATTTTGAAATATGGCTTTTGCTAGTTGTGTAAGATCTGTGTATAAGAAGAAATGAGATATACTGACTATGAGTCATAAACTGGAAACTATTTAGACATCAGTTCTTAATCCACCAGTTTCATGGGTTCCCTTTTATAAATGAGAATAAGTCAAGATCCGCCCCCACCCCCCACCCCCGCCCGGACAATGACAGAAATAGTTTGGTAATTCAGAGAACAGGGAAGTGCTGGAATGGACAAGTTTAAAAAAAAAAAAAAACTTGAAAGGGATGATAACAATAATATACATTTGAAATGTGATTCAGGTATGTACATTTTGAACATAGGAAACAGTAAATTAGAAAATCGATTCAAATATCTATTTGAAAATAAGGTTTTATCCCAGTAAATGAGGTGTTATACATCTGAAAGGAGGTTTGAAAAGAAAGCAAATCACCAAATGATGTTGAGGAAGGAAATCAATAAAAATATTTCTTGTTTTAACTTGAGTTCTAAGACACTCTAAGTAACAAGTGATCTATAATAGGTTATAAGGAAATTGAAAGTTGTGCCTTTTCTCCTCAATCTTACACAGTTAAACTTGCAAAAACATTCAGAGGAATGCCTGCTTGACAAAATGAAAAAATACAACATAAAGATTCATCCTGGTTATTTTTACACTTTCTTCAGACTAGAAATATTTGAACCTCGTCACAAATTGTAAAATGTATCAAAATTTTATTTCCGTAAATTATTATGTGTCTTTCCAACCGGGGTTGGGGGATGCGGACTCTGTGGGTCACAATGTTAGGCCTTTGTCCTCAGGGAAGTGATTGGCCTCCCAGCTGGGAGCAGAGGTTGCCGCGTGAGCAGAATGGGCAGCCCTGCTCTCTAGCAGTTGCTGTAGTGTAAACAAGAGTGAAGCAATCCCAAGCAGAGATGAAAAGAACTTTAAGGGTTCACTCAGGCATGCTCTCCAGCTCCCTGGCTGTAAGCCATGACTGGGACTGGCTGGGAAACAGCTGCTTGTGACAGACCTGTCTGGCGAGCAGCTGAGTTGCTTTTTTTTTTTTTTTTTGAGCAAAGGCTTAAAGCCAATGATATCTCTAATAGACATTGATACAACTCCAGGTGGCTTGTGGAGCCCGTGGCAATGTGGCTCTATTATATGGAGAAAATAAATGATGACAAATAATAAAACAATGCCAGTTACCACTTTGGGGGCCTTTACAATACGCTAGGCACTGAGCTGTGCAATTTACCGACTGCTTTTGCTCCCTTCTCTTCACTGTTTACAAGACAGTGACAGCTGGAGAGCTGTGCCCTCACCCTCCCTCCCTACTCATGAGGCAGTTCTCATCATCTGTTTACTCTGAGGAGACTGAAAGGTTTTCAGTAGTTTCACAAGATTTTATTGTACCAAGGAACCACATTTTAAAACCAACTCCCTGTGGATGGAGTGCGATTTTAGGCTGTTTCTAGTCTTGCCACTACAAACAATGTTACAATGAATACCTCTGCATATACCTTATTTCCCAAATGTGGACCACATTTGTAGGATATATACTTAAATACATGGAAATGCTGGATTGTCCCTTCTTTTAGTTTCTAAAGATCCTGGCAAATGGCCCTTACATGGAGTAAAGGAATTTATTCTCCCACAAGCAGTGCATGTGTTCCAGTCCCCACCCCCAGCCTCTCAATTTAGCAGTAATTACTGCAATCCCTTATTGATGCCTATTATAATGCTGGACGCTGTTTTAAATGGCTTACATACGTTAAGTCACTTAATCCTCACAAAACCCTAAGAGATAAATACTATTGTTATCATTGCCATTTTACAGATGAGGAAACTGAGGCAGGCAAAGATTAACAAATTTGCCGAAGGTCAGTCAGGCAGCTTTGGATTCCAGGGCCCATACTTTTAATTCCCACATTCTGTGGTTCAAGTTTTATTTTTGTCAGTCTGTTGGGTGAAAAGGGGTACCTCACTGTAGTGTTTGTTTACATTTCTCAGATAATGAGTAAGATTGACATTCTTTATACAAGAATTTGCCATTCTTTTTTCTGTGAGTTGGCTGTTTACTCCTTTTGTTAGTCCTCTTTTCTGCTGGGTTGTTGGTTTTTTTCTTACTGACCCATAGTATAGTCAAGATCTTTTGACTTTACTTATGACTCTTGCTTATGATTTTTTCCCAAGCAACATATGATTTTTGTATGTAGTCATATTTATTGATCTTTTATAATTTCAGGGTTTTATATCACACTTAGAAAAATCTTCCTTCTAAGCTTTTTTTTTTTAATTCTCCAATGTTATCCTAGTAACATTTTTGTTTAAGTTTTTGTATTTCACTCTTTGACCCATCTGAAATTTATTTTGGTATGAGATATGGGTTTTATTTTTCAAATGGCAACCTATTTTTTTTCCAGAACCATTTAATGGATACTCTATTTTTCCCCTACCCATTCTAGTTACCAGTGCTGCTTAATAAACCACCCCAAAGTTAGTGGTGTAACTAAAAAACCATTATATTGTGCTCACAGGTTCTTTAGGTCAGGAATTCAGAAATGTCACAGGAAGAAAGCTTATCTTGCTCCACAGTGTTTGGGGCCTCAGTTGTAAAGAAGGGAGGGCTAGGGTCACTAGACAGCTGGAGACTGGAATCATCTGAAGGTACTCTCACTCATCAGTTGATACTGGCTCTTAGTTGGGAGCTCAGCTGGGGCTATCGGCCAAAATGCCTCTTTGGGCTCTCTCATGTATCCACGTGGGCTTCCTCAGAATATGGTGGCTGAGTTCTGAGAGCAAACTTCCCAGGAGAGCCAGGGGGCAGTTACTGAATTTTATAACCTAGCTGGTAGGTCATGTAGTGTCACTGCCACATTAGGCACAAAGCCCACCCCATGTACTGCCTAAGAAGTCAGTACAAACTTACCCCTTTGACTAATACAAAAGGAATATACCTGGAGGAAATAACCCCCAAATGAGACAGGGAGTGGCAAAAACAGAACATCGTAATAATGTGTTAGTGTTCAAAAGCAGAATGAAGAATAAAATCTAATGGACAATAAAATAAAAATAAAACAGATTCAAGGAAAGGAAACACAGACTCCACCTCTAGAAGTGAGGTGTCAAAATCACATTTTATATATATATCTGCCCCCAGTTCCTAGTGTAGAAACACTAGGAGTATCCCTTGTTCTAATGAGGTGACTCTGGCTGGGCTCCTGGATGGGGGCTGGTCACCAGAAGGAACAAGCCATAACTAGAAGCTTAGAATTTTCAGTCCTGCCCTCCTCACTTCTCTAGAGGGGAGAGGGGCTGGAAATGAAGTTAATAATTGATCATGCCCACGTGAGGAAGCCTCCATAAAAATCCCAAGAGTGTAAGGTTTAGGGAGCTTCCAGATTAGTGAGCACATCCATGTATCAGATGGCACCCCACCTCCACGAGGACAGAAGCTTCTATGCTCAGGACCCTCTCAGACCTCACTTTATGTATCTCTTCATCTGGCTGGTCATCTGTATCCTTTATCCTATTTTTGATTAACTGGGAAACCTAAGTAAGTGTTTTCTTGAGTTCTGTGAGCCTATGTAGCAAATTAATCTAACCCGGGGAGGAGGTCACAGGAGCCTCCAATTCATAGCTAAGTCGGACAGAGTTTTTGGGTAACCTGGGAACCTATTACTTGCAATTGCCATCTCAAGTTGGGTGGATTGAGTCTTCTGGGACTGAGCATGTAACCTGCGGGACCTGATACTGTCTCCAAATAGCTAATGTCAGAAGTGAGTTTTACCATAAGAGACCCAGCAGGTGTCACAGAATTGCTTGATGTGGGAAAACCCCACACACATCTGGTGTCAGAAGTGTTGTGAGGACAGTAGTAGTGTGAGTGTAGAGGAGAAACCTAGGAAGATGAGTGTAGGCTTTTCCTACATGAACACACAGAGAGAAGACAATATGAAGACACAGAGGGGAGACCATCATGTAAAGCTGGAGGTTGGGATTACACAACCGTAAGCCGAGGAACACCAGTGACTGCTGGGGGCCACCAGAAGCTCAGAAGAGGCAAGGAAGCATCCTCCTCTAGAGTTTTCAGAGACAGCACGAACCTACTGGCACGTTGATTTCAGACTTCTAGCCTCCCAGAACTGTGAGAGAATAAATTCCTATTGTTTTAAGCCACCAGTTTATGGTACTTTGTTACAGCAGCCCTAGAAAACAAATACAGCAGTTTAGACCCCATATCTAGGTTTCTGAGCATTAAAACTCACATCATCAGAGAATAGACGCCACCATCCATTCACAGCCTTCAACTTTAGCTGGATCCTTAACATGTCAACGTACTTGAAGACATCTCTGGTATAGCTGTGCAAACCTTTATCAACTCCCTTCAAACTTCCTAAAGCAGTCCCCCTGCTCACTACCACATGTAAACAGCAGCTGCAGTTGTGGTTATAACTTGTTTATGTTTGCAGTAGTCCAGTGTCATCTGCCAGGATCTATCTGGCTTATGTAGGGGCCATACTTTTAATTGCCAGTAAATTAAATGTGGACATGAAAGGGACCACCACCCAGAAATCCTTTAGTTCTTTAAGGGTCGCACAAATTTCTGCCATTTCTCTTAGATTGTGGAATTGTTTTAGGTTCCACTATTTGGGCCAGAGGAGGCAGTTTTAGAGATTTGTACTTGGCCTTCCCACTGTGTGATCGTTTTTACCAACTGACCCAGGAATCCAAAGGAGCATTTTGACAAATACCAACTCTGTCCACTCCAATTATACACTCAGGGACTGAGGAACTGAGCACTTTGTCAATCCATGGGCCCCACATGAGCTGGACAACCCAGCCTGTCCTTGACTCAGTATGATACAGGTCTGAAAACTGGCTCAGTTCTGGAAACTAGGCTAGGGATTGTGACATTTTATTGGGCTGTTTGCCCTCACCCCCCTAATTTTCTATCCTGATTTCTCTTGTAGGTTACATTGGACAATATCCTTGTTGTCTGCCCAGCCATCTTGCCCTGGGAACATCATGCTCCATTAACCACCTTCATACCTCTTGGTGGTTCAGCCTCTTCTACTTGCTACTCCTACAATGCTGTTCATTATGATAATCACATCCACTTTGCTTCACAATGTTAAATGGCATCACCTAGCTTCCATTATCACCATGGCTTTCATGGAGCCCAGTTCTGTAGAGCTGCTCCTACCCTCAGCCCTGGTCTCCAGATAAGAACATCACTGAGCTTCACACCAACACTGCTTCCCAACAACAGCTCTCCCTCATCAGTGCATCCCTTATGGGTTTGGTAAACTGCATTCATCTGGGTTCTCCCACAGCAGGTGGACTTTCTGGCCTTACATAGTATATCCACTCTAGCATGCCCACTTCTTTGAGCCTCCTGATCCCTTGCTCAAACATTTGCCAGGAAGTTCTGGAATTTCTATTTCAATAAGTGTGAGCCATTATTTCCACAAAGTTTCCAGAGTCGACCTAGCAGTGTATTAGCATCATCTTCAGTGGACCCTACCAACGTTAAATCCTGCGTCAGGAGAGGGGGTTCCTGTGTCAGTAAACGTTTATTTTATTACATCAAATATTATATATTATATTCCATCTCACTTGACTTGTCACACTCTCAAAAGTTCTCTCCTAGAGACTGCTTGTATATGTTGGCTAGATTCTACATCTCATTTGTTATTAAGTCCCTTTCCTTCCCTAGCAGGTCCAGCACCTCCCCAACCAGATATGATTTCCCCAAGTTGTGATTGGACCCTAGTTATTGGTCTGGCGGGCAGGTGGCAGGGGAAGTGACTTCCTGAGGTGTACTTATGTTTTCTCACAAGGCTTCAGCACCATCCTCAAGGTGGGAGTACCAGCCTTCAAAAAGGAAGAGTGAGCTCAGTCTGTAGGTTTGAAGTCCTGTTTTCCAGCAGAGAACAGGTCGCTTTGAAAGGTAGTAAGATAAATACTTCTGAGGTAGGGGGCATGAACCCAAAGCAGAATATGGACACATCATGTTAAAAGCTGTTGCTTAACTGTCCTGATCACCTCTGTGAAGAGTGTGAAGCTACATTTATTACATTTTGAAGCAACAGAAAGAAGAGTTATTGCTGAGTCAGGATGCTTGTATTACTGCTTCAGTATTTCACATACTATTTCATTACATCATTTCTACAATGTGCTAAAGGCATGCTAAGTACTTATGTGTCCATCTGTTATGTGGAATCCAGAGTAGTCACAAGATCTTTTTAAAATGGTTGTTTCTCAGACTCCAACCTGTTTGGAAAATCTGCTTCCTAAATATATGTAATCATACAACTTCCTCCGTTGGTTGCAGATTGTTTTTTCTTTTTTTTTTTGCGGTATGCGGGCCTCTCACTGTTGTGGCCTCTCCCGTCGTGGAGCACAGGCTCTGGACGTGCAGGCTCAGCGGCCATGGCTCACGGGCCCAGCCGCTCCGTGGCATGTGGGATCCTCCCGGACCGGGGCACGAACTCGTGTCCCCTGCATCGGCAGGCGGACTCTCAACCACTGCACCACCAGGGAAGCCCCGGTTGCAGATATTTTATTATAAGATTTTTGTCTGGAAAGTGGGTGAAGAGAAGGGGAGGTGATGGCAGTAAGGAAGGGAAGTGTATGATTAGATTTTGCCTGATATCCATGGGTCCCAACTGGACCGCACTCCAATATGACCGTTTTGAAGGGTCTGCAGCTGCTTGTAAAGGTAGTTATATCATTTTGTGGTGAGAAGAACCTTTGGAATCAGAATACCTTTGTTGAAGCCCTCGTTTCTCTATTTAATGGTTGAGTGACCCTAGCGAAGTCATTTAACTTCTTTCTGCTCTGGTTTCCACATTTTAAGAATGAGGGTAATACTACTACCTGTTTTGCTAATCTCAAATAATGCTGTTTGAAATATTAAGATTCTGAACGTAAAACACTTTGTAAATTTTAAGGGACCCCTAGGGTTGGTGATGCTGTTCCTCTTGTAATTACTATGGAGTAGCTGCAAACCAAAGGCGAAGTATTTATTCCTAAAGTGTGAATTTGTCTCTTTGGGGTGGCAGTTTGTTTCCTCTAAAATTCCTAGGATTTCATTTTTTTAGTTTCAAACTAGAGAAGTATTGGCAAACATAACTTGTAACCGTTATGTGTTTTAAATTAATGCTCATTTCTAATTTCATACCATGATTATTTGAAAACAACTTTTTCACTTTGAGAAAGTATCTACAGCTTATAACCACAGAGAAGGCAAACTGGTTTTTCTTATTTGCTCCAAAGGACATTCTATCCTGAGGTGATAAATGTGTAAATTTGCAGACATGTTTGAGGATCCAAAGTAAATTTCTAAATCTACAGAACTCTATGCAAGAAAATGTCCTTTTATTTCAAAGTAAAATTTGAGTTTAAAAATAAAAGTCAGTGTGCCTCAAAAACAGAACTATAAATCAATGGAACAGGATAGAAAGCCCAGAGATAAACCCACACACATATGGTCACCTAATCTATGACAAAGGAGGCAAGGATATACAATGGAGAAAAGACAGCCTCTTCAATTAGTGGTGCTGGGAAAACTGGACAGCTACAGGTAAAAGAATGAAATTAGAACATTCCCTAACACCATACACAGAAATAAACTCAAAATGGATTAAAGACCTAAATGTAAGACTGGACACTGTAAAACTCTTAGAGGAAAACATAGGAAGAACACTTTTTGACATAAATCACAGCAAATCTTTTTTGACCCACCTCCTAGAGTAATGGAAATAAAAACAAAAATAAACAAATGGGACCTAATGAAACTTAAAAGCCTTTGCACAGCAAAGGAAACTATAAACAAGACGAAAAGACAACCCTCAGAATGGGAGAAAATATTTGCAAACGAATCAATGGACAAAGGATTAATCTCCAAAATATATAAATTATATATATGAATATATAATATATATATTATATATAATATATATAATATTGAGCTCATGTATCTCAATATTAAGAAAACAAACAACCCAATCAAAAAATGAGCAGAAGACCTAAATAGACATTTCTCCAAAGAAGACATACAGATGGCCAAGAGGCACACAAAATGCTGCTCAACATCACTAATTATTAGAGAAATGCAAATCAAAACTACAATGAAGTATCACCTCACACCAGTTAGGATCGGCATCATCAGAAAATCTACAAACAACAAATGCTGGAGAGGGTGTGGAAGAAAGGGAACACTCTTGCACTGTTGGTGGGAATGTAAATTGATACAGCCACTATGGAGAACAGTATGAAGATTCCTTAAACAACTAAAAATAGACTTACCATATGACCCAGCAATCCCACTACTTGGCATATACCCAGAGAAAACCATAATTCAAAAAGACACACAGGGCTTCCCTGGTGGCGCAGTGATTGAGAGTACACCTGCCGATGCAGGGGACATGGGTTCGTGCCCCGGTCCGGGAAGATCCCACATGCCGCAGAGCAGCTGGGCCCGTGAGCCATGGCTGCTGAGCCTGCGCGTCCGGAGCCTGTGCTCCGCAACGGGAGAGGCCACAACAGTGAGAGGCCCGCATACTGCCAAAAAAAAGAGACACACACACCACAATGTTCATTGCAGCACTATTTACAATAGCCAGGTCATGGAAGCAACCTAAATGCCCATTGACAGACAAATGGATAAAGAAGATGTGGTACATATATACAATAGAATATTACTCAGCCATATAAAAGAACAAAATTGGGTCATTTGTAGAGATGTGGATGGACCTAGAGACTGTCATACAGAGTGAAGTAAGTCAGAAAGCGAAAAACAAATATCGTATATTAACACATATATGTGGAATCTAGAAAAATGGTACAGATGAACCGTTTTGCAAGGCAGAAATAGAGACACAGATGTAGAGAATGAAAGAACAAGTGTATGGACACCAAGGGGGGAAAGCAGGGGCTGGGGTGGTGGTGGTGGGGTGAATTGGGAGATTGGGGTTGACATATATACACTAATATGTATACAATAGATAACTAATAAGAACCTGCTGTATATTTAAAAAAGAGATAACTAGTGGCAAACAAAAAAACCCCCAAAAAACAAATTGCTGACACAGGTGAAAGTAAACATATAAAATTATTGTTAATTTTTAAGCTAAAAAAAGTCAGTGTGCCTTTTTTTATAAGATCTGTGGTGAGATAACGGACATGCCTTTCCTCTCCCCTCCCCCAACCATAATGAACTTCATTTCTAAAGAAATCACATAAGATGTGTTTGCTGCTTAATATTACTTCTTTTTGACCACATCCTGGTCTATTCTTACTCCCTTGAGTGAGTAATTCCAAGGTGACAGCAGTTTTCAGGTAATAAGCAACATTCAATCATCTTTCATAAGGAAGATTCTGGATATTCCTTGATTCTCTTTCCTCACAGTTAATATCCCCTGTTGCTTTCCTTCCACGGATGTATTATTTTATGATATATATATATATGTAATTAGACATAATAGTACAAAGATGTATTATCATTATCATGAATACCTAAAGATTTTGCTGATTTTAAATTATTCTTTTGTGAGTAGTAGAAAGAAATCTTTGAAAGATATCACCCTGTTAAAGAAACAGCACTTTGCAATGATTCTCCTGCATGTATAACCAGCGTACAATGGAAAATAATTAAGCTCATAAAAAATAATTACCTGGCTTGCATAACATTCTATGTTTCTAAACTTTCCACCAATATTAGAACTAATTTGTGAACAAGCTGTAAATCTGGGAACCATGTGCTTTATTCCACAAACAGCAGGCAAACTAGAATGGAAGGAAGAAAATATGTTTATCAAATTGAAGTATTCCAGTTGACTGTTCCACTTAATCAAATCACTGGGATAACTGCCAAATACATTCCCTTGGGTGGCATCCCACACGGTCCTAATAGAACCAAAATACCAGGAGTTTTTATAAAGATGAGCCCCCTGTAGAGCAGGAAACTGGGCAATTCCAGTGGTTCTCTACCACCCAGTCCCCAGCCCCAAGCCTCAGGATAACCAGGACCCCTGGCGAGATCACCCATACTTCCGAGCAGAGATTTTCTGTGGTGTAGATTAGACTTTCAGTGAGGTATGTGTGTTTTGAAAAAAAAAAATCAGTACTATAATATAATTTTATATTTGGAAAACCAAATAAAAATGCTTATTTTGAAATTTTAAATCATTTATTGTTAATTTGGTTTTCCAAGGGGGACACAAAGTTTGAAACATTGAAATGCTGTCCAGACTTTTTCCTCCTTTCTGCTCTTTGTGAGAATTTGCCTGACTTTCACGACCAAGCCAAGATCCCTGCTGAGAGTAGGTGTCAATGAGACCACCAGCTTCACAGGGTGCAAGAAAGAGAAATCCAGCCTCCATCACTGCCCCAGCCCAGGACACAAATGCCCATGTTTGTCTCCACCCCTCTCTTCCTCAGTCAGCCTGCCTGTAGGAACTGTAAACCCAGTGCCCAAGGGTCACAATGAAGCTTGAGTCATGTGCCTGGAAAATGAGCTGACGGAGCTCCGGATGAGAGTTTGAATACAAGGAGAGTTGCCATCCCAGACAGAACAATTTTCTCCACACCAATCTCCTGGGAGAGAAGTAGGATGGAAGAGGAAGAGGGGAAGCCTGGCCCACATTTATCAGCATGAGCTTACTTAAGCCTTTTGCTAAGTAACCATAGAAAAATACATTGAAACCAGACTTCACTACTACAACCAGAAAGTATTTTTCATAATTAATTGCTTCTTAGTGTCCAACTCCTGGAATACAGCTCTGCCTGTAAGAATACACTAACAGCTCTCAGAAAACCCATGAGCAAGGTTTGAAATTCCATATGCTGGAACAATCAGGAAATGTTAACACATACATGTTGTGATGTCGACGTTTTCTTATGGAGAAATAAAACGGAAGCCACTTTGCCACACAGAGTAACCAATGGGAATTGACCAAAAAAATGATGAATGGGTTAGCTTTCTACACCTAAGATTTTTTTTTTTTTTTTTTTTTTTTTTTTTTTTTTGGTGGTATGCGGGCCTCTCACTGTTGTGGCCTCTCCCGTTGCGGAGCACAGGCTCCGGATGCGCAGGCTCAGCAGCCATGGCTCACGGGCCCAGCCGCTCCGCGGCATATGGGATCCTCCCAGACCGGGGCACGAACCCGTATCCCCTGCATCGGCAGGCGGACTCTCAACCACTGCGCCACCAGGGAGGCCCTACACCTAAGATTTACTTAATATTTTCATTTCTTCTTGATCCATGGTGATTCCAGAGGAGTGAAGTCTAAAGATTTTATGATCTCTACATTCTCTAATCAAAAGTAAAATACCGGGCTTCCCAGGTGGCGCAGTGGTTGAGAGTCCGCCTGCAGATGCAGGGGACACGGGTTCGTGCCCCGGTCCGGGAAGATCCCACATGCCGCGGAGTGGCTGGGCCCGTGAGCCATGGCCGCTGAGCCTGTGCGTCCGGAGCCTGTGCTCCGCAACGGGAGAGGCCACAACAGTGAGAGGCCCGCGTACCACACACACACACACACACACACACACACACAAAATAAAGTTTAAAAAAAAAAAAAAAAAAAAAAAAGTAAAATACCTACTGTACATGGATCAATCTTTCAAGGACCCTGAGGGTCCCCAGCCTTAAGAAGCACAGAACTGAAGGTGTCAGCAAGGCTGGCTGGCTGCATCTCATCTACTTGCTCACCGACAAAGACTCTGATCTCAGAAACCAAAGCCTCCAGGTTCCAGTATCCACCACCAACCAGGAGATGCTGAAATTACATAATTACTGCATTAGGAATGCCTTTGATTGGCTTAATATTTTATTTACCTATATCTACAATTTATTTACCAAAATGCAAATATTCTTGAGAGGGATAACAGAATTTGTTTTATCTAGTGTTTATAACTTAATGGAGAAAGATTTATGACAGCTTGAGAGCTGGTTCTGACAGAGAAGGAAGCGAGAGAGGATGAGGGCACTGAGCATCTGAAATGACTGTGACAAATGAGGGGGCACACAGAGGGCACTGTGGACTCTGAAATCAGTTTGCTTCTTTATTTTCCAGCCTTATTTTATTGAACCTATCCCTGACAGCATTCCCCCTTCACGACAGCATTCGTTATCTGGATAAAAGAAAGCAGAAACTAGTGAGCTAGATGAAACAGGATCCCGCATCTGATGAGGCAAGTGGAACAAAATGGAATATCCCTTGGTCAATAAGGATGAAAAAATCCAGGATATGTGGCCGGGCACACCTGGAGAAGGTGTTACAGAGGGCACACGTGGAAACGCTCTAAGAACACACACAGCCTTGGCATGAAATGATGATCCATGTTCCCAAAGTATTCAGGTTGCCCTAGTTTCTGCTGCATCTCACTGTTCTCTCTACTCTCCTACCCTCCTAGGGCTGTCACATCTACACTCCGACAGCTTATAACGTCCTCCATCCCCATGACCCTGGGATTCCTGGGTTGTCCTCCTCAGGGTTCTGTTTTCAGAAAACTGTGCTTTTACTTAATATCGGTACATGATGGCCCAGGAATTGTCACCAGACGTCTAATCTACTTCCAATGTGGAACTAGGTCAGAAATATGTTTAATCTCACCAGGCGCATCAGACCTTCTCAGTCCCTCAGTCTTCCCACCTCATGGTCCATCTGCCCACCTTGCTACCTATGTGAATCTCTACTATTACCATCACCACCACCATCAAAGCCCTTACACCCATTTTTTATCGGGCATCCATCCACGTATCAGACAGAGATATTGGGAGTCTGCTACATGGCTGGCACTGGGAATGTAGCAGCGACTGAAAGAGACACAGATCCCTGTCTTCCTGGCATTTACAGTTTACTGGCGGGGGGGGGGCGGGGCGGAGGCAGACCACAAGGAAAATAAATAAATACGACATCTGGTATATTAGCAAGGGGTCAATTCTGTGGATATAAGTAAGTGGGGAGAGAGAGGTGGCTGCAGTTTTAACCATGGTGGCCAGGGAAGGCCTCACAGAGAAACTGACAATTCAGTAAAGACCTGAAGGAGAAGAGGGGAGACATCTGGGGACGAGTGTTGCAGAAAGCAGGACGTACACAGCCCTGAGGCTGGAGCCTGCCTGGCCAGTCCCAGGGAT
The DNA here is from genome assembly GCF_949752795.1 of Hyperoodon ampullatus. Taxonomy (NCBI): domain Eukaryota; kingdom Metazoa; phylum Chordata; class Mammalia; order Artiodactyla; family Ziphiidae; genus Hyperoodon; species Hyperoodon ampullatus. The sequence goes on along the minus strand of NC_136925.1, from coordinate 58,702,245 downwards.
GCTGGGGAGGCCAGTGTGACTGGAACAGAGTTAGTGAGGGAAGATCAGAGCAGATGGGGTGGAAGAGGTAAAGATGATGGGCCCTGGAGGTGAGAAACAACTCTGACCATCCCCAGATCCCAGAAACGTGGAGTATTCCTCTAGGGAGCCCTCCACAGGGACTTTATATCCTTTATACCTGAGAGCAGCCAGAGGATTTACTGTTCACTTCTAGACATTCTGCCCTCCATTTGGAACCTCTGCCAATTTAAGGCAAAACACTTATGCATTTCTTGGTTCCTTCAATGGCAGTTACATTGATAGGTTTTGTCAGGAATTGCTTTGCTCACAGTTGCTACAAAAATAGAAATTTGTGGAGATTTGTTTGCTGTTGACTCTTCAGTCAATTAATTCAAGATCAAAGGAAGTATACAGGAGGATTCACAACCAGAGATATATGCATTTTTCAGCCACGTCACTAAGAATATTGAGGTAAGACAGTGACCCACAGAATATGGGAAATGTGGTGATGCGTTCTAAAAGAAACACAGTGGGCTTACATCTGTTGCTAGGGATCCCTAGTGCCTAGATCGCATCACAATGATGTTTCATACAACTTCTCTGTATTAAAAGCAACTATTTAGAACACTTAATCTGTACCAGATGTTTAGATAAGCATATATTTTTACATATATTAATCCATAAAAATGTCTGATGTATTCTATTATGCCTTTTTAAAGATGAAAAAATCGATGCTTAGAAAGTTACAGAAATTTTCACTGTGTTGCTATGTGTAACTGCCAAAGGCACACATTTTCATTCACTCTGCAGAGGGAGGCATGGAGAACTGGTAAAATATATTCAAATCTCAATAAGCAATACCATTATCATTAGATAATGATACCAATATCATTAGATCTGTCTGTGATATTTAATCTATCAAGAGTTTATTTCCTGATGGATTTCTCTGATGGATGAGGGAGACATTCCCTTAAGGAGCTGGGTGTAGGTCAGGAAAGCTGTAGGAAATCCTGGCTTGTTCAGGTTTTACAGGCCCATGAATTGGCCTGAAAACCTTGGAAAAATAGATGCAGACACATTATCTCACTTTTTCCACATCAGAGTCCGGTTTCAACCAAGGTCAGAATTGTGTGCTTCAGGAAAAATCATGGAAATAAGCTAAATGAACTGAGATAAACCGAGGTACACTGTTGTCCTGCTGGGCCTCACGCAGCACTGCTCCTCTGGCATTTAGCTGCACTTTCCTTATCTCAGGATGAGGAATTCAGAAATGTCTAAGAAGTGAAACAAGTAGGATGTACTTGTTTCACTTGGGTCTTGGCCATTCCTTTCTTCAACCTCAGCAGACAGAGAAGTGGTTCTGAGACTCCAGAAAATTCCTCTGTGGGGACACTGGTGAATCCAAGGACACATTGTTTTCTTTCCTTGTGGTCGAGTCCCTCAGAAGCACACAGAGGGCCAAGTATCTCAGAATCCAAACTCCCCATGGTTTCTGCATCAAGATCCTCCACCCACTTCACCCCACACCATTTCCTTGTTCACTTATTTCAGTACCATCTACTTGAATCCATAACGTTTACATAAAGTGAGTCTTTCTTTACAAGCTTGTAGCATTCTAGAAAAGTTCTGATTTGCTTATTTGCAATTTTTATAAATCTTATTAATGCTTTTCCCTGGGATGCATTGTCATTTCAGACATGCCATCTCACTTGAAGAGGACAATTTATACGTATACATATATCTTTTTGGTTTATATATTTATATATGCAAATATTTAATATACATATATTAATTTACAAGCTATATTAATAGTCACATGTTCTGATGCCTCAAACTTGTCGAAATCTCATATCTAGGACAAATATAATTTCTGATAAAATTGTTTTTTTAGTCTTGAATTAAAGCTGGTGGATACTTCTGGTAAAATAGCATGGTAATGAGATTTGAAAAACTCAAAAAATATTTTGTTCTTATCTCCAAATATTTACAGATCAACATCCCTCTTCCAAATAAAAAAGAAAAACTCGTTCTTTTAACAAATATCAATTCATTCAACAAATACTTATTGGGTGGTTGATATGTCCCTTGTAACCTACCACCTACCAGGTACTACTGCTAAGCAATGGAAATAGAGTGACCAAATGAGCACAAACAAAGGCGATCCCTGCCCTCCTGGAGTCTAGAGTCTAATGAAGGTGCTAATAAATGAATCATACCAACAATATAATTATAAGCAGATAAGGACTATGAGGGAAAGGTACTCAGGGCTTACCAACAATTCAAATTGTATATATGGTAAATGACTTTTATTGATAAACTGTATTAGGATGCATAAAATTGATTGAGATGCACCCAACTGCTTACTCAACTACTGCATTTTGATGTCTGATCAATATCTGAACCTCAAGGTGTCAAAACTAAGCTCCTCGTCTTCTCCCTAGCCTTTTCTGTTTTAGTTAATGTCAACTTTATCCTTTGAGGTAGAACAAATAGTTCGGTGTCATCTTGACTTCTCTTTCTACTTCAATCCTTTTATCTAATCATTCGGCAGATCTGTGGCTCTATTTTCAAAATACATGCAGAATCTGACCACTTATTCCCTCCACTGGTCCCACTGACGTCTGGGTTATCAGAATACAAGAGATATTAAATCTTGCCTGGGTTTTGCAATACCTCCTAAATGGCCTGCCTTCTGCATTCTCCCTGTTAACAGTCTGATCTCGATGTGGATGATGTAGTGACCCTGCTCAAAGTTAAGGCAGAATGTATGACGCTTCCGCTCAAAACATTCCAGTGCCTCCTACCCACCCATTCAATTCACAGCCCTACATGGAGCCTCATTTCCCCTCTGACCTAACCTCTTGTTCCTCTGTCCTTCACTCCCTCTACTCAGCATCCTGACCTCCTTGCTGGTGCTCGGACTGGCCAGGCACATCCCTCTCCAGAGCGTTTGCTCCCACAGCTCCCCCTGTCTGGCAATCCTTTCCTCAGAAATCTGCCTGGTTCCCTCACTCCCTCACCTTCCAGTCTTGGCTCAAATGCCACCTTTCCAATGAGGCTCACTCTCTAATATGGCAACCTGCCCTGGCTCACACTGCCCAGCATTCCTGATTCTTCTGATTGTGCTCTTCTTTTTCTTTTTTCCCCAGCACTTAGCACCTGTTAACGTGTATATAATTTTATAAGAAATTACGTTGTTTCTTTTGTCTGTCTCTCCCACTGAAATCTAAAACTCATAAGGGCAGGAGACTTTGTCTTTATTCACTGATGTATCCTAAGCACTAAAAACAGTGCCTGGCATCTAGTATGCATTCAATAAATATTTTTCAAATAGATAAACGGAAGTCAGTAGGCAGGGTCATGTAATGGATGAGTAGAAGCCTTGAGGAAGCAAACTTGAGTTCTAATACTGACTGCACTTTTAGTTGGGTGAGTTACTACATACTCTGAAGTTTCAGTCCCTACCCCCATAAAAATGTAAACAATAGTGTCATTATAAGAATTACACATGAAACACTCAGTGTGACATAGGCTTTACAGGTGTAGTAATGACTGGTCACAATATTTTTATTTGAAATATTTAACAAAAGATTTAATGCTCTATTTTTTCAAACAATGTTCTATAAGTCATAAAGATACCTTGAATACTTAAAAAGTACTTGCTCATTTTGGTACTGTAGGTACTACTCAAAATGTGAAGCTCATCAATTGTTAAATTCTTCTGGGTTTCTCTGTAAGAACTTCAGCAGTTCAGTTAGTGGAAGGTGTAGGGGAACAAAATGTCTCTTTGGCGTGTGGATTATTTCTAGCTGAAAACAGTCAAGGCCCAAAAGATTCTGAAAGAAACTCTGACCTTCCCCCTAACTGCCTAAAAGAATGTAGATAAAGGAACAGTTCTAGGAAGGGAGCTGTCACCATTCATAACTATGGTATGAGCCAGGTGTCGTAGACAAGGTAGAACCCAGCAAAGCCCGTTTGTTAAAATTTCTCTCTGTGTCCCACTGTCTCTGCCTGGTCCAGCAAACATTTGTTTACCAAATATTTGCTTTCCATCTCCATGTGAATTGCCTTCCTCCCCTTTGAGGTCCCAAACCACTACCTCCAATATCCTCTTTTGTCCTTAGCTGAAGGTATTTAAGTTAAGGGAGTCACCATTTTGGAGAGTTACTCAGTTTTTCTCAGTCTCTCCCACGTATACATGTTATTAAACTTTTGTTTGCTTTTCTCCTGTTAATCTGTCTCATATCAATTTAATTCTTAGACCAGCCAGAAGAGTAGAGGAAAGTTTCTTCCTTCCCAGCCTAGATAACAGCAGCTGAAAGACACACAGAGTTTCTTAAGCCATAAACACCTAAGGACAAAAAATAGTCTCATTAATAGTATTCAAAGTTAGAAAATTAGAGAAAACAGGCCCATTCCTTGTGGCACATAGTGAAATGTTAACAAATGACAGAGAGGAAGACAGAAATAAATGACAGATGACATTGTCATTTATTTATGTTAAATGTTAACAAATGACAGAAATAAAAATTTGTTTGATTTTTTTTTTTTTGGCCTTCTTTCAGGGAGAATGAACTTCAGACCAAGAGTGGTAGAACAAACATCAGTGAGAGGATGTAGATGCCTAAGATATGTGAGGTTGTGATAGAGAAAGGAACGCTATTCTGAACCAGTTCATCCCCACAAAGTAAAGTGGTGAGCACCCAGGAAAACTGCCTTTAAGATTTCTGAGCCACTTTCAATTATTTTTGAGAAGCAAATGGAAATATATTTTCTGAGAGATGGAAGATGACAGTAGGGCTGCTTTAGTTACAATTTCCTAAAATAAATTGCATAAACCATAGCTTGACTTTAAAACATATATGCTAAAAGCTAGTCTGAGGGAGTAACAGAAGCCAATATAATTCATGAAGTATTAATACAAATTCATTCATTCATTCATTTATTCATTCATTCTAAAGTCACTTACTGAGTGCTTACCATGGGCTGGGCACTCAATAAATGTCTTTTTTTTTTTTTTTTTGCCGTACGCAGGCCTCTCACTGTTGTAGCCTCTCCCATTGCAGAGCACAAACTCCGGACGCGCAGGCTCAGCGGCCATGGCTCACGGGCCCAGCCGCTCTGCGGCACGTGGGATCTTCCCAGACCGGGGCACGAACCCGAATACCCTGCATTGGCAGGTGGACTCCCAACCACTGAGCCACCAAGGAAGCCCCAATAAATGTCCTTTGAATGAGAAAAAATTCCCACCCTCATTGAAAGTAACACCTTGTTCTTTTTTTCGAGCCTGGTAAATAAAGGCAATGCCATAAGAGCAGAGCTAGATCTCCAAAAAGCATTTGATAACACCTTTTATGGGATACTAATTACGTAGTTATCTTCTCAGCAGACTGAAGGACGAGTCCTTGACCAATGAATGGTGAAATGTGTAGGTAGACTCTGCGATTTGATGTAGATCAGTAGCAGATTGAGTGAACCAAGAAAGTGATTTTGATCTGCTTTGTTAGAGAAATCCCATTCAGAAAGGATAGAAAGGCCACCTTCTGCTGAAGTCACCTCACCTTGGGTACTGAGCTCAGTTCCAGGTGCCAAAATTGAAATGGGAAGAAATATTGTTAATCTGAGGGCAATACAAAGATGCTGAGGAAGTACAGAGACTCATATTGGGAGTGACTGAAAAGAAGAAAGCCCCAGGTGTTTGCCCTGAGAGAAAAGAAGGATCAGGGGACACATAATAGCTGCCTCTGTTATAGAAAGGGTGCTGCCAGGGTGGGCTGGAATTTGAGGAACAGGCAGAACATTTGGGGCCCATCTCTGAGTCAGGCACTCCTCAGGTACATTATCTCGTTTAATCCTCATATTTAGCATTAAAGTGCCTGATCCCTGATGCACACACGCACCTGACATCTCTCCCCAAGTACATCAGGAACACTGGAAGTCACCACTTCTGTACATCCAGGCTCATCTTCCAAGGCTTTGAATTACTGCTTTTGTATTAACAGAATCTCATTGTTTGTAAAATTTCCACACAGTTAAGGTCAGTGAGGATTCTAAAGAGGAAAAATAAAGTATTTTAGCCTGAGAGGCAAATATTTAACTGAGAAGTGGAGATAGAGAAGCCATTCCAGCCATCAAAAGTGATTTCAGAATCTGAAAGGACATGGGTTGTGTGTGCCGCCTGAAACGTCACAGGTAGAAGCCCAATCTCACAGAAAACTGTAGGCACGTAGCACTAGCCTGTGTACAAGGAGCTGTTGGCAGATTTCCTAAATGGGACTTTAAGACATGGGGTCTGCTTTGAAAATGAGAAAAATTGGTGTGTCTGGATGGGAGAGTCAGTTGGAGTTCTTCAGTTCGATAAACATTTCTGAATCAGGCTTCTGTTCCTTTAAGAACCATGCTTACCTTCAAATTCATTTTGGTTTATAGAAATCCTCCTAAATAGCAATGCTCATGAAAAAAGGAATCCTTTCAGGGAAACCTCACAAAATATATGAAAAGGTTCTTTGAAAGCTATAACATTTTGCAACTGACTTTCAAAGAGCTGCTGCCAGCTGCAGTGATCAGTTTAAGTAGATTCAATGGCTTTTCTTTATTTTTAGTATTTCATAGTTCAGTTTTTCCTACTATTCTCAAATAACCTAAATATTCTGAGCTTTCTGGTATTCGCTTTACCAGCAAACTGACAGCATGAGAAGAAGCATTCTTTTTTCCCTGGTAACGTTCCCAGCAGATTGCTGCACATCTGAAGCTCTGTGGTTAAAGAACATAGATTTATAGGCATAAATTTTATGAACTATTCAAGAAAACAGACATCCAAACATAACCTCCATGAAACAGTAGTGCTGTTTGAAATATTATGGTTTGGGGTTTTGGAATAGAAAGAAGTACATTTACTGAAGACATAAGTACCTAGATGACTCCACTGGAGGGGAGTAAGGTGGTCACATTCCCCAGTGAGATGGAGTCTGGTCATCAACTGAGTCCAGTCTGTCCTTCCACCACCCCTCAAGGAAGAATCAGGCCAATCCTGAACTCCCTCGCAGCTGTTCTTTGCTAATGTCGACTTTTATTAAATACTTATTATATGCCAGGCATTTAAGGACACAACTGAATTTAGTCCTCACAGTGACCTCTTGAAATGAGTACTGTTTTTATTCCCATTTCACAAAAAGACAGAGACTGAGGCTTAGAAACTCTGCTTAAAAAATTGCCGGTGGGCTTCCCCGGTGGTGCAGTGGTTGAGAGTCCGCCTGCCGATACAGGGGACACGGGTTCGTGCCCCTGTCTGGGAAGATCCCACTTGCCGCGGAGCGGCTGGGCCCGTGAGCCATGGCCGCTGAGCCTGCGTGTCTGGAGCCTGTGCTCCGCAATGGGAGAGGCCACAACAGTGAGAGGCCCGCGTACCGCAGGAAAAAAAAAAAATTGCTGGTAAGTGGTGACTCAGGCTCAGAGCCCTTCCTTCACTGTTACCCTAAAATGCCTCTCTCCGCCTTGTTCCTTCTACATACACTGGGTCCACGGATGCCTGAATTCAATCAGAAGTGTTCTAATGAAAAGGAATATCCCAGCTAGGCAATGAGTTAGTGGAACCTGAAATCTCTGGCCACTAGAAACAAAAAGAACCCCCTGGCAGGAGTATCAGAGAATACCACGTGTTATTCTGGCAGGTTCATCCCCCAGCCTTGGCTTGAGAGAAGAGCGCAAGGCGGGCTGCCTAAGCCCTGAGAAAAGAATCTAGTCTTTTTCTGTTCATTTTTATTTTTATTTTTTTTAGGCTTCTGGGCTTTGGGAATCTGCCCACAAAGCCTACAAACAGCCTTAGGAGACCTGTTGGCAGCACCCCTAGGAGTTGTTAGCCAAAAGCTTCCAGATCCTCTCCTCATCACCGAGACTTGTCCGTTGGGAGTAGCTCAAAGATACTCTTTCAACCAAGATAATTAGTTTAGCAAAAGGGAGCCATTGTGGTCTGGAGAGCTCACCATTGATTACTAGGTCGAGATAAAAGATTGTTCTCTCCTTTTTTCCCTCTTGAGACCTTAGATAGTAAAGCACTTTTGACCTTGGGCAATAGGGATCTTCTTTCCCATTGAGAATAATGTGCGGAGGAAGTGGAGGGAGGCGGGAAGAAGTACGCGTCCATTGTACTGCTTCTCGGGCACTTGCGTTTACCCCATCAGCCCTCACTAAACCCGCAGGCATGTGGCCCTCACCAGTAGTGTCAGGGGAAAAACATGGCAATCCTAAGGCCAGTGATGGCCCTGAAGGGGTTCAGAACATGCCACCCCAAAATATGCTGCTTTGACATACTGATTATTTTGAGTTGAAAGCACTCAAAAAATAGCAGGTACAGGAAGGGCTCTCTGACCTCCTTTTTCTACCTAAAAGCACATGATAAAATTTCCCGTGAGGGAGGTGCCCACCCTACACCAGGAAGAGAAGAACATCCTCATCACCAGAGACTGGTGTACAAACAAACCTACTAAATTAACCCTTATCTTCCATTAGTTCCTGCATCCATCCTCTATCGCTGTCTCACAATTTACTCCCCTTAGTCCAAACCCCTTTGTCTTATTGTATTCCTACAATTTATCATTCTTTGCTTAAAAAGACATATAAGTTTTGGGATCCAGTGGCTTCTTCTGGTTGTCATTTTCCTTTAGAAGACACCCATATACACATAAAAATATGTATGCTTTTCTCCTGTGACTCTGTCTTCTGTCAATTTCAGTCCACAGAACCTAGGAGAGTAAAAGCAAGTTTTTCCTCCCCTATAGCCTTCTTGGAATGCATGGAAACTTTTTTCCCCAGATAATTTGATGACATAAACTAGCCAAAGTTATAAAATGCCTCTTTAAACTATTTTTCTCCCTTTTTTGCCCTTGTGTATTCTATTCACGATCATTGAAGAAAGTTTAGAAAATGTAGATCAACAAAAAGAAAATAAGTAAATTAAAACCACTCAAAATACCACTACCCAGAGGTAATTATTACTAATAATTTTGTGCCAATTCTTCCAAGCCTTTTCTATTCAAATAGAAACATATAAAAGTTAACTCTTTTAAGAAGTGTCAAATTCTACACATGGTTTTGCAACTGGCTTTTTACTTAGCAATAGATCTTTTCATATACAAATTAAAATTTCCCTTATTTTACTGCCATCTATATAGATGAGCATACCATCATTCATTAATTTGTTCAATATTGTTGAACATTTAGGTAGTTCCTCATTTTTCACTATTACTTTAAGCAACAACACAACAGCATCATTCATACATTTTCGAGCACTTGCCAATCATTCAAAATACATTGCCAGACTCAAACCAGCACATTTACTGAGGTTTCTGAGACATTGTCCTCCAGAAAGATGATCTCCGACAGCAGTTCACTAGCAATGTTTGAAAAGTGCCATAAAGCCTTTTCAAAGAGCAGAGCAAACCAGCGATCCCAAACACAATCCTAGGAGAGGAAAGAGGCAGATCCACTGCTTTGCCAGGAGGCCCTTCCACTGGGGCTCTGACAATTCACTGAGATAATATAAATGATTGTCGCTCTGTTGCCCCCATCCCAAGCTTGTAAAATGAGAAAGCAGCAGAGTTAGATTATTATCCAGAACAATGGAGAGTCCCGGGGGCCTTCTGAGAAGGCATTGCTTCAGTGCGCAGCGTTGTTAAGAAAACAGAGGAAAAGCCAGCATTTGGTGAAAAGCTCGGTGGCAGCAGTTGATAAAAGCTGACGGTTTGGAGGCGCAGAAAGTATTTATTAATCAAATACTTATACAGCACTTATTATGTGCCAGCCACTCTAAGTGCTTTATAAATCTCAAATCATATAATTCACCTAACAATCCCATAATAAGGCAGATACCACTTTTAGCCCCATTTTTACAAGGAGGTTAAGTAAATTGTTGGGGATAGTTTTCGAGTCCGTGAGTCTTAATTACAAAGTAATGTTGCCCGTCAGGGGATGTCCCCAGTCCCACTAAGAGCATCTCCAACTGCTTCCACATATACAGGGTGGTAAGCACTCAATTTTCCAATCAAGCAGGAAGCACCATTTAACTGGTATTGCCACAGTAAAAACAACAAAGACCGAACTTTGCACACAAAAAGCCACTTAATACCTAAAATAACTAAGATAATTTTAGATAGCAACATGTTCCCTGTACCTGATTTAGCCCTGGTTTCATTTGTCACTTATTAATTTTAACTATTTATTCGTCTGGAAAGGTTCCTTTTTCTTTAATAAATCATAACTGAACTATGTAAAGTCTTATACTTTGCAAAGCCCTGTGACATATTTCATCTCATTTAATCCCCAAAACAACCACTTTGGAAGGTATTGAGGCTTAGAAAGGCTAAGTGACTTGTTTGTGGTCACTCAGCTAGATAAATAACAGAGGCAGGACATAATGCACGGCTTCTAACTACTTCCCCACTCTGTCCTAGCTACTAGCAGCCATAAGCTTGCAGCAGACGTTGAAACTAAGAAAAGAAGTGAGGGAGCATGCTACTAGGTTAAAAGATATAGGTAGTTATATAGATAGATAAATATCTAGACACACACATCATAATATTTCATGTATTTTTAATTCAACCATCTGGGGAACTCACCTTCCAGAACTCAAAACCACCTGGCTGGCCTATCTATCTATCTATCTATCTATCTGCTCACCAATAATAAGCTTCCTTTTCCAAGCCCCACAGAACTATTCTTAAATTTCACACATCTCAAGTCTTCTGGATTCTTTTCTCTCTGCAGTTGACAGAGGAAGTTAAGGCCACTTTTCATTCATTTATTCATATGTTCACTTCTATAAACCTGCCCTGGTGTCTTCTACACAACTTAGCAAAACATTCTCAGTCTCTTTCAACATAAACATGCACACACACGCCCACAGGTGCACGCACGCACCTATTAGTTGCAGATAATTTTTGCAAATTTACCTACACATTTAAAGCATGTTTGTCATATCTTATCCAACATACCTAGGTGTTACTTAGCAAAGATGTTTCTGGTTAGCTGGTCCTTCTTAGTGCCTGAAAAGGGAAGTTATTCTCTTTCTCTCTAAACTTCCCTTTTCTTTGATGTGTCCACGTTTTATTGCTTCTCTTCTTCTTTGTTTCTCTTCCCATTTCTTACCCCTTAAATATCAGAATTATCATAAAATCTGTCCTGGCCCCTTTATCACTCTAATGTGCACTTCGTGTGTGATCATTTTCATAGACAAGACTGAAAACAGTGTGCTGATGGCTCACAAATCAGGATCACAAAATTCTCTTCTTGATGTCCAGAACTTCATGTCCAATTACCTCCTGCATAAGTTCAGGAGGTAATTGGATATACCTCCATATGTTCATACCTCCTGAATAGGCCACTGGAACTTTAAATTCAGCATTTCTAAAACCTAACTCACTCCTTCCCCCAAATCTTCTCTTTTTCTTGTATCTCTAAGAGACAGGCAATGTCATCTACTCAAGTCAAAAAAACTTAAAGTCACTCTTGACTCCTCCTCTTCCCTCAGTTTCCACTTCTGTTTCCCACCAGAATAAACAACTACCATATCCAATTAGGTCTATTTCCCTTCTCTTTTATTCAATCCTCCACTTGCCTACCTTTTCAGGCCTTTGTCATCTCTCTCTGGGAAAACACAATAGCAGCCTCACCTCTGCTCTATGCTTTCCAACCAGGACTGACAATTCTAGTAAATAAATATACAAGATGCCCAATTAAGTTTGAATTCCAGATAAACAATCAATATTTTTAGTGAAAACATTTTCCAAATATTGATGGGAAGACTATAATTTATCCAGCAACCTACAAACACATCTTCGACATTGTCATCAAAGTGAGCAGAAAATTTACTATGGTGTTCCAGGCTTAATGTCCTCAAACATTCCCCATTGTCCACAAGATTGTCTTTGGCATGGCACACAAAACTGTCCATAACCTCGCCATTCTATACCTCTCTAATTTTTCTCACCTATCTCTCCCTTTATTCACTGTGTTGCAGCCCCACTGGCCTCCTTCTGGGTCCTAGAATGCATGGAGCTCTTTTCTGCCTTGGAATTTGCAGGTCCATCTACCTGGACCACTCTCCCTCAGATCTTTGAATGGCTGCCTGACTCTTATTTTTCAGAACTTAGCTAAATGTCACTCATTCATAGAAACTTTCTCTGGGCATTCTATCTATAGTAGCCCCTGGTTACTCTTCACCTCATTCTTGTTTCTTTTTTTGATAGCATTTCACAATCTCAAAGTATCTTGTTTATTTGCTTACTAGTTTATTATAAATTCATTAGAATGTAAATTCAGTAAGAGCAAAGACTTTGCTAGTTCACCACTGAACTCCCAAGGTTTAATACAGTTCCTGACACATAGTTGGTGTTCAATAAATATTTATAGAACAAATGAATAAATGCATGCATGAATGAACAAATTAATGAATAGTTAAGCCCTCTAGCCATGAGTTTCTTTTGACTCTTTGCTTATGCCCTGTGCTTCATGCCCTGTCTTAGTCAATTCAGGCTGCCAAAACAAAATACCTTAGACTGGGAGGTTTAAACAATAGAAATTCATTTAATCACATTACAGAGGCTAGAAGTCCAACATCAATGTACCAGCATGGTCAGGTTTTGGTAAGAGATCTTTTCTTGGGTTATAGATGGTTACCCTTCTCACTGAATCCTCACAGGGTGGAGAGAGAGAGAGAGTGAGCAAGATCTCTGGTGTCTCTTCTTATAAGGGCACTAATCCCAACATAATGGCCCCACCTTCATGAACTCATCCAAACCTAATATCTCCCAAAGTCCCCACCTCTATATACCATCACATTAGGGATGAGGGCTTCAGCTTATGCATTTTGGGGAGACACAATTCAGTCCAAATCATGCCCCAAGTGTGATTCCCTCTTTTCTCTTCTGTGTGCTCAAGAATCACCATTTCCATAGACAGATTGAAAGTAAAATAAATCAGTTCTTCCTTTGAATCTCGCCAACTTCCTATGCACCTGTAGTGTTTTACTGTAACTAGTTTCATACCTGACCGTCTTCCTTTCTGAGACTTATAAGCTCCCTGAAAGTTGTACAAACACACCATTGTGCCAGACATGTCTGGCACAATGTCTGGTACACAGAAAGAGTTCAATAAATATTCACTGATTAAATACATAATTGGATGAATGAATATTAGCATCTAAGAAGGCAATATAATGTGACTAGGACTCAGGGTACCCAATATTCATATCATAAAGCTCATAAGAGCTACTCACAGAAGATAGATTCTTTCATTCCCTCATAGTCTATTTATAGCTAGTTTTCATGGTATTAATGATTTCCAAGTCAACCTGTATTAGTTTGCTTGGGCTGCTGTAACAAAGTACCACAGACTCTGTAGCTTAAACAACAGAAATTTACTTTCCCACAGTTCTGGAGACCGGAAGTCCTAGATAGGATGTCAGCAGGGTTGGTTCCTTCTAAGGGCTCTGGGGGAAGGATCTGTTCCAGACCTCTCTCCTTGGCTTGTACATGACCATCTTCTTTCTCTAACTTCACATCATCTTCCCTCTGTAAGTATCTGTGTCCAAATGTTCTTTGCTTATAAGGACACCAGTCGTATTGGTGTGGGGCCCATCATAATGACCTCATCTTGACTTAATTATACCTGCCAAGATCCTATTTCCAAATGAAATGACATTCTGAAGTAACAGAGGTTAGGACTTCAACATATGGATTTTGGGGAAACACAGTTCAGCCTATAAAACAATCTCTGTTATGCTAATGAGAAAAATGGCAGGCAAGTCTGGTCTAAGCAGTCACACAACAGCAGAAAGAGAAGTGATATCCAACTACCTGAAGCCAAGGGAGAGAACATGGTGGATGTGGGGACCATAAGGGGTGGGGGAAGTACACAATGAAGAACAAACACAAGACATTAATAAAAGGATACTGACCAAAGGGCAGCGTGCACTGCTGTTCGTGAAAACACACAGGGTCTTTAGGAAAATATTTGGTTATGTGTAGAGTAGCTTATTTAATGGAGCAGGAAAGGCTGTAATACATTTTATAAAGCAATCCTTCAAGTATGGTTACATGGTTTTAAATATTGCTTCTTAAAGGTAAACCTCCAGGCACGTGAAAAATTTAGCTACTTAAAAAGACTCAGCCCCTCAGTGGTCCCATTGTTTCTTGATAACTTCCATCTTAAAGTAAATTACCACAGATCATAGAGTAGAAACGAAAAAAACCAAAAGATCAAGTAGTTCCCTAAAATGGGTGAAAATACCAGGAACATACATTCAGGTGAGAACCCATATGTGTAAAATAAGACACATTATACTCTTTAATTCTTGTTCTTGCTCTTAGCTTCACTTCTTTGCCACCCACCTTCTAGGACATCCGCTTAAACATCCTGGAAGAGTGAATCACCATGTGTATGTAAACCCAGTATTGGTTTCTTGGAAGTCTGGCAGGTGACTCATATTTCATAAATTTTGCCTTTAAAAATTGCATTTGGAAAGAAGTTTTCATGTTTCTCAAATGTACAGTGTGTCTGTTAAGAAATTGAAACATGGTAAAAGAATGCATAGCTTGTTAAAGCTAAAAAGTGTTATGTTATATACTTTTTGTAGCATAAGATATTTTCACATCATCATGTTGTCTCTATATTCATTTCTTAACCACAACTATTATTGTAATTGCTTTAATTATGGTAATGCTAACTGTTTTAACAAATATCCCAAAATATATATAAGGTTCAAACACACTGTCTTGATTATTTGGGATGGCTAAGCTCCTCCTTTGGCAATCTTAACACTTTCATATTTGAAATGAGTCAAGTATAAGGGTATTATATTCCAATTCCAGTTAACAAAGAAAGAACTCTTTGTATGTTGGATATTCCCAAATTCTTTCCTCAGTAGATTAGGAGATTTGGATTTGGTCTGAATTTCTTTATATTCCTGAAATCTCCTTGTGGAATTCTTCAACTTAGACCAGTGTCTGGACAGCTAGAATTATGGTGAGCACTGCAACATAAGTGACAACAAAGCTTACCTATTTCATGTGCCATAGGCCATAAATAAATAAGACTGCTCTTTGGAAAACTTCCAAAGGGGTTAATTTCTACCTCTTGGAAGAACCAAGTGCTTCCATTTATGTAAGATCGCATTTATTTCATAGTATAGAGAGAGGTTTAATAAAATATTGTATGTAGAGCACTTAGCTCAGTACTTGGATATAGGAGACAAATAATAATACACAGAATATGGCCTTATACAAGCAGCACACAAAGGATATGCATTTGGATATTATCGGTGATTTGCTCTGCTTGATAGTATTTCAAGTATTGTTTCTTTTGCCTGTCTATATTTCTCTGTTTACAGTAAACATTTATAGGTTTATAACAAGTAAAATTAAAAAGTTATTTTTAGCTTTTAAGGTAATATTTTAAATTCCATGCTAGTGTTTATTAATTCATCTCTCTTTACCCCTGAAGTTTCCCTGTTAAGTGGATAGTCCAAAATACCCATTTGCAAAAAGTGTCCTATTAGAATTATGAGTTTAACATGTGTTTAAATTTTTGTTAGTGACACACAGAGAGAACCATAAAGCATACATGAAAGAAAATACTTTCTCATCTAAGAAAGAAGTCATTTTTTGCTTCAACATTCTAGGTTGGAAGACAAGTATTAATAGCGGATAACCTGATAATCATAACAACATTTTCAATTGAGAGATCACTGCCTGAAAGTCTAAGTAACCCAGGTGTGCCTGAAATTCTGTGGTGGCTTCTGCTCTCACCCTGTGTCTACTCTGAAACTAAACTCAGCTCTTTGCCACATCCCCAAAAGAATTCCGACACTAAAATTCATTCATAAGTAATGTCAATTTTACTGAAGATTTCTAGGGGAGATGAAGAAAGGAAATTACATCACATATCACCCAGAAAAACTTAGTAAAGTTAATCTTCACAGTTTGCCCCCTTCTCCTGTGTCAATCAGAAAATCCTCTCTACTGTCTGAAATCCAGCCTTGGGCTTGTTGCCAGCAATACCCTCGACAAACAGCAGCCCTCACCATTGCAATAAAAAACAGACCAATAACTACTTAACACTGGTTAAGTCTGGCCTGTGAGTGTTTTATATTCCTTCTCAGGCAGTTTATCAAAATATTCACCCAATAAAACAGGTATGTGTGTGTGGTGGTGGTGATGGAAGTGAAATTTCATAGCTAAGAGAATATTATTTCCACCAGATGGATAAATACACAAAGTCATTGTATACCCATAAACATATATGAATAAATATACAATATGAAAGTGACAAGGACTCTTTCAATTCTGCTCTCAGCCTGTCCTTGTCCCAAGCTTTGGCTCCCGAGAAGAAAGAGCTGGCCATTCCTGGAGCCCTTGGTGACAGAACTGGGACTCCTTAACTTAAGTTCCCTCTACGTGGGAGCCTTCTGTATGCCCTCTCAGAAAGCACATTGCGGTGGCTTCCGAGAACACATGGAGCCTCCCAATGCAAAGTATTTTTTTAAGAAAACTCTTTTAGAAATCTAAAAAAAAAATTTTCCTCTATACTTTTGTATACACTTGACAAATCAAGATGAATTTTAATTGGAAATACATAGCAAACTTTGACTTTGCTTCAATAATCATGTGTCCTATTAGTATATAAACTATAACATGAGGATAGGAAGACTTACCTTGATAGCTGTCATGAATCCAAATTCAAGCTTTTTTCCAACTATTTACGCCATCACTCAGCAACCATTTAGTAATTGCCCAGTTACTGTTTCCAAGTATGTGGGCTCTGGCTTGTAAAGTCAGAGCGGGAAAGAGGAAAACCCAGCCTACAAAGTTTCCATCAAATAAGTCTAAACTCCAGACGTGTCTTGAGTCACTCTGACTCTACTTGGTTATTGAAATTCTATGGAAATTTTTTCTCCTCATTGGCACTACTCAATCCTCCAGACCACTGGTTTCCAGCCTTATGGTGCACTGTGCTGTTTTTCCCTAATTGCTTTTTGAAACATGAATGTAACTCTTCCATTTTCATCCTTGCTGTTTTGGGGGTTTCAAACTTTATTCTCACATATTATCTATGTTATTCTTATTTTAAAATAAAGACAGTCACAATTTTAGGCTTTAATAGCCAACTTCTTCATATGCCATTGTGTCTTAAAACCCAAGTTACCCACTCTGTCTGAGGCGGCCACATTCCACAGTTGTCCCAGAAGTACCTAATGAATACAGCTTTCCCACAGCAAATCTGTGAAGGAGGAGAGCATGTTAGCCCTGGATAGCCTCTGACTCCCCTTTGCTAGTCCTTCCCCATTATCATCAGCATCTTATCCTCCAAGCGTTACCCACATCTCAGGCATCTATCATTTCTTGAGATCCCAGAAAAAAATAAAGAACTGAGTGAGTTAATCTCTTAGGAATATATGCAGTTCAAAAAAGGTGCAAAGGTTTCAGGTGAATTTAGCAAATCTCTGATGGGCAGAGTTAAGACTCCAGAAGGAAATTGTCTCAGGGCAGGACCCTTAATACCAGTGGGTTTCACCCTGTTGGTCACCATATACTCTTCAGAGGGGGGTATCATATTGGACGAAGGACAGCACTCTACATTCTCTGAACCTCACTTGCTGCATCTGTACCTACTCTCAGGGTTGTGTAGACAAATGGTACTGTGTAAATATAAACAAGTAATATTTTATGAATGCATGTGAAAACTGGTGAAATCTGAATAAGGCCAATGGGCTAGTTAACAATATCATACAATGACATTTCCTGGTTTTGGTATTTTACTATAGTCGTGTAAGATGTTACCGCTGGGGAAAGCTGGGTGAAGAGTATACTGGACTCTTGTATTATTTTTTGAACTTCCTGTGAGTCTATAATTCTTTCAAAAATAATTTTTGTGTGTGCATGGAAAAAAAATGAGAAAGGATTTTAAAGTCTTCCTAGAAAGGTACAGTGCATTAAAGAAATACTAAAGTTTTACCTGCCTCATTTCCAGTAACTTTTATGTCCCTAAGTACTGTGTGCAACATTTTTAAGTAACTAATAATAACTACCCCCCATAAACTCATTAAGCAAGAAGCATCTTTAATTCTCCAAAAAAATTCATTTTGAAAAGCATTAAGGTGATTTTTCTCTTTTGCCTATTTTGAGCACAAGCCGTCATCCTGACTTGCCCAAATGTGGATACGGGTGAAGTGGAGAAATTAATGTTTTGCATTCTTTTATCAAATACCAAAAGAAAAGCTGATTTTCTAATATTCAAAAATAGGACTTTGCATAAAGACAACTAGACCTTTATGCCAGACTATTATTTGGGGAAACGATTGTCTAAATTCCTCCATCTCCCCTTTAACATATTCAGGGACTCACTTGATTGCCAAAACATAGAGTTTTCATTGAGGAGGCTCCAGAAGGAGAAAAGACTGCTCCTTTTTGGCCTCAGTGAACTGCAGAAAGGAGGAGAAAAAAGAACAAGTAGAAGAAACAATCAGATATTTGTATCAGTTTTTATATCTCTGGCAGCCCAAAACATGTTAGGTTCATGAGGCAATAACTTATGGGGGTACAGGGGAGGTGGTCTTGCATTATGAACTTGGGGAGGAAGCTATCCTGATCCAATGTAAGGCACAGTCATAGACACAGAGAAGAGTGGTAGACAGATGGAGCCCCTGAAGTTAGCTTTCCTGAGCTACTCAGTTTCCCTGTGGCCTGGATCCTGAGCTCAGGGCCAGCAGTGTGAGAGAGGAAATCCCACAATAGGGGATAAGACTGGATTTCAGGGCCAGCCGGATACATGGAGGATGTCGTGAGAGACTCAGAGACTGAGGTGGCCAAGCCAAATGGATGGACCTTGAGTTCACCACTGGTAGATTTCAAGCCTGGAGTTGAATAGGGCAATTCCATGAAAGGCAGAAAGGAACTTACTTCTGAGGCCAGAAGATGCCAGC
Source organism: Hyperoodon ampullatus (assembly GCF_949752795.1). Taxonomy (NCBI): domain Eukaryota; kingdom Metazoa; phylum Chordata; class Mammalia; order Artiodactyla; family Ziphiidae; genus Hyperoodon; species Hyperoodon ampullatus. Next base: position 58,683,272 of record NC_136925.1, on the reverse strand, counting down.
CAGCGCATGCTCGTGGACAACAGGAGGCCAGGGATCTCTCCCCCCAGCCCCACAAGGTCAGAAACTCCACTTCTTTTAAACCTGGACTCCAACCAAGAGAGAAGAAGAGGGGAGACACTATATAAGAACTAAATATTTTCATCCTAGAGTGTCTGAACACTACCCAAAAAACATCACTTACATTATAAGGTCACACTAGGCTTTAAACAGGACTGGATTTTGGTTAAATTTTTTCCCTGTCAACCAGCATATGGTGACTCCTCTGCATACCTGAATATAATGCAGTTAATTATGAGATAAATTTTTTAGTCTTCTGTCCATGTGTCTTGTAATCTACAGGGTACCTGGGTGTCTAGAGAAAAGAAGAAAGGTCAGAATTGAGCAGAATTTTTTCTCACTCAGGTTTAAACATATGGCAGGACAAATCATGTTATTACATCCTTACATCTAAAGTCTCTCTAAGCATAGTTTAGCGTAGCCGAAGCTCTTAGCGCTTCTCTAACATAAGCTTAAACGGGTCCAGATAGGTTTAATTTAGTGTTTATTGAGCCCTTCTCAATCAGACACATTGGTAGTTACTGGTACAAAGATGAATAAGACAAGGTTCTTACTCTCAAATGGCTCACAAGCATCTAAGTAAATCATTGTGATACAATATATGCACTAAAACTACTTTAAAAGACAGTGATGTCAACGTAAGTTCTGAAGTTAAGGTCCATCAGAACAGAACAAAGATCTATCAGCCAGTCTTTCACTAAGACTCTAGTTGACAAGGTAACTGAATCTCAATAATGTGTCTAATAGTACCTCTACTGTGGTTTAAAAAATTATATTTTAAAATTCATGGGTTGTTTTACATGGTCATTAAAATGCATTTTTTTTGCAATCTAATTTTTAAGACTAGTCTAAATTCTATCACATTGGGACCTATAGGCTTGCTGTAAATTTTCAGAGCAAGTATCAACCTATAATTGAAGCACTTTTCACTTTTTTAAGCATATTTCATGTGTTGTTTCACTTACTCCTTACAACGGGCATTAAATTATCCCATGTTATCAATGAAAATGAACCACACGGAGTTCATGCAACGTGATGCAAGAGTCCGCCTCTGACCACTGTGCACACTTCCTCTTCCCTGTGCTTTTCCTAAAGCACTTGGCAGGTATTTCCATGTAGTACTAGTTTATACAAATTGGCTTTGTTGCTCCACATTTACCAAAGTGTATTCTTTAGAACACTAGAACTATATGCATAGGCTGCTGGTACTTTCTGTTTTGATTAAAGTTTTTTTTAAGTAAAACTAATCCTTGAAGCTTCTGATATATTAATGTGTACTGTGTATATTTCCAAAGGACATAATAGTGCTTAGTACTTTCTAAACATATAGACTGTTTTGTAATGGAGCTTTCCAGGTCCATTAGGTTTCTCTAGAGAAACAGAACTAATAAGATATAAATAACATATATAATATATTACATATATATTAAATATATATAATATTTATTGATTTTAAGGATTGGCTCACACAATTTGGAGGCTGGCAAGTCCAAAGTCTGCAGGGTGGGCCAACACTCTAGGGACCCAGGGAGGAGACAATATACAGTTCAAGTCCGAAGAGCTGATGTTGTAAAGGAAGTCTTAAGGAAGTCTTCTGGAGAATTCCCTCTTGCTTGAGGACGGCAGACTTTTGTTCTATTCAGTCCATCAACTGATTGGATGAGTCCCACCACATTATGAAAAACAATCTGCTTTTCTCAATGTCCACAGATTTAAATGGGGCAAAAATACCTTCACAGAAATACCCAGAATAGACCTAGGCAAACTAATACGTAAAATTAACTGTCATACCAGCATGTTAGGATTCCACAGAAATCACCTTAGAAAACACTGCCCTGGCTGGATTATCAGCTCCTTAAAGGCAAGACCTGGGTTTTTAAGTTGTTGTATCCTTCAATATCTTGATTAATTGATAGTAAAAGACTGTAATTATGATAAAATGGAATGAGCACTGAACTTAGAATCAAAAAACGTGGAGTCCAATCCTGGCTTGACATTCTAGTAACTTTGTGGTCTCAAGGAAATAATTCAATCTCTATTCTTATCAGGTTTGTTACATGTGGACTGGGAGTGATCATAAGTATATCAACTTAAATGAGAAGATATGTGAAAGTGTTTGGTACACACACTTTTGAATTTTAAAATGTTTCATAAAGCAAACAATTAAAACTCCATGACAATGTCAAAGTATATCTCTGAAAATCAATACACTTCATGTTATTTTTTTCTGTTATCAATATTTATTCATTTTGTTTCTTAGCCCAAAATGAAACACATGTCATTTTAATGTTACCAAAGTGAGGTATAGGTCAAACCATATGAAATTGTCAATGTTTAGCAGTTTTTGAGTTACAAGAATGGCAATTTCATTTGGTTTATCCTAATACGAATAGTTGGTAAAATGCAGGGTTATACTTGAGGTTATTATAGCTAACAGACTTGTTATTGCTAATTAGGACTTGGTAGACCCCATTCATTATTGTCTCTGCCTACAAGAAGATTTTATTCTGGGACAGAATGACTCAGAGTGTCAAACAGAACTGAAAGAAAAAAATTTGATCATTTTTTTGATTTGGTGGCAACTTTAAAAAAATCTCCTTTATCTAGTTTTTTGTTCTTACTGTGTATCGCAAGAAATGGTTATGAGAGGTCTAAGGGGACAAGAAACTTTTCTTTATAGCCATTCTGGCTTCCTACTGCTCCTTGAACATACCAGGCACATTACTTCATAGCCTCCCCCATGCATCTGCCTGGCTAACACCTCATCTCCCCCAATTCTTTATCAGATCTCACCTTCTCAAGGAGGCCTACCCTAACCACCTTATTTATTATTTTTAGCAAACTATCCTCCACATTTCCACTACCCATTGTCCTGGTCCTTTTTTATTCTGCCTTATTTTTCCTTTTTATCCATAGCATTTATCTCTTTCTAACATACATAATTTAATTTTCTTATTTGTTGTACTTATTATTTATTGGTTATCTTCCTCACTAGCATATAAGCTTCTCAAGGGCAGGGATCTTTGTTGACTTTGTTCACTGATTATCCAAAGCCCCTAGAACAGTGTCTGGAACATAGTAGGAACTCAGTAAACATTAGTTGAATAAATAAATTTAATAAGAAGATCTTGAACAGGCAAGACATGTTGTTGAATGACTAGGAAAAGGTAGTTGGTTCCAGTCTCAAAGGGACAGCAAGAGAGGAAGATATTTCATATCAAAGTAATCGATTACATATTTGATTCTAAATTTCTGGGGGTTTTTTTGTTTTTTTTTTGTGGTACGCGGGCCTCTCACTGCTGTGGCCTCTCCCATTGCGGAGCACAGGCTCCGGACGCGCAGGGTCAGCAGCCATGGCTCACGGGCCCAGCCGCTCCACGGCACGTGGGATCTCCCCGGACCGGGGCACGAACCCGTGTCCCCTGCATCGGCAGGCGGACTCTCAACCACTGCGCCACCAGGGAAGCCCTAAATTTCTGTTTTTAATTTGTGGAAAACTGCTTAAATGCTGTAAGAGACTGAAGTCACAATCTGAGGTGATAGCTGATGATGAAATCATCAGAATAAGTCCATTTTCTGAGATGACATCCAGACAGATCGGGAGGAAACATATGAATCTACTGCCAAAGCCAGTTGATCAGAGCCACTGTGGACAATCTGTTTCCGGTTTTTTCAGTATCCCAGAGTAACAAGATTATGCATGCCACAGTTGCTTTTTCTTAAATTGCTAATGTGTGCATAACTTATAAAAATATTCTGGACCCAAACAATGAATAAGGACTGTAATAGAGGCAGACCAAATTTAAAGATCAGGGCAACCACAAACCATAATGGAGGATGCTATTAATGTGACTAACTCATCCTGGCAGGAAGTATAGGAGTCAAACCTCCAAATCACAGGGCAAAGATCAACCTGACACAATCCACAAATTTGAGTCACTGAAATTGTGCCCAAACCCAAGTGAAGCAGAAACAATTGTCTTGTTCTTTCAAGAAAAGTGTTTTCTATGTGATTGAGAGAGGGCAATGCTACCATGGCAGAGCCTCTGTTGCACATATTCTAGATCTGATAACTTATTGAATCCTCATAACAACTCTATGAGGTAGGTACTAAATGATTCCCCTTTTACAGATGAGAAAACTAAGTTGTAGGTTTAAGAAACTTGCTCCAGGTCACACAGCTAGGAAGCCAGGATTTAAACCCCGGTGTCTGTAACTTAGGAATTCATGGTCTTATCAATTCACTACCACCTCATAACACAACAGAGAAGACATGATTCCTTGGGAGACTATTATAAACAAACTTTACAGCTAACACATTAAATAGAGAAGACACTATGCAAATCATTAGGCAAAATTTCTTAATTTCAAGAAATAGGAAAAATTGTTTAAGGTCTTTGTTTATCCCTTAGACATATAAAACATTATACTTTAGTGGAGTGAGCCATATGAGGTGGACTAGCTAGCCGCTCCAGATTTCTTCTACACCTACGCATCTTTAATTTACACACTGAGAAACATAATATCGTAGAATAACAGAACCAGCCTAGGTCTAAGTCTGGTGTCATGATTTACTAGTTGTTATTCAGCTACGTTTACAACGTGGATTTGGGACAAGTCAGAATTGCATGAATCCTCTGTTGTTGGAAGGCTGAGGTTTGTTCCTTTCTTGAAGTTTGTTCAAGCGTGAGTCCACTGATTGAGGGAGTGATTGTGGTCTTCCAAGGGTGCTGTGTAAAAAGGAAGTTGTTTCTTCCAACAGCCTTGTTTGTGTTTTTGAAAACTGTTTCAGTTTATGTCCTGTCTCCATTCTCAGGCCCAGCCCTCTCAAAGTAAACAGATGACAAGCAGTAGTGGTAGGGTAGTGGTGATGCAGGGGTGGGGATGGAGGTGGAGGAAGGAAAGAGATGTCCCTAGGGCAAGAAGTTTTTCAAAGAACCCAAATGTAATTTGGAAATAAACTCAAGTGCCAAAACCAGATGGGATTTAGAGTATCAAGATCAGTCAAATCTATAAGCATAAATATAGACTGAGAGAAATTTCATGTACTTATTCTAAAATGATCAAACACTGATGGACATTCTTACACTAAATGCCAGCTAAATTAATGGCTAAAGATGAATTCTTGGCACATAAATAGGTACACCTCTTTATCCCCTTCATCTCCACCCATCTGCTTCTACTTACCCAGAAAACTCATTTGTTTCTGATATTTTATGGAAGAACAGAATCTGAGTTTCCTTAATTCAGACTATGGCACTAAAAACCATGAAAGGAAAGCAAAGAAGGAAGGAAGGAAGGAAGGAAAGGAGGAAGGGAGGGAGGGAGGGGAGGGGAGTGGAGGGAAGAGCAGGGGAAGGGAAGGGAAGAAAGGAAGGAAGGAGGGAAGGAAGGAAGGAAAGAAAGAGAAAGAAAGAAAGAAAGAAAGAAAGAAAGAAAGAAAGAAAGAAAGAAGGAAAGAAAGAAAGAAAGAAAGCGAGAAAGAAAGGAAGGAAGAAGGAAAGAAAGAGAGGAAGGAAAGAAAGAAAAAAGAGAAGGACAAATGGAGAAAGGCATTGAAAAAATAACTTTCCATAATCTTAACTAAATCTGTAAAATAAGCCAACATTTAAAATTTCCCTTCTTTCCAAGTCTGCTCCCAAGACCTTAGCTGACCCCATTTGGGTTAGAATATTCTCTTTCTACAAACAAGAATTAATTGTAGTCCTTGATTCAGTGACATTGGAACTCACAAAAATGTCCTTCTTATATGCCTGTCTACCAAAACACGTACAACTGAAAACAGAAGTAATATGAGTTTCCTCTATTTAAAAAGCAAGTAATTCTGTAGTATTAAATTATCATTTATATACAAGCACTTGTCAAAACTTTAGTTGATCATATACTTTGGTGTCAGCAGAATAAAAAGGAAAGACAACTGCATCACCTGAGAGATGATATAGTTCTATTGGCCAAAAGACAAAAAATAACTCAAGAAGACTTGGAGTGATGACTGGTCATGGATGCTAACATGGATTCTTACTACACCCACCTAAGGCTCCACTAATTCTCAGCTACACATTTTGGGTACCAATTTGTAAAAAATCAAGGCATTTATTGAAATATCAAGTAGTCATTTCCTGACTTACTCCAATAAGTTAAATTTTCTGATAGAAAGTGTTTTTTAAATCCTTAAAACATAAGTATTTTCCTGAAAATTTCAAAATTCACCTGAGAAAAACATTTGACTCTGAACCAAAGTAATGTGGATTGACATTTCTCCAAATCCTATGTTCAAATATTACATTCAAAGGAGAGCTATGCCCAGGGGCCATGAATTAATAGAGTTTAACTGTTATAATCATTGGTTGCTGTGATTATGTGTGATTTTAATAATGTGTAATATATATTATATTTTTATATGTAAATGTAGTTTATATATAAAATGTTTATATATGTAGTTAAATAGTATAAATATATACATATAGTTTAGATAGTGTTACAATGAGTATGTGTTTCTTTTATAATTTAGAAAAAATAAATTATTTCCATTCTTGGTGGGGGAAAACTACATCTCAGTAAATTCAGATTTTGAATATACCAATTTAGGAATTAAAGTTGTGCCAAGTGCCATATATATGTTTACCAACTTCTAGGAATTTTCACAGAAGATACACTTTGAACAAAATTACATATGGATTAGGTTATTCACTGCTCTATATTTGTAACTACAAAATATTGGAAACAGTTAAAGGCCCTTATATAGGAGACTGACTTAATTAACTATGGTAGTCAACAGATCTTTGACAGAGGAGTGAAGGCAATACAATGGAGCAAAGGTAGTCTTTTCAACAAATGGTGCTAGAACAAGTGGACATCCACGTGCAAAGAAAAGAAATTAATCTAGACAGAGACATTACATCCTTCACAGAATTAACTCCAAATAGATCATAGACGTAAATGTAAAACACAAAATTATAAACTCCTAGAAGAGAGCACAGCAGAAAACCTAGATGGCCTTGGGTATGGTGATGACATTTTAGATACAACACCAAAGGCCTGATCCATGAAAGAATAACATAACTACACTGAAGGGGGAAAAATTAATACAAGTCATTTTGGAACACGGAATTGTGATTATAAATTTTTAGTCTTGAGACACAAAGAACTAAAAACATTTCTTGAATTCTACTTAGTAGATTTGTTTCTCTCAATGGTGTTGGTTAGTAATTCCTTCATTCTTCGTATTATAGGATTGAGCAAATGAGTAAATATGTTGATAATGTTGGGAACCAAGTTTCTCACTGTTGGAGAAGGAAGATACCATTATGAAATGGGAAAGGGTTAGAAAGAACCATGTAGTATTGAATGGCAACTGAACTCATTGCATTTTACACATGTAATTATAAATATAAATAGAGATATAAGTAGAGACACATAGACAAAGAGATGTAGCTATAGACTGTACTCTTCTTGACTAAAGGCGACTAGATACAATGATACGCCAGAAGTAATTAGGGCACCAGCACCCACTAAATGGAACCAGGGCTCCTTGGAGAAATGGCTGATTCCAGAGTTAGCATAGATAAGTACAAGATGAGCTTAAAACATTATTTTTGGTATCAGAAAGTAAGGAAGTGCTCAGAAAATAATAAGGATATGTCAAAAGGACACAAGAACCCACCGGTAGGAGCTTGCACAGGCCAAATCTGGGGCAATTTGAATACTTAACTAAACAATGATTCCGCTATTTTAATCAATTGGAATAAAAAAGAATCCATGAGTCTATACAAATAAGAAACAAATAATAGGGCTTCCGTGGTGGCACAGTTGTTAAGAATCCGCCTGCCAATACAGGGTACACGGGTTCGAGCCCTGGTCCGGGAAGATCCCACATGCCGCAGAGCAGCTAAGCCCACACGCCACAACTGCTGAGCCCATGTGCCACAACTACTGAAGACCACGGGCCTAGAGCCCGTGCTCTGCAATAAGAGAAGCCACTGCAATGAGAAGCCCGCACTCCGCAACGAAGAGTATCCCCTGCTCACCGCAACCAGAGAAAGCCCACACACAGCAACGAAAACCCAGCGCAGCCAAAAATAAAAATAAATTTAAAAATAAATATAAAAAAAGAAACAAATAATAAACAAACAAACAAAAATAAGAAGGGAAAGCTTTTCCTTACAGTAGAAAGCTAATAAATGTAGAAGGAATAATGGCTGTTTTTAAAATCACCCTTTTGCAATTGTCATAGTAAAAATTGCATCAGGGAAGAATTATTAATGGATACTAAAGACAGGTGAAAATTTAATGAGAAACAGAATATTTATAGGGGCTCGAGTATCTCCCCACAAATAACTTCTAAATTATAAGGAGAAAGTACTATCTTTGCAGCAGAGAAAACTGGTGAACACCAACTTAACCAACTGACCAAATTTGGCATCAATAATAATGGCAAAATTGAACATCTTGTGCTTCCAGAAGTGAAGCACCAAGGACACACTATCACTGATGTAGTGTTTCTGCCAAAAATGCAAAACATGGATCCAATCATAAGGACATATCAGACACACCCAAACTGAGGGACAGCCTACAAAATATATAGCCTGGACTCTTCAAAACGTTGACATTATTTGGTAAAGGCTGAGGAACTGTTGTACCAAAGAGGAAAGAAAACTTAATGCAATGCATGATTCTGTTCTGCATCCCAGAAAAAAAAATATTTTAAAGGACATTATTGAAAATGAGAAAAAATTAAATTTGATCTGGAAATTAAATAATGATATTGTATCAACGTTAAACTTCCTGACTGTGGTTGTGTGACTTAATGTCCTTGATCTTAGGAGATATACCTTAAAGTTCTGGCGGGGTAAATGGGCATAATGACTCCAATGTACTCTTCAGAGAGTTCAGGGAAAAAAATAAAGCTATGCATAAACATACACAGAGAGAATATTAACAATCACTGAAGATGGGGGAAGGTTATACAGAGTTCTTTATACTATTCTCACAACCTTTCTGTATCTTTGAAGTTCTTTCTAAATAAATATTTTTTAAATGCAACTAACTTTATTATTTACATTTTCAGATTTTTAAAATAAGACAAGATCATTATTTAAAAAGTAGGCCACATACTGAAAGTTATAAAGTAACGATTGTAAATCCCCTGTAATTCCATGAATTGTTAAATCAGTGGTGTCTTTCCTTCAGAATGATTTTACACAAACATATTTCTTTTTTTTTTTTTTTTGCTGTACGCGGGCCTCTCACTGTTGTGGCCTCCCCCATTGCGGAGCACAGGCTCCGGACGCACAGGCCCAGCGGCCATGGCTCACGGGTCTAGCCTCTCCGCGGCATGTGGGATCTTCCCAGACCGGGGCAGGAACCCGTATCCCCTGCATCGGCAGGCGGACTCTCAACCACTGCGCCACCAGGGAAGCCCAAACATATTTCTTTTTAATGGGATAAGATTATACCAAAAAAAATTACACAATCTCTATGCAAAATATGCAATTTTAATGTTTCTCTGACTAAAATTTTTATTTCTATGTTGAGCACCCATTTGATCTGATATCAAAAACAATTTAGTTGCTTTAAGAGAAACTCAGAAGCAATGAGGGCAACCAGAGTTAAACTCAGTTCAAGGTTGTAACCATCCTTCACTGTCTCCCCCCATAGTGGAGCCTAAATTCCAGGTTATCTTAGTTTCCTGGCCACAGTGGGTCAGGGGACCACTGATTGGAGGAATTGTGTCTATATACAGGGCATCAACATTTTTGCCACATAGCTGGAAATAGTTTCCAATTTTTGTCTTGTCTTTCAGCTTCTCTGAATTGTACAGTTTAAAACTAACTCTGTAAGTCGAGTTAAAAAAAAAAAAACCCAATGGCCCTAAGCTAATATTTAAATTACTTGTAATTAATGACCATAATTCCATTGAAGTCCTAATAGAAATAATTTGTTTTTTTGAAGCTCGTGCCACAAGATTTTTTTCTCACCAGCAAAGCCTGTGTCCCCTGTATGAACTGGTCTATATATATCAGAAATGAATCTGGAACATTGCCAGTCTGCAAATCCAAAAGTCTGACCAATGGTATTGCCTCCCAAATGAGTACTGGGATCTCTTTGTTTAATAAACACATTTTGAAAAATTAAAGAGATACATATAGAGAGAGTTTTTTTAAATTTTTATGTAATGCCAAAAGTCACAAGATAAAAATTTTATCTCCCTCTGTCTCTTAGTATTAATTCCTGCCTCTCTCCACCCTGGCTTTAGTGTACAAATCAAGGTTGACAAACTTCAGACCATGTGCCAACTCTAGCTCCCCCATCTACTTTTGTAAATAAAGTTTTATTGGACACCAGTTACTCCAATTCCTTTTACATATTATCTATGACTACTTCCTTGGTGTAGTGGCAGAGTTAAGTAGTTGCAGCAGAGTCTGTACAGCATGAAAAATTTTATTATCCAACACTTAAAGAGAAGTTTTGCCAGCCCCTGAAAAATGATAGTATACTATACATGCTATTCTACCACTTCTCTTCATTTAACAATAGTCATACAGTCAATATGTAGATCAACTTCTTTCTTTATAGCAGTGGAATCGCATCCCATTGATTGCTTAAATAAACTCCATAATTTGCTCAACAAGTCTTTTAGGTTACCTTCTGGTCTTCGTAAAAGATGATATTTTCATGCATTTGTGCAAAGTATATCTGTTGGCACCACTTTTACAAATGAAATTACTGAATAAAGGTAATGTGTACTTTTTATTTTAAGAAATATTGCCTGATTGCCAAGTATGAAATGTTTTATAACAAAACTGATGTAGAACTGATTCAAAAGGGAGACCTACTTCTCCTACTCTCCCTTCTATTTAGATAATGCTGGGAAGAAAAATATAGCCCAGGATTATAAGTGAGTTAATAAATATAATAAGGAAGGAACAACATAGCACAATCTCTGGCAAAAAAAGTGTAACTTTAAAATAATATATTTTTATTGAAATGAAGAAGAGAAGAGAATAATGAAAATTATACAACATGGCTTTTAGAGGAGTTAAGGAAAAACAGAAAACTTTGTTTCACATTCTTCAGCAGAAAAAATCATTTACAGTTTGCCAAAGTTGTTTTATATATTAAGTTAAATAATGGTTTCAAATGTGGGCAAATATGTCTTTAGTTGCAAAATTTCAGAGACAGGCTGTTCTTTTTCCTGATAAAAGTCAAGCCCAGTAAGAAGTTCCACATCACGGACCCGGGCAACATGTGCGTTGAATCTTTCTTCAATCCAAAGAGCTTCTGTTTTATTTTCCTGAAAAAGAAAAACAAAAGACTAGTTTCCCTGGGGCATGATTTTTCATTAACAGAAAGATCTTTTATTACTTAGAAGTTGTCCTTTTTCCTGTGTTTTTTTGGTTGTTGTTGTTTTTGTTTTTGTTGTTTTACTGAGGTATAATTGACACAAACAGCATTACATTAGTTTTAAGTGTACAACATCATGACTCAGTGTTTGTTCCTGTCGCTTTTATTGCCTTAAATCTTAATTTGATACAGCTAAATTTTGCTGTATATTAAAAGAAAAAGAAAAAGTACAAAGTATACTATAATAAATACAGACTGCCATAAAGTCCAGCCATTTTTTTTTTTTTTTTTTTTTTTTGCGGTACGCGGGCCTCTCACTGCTGTGGCCTCTCCCGTTGCAGAGCACAGGCTCCAGACGCGCAGGCTCAGCGGCCATGGCTCACGGGCCCAGCTGCTCCGCAGCATGTGGGATTTTCCCGGACCGGGGCACGAACCCGTGTCCCCTGCGTCGGCAGGTGGACTCTCAACCACTGCGCCACCAGGGGAGCCCAAAGCCATTTCTATATTTACTTCAGATACAAATTTTATTTTAAAATGAGACATTAAAGATGAAGTTAAGTCCCTACATTCCTCTACTCAGAGTTAATCATTATCATGAGTCAGTGTGAATCCAGTCTGTTTTTAAACTTTTACTGCACATCAGTATACAATATATAGCATTGATTTATGTTTTCAAATTTATAGAAATCCTGTAAGTGGCATTCTATAATTACTTTTTCATTCAATATTATGTTTGTGATCTATTCATAGCGAAATATCTAGATCTAGTTAAATCTTTTGTTTTTAGCTATGGTTGTGGTAGCACAGTTTATTTTTTTCATTGCCATATTGCTAGTATTTTTGGCATTATAAATAATACTTTCATGATAAATTACCACATATCTTCTGTGTTCAGGAACATGAGTTTCTAGGATATAGAAATGGAATTGCTGGGTCATAGAGTACATGTAACTTTAACTTTACCAGATATTAAACCTAGCACTCCTCAAAGTGTTTATACCAATTAATAGTTCCATTGGCAATGGAGGATAATCCCCATTTCCCCACATCCTTACCAAACCATGATGTGAAATAGTGCTTTATCCCTGTTTAAGTGTTATTACCTTGAGTTTTATTGAGTATCTTTTCAGATATTTCTTGGCCATTTGACTTTCAATAGGTTTTTAACTACATATAAAAAACAGTATAGTTTAAAATAGTATAATAAATAGTATAGTAAAAAAATTTTTTTTATACTATATATACTGTATATATAAAGGTTAGTGCAGGGTTTCCCTGGTGGCGCAGTGGTTGAGAGTTTGCCTGCCGATGCAGGGGACACGGGTTCGTGCCCCGGTCCGGGAGGATACCATATGCTGCAGAGCAGCTAGGCCCGTGAGCCATGGCCGCAGAGCCTGCGCGTCCGGAGCCTGTGCTCCGCAATGGGAGAGGCTGCAACAGTGAGAGGCCCGTGTACCGCAAAAAAAAAAAAGGTTAGTGCAATAATTTAGAGCCATGGATTCCTGTGAAATTCTTTATTCTTTATTTATTAATTTTCTGATATTCATATGATATTGCTAAATTTCCAGTTAAATTTTTTAAAAGTAAGAAAGTTTACAAGTTTGTTTAATTAGATGAGTCTGCTTAAATGACTTTCAGTTGACTTCAGCATACTGGTTCACTTGTTTTTTTGTTTTTTGGGTTTTTTTTGCGGTATGTGGGCCTCTCACTGTTGTGGCCTCTCCCGCTGCAGAGCACAGGCTCCGGACGCGCAGGTTCAACGGCCATGGCTCACGGGCCCAGCCACTCCACGGCATGTGGGATCTTCCCGGACCGGGACACAAACCCGTGTCCCCTGCATCGGCAGGCGGACTCTCAACCACTGCGCCACCAGGGAAGCCCTGGTTCACTTGTTTTTTAAATATGCAAGATTAAAATAGGCAACTACTATGTGAGCCAGAGGAAGTATAAGACGAAATCACTGTTTGTTTCAAACCTCTAAAATATTTCTCCATGTGAGATTCATGAGGTGAGTTGTTATTTTTTAAAATAAATATGTGATGTACTAATATTAACTCATATTTCTAATGGGAATCCAATTCAGCCTTTTTTTCTTGCCTGCACTATTTCACATTTTAGTAACATTTAATAGTTTTGATGACTTTTTTCATAAAGTTCCCCCCACCCCGGTGGCTTTTATAACTCTATTTTCTCCCAGCTTATTTGGTATCCATCTAACTGAATGTTTAGGGAACACCTGACAGTCTTCACTTTTTTAAAACTGCAATGAAATGATCTTAATGATCTTAAATGAAATGAAATGTACTTAAATGATCTTAAGTACAACATAATTATAACTAGGCAGGGGTGATACTCAAGCTATTCCATATCAGATGGTTCACCAGCACCAACCAATCTGAACAGAAGCCAGCTGTAGACAACTGCTTTAGCTGTACCACTGCATCCCAAGAGAATAAAAGCCTTGTGTATATCGAGTTATTATGAGCCATATTTAAATATATACTTTTAGATTTATATATACATATATAATTTATTGGTTAATTACATATGTATTAGACCTGTTACATAAATAGAAGTATTGTATACACCTAAAATACAACTCAAATTGTTAGTTTTTTGAGGTGATACCAGTTTCAGTATTTTTAATCCCTAACCACCTCCTTAATCTCTTCCTTATTCACTTACAGTCTCGTTATCACTGCCGTCACACTAATAAAACCATTTTGTCAAGGATGACATAACTGAGTAGAATTTTTGTAGACCTTTCACTTAGCTATTACCCCAAGCTTCTGAAAGTTCCTTCTTTGTCTTCCATAGCTCTGCTTACTTGTTTGATGACACCTTCTGTTTCCTCAGCTGACTTTAGTTTTTTCCATCCTGGAAGAATAGACATTTTCCTCCATCTGATCTTTGGATCTCTTCTCTCTATTTTCTTCCCTTCGGAAATTTTATTTCACTCCCGTGATTTAATACGAAATCTATCTCTATAGTTCTGTTCTCTTCCAACTTCCATACCTGTATTGTTTACCCCTAATTCTATTTACAGTACAACTGTGTACCCCCAATTGCATTTCCAATATATACTAAGTTACAATAATGATAGTCGCTTGGAGTTATGGCAGCGTTCTCATCTGACAGGAATTCAGCCATACAAAGTAGAGGGGAAAAAAAGAAAAAGGAGGAGGAAAGAAATGATGGAAGAACAAAGGAAGACAGAAAATATATAAGGAAATGAGAATCTAGTTCCCTACATCAGGTGTGAGGTGAAATTGTGAATCTACCATTTCTACAACTGGTATCTGTTCTCTTAAACATTTTATAGTGTGAGTACCTTCCCTCCGCCACAGTGATTAGAATATTTAAAAGTGCAGAAGTTTCATACAAAATGACCCTTAAAGAAAGCCTATTTCATTGGGTGCTTAAAGCGTAATTACCTGTTCTAATGCTGGTGGAAATGTTGGCTGAATTGCACTTATTAAGGTACAGCTTGTGTATGTACAGTACTTTGTGGGTGATTTGATTCTGGGTGATTTTATCTGTAAACAATTTCACTTTATGTTGACTTTAGAATGTAATTCCTTAATAAAATGTGATTTCTTTATAATGGCTACCATTTGCTTACTATTTATTTAGAATTCTTAGAGGTTTATATGAAATATCTTATTTAATTTTCAAAACAACATCATGAGGGGGTGAGTTTTTTATACATTTGAAGAAAGTGACACTCAATTGCTTGCCCAAAGAGGCCAAATCAATAACTGAACCCAGATATCCAACACCAAAACTCATGCATTTGCGTTCTATTCTATACTGCTTTTCACATACCCTCCTAGATATTCAACTAGTTTCTTAATTGGAAGACCACCAACAGCAAATGTATCCTTCCCAAAACAACTGATTGTCTTATATATTTCCTGGCCAATCACACCTAAATTTTCAGTCACCTTTGGCTCTATCATCCTCTCTTCCTTCCCTATATCTAATTGACAGTCACATCTTATTAATGTCACAATCTTTCTTATAATTATAGCTTGGTTTATGTTTGTTTCATACTCATCATATTATGCCTCATAGTTATCTTTATAGATATCATAGCCTGATTACTACACTGCCAATTCCTTAAAATTTTGGAATATGTCCAATTTATTAATGATCATGGCTTATTCAATAGAGATGATGGCCTGTTAATTTTGAGATCATCTCCACATTGGATGTTCAGGGAAAGCTTCATACCATTTGTACTTTATCTTGAAGTGTAGGTGGAATTTTTAGCAGATGGAAAAGAAGGACATTCTAGAAGAGAGAAGACCATAAGCAAGAACATGGAGGTAGGGAAAATCAAGGGGTGTTCAAGTAAATTCAAGAACCTCAGTTGGCCTGGAACTTGGGTCTGCAAAGTCAACTGACGGTAAATGGTGAAGAGCCTTAAGTACAGGCTGGGAGATTTTTGTTTATTTTTGTAGTTTTATTCAGCGTAGATAGATAATCAAATGGATGAGAAGGGATGTCGTCATGAAAAACTAAATTTTAAGATGAGCAACTTGATAGTGAAATACAGAGGTGAAGGGGAGGAGGACAGGAGACAGTAAAACTACTTAAGATTCATTTTCAAAAGTCCTGATAGAAGACCATAAGGTCCTAGACCAGGGATAGCAAATCATTTCTTCTTTTCACACCCATTCTAACCAATCCAAAATGGCTACCTAGAACCTCTATGATAAAGAACTATTTATTCCTGATTCAGTGGAAAAGAGCACCACACCGTATCAGTCACCAAAGTCTGCCACTGGAAGAGGAAGTGAAGAATGACGGCTTCCCCTTGTCTCGACTAAATAAACTTCTGACAGGACAGAAGAGATTCAACTACACAACATCTCCTGATAGCTTCTTGTTTGGAAACTCTTCCTCATTCTAGGACTATGAGTGACCCACTGTTTAGCCTCTAAACTTTGCCATCCATCTTGAGTCACTGAAAGCAACCATTCAACACTCAAGTTCAAATCCTATCTTCAAGACTCAGCTAGAATGTCGCCTTCCTTACCAGAAAGTATTTTTCCTTTGAAATCCTACTACATTTTATCTGTCCCTCTTTGTGCTACTGATTTTTCTTTCTTTTATTTTACTAGGCTTCTAAGTGATAGACTATGAGCCTTTTTTGCTAGAATTCATGTCTGATTTATCTGTGTATTGCCCATAGCACACAGTATGGTGAAGGCAGTTATGTGTTGAACAGATGAGAGAATAGAGATGAATCCCAACCTGGCTTAGAACCTAAGCTTTAATTTCCATCTCTACTAACTCATGGGATTTTCCATGTGAACGCCCATTTCTACAAACCAGATGTACCTACACTTAATTATCCTACCTACCTGCCAAAACAGTTCTCATTCCTAACTTCCCTCTTTTTTTCCCCCTAATTACCTGCATTTAAAATCTCTGATTCAGCTTTGAGTCTCCCTTTCCCTTTGGCTCTTGCATCCAGCCAGTTGCCAAGTCCCTCCCTTCTTCATTTCCTCCACAGAAGAGTCTTCCTAATCCTTTCAATCTGTTCGAATTCTGCCCATCCTTCAGGGCCCAGCCCTACTCCCACCTCAATTTATGTAAACTTTATTGGTTATTCCAGCCAAAAGTGTTTTGAATCTGAAACACTACACACTTACAACAGTATTTGAAAATGAATCCCAACTTTGTAATGTCTCTTATTCTAATTTTTAAAATAATTCTTATATGATCAACTGGCCCATTTATGTGTCTGTATCTCATTTATATATCAAAGTTATATATGAACTCCTTGAGGGCAGAGACAATGTATTCTTCCTTGGTGCATTCTAAAAAGCTTCTATCATGATACTGTTTACTTAATAAGTATTCAATATATTAGCTGAATGACTTCAGTAAAACCCAATTAACCAGAATACATATGTTTTCTATAAAGAACATATATGAAGTTGAAGTAACTATTTACATATAATTTGCCTTGATCCAAAATGTTTTGAGGTGGCCTTTGAGGTGATGTTAAAAAAGGAATGTTATTTGAGCTAACTTATTTTGTAAATACATATATGTATATATGTATTTAGGTAAATATATATACATATATATACACACTATATATATATGTATTTTCAGACCTCATGTTTCAAGTTGATGGAATTTTTAAATTTACATATTCATTTAAGAAACATTAATTTAGTGCCAACTTTGGGACAGAACCTTAAGGTTTGCATTCAGAATAAAAAGCCTAATAAGATACAACCCCTTTCCTTATTAGTGAATGTGAATAAAATATATCTAAATAAAATATATGACATGCATATATAAACACATGTTCATGTAAGCATATACATGTTTAAATTGATATTAATTACATAGAGATCAGCAGTCTAAGGAAAAGTTCAAAACTGAGGTCATATTTACTACAACTCTAACCCATGAAACACCTAGAAAATATACTGTAGTCAGAGCCACTTTTATGAAAGCCCAGATGAGCTCTGACTAATCATTTTCTCAGGGCCCAGGGCCTCTCCAGGAGCATACTCACGGGACAGCTCTCCACGTTGGTAGGTCGGTGAGGGATGACAAAGGGTAAGACGTCCAACCACCCAGGGCAGGCGTCGGGGGGTTGGCTCTTATTTTTACAACTGGTCAACACCACGAAGTAGTGTGTTGGGATGGGAACACTGGTGTTGACTACATATCTAAAAACATAATTGAAAAGATTTGATGTTATTATACTTTTGCTTCTGAAGATTAGAAACGTCTTTATATATTTTTAAAGAAATGTCAAAGTAAAATTATAGTAAAAGAAAGTAAATAAATAGAAAATACAAAATCTTACCACACATTTTTAAACCTTAATGAGCCTGAATCAAGATTATAGAAGTCCAAGCCTGGTCATTTTAACATCATGGGAAAATATTAAAATACAATGAAAAGCAGAGCATGGTATTCTGCCTCCTAGCTTTGTTGACTTATACATCACAGTGACATTTCCTAATAGAGCAGGGGCTGGAAATGAAGGAGCTGGGATTTCAACTGTAGCTGCGCACTTCTACTAGTCATTTGGATGTGTACTAATCCTCTAATAGTCTATGACTTTCTAACTCTCCTCAACTTTAACATGGAGGTTTTCCTATGCTACCAATTTCGCAGTATAGACGGGGACAAATCCATACAACTGATATGACAGTCCTTTAGTCTCAGATAACAAACATGAAAGTGCTTTTAAAAGTTTCAAGTGCGGGCTTCCCTGGTGGCGCAGTGGTCGAGAGTCCGCCTGCCAATGCAGGGGACACGGGTTCGTGCTCCGGTCTGGGAGGATCCCACATGCCGCGGAGCGGCTGGGCCCGTGAGCCATGGCCACTGAGCCTGCGCGTCCGGAGCCTGTGCTCCGCAACGGGAGAGGCCACAACGGTGAGAGGCCCACGTACCGCAAAAAAAAAAAAAAAAAAAAAAGTTTCAAGTGCAAAATAAGGGTAAGCTATTAGTATGAGTCCACTAAAAGGAAAATGAACTGGTATAAGTAGTAATGTATTACTGTGATTTAGAATCAGAGCTAGACTGTCTGGGTTCTGGCTTTACTACTTGGCTGTGGAACTTAGACAAGTTAGTTAACCTCTCTGTGCCTCAGTTTCCTTTTCTAAATGGGAACTAATGGAATCTAACATGTGGATGTTTTTCAGATTAAATGAAGTATCTGTAAATTCTTAGAAGCATACCTAGCATGGAGTAAAGTGCTATCAAATAGTTTGCTAGGATTATTAAATGGTGAAAGACAGGATCAATAGACACTGAAATAAGGACAAGGCAAACAAAATTTAAGGTCACACACTTAGTGATGATGAATGTTATCTTATCAGAAGGTATAAGTAGAAATCATTGCTTTACATAATCTAGGCTTAGTACAATAGTTTAGTACTGTCCATTTTGATAATAAAGAGAAATCATGGATGACACTTCTAAAACTCTCTATTCCTGTGTGCTGGGTTCAAAAGTAATTCTTAGCAACATGTATGACCAGGTTTAGTACAAAGATGTACAGTTTAGTAGGACTAGTTTTCTATAGGAAGCCTACACTATCTCCTGGGAGATACTTTTATGAATCATCCACTATCCAAAATATTGGGCAGTATTTTGAATAGTCACTTCTTGATTTTTTAATTTATTGCTGAACTGGTTCTCTATTTACTGATAGCACAGTGAGTCTTCCCTACCTCCTTAACCTTGACAAAACCACGTTTTCCCTTTCACATTGGTTTAGAAATTTTCCAAATAAAAATTTTTCTAAACTATTCCTGGACATTTTTTTCTTTGCCTATTAGTTTAAATCTTTGCCATATAAAATTTTTGCTAAATATTTAGATAGACTAGTTGAAAATAGTCAACAATTGCATCTCTATATAAATATGTAATGTTTAGAACACTGAGCTTTAATTTTAAATATTGAGGTTTCCCCTTATGATACCCTATTGCCAAATCAAAAGTCCATTTTGTTTCAAATTACTTACTCTGTAATTTCATCTGGAGCATCAAAATGACCATCGTAATTATAATCAAATATTGGTCCACTAACCACATTGACTCCATTTCTTTCCATGGCATGTTTTACAAGAAGAACTCTATGGAAGTAATTCCACATTGCTAAAAATAAAAGAATAAAGCATTAAAAATGTCTGCCTCTATTGAACGTGTAAATATTTTCTATTATAAACAGGTACATTTAAATAGCATCCAATTCTGCTTTAATACTTGTCAGTGGTCATTGAGTAATACTGCAAAATAGTCTATGCAACAAAAATAAACAGCCACATCCATGATAGCTTTTTGTTGTTGATGTAGTCACAGTCTCGAAATTATAGTTAAATATGTCTCCAAATGCCTCCCTAGGGCTGAGTTGCTTTGGGGACTGTATTAAAAAAGGTCAGAACACACATACTGCCTTATTAATTGTGACTCTAGGGACAAACACTTTTCATTTACTTATGGTGAGTATCAGTAAAATTTTATTTTGTGGTTAGCTCTTTACAGTAAAATTAGGATTAAAAAATTATCAAAATTCTAGCAACAAGTCATCCAAAGTTGAAGTAAGTTGAAAAGAATTTACGTTAGACATCCTTCCTGTTTCAATATTTAAAACATTAGAACAGGGACTTCCCTGGAGGTCTAGTGGTTAAGACTCCGTGCTTCCACTGCAGGGGTCATGGGTTCAATCCCTGGTCGGGGAACTAATATCCCGCATGCCACAAGGTGCGGCCAAAAAAAAAAATTAGAACAAAATGACTGATAACAGGAACAAATTGAAATAAAAGATGTGTTTAGTTTAGAAGTTCAAGGAGTTACTTGGGTATTTTAAAATTAATAATCTAAGTATATACTTACTTTTGAATGCTTCATACATAGGGACCAAATTACTTGTAATTAAAGCATCATATTGACTATCAGAAGTTCTACTGTTTGCTGCAAAACAAATGAATTTTATTAAATCTAGCTATAAGAGAAAGTATGACATTCCACATAATAGGCCCATTAGTATTACATACTAATGTAAATTTATTAACACATGAAACACAGAGATACAAAGCACTCTCCAGTGGAAGTCATCAATAATGCAGGCAGTTTTATGCATTTGATTGATACCTATAGTGGGCTGGTGACCCTCAAGAAGATAGGTCCACGTCCTAACCCCCCATTACCTCTGAATGTGATAGGTAGGAAAATAGTGTCTTTGCAAATGTAATTGAAAGTTCAAGATGAGGGCTTCCCTGGTGGCCCAGTGGTTGAGAGTCCGCCTGCCGATGCAGGGGACACGGGTTCGTGTCCCGGTCCGGGAAGATCCCTCATGCCACGGAACGGCTGGGCCCGTGAGCCATGGCCACTGAGCCTGTGCGTCTGGAGCCTGTGCTCCGCAACGGGAGAGGCCACAACAGTGAGAGGCCCGTGTACCGCAAAAAAAAAAAAGAAAAAAAGAAGTTCAAGATGAGATTATCCTGGATTTAGGGTGGGTTCTAAATCCAGTGACTGGTGTCCTATAAGGAGAAGGCGGATTGAGAAGAGGAGAGACTCAGGAGAGAAAGCTATACGAAGATGGAGGCAGAGATTGGAGTGATGCAGCTACAAGCCAAGCAACACCTGGAATCCCCAGATGCTGGAAGAGGTAAAGAAGGATTCTATCCTACATTCTCTCTTGCAAAGGGAGCGTGGCCCTGTCAACACCCTCATTTCAGACTTCTGGTCTCTAGAACTTTGAGAGAATAAACCTCTGTTGTTTTAAGCCACCAAGTTTGTGGGTAATTTGTTACAGCAGTCTCTAGAAAACAAATGTAATACCGATAGGAAAGCATCGTTATTGAATATACATAAAATAACAATGCTATGATAAATAACTCTTCCAAAGTAAAATTTTCTTAAGAAGGTGGGTTTTAACTCAGTGAAGACTGCTGACAGCACCACAAATGGTTGTCTTTGAAGACACATGGACTTGCCATCTAGAGGAGTGTGTGCTGAGTTTGTGTGCTCTGGAATCAGACTGCCCGGGTTGGAATCCCAGCTCCACTGTCCGCCAGCTGACCCACTTGGGCAAAGCGCTATGTCCCTCTGTACTTCATTTGTCTCATGGCATCTCTCTCACTGAAATATTGTGAGGATTTAAACTGCTGCAAGCCTATGAATGTTTATTATAATGCTTTTTATATTTAAACTACCCTTGGCTACCTTAACTAATATTCAAATGAAAGGCCAATGTATGGGAACCAAAAGGCAAGGAGAAGCAAGATTTTTTTGTCTTTTTCTTTAAGATTTCACATGCTGCTCACGGTCCTCAGATCCTCTACAAGCCTTTTCTACTTGTTAAACTAAACTTTGAAAGTTGTAAAGTCAATGAACATAACATTATCTTCTTTTCAGGAAACATAAGAATTTGCTTAGAATGGAAATGCTCACAATTTGTAATGGAGAGTTAGAAGGTGGTTTCATTCAATCCTTAATATTTTTTGAGACAAGCTGTTTAGTTTTTCATTTCATTTCCTTGTCAAGACAAACATTTATAAATCAACCAATATCTTAGGGCTTAACAGATACAATTTTATAATGCCAATTTAAAATTTTTTATTAATAAAATGTTGCAACTATTTAAGGTTTATCCTAGGGTTTAGATAAATTTGGTGGCGCTCTAATTGTCTCTAGATATTGTAACAAGATATATCAGTTTATTATCCTAATTCTCTGTTTTAGGAATTTTACATTGATGTGCTACTTGATTTCACTAGGCCTTTTTTTCCCACTATAAATCTCAGAACCTCTAAATTATAAATCTCTAAATTGACCTCTTTGGTCATGGCTTCCACAAAAATGAAACCAAATATCTGGAGAAATCCCATTATCAGAAGCTGAAATTGTTGAAAATCTCATGAGTAAATCAAGGAAATGACAATCCCTGCTGAACAGAGAAGAGATTTGGGCTTTAGAAAAATCACATTGGCTTTTGCACGTTCCCAGGAGAGAAGGTTTCTGAAAAAATATTTCAAGTTTATTCAGCTGCTTAATCCACATAAAGCTGTTGGATATACAGCCTGAGCGAGAGGCCCAAATTCCAGCCTGATTTGTCTTCACAGGCACAGCTGCATTCTCAATGCAAGCCTTAGCTTGGCCAGTCACCAGAAAAAAAAAAAAAAGAAAGAAAAGAAAAAAAAAAATGTTTTTTTAGACGCTTGTGTCCCTCTCCAAAGAATCTTCAGTTTTAAAATTAAACTTAAACCTGCCGAACTCTCTGAACATCTGGGCCAGATTAGAGCTGATGTGTGGTTCCCAGTGCAAAATTTATTAGTCTTTATTATAGCTGTTGCACTGCTCCAGGCCAGCCCACAATCACTGGAAGCCTCCTGGGCAGCTAGTTTAGCCCAAGCAGGTAGTTTTGGTTGGGAGCATATGTTTAGGGCACATGCCCACATCCAGTTGATGAGGGCTTTCTAAGCTGCTGCTCTAAAAAAGAGTTATACAAACCAGGAGGATAGAGGAAGCCGTGGGTGATATTCTTGTCTGCTAAATAGAAGGAACAATTTTGGCTCTCAGAAGGAGCAATCCTGACATCAGCCCGCAGACAGTCTGGGACAGTGGGAGGAAGAGGCGATGTGTCTCCCTGTTGAAAGAGAGAAAAGAAAAAAAAAAAATGACGCCCACATTGTGGCTCACCCATCGCCTTACTTGGTTTGTAACTTCCCTAGAATGTTTTTCATTTAACCTTTTCTTATTTTGTTAGTGAATCAGGTCTACGCAAGCAATGGAAATGGATGTCTTCAGCAATGTTTTCTTCTGTGGTTCCCTTCTGGTTAGGGACATGGGAAGGGCAAATCAAATACACCTTGGAAAGGAATATTTGCAGGTAAAAACCTGAATTGAGTGCAGAGGGATAATGAGACCTACTGCTAAAAACCCAAATCCATTTCAGGCTCTAACTTTAGGTGGTGATATATACTGTGCTTGCAAATAAAAATTGAAAATAAAATAAAAATTGAAAATAAAATATAAACTTTTTTTTTTTTTTTAATTTTTTTTTGTGGTATGCGGGCCTCACTGTTGTGGCCCCTCCCATTGGGGAGCACAGGCTCCGGACACGCAGGCTCAGCGGCCATGGCTCACGGGCTCAGCTGCTCCACGGCATGTGGGATCTTCCCGGACGGGGGCATGAACCCACGTCCCCTGCATTGGCAGGCGGACTCTCAACCACTGCATTACCAGGGAAGCCCCTATAAACTATTTTTAAAATACAGATATGACTTAAGGATAATATTCTTCAGTTGAGCAAGAACTTCTAATTAACCTAAGATTAACTCAAAGAAGCTGTAGTTGTATAAATTTACTTATTTGGGGACTTTAATAAATTTGTAGCTATGCCTTATTCATCTTGAAGTATAGGAATATATTTTTTATAATTTTCTTTGCAACTTTAAAGACTAATACAATCATTTATTTACTAGCAGGCATCTATAAATGTGCTGCCTAAGTACTTAAGGTAATACAGTATTACATAATATTCTGATGAGCATATAATTATGAGTATGTAAACATCTTGCTATTCATTTAATTTTTTCAGAAATTTTGATTTATATGCCTTCTACTGCCCACAACATATATACTTCTTAAAAAATTATTTTGTAATTTATAAAAAAGAAGATTAAATTAAATTAGAATGTTCTTCCTCTATTCACTATATTGTGCTAAAAGCAAAAATTAGCTATGGTGTCTAAAACATATGTGGTAATTATTTTATAATATATGCACATATCAAATCATCACATTGTACACGTTGTAAATTTACACAATGTTATATGTCAATTATATCTCAATAAAGCTGGGGAAAAACAAATAAATAAAATGTACAAGATCAATTCACAAAGGAAAAGGCAGCATACACTGTGCGCTATATTCATAGGCAGGAGAGCCCCATGATGAGATATAGGACAGGAAGGAGATGAAGATGAGGGGAAACACAAGCAAGGATGTACCTCTAACATGCTGCAACACTCCGGTTGGAAAACACTATACAGCAGTGGAGTAAATTTCTCAACTTGATTGTACACAAACATTTATCTCTGCTCCCTTCTGAAATCCCATTAAAAGAACAGTAATGATGAAGACACATAAGAGATGATAAGAAATTTTCAGAAACTGGAAGTCAGATAAGTATATTTGCTTACTACTGTAACCTTGACTTGGTAAACCAGTAAACACTGATAACAAAGAGCCTCTGGTTGGGAAAAACCCAAAGAAACTGATTCCTTCTGTAGAACACCAGAAGCGTAACACTTGGAGTCTCCTAAAGACAGGGGATGTATGTAAAGTTGGAAAAAAGAGGATAGGTTGAAAGTCTGTAAAAGAGGCCAGACAGAAGCTTTACTCACTGGGGAGGTTGATCCAAAGAGACAACCAGACTAAAGGACACAAGGCACCCTGGAAAGCAGGTGAAAGCAATGGAATTAAATTTTAAAATCTATGCACTGAATGGTAAGATTCCCTCCAGTCTCATCACCCCCGTGTATGTTGGTTCACATGAGAAGTGTCCTTTCTTTGAAAAACAAACCAGCCTGAAAAGAAAACTAGATACAGTTGGGAGTCCCCAACAAAATGTCTGGCTCTCCTCCTGATTAACCTATAATGAAGCCTATCAGCTGGCAAGCTCAGCCCTGTAGCTTAGTGCCTCACCCTTAAAATATGAGCTGACAGCCAAGGACCACCAGATATGCATTGGGGTTGGGGAGAGGAACCAAGAAGAAAAAGAGACAATACAGACAGTAGAAGAAAACTCACTTCTCAGAGAGATGAGAGTATGTATGGCATCCATAGAGAAAGAGCAGAAAGCATTTAAAAAGGAAAGAGATAACAGAAAGAGCTCTTGGGATTTAAAAATATGACAACAGAAATAAAATTTTCAATAAGCTCTAGAAGATGAAATTGCAGATATTTCTCAAAAAGTGAATTAAAGACAAGAGATGGAAAAAAGGAAGGCACATATAAACACATTAGAAGTCTAATGTCCTATTAATTTTGAAGAAAAACTGTTTCTAAAATTCTAAAGCTAAGCCATCAATTAAGCATATAGATAGAATAAAAACACTTTGAGATGCACAAAGTCTCAAATATGTATCTTCTCTTCTTCCTTTATTAGGAAGCTCCTCAGTGATATAGTCACCCAAACAAGGAGTAGACCAAGAAATATGAAGATATTAGTATTAGATGCAGTGTATCTGCTCCCACCATTTATTTCATTCTCCTTCTGGTGCAGATACTAGAAAGCTAAAAACATTTGTTTATATTCTTTCAAAAACTTATAGTGAACAATTCTGAATGACCAGGTTTCTTCACTTGTTGTAAAGGGGCACATAGAGACGATGCAAAGTGGGAGAACTAGGGAGATTGACAGCTGACCCAGTCAGCCCTATAGACACCCAGAATATTGTGAGTTGATGTTTCCTACCACACAACTTACCATTTTACTTCAAGAAATATATAATACATGAATGTAACCATTGATGCATTTTCCATAATATAAGGAAAGTAAAATGCCTATATTCAATAGTTAAAATTATAAAAAATCTTAAGGAGGGAAGTTTATTGTAATTTTAATGAGCCTGCAGCTATGGAAGTTGTGCTCAAACAATTCAGTTGGGCAAAATGTTTACTATTTTCTCAAAGTGGCATAGACCTTGGGTTGGGAGAAAAGGACCAGGATGGCTTTAGTCAGAAAGTACTAAAAAAAGTTACACATTCTCTGCGAACTGAAAATCTTAGATGTGTTTCTTATATATCAAACTTGAACCCCCAAATATAAATATATCAAGACTGGGAAAGACAGGATATGGCCTCCTTTATAAAAGTGAGATCATGCAGTAGGCAGCTCTCTAGAAGGATGGAGGGGAGGTATAGTCACATCATTTCTGCATCTTGGGCTCTTGAGGAAAGGCATAGTGAACTGCCACCTTACCACCCCACCACTGCCCTACACACACACACACACACACACACACACACACACACACACACACACACAAATAGTTTCATCCTTCCATCTGTTCAGAGTTCCTTAGAGTTTTTTAAGCCAGGGGATAGAAAGTCAGGAAAACAATAAATAGAATTCAGACATTCAGATGAAATCTGAACTCTAGCTCTCAAAATTCTTCAAGGGAAGTAGATGATAAGCACAGACAGGAAAGTGAGATACTTTCTTTTCTAGTCTGGCATGGAGACAAAATAGAACTTAAACAAGCGATAAAACTATTTTTATTGAAGTTATATAGACTCTCCTTAT
Organism: Hyperoodon ampullatus; assembly: GCF_949752795.1. Lineage (NCBI taxonomy): Eukaryota > Metazoa > Chordata > Mammalia > Artiodactyla > Ziphiidae > Hyperoodon > Hyperoodon ampullatus. The sequence continues at coordinate 58,656,073 of NC_136925.1, read as the reverse complement.
CTGTAGACTGAATGTCAAAGCTAAAACGTATTTATTTGAAGACTGGATAATTGTGATCTTGCCTTATGGTAAGGATAATAATTATACACGTGTTTAAATTATTTTTCTGGTCGTGATTTTTTTCTATAGGGAAAAATATTTCTTATAGTTCAAAAAACAAAACAAAAAAAAACCTTTGCAATACACAATAATGTCCTTAGTTTTTAAAGACTCACAAAACACATTTGGGTCATAATTTACAATATCAGTGCTAACAAGCTTTAGAAACAAAAAAGACTTTGTAAAAATTTAGTTATGGGAGATTTTTCAAAGTGTACTAGATTTTCTTCTCTGAAAAAGCCCTTCGACTTCATATTCAATTTCTGAATTAGATATGCTAAATAATTGTAATTCTTGCTATTATTTTTAATTTTCCACCTAGCAACATAAAAAACAATTCTCATCTTCCTACTGAGGAGGGCCAAAAGCAAAACCCTTATACAGTCTGATCAACCTTAATGGTTTTGAAGCAATTGCTGTAGGACCATGATTTCAAATCACAGCTACTTCCCCCAAACTCTTCTGAGATAATAACAACAACAATTAGAAAACCCACCAAAACCACAGAAAAACAAAAGTTCCATAAAACTTAAAGATACAAGCCAATTGGGTCCATGCTCCAAAAAGTGCTTATTTAAAGTCTGAGTTTTCAAACACAGAGCTAATTTACAACATTTCTATGTGAATCTCAAAACATCCTTGTATGTAATTTTCTTGAACCACTACATACTAACAGAGTAATTTCTGAATTAGAAAGCAGAAAATTGCTAGAATTCCATCCTCTCACATGGAAGGAGAAATACACAAGTAGTTCTGTGGGATCCTGAAAGGACAGGAACTCTGGGTAACAAAGAAGCTAGTTTTAAAACAATAACAAAAAAAGAATTGTACTAAACTCTTAGTCTGAGCCCACTTGAAATCCTCTGCCTTTGGTTTCCGTTAAAGCTCATATAAATTCAGGAATGCAAGACAGCAGGGGAAAGTATTAAAAACATAAACATTCCCCTTAACTCCACATAATCCCTGGTACCTAGACTTTTCAAAATAGAGAATTGAATAATAAAACTGGCCTTGAATATACTGCCCCTCTCAAAATCAAAAACAAAATAGAAATTATTTTAAGGAATAAATAACTTCATATTATTGTTTCATAGTACGCTTCATAGCATGTTGAAGAAAATCATAGACAACTGAACACTGTGCATATTAAGAAAGTGATGCTGCCATTAACCATACATATGAACTCAGGTAACTTTGTAAAATATTTGCTCACGTTGGAAAACAACATTAGTGCTCTCCTACCACTGACCACAATTAAACCATTGTCAGCGGGAGAGTTGGCTTTCAGAACACATAAAGCCATAATTAGTAGTGGGAAAATATGCTTATTCCAGAAATCTTGAATTGGAACAAGAAGAGTAAATAAACTGGATACAACCAATCATTTCCTTTCCATAAAAAGAGATGGAAGATCTGTACCCTTAACAAGAACAGTAATAGGTAGGGGTTTGTCATCAGAATCTTTGTATCTAAAATACTAAGATTTCCTCTACAAAAACAGCTTCCTGATTATTTACCCTTCTGGTTGGAAGTACTGCTTCATCTTCAGTTCTTTAAAAATAATGGTTGGGATTAATTTATCTAATGCATTCACTCAATAACCATTTACTGGGCAGCGGTATTGTGCCGGGGAATACATTAAATAAAACCATTCCTGCCATGAAGGAGTGTTTGGGCTGATTTTTGGCAGACTTTGATTTTTGCTTTAATTTACATTTCCCTGATTGCTAATAAGTTTCAGTTGCTTGGTTCATATCCTTTGCCCATTTTTTAACTAAGATGCTTGCCATTCTCTTGTTTATTGGTAGAAATTTACTAGCCATTCCGGATCCTAATTAGTATTCTGTATACTCATCACTTGTTTCTTATATGCAGTGCAAATATATTGTCCCACCCATAACTTCATATTTTTGGTCACACATTAATGTTAAAGTAGTGAATTAATCAGTTTCCTCTATGTAATTTTTGTTTTTGTTGTTGTTCTGTGTCTTAAGAAATCCTTCTCTATCCTGAGGTCATGAAGATATACACAAAGGAAAATATGGACTTGCTGTTCACATTTAGGTCTATAAATTCACCATCAATTTAATTTTGCATGTGGTGTAAAGTAGGGATCTAATATTTCTTTTTCTTATGGTAGCCAATTGTCCCGGTGATATTAATTGAAAAGGAGTTTGCCAGATAGTGAAAGAGGTAAGAGGATTTAAACAATTGGATTCTCAACCTCAATCTGCAGAGACCTGTAACATAGGACACCTATACATGTAAGTCTAGCCTGGCTTCTTAGAGTACTAGATCTTTTAGGGAAGGATTACCTCTTATTCACATTGTGTTTACTGTGCCTACCACGGTACACAGCAGATAGTATAGTATTTTAAAGTAATCAAATAAATAACAAAACCCTTTATAACTTAGTTACCATCACCTTTTAGGTGCACCCACCATATACTTGGGAAATACCAAATGAAATGTGTGCCTCTGTACTTCCTGTTGCTTCTCTTTGAAATCTTTTTTTCTACCTGCCATACCAATTAGCCAATTGGCCTGTAAACACTCTGCTTTCTCCAGGCAAAACACAATGTATTCCTCTTTGGCACCCATGTAGCACCTACAAGTACTTATAAGTAAAACCTGGGACGTTGTCTTATCAATACAAGCCACAGGTCCATTGAGCTCCCTTTAGGATCTCTACTGCAAATCAAAATTCAACTTTTAGTATAGTAAAGAACTACAATTTCTTTCCAGCCTGTGTGAATCAATGGACACAGGAACTTACCGGTTTAGGGACTGTATATGAACTCCAAAGGGGCATCCTGCTAGTTTTGTCAAATCCACTGACATATTCCCTGTGATAAAGAAGACAGAGTTCCTTGTTCTTCTGTATAACCCTGGGCCTTCCAAATGGCAAATTTAGTATCTCTGTTGTTTTTACTAAAATAAAAATAACATAAAATAAAAATGTTTGTGAAAATTAGCAAATGTTTCTATGTATAGTAACTACCCATCTCTGATGGATTATTATTTTCCAGGTACTCTGATAGCTATTTTACATATTTAACCTCTTTTAAGTCTTACAACAACCCTATGAGGTAGGTGTTATTATTCCATTCTATAAATTATAAAACTAAGGCTTAGATAACTTATTTAGCTAAACAGCTAACAGTTCACAAGACATATCCGAAGAGATAAAACTTTAAAATCAAAAGCACATACTTTATAACAAAGAAGACTTACTTTAATAATTGTCCTAGGAAAGAAATTGGAATTTTATTAAAAGTATGCCTACTGTATTTATTCATTTTTAATTGTCTGCCATTAGTCTAAATTTCACCAGTTACTGATGGTTAAAAAATGTGCAGGGTATTCATGCCATGGAATAACACTCAGTAGATTACACTCATAAGAAGAAGAACACTCATAAGAAGATTGTCAAAACAGCCAACGTATTTACTGAACTGTTACTGTGTGCCAGGCACCATTCTAAGTACACACATATGTTAACTCATTTAGTCTTCATAACAACTCTAAAAGTAAGTATTTCCATTTTACAATGATGAAACAGGCCTAGAGAGTTCAATACAAGGATACTTGAAAGATAACAGGTTGATTGTAGTTAATAACACAGTATTGCACATTTGAAAGTCACTAAGAGAGTAAATCTTTTTTTTTTTTTTTGCGGAACGCGGGCCTCTCACTGTTGTGGCCTCTCCCTTTGTGGAGCACAGGCTCCGGAGGCGCAGGCTCAGCAGCCATGGCTCACGGGCCCAGCCGCTCCACAGCATGTGGGATCTTCCCGGACCGGGGCACGAACCCGTGTCCCCTGCATCGGCAGGCAGACTCTCAACCACTGCGCCACCAGGGAAGCCCAAGAGTAAATCTTAAAAATCCTCATCACAAGAAAAAAAAATTTTTTATAACTATGTATGGGGACAGATGTTAACTAGACTTATTGTGGTGGTCATTTTGCAATATATACAAATATTGAATCATTATATTGTACACTTGAAACTAATAAAATGTTATACGTCAATTATACTTCAGTTAAAAAATTTTTTAAGTAAAAAATAAAAGGGATAACAGCTAATAATAATACTGTTCCAGGGCAGACTCTGTTCTACATTCTTTCCATGGGTTAGCTCTTTTTTTAAAATTTTTATTTTACATCAGAGCATAGTTGATTAACAATGTTGTGTTAGTTTCAGGTGTGCAGCAAAGTGATTCAGTTATACATATATTCATGCATCTATTCTTTTTCAAATTCTTTTCCCATTTACGTTATTACAGAATATTAAGTAGCATTCCCTGTGCTATACAGTAGGTTCTTGTTGGTTATCTATTTTAAATATAGCAGTGTGTACATGTCATGGATTAACTCTTAATCTTTTCAATTACGTGAGGTGAGTACCATTATCATAGATGAAGAGACTGAGGCACAGAGAGTTAAGTAATTTGGCCCAGGTTACACAGAGGGGAAGAAGTAGACATAGGACTTAAACCCAGGCAGTTTGTCTCTTCACATCTAAAAAAGTGAATAGGGAAGGAGCCGGAGGAAGATGGCGGAAGAGTAAGACGCGGAGATCACCTTCCTCCCCACAGATACATCAGAAATTGGTCTACACGTGGAACAACTCCAACAGAACACCTACTGAACGCTGACAGAAGACCTCAGACCTCCCAAAAGGCAAGAAACTCCCCACATACCTGGGTAGGTCAAAAGAAAAAAAGAATAAACAGAGACAATAGGATATGGACGGGACCTGCACCAGTGGGAGGGAGCCGTGAAGGAGGGAAGGTTTCTACACACTACAAGCCCCTTCGCGGGCGGAGACTGCAGGTGGCAGAGGGGGAAAGCTTCGGAGTAGCGGAGGAGAGCACAGCAACAGGGGTGTGGAGGGCAAAGCAGAGAGATTTTGGCACAGAGGATCGGTGCCCTCAGGCACACACCAGCCCGAGAGACTTGTCTGCTCGGCCGCCAGAGCGGGCGGGGCTGGGAGCTGAGGCTCGGGTATCGGCTTTCAGTCGGAGCGCAGGGAGAGGTCTGGGGCTGGCGGCAGGAAGAGACCCTGAAGGGGTTAGTGCTAGCCCGGAGGGAGTCCGGGGAAAGGGTCTGGAGCTACCGGAGAGGCAAGAGACTTTTTTCCCTTTTGTTGCTTGGTGCGCGAGGAGAGGGCATTCCCCTCCCTCCCCTCTGCCTGAGTGAGCCAGAGCCCCCGAATCAGCGGCTCCTTTAAACCCGTCCTGTCTGAGCGAAGAACGGACGCCCTCCGGCGACCTACGCGCAGAGGCGGGGCCAGGTCCAAGGCTGAGACCCGGGAGCTGTGAGAGCAGAGACAGGGAAATCTCTCTGTGCAGCCTCCGAGGCAGCGGATTAAAGCTCCACGGTCCATTTGATGTGCCCTGCGTCTGTGGAGTGCATGAATAGACAGCGAATCATCCCAAATTGAGGAAGTGGACCTTGAGGACAAGATTTAAGACTTTCCCCCCCTTTTTTTTTCCTCTTTTTACAACGAATTACCTCAAATTAAGGAGGTGGACTTAGCAAGATTTCAGACTTTTCGCCCTTTTCCTCTTTTTACAACGAATTATCCCAAATCGAGGAGGTGGACTTGGAGAGCAAGATTTTTGATTTTTCCCCCTGCTCTCTTTTTGTGAATGTGTATGTGTAATCTTCTGTGTAAGATTCTCTCTGTATAGCTTTGCTTCCACCATATGTCCCAGGGTTCTTTCGGTCCGTGTTTTTTTTCAATAATTACTTTTTAATTTTAATAACGCTACTATATTTCATACTTTATTCTATTTTACTTCACCTGCTCTTTCTTTTTTTCCTCCCTTCCCTTCCTCCCTCCCTCCCTCCGCTCCTCCTTTCCTTCTTTCTTTTTCTTTCCTCCATCCCTCCCTCCCTCCCACCCTTCTTCTTTCCACTTTCTTTTTCTTTCCTTCCTCCCTCCCTCCCTCCCTCCCTCCTGTCTTTCTTTCTTTCTTTCCTTCCTCCCTCCCTCCCTCTCTTCTTCCATTCACTCTTCCTTTTGCTTTCATTCCTCCCTCCCTCCCTCCTTTCTTTCCTTTCTTTCCATCCTTCCTCCCTCCCTCCTTTCTTTCTTTCTTCCTTCCTTCCTTCCTTCCTTACTTCCCTTCTTCCTTTCTTTCAATCTCTCTTTCTTTCTTCTACTAATTATTTCTTTCTACTTTTTCTCACTGTTATTCTGAGCCGGGTGGATGAAAGGCTCTTGGTGCTGCAGCCAGGAGTTAGTGCTGTGCCTCTGAAGTGGGAGAGCCAACTTCAGGACACGGGTCCACAAGAGACCTCCCAGCTCCACATAATATCAAGCAGCGAAAATCTCCCAGGGATCTCCATCTCAACACCAGCACCCAGCTTCAGTCAACGACCAGCAAGCTACAGTGCTGGTCACCCTATGCCAAGCAACTAGCAAGGCAGGAACACAACCCCACCCATTAGCAGAGAGGATACCTAAAAACATAATAAGGCCACAGGCACCCCAAAACACACCACCAGACGTGGACCTGTCCACCAGAAAGACAAGATCGAGCTTCAACCACCAGAACACAGGCATTAGTCCCCCCCCACCAGGAAGCCTACACAACCTACTGAAACAACCTTAGCCACGGGGGACAGACACCAAAAACAACGGGAACTACGAATCTGCAGCCTGCAAAAAGGAGACCCCAAACACAGTAACATAAGCAAAATGAGAAAGCAGAAAAACACACAGCAGGTGAAGGAGCAAGATAAAAACCTACCAGACCTAACAAATGAAGAGGTAATAGGCAGTCTACCTGAAAAAGAATTCAGAATAATGATAGTAAAGCTGATCCAAGATTCCATTTCCCAGATCCAAAATCTTGGAAATAGAATAGACAATATGCAAGAAACAGTTAACAAGGACCTAGAAGAACTAAAGATGAATCAAGCATCGATTAAAAACACAATAAATGAAATGAAAAATACTCTAGATGGGATCAATAGCAGAATAACTGAGGCAGAAGAACGGATAAGTGAGGTGGAAGATAAAATAGTGGAAATAACTGATGCAGAGAAAGATAAAGAAAAAAGAATGAAAAGAACAGAGGACAGTCTCAGAGACCTCTGGGACAACATTAAACGCACCAACATTCGAATTATAGGGGTTCCAGAAGAAGAAGAGAAAAAGAAAGGGACTGAGAAAATATTTGAAGAGATTATAGTTGAAAACTTCCCTAATATGGGAAAGGAAATAGTTAATCAAGTCCAGGAGGCACAGAGAGTCCCATACAGAATAAATCCAAGGAGAAATACGCCAAGACACATATTAATCAAACTGTCAAAAATTAAACACAAAGAAATCATATTAAAAGCAGCAAGGGAAAAACAACAAATAACACACAAGGGAATCCCCATCAGGTTAACAGCTGATCTCTCAGCAGAAACTCTACAAGCCAGAAGGGAGTGGCAGGACATAATTAAAGTGATGAAGGAGAGAAACCTGCAACCAAGATTACTCTACCCAGCAAGGATCTCATTCAGATTTGATGGAGAAATTAAAACGTTTACAGACAAGCAAAAGCTGAGAGAGTTCAGCACCACCAAACCAGCTTTACAACAAATGCTAAAGGAACTTCTCTAGGCAAGAAACACAACAGAAGGACTATACCTACAATAACGAACCCAAAGCCATTAAGGAAATGGGAATAGGAACATACATATCAATAATTACCTTAAATGTAAATGGACTAAATGCTCCCACCAAAAGACACAGAGTGGCTGAATGGATACAAAAACAAGACCCATATATATGCTGTCTACAAGAGACCCACTTCAGACCTAGAGACACATACAGATTGAAAGTAAGGGGATGGAAAAAGATATTCCATGCAAATGGAAATCAAAAGAAAGCTGGAGTAGCAATTCTTATATCAGACAAAATAGACTTTAAAATAAAGACTATTAGAAGAGACAAAGAAGGACACTACATAACGATAAAGGGATCGATCCAAGAAGAAGATATAACAATTGTAAATATTTATGCACCCAACATAGGAGCACCTCAATACATAAGGCAAATACTAACAGCCATAAAAGGGGAAATCGACAGTAACACAATCATAGTAGGGGACTTTAACACCCCACTTTCACCAATGGACAGATCATCCAAAATGAAAATAAATAAGGAAACACAAGCTTTAAATGATACATTAAACAAGATGGACTTAATTGATATTTATAGGACATTCCACCCAAAAACAACAGAATACACATTTTTCTCAAGTGCTCATGGAACATTCTCCAGGATAGATCATATCTTGGGTCACAAATCAAGCCATGGTAAATTTAAGAAAATTGAAATTGTATCAAGTATCTTTTCCGACCACAATGCTATGAGACTAGACATCAATTACAGGAAAAGATCTGTAAAAAATACAAACACATGGAGGCTAAACAATACACTACTCAATAATGAAGTGATCACTGAAGAAATCAAAGAGGAAATTAAGAAATACTTAGAAACAAATGACAATGGAGACACGACGACCCAAAACCTATGGGACGCAGCAAAAGCAGTTCTAAGGGGGAAGTTTATAGCAATACAATCCCACCTTAAGAAACAGGAAACATTTCGAGTAAACAACCTGACCCTGCACCTAAAGCAATTAGAGAAAGAAGAACAAAAAACCCCCAAAGTTAGCAGAAGGAAAGAAATCATAAAGATCAGATCAGAAATAAATGAAAAAGAAATGAAAGAAACGATAGCAAAGATCAACCAAACTAAAAGCTGGTTCTTTGAGAAGATAAACAAAATTGACAAACCATTAGCCAGACTCATCAAGAAAAGAAGGGAGAAGACTCAAATCAGTAGAATTAGAAATGAAAAAGGAGAAGTAACAACTGACACTGCAGAAATACAAAAGATCATGAGAGATTACTATAAGCAACTCTATGCCAATAAAATGGACAACCTGGAAGAAATGGACAAATTCTTAGAAATGCACAACCTACCAAGACTGACTCAGGAAGAAATAGAAAATATGAATAGACCAATCACAAGCACTGAAATTGAAACTGTGATTAAAAATCTTCCATCAAACAAAAGCCCAGGACCAGATGGCTTCACAGGCGAATTCTATCAAACATTTAGAGAAGAGCTAACACCCATCCTTCTCAAACTCTTCCAAACAATATCAGAGGAAGGAACACTCCCAAACTCATTCTACGAGGCCACCATCACCTTGATACCAAAACCAGGCAAGGATGTCACAAAGAAAGAAAACTACAGGCCAATATCACTGATGAACATAGATGCAAAAATCCTCAACAAAATACTAGCAAACAGAATCCAACAGCACATTAAAAGGATCATACACCATGATCAAGTGGGGTTTATTCCAGGAATGCAAGGATTCTTCAATATACGCAAATCAATCAATGTGATACACCATATTAACAAGTTGAAGGAGAAAAACCATATGATCATCTCAATAGATGCAGAGAAAGCTTTCGACAAAATTCAACACCCATTTATGATAAAAACCCTGCAGAAAGTAGGCATAGAGGGAACTTTCCTCAACATAATAAAGGCCATATATGACAAACCCACAGCCAACATTGTCCTCAATGGTGAAAAACTGAAACCATTTCCACTAAGATCAGGAACAAGACAAGGCTGCCCACTCTCACCACTCTTATTCAACATAGTTTTGGAAGTTTTAGCCACAGCAATCAGAGAAGAAAAGGAAATAAAAGGAATCCAAATTGGAAAAGAAGAAGTAAAGCTGTCACTGTTTGCAGATGACATGATACTATACATAGAGAATCCTAAAGATGCTACCGAAAAACTACTAGAGCTAATCAATGAATTTGGTAAAGTAGCAGGATACAAAATTAATGCACAGAAATCTCTGGCATTCCTGTACACTAATGATGAAAAATCTGAAAATGAAATCAAGAAAACACTCCCATTTACCATTGCAACAAAAAGAATAAAATATCTAGGAATAAACCTACCTAAGGAGACAAAAGACCTGTATGCAGAAAATTATAAGACACTGATGAAAGAAATTAAAGATGATATAAATAGATGGAGAGATATACCATGCTCCTGGATTGGAAGAATCAATATTGTGAAAATGACTCTACTACCCAAAGCAATCTACAGATTCAATGCAATCCCTATCAAACTACCACTGGCATTTTTCACAGAACTAGAACAAAAAATTTCACAATTTGTTTGGAAAAACAAAAGACCTCGAATAGCCAAAGCAATCTTGAGAACGAAAAACGGAGCTGGAGGAATCAGGCTGCCTGACTTCAGACTATACTACAAAGCTACAGTAATTAAGACAGTGTGGTACTGGCATAAAAACAGAAAGATAGATCAGTGGATCAGGATAGAAAGCCCAGAGATAAACCCACGCACATATGGCCAACTTATCTTTGATAAAGGAGGCAGGAATGTACAGTGGAGAAAGGACAGCCTCTTCAATAAGTGGTGCTGGGAAAACTGGACAGGGACATGTAAAAGTATGAGATTAGATCATTCCCTAACACCATACACAAAAATAAGCTCAAAATGGATTAAAGACCTAAGTGTAAGGCCAGAAACTATCAAACTCTTAGAGGAAAACATAGGTAGAACACTCTATGACATAAATCACAGCAAGATCCTTTTGGACCCACCTCCTAGAGAAATGGAACTAAAAACAAAGATAAACAAATGGGACCTAATGAAACTTCAAAGCTTTTGCACAGCAAAGGAAACCATAAACAAGACCAAAAGACAACCCTCAGAATGGGAGAAAATATTTGCAAATGAAGCAACTGACAAAGGATTAATCTCCAAAATTTATAAACAGCTCATGCAGCTCAATAGCAAAAAAACAAACAACCCAATCCAAAAATGGGCAGAAGACTTAAATAGGCATTTCTCCAAAGAAGATATACAGACTGCCAACAAACACATGAAAGAATGCTCAACATCATTAATCATTAGAGAAATGCAAATCAAAACTACAATGAGATATCATCTCACACCAGTCAGAATGGCCATCATCAAGAAATCTAGAAACAATAAATGCTGGAGAGGGTGTGGAGAAAAGGGAACACTCTTGCACTGCTGGTGGGAATGTGAATTGGTACAGCCACTATGGAGAACAGTATGGAGGTTCCTTAAAAAACTAAAAATAGAACTACCATATGACCCAGCAATCCCACTACTAGGCATATACCCTGAGAAAACCATAATTCAAAAAGAGACATGTACCAAAATGTTCATTGCAGCTCTATTCACAATAGCCCGGAGCTGGAAACAACCTAAGTGTCCATCATCGGATGAATGGATAAAGAAGATGTGGCACATATATACAATGGAATATTACTCAGCCATAAAAAGAAACGAAACTGAGCTATTTGTAATGAGGTGGATAGACCTAGAGTCTGTCATACAGAGTGAAGTAAGTCAGAAAGAGAAAGACAAATACCGTATGCTAACACATATATATGGAATTTAAAAAAAAAAAAAATGTCATGAAGAACCTAGGGGTAAAACGGGAATAAAGACACAGACCTACTTGAGAATGGACTTGAGGATATGGGGAAGGGGAAGGGTAAGCTGTGACAAAGGGAAAGAGAGGCATGGACATATATACACTACCAAACGTAAGGTAGATAGATAGTGGGAAGCAGCCGCAGAGCACAGGGAGATCAGCTCGGTGCTTTGTGACCGCCTGGAGGGGTGGGATGGGGAGGGTGGGAGGGAGGGAGATGCATGAGGGAAGGGATGTGGGAACAGATGTATATGTATGACTGATTCACTTTGTTATAAAGCAGAAACTAATAAAAAAAAAAAAAAAAAAAAAGTGAATAGGGAACTGTAGACAACGCACCACCATTTCAAGGAATGTTGAGTGCTTGGGACCATCATAACTATTCCATGCTGCTACTGTTGTTATTAGATCTGGGGCATTTTCCCCTCTTGTATATTGGCAAGAAAATCTTTATGTTCAAAAGAACCTGTAAGCTTATTTTGGAGAACCTCCAAAAGGCAATATGGTATTCTGTTAGGTCTAAACATCGAAGACTTAACATGCTTTCTATTGACCTACTTTCATCTTGGGTGAGATTTAGCATTTGATTCACACGTTCAAGGTCAGCAGCAACCTGCAAGATAACGTGGGAGATGGGGAGAAAGTGAATCATAGTATCAACACATGTTTTAAAAAGTGATCAAGATTATTTCTGCAGTGGTCACATGAATGTTTTACTACGGAACAAAAAAGCCAGACTAACTTGAGTTTAAATTCCAGTTCTGCCACTACCTCAGAAATATAGAGACATTGCTACTCCCAGGAATACATTTTTTGTGTGGGAGTCTGCAAAGATGTAATTGATAATGGGGCAGATCATTCTGACCATAGCTGGAATCAACTACTAAGCTGTGATGACAACATCCCAGGGTTTCTCAAGCTTTAATATATATATATATATATATATATATATATATATATATATATATATATACACACACATATATACACACACACACACACACACACACATGAAACTCCCTTGAGAGTCTTGCTAAAATGTACATTCTGATTCAGTGTAAGCCCAAGCTCAGGGGGGCCTGAGATTCTGGATCTCCAATGAGCTTGCAAGTGATGCAGATGCTGATCCTGGGACCACACTCTGAGCAGGAAGGGACCTTCCTTGCAGAGAAGAACTTGGGGTTTGCAGTCACATAGACAGAGCTTCTGTGACACTGGACAATTTACCTAACTTTTCAGAGCCCTCTTTATCTCTAAAGTGGGGAAGAAAACACCCACTTTATAATATTTATTATTATTACTTTAAATAGTGGTTCCATTGAGGTTATCTGGAGCAGTAGGAAACCCACACATTTACTCTGATCTTCAGGATGGATTTGATTTTTATTGGGAAGTTTAGACTTTTGCACTTCAAATCTTTTTTGGTTGGTAATTTACTTATGCATTTATTTCTGTGATATGATGTTATTTTGAGGATCAGAGAATGGAAAGCCTTCCCTGTCCCCTGGCTCTAAGAAACAATTCCTACCTGAGGCAGCTGGTGTTTATTTAGCTTTACAGCCACCCTTGGGACTTGGCATCAAATGCACCTTGACATTAGTTTTAGCTTGATGGAGTCCCGATAGTGGGCTCCAATTCCATTCTGATATCCTAGCCCCACACATGTGCTTTAATTCTCACAGCAGGGCTTGGTCCTTGCATTCTGAGCTCCTGTTCTGATTGCTTGCCTTTGGGAGACTCCTCTTAGCACTGGAATCTCACCTGGTTGAGAGTCTCCTGGGATCTGAAATCCTGCTGCTGAACTCAGGAGGGCATCTGATCCACTAAAAAGACCTTCCCAATGCTGACTGTCTGTCAGGCAGCCCCCAAGCGTCCTCTCATCAAAGGGTTCTTCACTACTACCCAAAAGAATACCTCCCACTTTAAATGCTAGGCTTCCTGCTGAGCAGACTCCGAAGCACCTACCCTAGTGGGTGTGTCAGATGTCAGATCTCAGTCCCTGCCCCCGCCAGCTATTTCTGCTCTGAAATAACTGAGTATGGCCCTCTGATTCTTAAGCTGTAAGAAAGATGGTTTATGAGGGAAATCAAAGAGAGCCCCAGGATTCCACTGTTTTGAACGATTACAGACAGTTAGCTCACCGTGGATTAACAATTGTCAAATAGTGCTTTCCAGCTTACAAAACATATTCACATACTTAATCTTACAATGTACCTCTCATTTCCAGATAAGGTTCTGAGAAACCACATATTCTCTTAGTAAATATCTGAGCTAGAACACAAACCTGGTTGTTAGCTACTCTGGTTATAGATGAGTTTGCCCCTTTACATTCTTATGGATACATGAAGTTATTACTTACATTTTGTAGCCCCGGGCATGAACATCCTAGAGTATCTGTGGTCAATGGACTAGTAAAGCCACAAACAGAAAACTTTGACACTTCCTCTGCATGAGATGGTTCATAAAAAGGCACCTTCAGAAGATAGTTTAAACTACCATGGGTACCATTGTTTGGTGCTGGATGAATGTGTAGAAGATCTGTTTAAAAATTAAATTCAAAGTAGTTTTAAATTAGAAGGCAACAACATCTATGCAGAAGATGGGGGGAAACAAACACTTAGTGTTCACTTCCTTTAATAAATTCTGCTGCATACACCATTCAGTTGAGCAGCTTCCCCCTCCCCTCCCAATTTCCATACCTAGTCTTTCTAGAAAATAGGAACAGTTGCTGTAAATGAGCCACAGGAATGTTTATGAACTGTTTCTGTTCCTCCAGAGAAAAGCATCTTTGCTTAAATGATCACTTTGTGCCTTAAGCATATCATGGTTTTCTAGCATAAAAAAGCTACACTTTTAGTAAAAACAAGTTTAAAGAACTTAAATAATTTACAATCTTACTTGTAGTATATTTATTTAATTATAGGAAAATACTCTAAGTACAGATACTTTTAAAGTATTAAACTAGTGAATTTTGCTTAAAATTTAGAGAACTTTTTATAGTTTTTCCTATAAAAACAGAACATACAAATATTGCACAAACATAGCCTCGTAAGTGGCTCCTGCTGAGGACTACCAAAGAGATCTCTCCTAGAACTGCAACACTAACTAGTTCTTTTTAAACCTTTCCTGGAAAGGGCCAGTAGCCCTGACCATAAACTCAGCCTTGGGAACAAAGAATTTAAGTTAATGCTACAACACATTATTTTTAAATGGATACTCTGTGGTCTCTAAGTTACATTCAATTACCACAGGCCAGTGGCAAGATTAAGAGTGACAACTGTGAGCGTACTTATGTTCCCAAATTCCTATAGCTAAAGGTGAAATTGCAACTCAATTCATTGCCTTGCCTAGATAAATTATGTGTGGTCTGAGGTAAGCACATAGGCAGGAAGGTAGGTTAGATTCCCCAAAACTAATTCTTTACGGTTTTTTAACATTGAGTGTAATGCGTCGATCCAAATAGGACTTTTTTACCATCCTTTTATTCCAGAAGCTTTCTCTCTGTAATTACAAGAAAATACTTCTGTTTTTTGCTGTGTTACCCCTGCTCTGAAAAGTTGGAAGTGTAATTTTATTTATCTAAGTTCTATTAAATTAAATTTTCATGTAGTAACTAACAGAAAAGTTGGTCTCCCAGGGTCTAATGTTTATCGTTACTAAAACAAAACAAAATGAAAAGAACTCACATTGACTGCTAAATAATTCTGAATAGTAAATAATTCTACCTCATCTTTTCTATCTTCCATCTCCTTAGGACAGAGCATCTACTTCTGGGATTCAATTTATCACCAGCTTCAAAATTCATATTTTTAAAACTCGATTCATATATGATTGTTGAAGTTATATAGGTATACTTACCACACATTAGGTTATAGATTTCAATATTGTCAAATGGTTCAACTTCAGTCTGCTGTTTAAAACTGGGTCCATGTGCCAGAAGGATAGCCTAGGCAATAATAATCCACCTATTACTAGATGCCATGTAATCTCAAAAACAGATGTTGGAAGAGACACAATTTTCTTTTTCTAACAGCTCTTCTATTTGTATCTTAAGCCTCTTTAAGAATTCCTTTCCAGATTTTTTTTAACAGTATGATTTTTTATTATTATTATTTTTTTTTATTTTTATTTTTTTTTGCAGTATGTGGGCCTCTCACTGTTGTGGCCTCTCCCATTGCGGAGCACAGGCTCCGGACGCGCAGGCTCAAAGGCCATGGCTCACGGGCCCAGCTGCTCCGCAGCATGTGGGATCTTCCCAGACTGGGGCACGAACCCGTGTCCCCTGCATCGGCAGGCGGACTCTCAACCACTGCGCCACCAGGGAAGCCCTGATTTTTTTTATTATTGAAGTACATTTGCTGTACAATATTATAGGTTACAGATGTGCAATATAGTGATTCACAATTTTTAAATGCTCCATTTATAGTTATCATAAAATATTGGCTGCTTTCCAGACTCGAAAATGATTTTTGCAACATTTCCACCTGAGATGTTGTACCAAGTCCAATCAAGTATAATCCATACTGTGTTTACTTCTAAATCCACCTGTTTCCATAGCACCTCCTATGTCAACAGACTAGGAGAATACAAGCAACACTGGACAACCGATGCCCACACAATTCTACAACATCTGGACAACAGAAATTAGAAATTCATCATACAACATCATATATTCTTTTTATACTCCTTTCTTATCATTGTTCACATATGTTACTACTACATGACAAAAAATGTTGACGTTTCTAAGCATTAAATATTTTTGCACAACTTATACTTGCCCACTGATTTCTCTAAGACATCTCCCATTTACTTTTGGGATGAAGAGACCTAAATATTTTTATTTATGCTTAAATAATTAAAGGTAACTTAATTATATTATTTATAACAGATCTAATTTGTTTTAGATTCTAAATATCTAGAAGAACAGTATCAAACACAGATAGGCAATTCTTTTCAGGCAACAGGAATATAAATATACACATATATATTTTCCCAAGATGATTAGCAGAGAATTGGAGGCATAGGTTTTTCTTGCAGTAATTAACTCAATTATCAAATAGTACCCTAATTAATAGAGAAGGATGCTGTCTCCAGAAACTTCTCAAGTATTTACAAAGAGATATAATTCTTCATGACAATGTTAAGAGGCAGTATATTCATATAGAGCCTAACACATTTTTCTTTCTTTGGAAAGGGGCATGTGTGTGTGTGTGTGTGTGTGTGTGTGTGTGTGTGTGTGTGTGTGTGACAAATGGAACTAGATAAGACAATCAGGTTGCAAAATCATGAAGCTTTACCGAGGGGGGAATATTGGCTACACTTTACTCATGGGCTCCTTCAAATAGGTTCCTCCCTGGGCTCCAAGGACAGCACACTCTCCTGGTTTTCTTCTTCCCTCGCTGGCTCTACTCCCAGGTCTCTTTGCTAGTAATTCTTTGTCTCCCAATCTCTTCAAGGGAAAGTGCTTAAGGCTCAGTACTTGCTCTTCTTCTCCACCTACGCTCAATCCCTGAGAATGTTATCTAGTCACATAACTTCGAAATAATTTATATACCCAAAACTCAATTTTTTTATTCCTTTAGGTAGACTCTCTAATTGCCTATATGTAACATCTCCACTTGCATGTCTAATAAATATCTTGAATTTAACATATCAAACTAACTCTCCCTCTTTCCTCTCCAATCAGCTGCAGCCATGGTCTAATATCCTAACAGCCTAACAAAAGTTCTCTCACTGCCAACATATCAGACACGTTCCCACCTTAGGCCCTTGACACTGGCTGTTTCTTCTGCCTTGGACACCTGTCCCCTGAATACTTGAAAGGTTAATTCTTGCACCTTCTTCAAGTCTCTGCTCAGCCGTCATCTCAATGAATTTTACCATCTCCATCTTATTGAAAGTTGCACTCTGCCCCCATGTCACCCCAAAACACCCCCAATTTCCACCTACTCTGCTTTACTTTTTATTTCCCATAGCACTTATCTCCTAACGTACCAACCATACATTGCTTTGTTATGTCAATTGTCTATATCCACCTGTTAGAATGAAAACTTCATGAGGGCAGGGGTCTTTATCTGTGTTGTTCACAAAGGTATTCAAGAGTCCTGAACATTGTCCATCACAAAGTAGGTGCTCAATAAATATTTGTTTAAAAAAAAAAAAAGAAGTAAGTTACCTCCATGCTCTTAAACTCATTGTTATAACCATGTGTGCCTCCTCCACAGGATGAAGATGGTTTAGTCCTATAAAGAAGTAATATTATTACACTCTGATGATTCTATTGATATGAGACCTTATTGCAAACTGAACTTTAATGGATTTTGATGTAGCCTCTCCTTTTATATAAGTAAAATTTTCTGTCAACAACAGCATAAATACATTTATTTTCATGCTCAAATGCAGAGCCACAGAGGAACAAAGAGTGGTAGGAGAGAAGGAAGGAGAATTCCAGCATCTATAAATAGAATTCAAAAGTATTTGACTTTTAAACATTAAGAGAAGGATATACAAAGGCACTGATTTTTTTAAAATTTGTCTTCGGGCTTACCTGTACATTTACACATCCATGTCTATGTGATTAAGAGTAGTTTGATTAACATATTATGTTAAGTGTTTCAGTGCTTTAAAAATAAATCTTTGGAACTGGGAAAAAATATCAATTCCTGTTTTAGGTCAGAGATATCTAGGGAAATAATATGAAAATATGAATAGAGAATACTCAGGGCAAGTTAATTATAATACTTGGGAAGTAAAAGCCAGTATATTCTGTAAAGTCAGAGTTTATTTTTAACTTTTGGGATTTTCTTCCATAGGTTGTTGTTCTATTACTTGAAAGACTTTTCAAATTTAATTCATTTGTATTTTGCCTACTTTTTCACATTTTAGTCTTTGAATTCAGCAGTATTAGCAATTTCATATGTAGTTAGTGTTTATACTTGAAAACAAAATAGTGATAAAGGAACCTAGATTTTTTAAAAGCAATAGTGTTATACAGGTTCAAATTGGGCCCCTAAAGGGAAAAAGACTAATATTTCCAAATGTTGGCCTTAAAAAATTTCTCTCATTTGTTTCCCCAATCCCCAGCTCCCAACCCCTGGGCAAATACACACACACACACATACACACACACGCACAGTTTTTGTTTTTTACATTGTAACCTTAATTGAGAGCAGGACTTTAGTGTCTTAAAAAATCAACTTCTAAAAAATTCATAACTGATTCTCACTCAGCTTAAATAAAAAAATAAAAATAAATAACAAAATAAAAAATAAATCACAAAACTCACAAGGCCACACTCAACTCTACCCAATAGAGGGAAGAAAGGAGAAACTAAGTACCACCTAGAATGGGGAAAGCAAGAGTAGTCCTTTTAATAGGGGGTTTAAGTTCAGTTACTCTAAGGTACCAGTTCATGTCATCTTAGCTAATGGCAATAAAATTGTTGGTATGAGGTAAAACTTGTTCTAAAAAATATTTTTATACTTATTCCATAGATATTTGGTTCTCCAAGATTACTGGAGCTATTTGATTGAGGATAATTAAGTTTTAAATTCTGTGTGGGGAGCTAGAGTATTCATTAATGAAAGAAAGGAAAGGTCTTTTGAACTAAGCCATTGGTAAAATTCTCTAAAATTGATCCTTTATCTTCCTGTTTTCAGATAAATCTAGTTTTTGTTGGTTTGTTTTTATATTTCCAACCCTTAACCCATCTTCATCAGAAAACTTTAGTATTACAAAACCATATTTGGAAGCAAAAGATAAAAATATTGTTAGAAAAACCTCTATTTTTTATTGCTTTCCAAGTGAAAACTTTAGAAGTCTGCTTTTCTAACTGCTCACATTCAAGCTTTCCAACCATTAATTTTTACATATGGAAAAATGGAAGCTGGCACTTGGAAAAGATGAGTTGATTTTATCTTTCATAATTTAGCTCAACTTCCAAGTAATATCTAAAATCTTTTGGAACAAATCTCTTTTATCTTCTCCATGTCTAATTAATAAAGTCAAAATTAAGGCTCCGTTTCTCTGCCACAGCTGGGACATGACACACATGGGCAATGAGCAAGATTCTCTCCTGATACCCAGTTAGTTGCCAAGTCCTATCTTTCTCTGTCGTACCTGTCACATTTCCCTCGCTTTCCTCTACTGCCACCATTCTAAGCTAGATCTGACCTGAATTGGTTATCCTGACTCTGAACTCCAAAATCTTCCCAGATAACTCATACACAGACATACACCCCTAATTGTATTTAACCCTATATGTCCCTGATGAAAATGTAAACATATTTTAATGAGAACAAATGGAAGACAGAATATAATGAACTGGTTCTATCCTGGAAAATCTGAGTCATAAGTTCACCATACTTTCCCAAAGGTGTGCTGACTAGTTTTACCATTCCCTAAAGCTCCACAGCCTCCCTTGGGGCTGTCATCACGCTGAAGACTGGGTCACAACACATCTTTCTAACTGGCCTCCCTGCCACTTGCTTGACCATCCTCCTCCATATGGCAGCTGGAGTGAGCTCTCAGAAATGCAAATCCCAATATATTCACCTCCAGCCACCTTGTAGCTCCCAGTGGTCTCCTACTCTTTTCACAAAGTCACACTCCTTAGTCCTGACAGATAAGGCCCTTCATGCAGGAGGACCTGAATGAAGGCAGCTTCATTCACTAGGTGCTCTAGCAAAACGGAAGTACTTGCAATTCATGGAATCTAGTCCCTTTGCCTGGAAACCTGACCCTCTGTTTCTACCTTTCCTTGCCCCAGAGCTGCTACTGACTTAAAATAAAAAAGAAAAGGGACTTCCCTGGTAGCGCAGTGGTTAAGAATCCGCCTGCTAATGCAGGAGACACGGGTTTGAGCCCTGGTCCGGGAAGATCCCACATGCCGTGGAGCAACTAAACCTGTGTGCCACAACTACTGAGCCTGCACTCTAGAGTCCGCGAGCCACAGCTACTGAGCCTGTGTGCCACAACTACTGAGCCTGTGCTCTAGAGCCCGCGAGCCACAACTACTGAGCCTGTGTGCCACAACTACTGAAGCCCGTGTGCCTAGAGCCCGTGCTCTGCAACAAGAGAAGCCACTGCAATGAGAAGCCTGCGCACCGCAATGAAGAGTAGCCCCCGCTCGCCACAACTAGAGAAAGTCCACTCGCAACAACGAAGACCCAATGCAAACAAAAATAAATATAAAAAAATAATTTTAAAAAAAGGTGCTCCACTGCTCTGAGCAGAGCATTCAGAGAAAGAAGCACCTCTGAGAAGACACAGCCTGGCAGTGCTCAAGGCGTGGCAAGCAGAGGGATGCCTTCCAGTAAGGAAAAGGGGTCCTTCTCCTCTGCAGACACAGTCTGTCCAGGCTTGGTGAGCTGAACAAGGGTTAGATTCCCACTCCCACTCGTCTCCTTGGTTGAGTGCCTCTGTACAATGCACAGACTAGACAACTGCACAGGGATACCCACTTATGTGACAGCATTTAGCCTAACCCATCCTGAGCCTTCAAAACCCAGAGCAGGAATCACACCTACGAGGAAGTGTTCTCTGACATTCTCTGGCATCCGCACCTGGGGTGTGAAATCACTCTTTTTGTTTCCTTGTGCCTTGTACTTGATCCCAGTGCAACAGTTTTTACACCTGATTATAACTGTTGTCATCCCCCCTCCCTGGGTGAAGATCCTTCGGGTGGGGACTGTGTCTATCTCCATTTCTTAGAAACGTGCCTGGACAAACCGATGATTTGTCAGTTTCCAGTCATAACATAAAAAGCTATTATTCATGTTATCTAAAAGGGTACTTTAACATTACTTCAACTAGTTTCAAATAATTGGGTTTCCCCAAATTAGTAAAATCTAACACATTTTATAAAGGGCAAAATAAGGAGGAAAAGGAGAAAAATAGATTACACTAAATGATGAAATTTGCTATAATTTTGAAAAGGGAATCTAGTTATCAAATATTGAACATTATAACTAAAGTTGACATATTTTAACTTAGAAAATAGGTAGCCTGAGACTCATGTGTTAAGGGCTGGAGATAAAATACACCCAGGACTTAATCAGAAGAGACTTCCTGTTGCTCTGATTGGGGCTGTAGTCAGCATTTCCTCTGATGTAAGTTAGTTTATGTTGTATATGAATAGCAAGAGAATAGTGAAACCAGGTTCATCTTGTGTTACAGATGAGACAAATGAAGACCTGAGATATTTATCTGTGCAAGTTCTTACAACAAACTAGGTGCGGAGCCGGGACTTGAACTCTGGGGCTGCTGCTCTATTTACATCTGACTGCTAGCTAGTAAATGTACAAAGCTCACAATTTGAGTCTGAGTATTAATGTGTGAAACCCAGAGGTATCCTGGTGGCTGGGCTCTCCTTCTATAACCCATAGTCCATGTTGTTGAACTGATGGACACCTTCTCATTTTGTACCATTGGTCTCCTAACTCCTTTGATCTCATACCCTCAACAGTAAATATTTGGAGAACTCACTCACATTTATATATTACATACACACACTACTAAAAATCTTATATATTTAACGTTAGTAAAGCTTAATTTATCTCACGTAATTTAATCTTCTTTTAGAGAATGCTGTCCTGACCCACAGGACAGCCTACTAAGCCAAAGGGCTATGAAACTCGAATTCCAAGAAGAAAGGCTAGTGTCATCTAGTGGCCACGTGTTAAACTGCACACTCCCTGGCCTAGCGGTGCCCTGCTTGGCTTTCCCGTTATCTCAGTGGAGAGACTCTACCAAATCTCCATTTCCTCATCCTGCACACATTTATTATGTTAGAGCCCAACTTCCTGTCTTCCGTTGTCTCCTCTTCCTTTATTAAACATATCTTCTATTTATATCCACTTATGCATATGGAAAAAATACTGGAATAAAATACAAAAATAGGGAATGTGAGTTAAACTACCAGATAGTGTGTATTTATTTGTTTACTGGCTTATTATCAGGCTTCTCCATTTGACAAGGAGGGCAGGAGTAATTCCTGTATCCCAAATGCCTAGAACAGGGTTTGGTACACACATAGCAAGCATCAATAACATTTTGTTGAGTCAATTAATTAATTGGTTATTTGGGGATAGAATGATTCAGAATGATTTATATTTTCTCAAAATGGCCTTATATTTTGCAAATGATCGATATGAATCACAACTATAACTAGAAAAAAAGAAATGTTACAACAAATTGGTTCGCTTGGCCTTACAGCCATAAGCATGCTCTTTCAGATGACAAAGATGACAAAGATCTTAAAGAGCTATCTAATCAATTACTCATTACCAGCCTGTGAGACAACTGATGCCATCTTTATATCCTGTCTGCCACTTAAAGGAGACCACAGTGGTCTCAGTGGTTAAGAATGTGCTGGTACTGATAATCTCTCGACAGTCAGCCTTCTTCCTCATTCTCGTCTACATTGTAAAGATTAGTAGGCTAAGACGGGCAACCTCATAACAGTCATTTCAAATACAGAAGTGCTAGATAGCATATAAAAGGTCAAGAAATTGTCATACTCAGGAAAATTCATGTGATCATAATAGCAGGGTAAGGCCAAGGAAATTTATAATGAAAGATAGCTGTTAAAAGTATTATGAGATAAATTAATAGGCACACAGACCTCACAGCCAGCCACTGTCGATCCACCAAAAGATGAGCTTTGTCAATTCTGACATTTTTGGCATAGTGTAGGCGTTTTGGCAAATCAGGAGTCAAATAGGGTGTGAAATGCTGATCAGGTTTTCGGCACTGAAAAAGAGGTAAATTATTTCCTCAGGACACCTATAAGATATGCAAACTAATTCAACAATTTCATCTCCTAAGATGATTTGTTAAACACTTTTTAAAAGTAAGAGGATTTAAGCCTGGCTAATAAAATAGGAACATTAAACTTATTATGTGTAGTCACATTCTTTAGTTATATTGTTTTTAATTGTTGCAACAATATTTAAGTTCTAATTTAACATATGATGTAAATTATATCGTTTGCTGTCTGAAGTTTTATTCCTGTGTATATATGTTAAACCACCATAAATCTCCCCTCCTTTTTCGACAGAGAATAAATATAAGTTTGTATTTAGAGTGGCAGTTACAAATTTGGAGTCTAAATTATACATGAAAAGTCTTATATAGACAATAAATATGAGTAAAAAAATTTTTAAATTAGCTAAATTTCACCAAAAATCCCTTCACAACTGAATCAATTTACCCCTTAAATAACCTACATTTGCTTAATTTTCAAATCAAGTCAATAGTTTTTTAAATCTAGTCCAGTTCTCCCACTTGTGAAAAATTCATGTGTTTCTTCACAAACTGAATGAAATTTTATTTCTTAATAATAACTGCTGTTAACTAGATGGCGTATTTAAAAACTTGGTAAAGGTGCAAATCATACTGGTATCTATACATGTAAAAAAAGTGAGAAAATGAGAAATAGAACTACAAAGAAATTTTCTCCCTCGACTTCTTTGAGAAACAACAGAAAAAAAAATACAGGTAAGGATAAGGGGAAATGAATTGTTTTCTACTTGCTCAGTTTCTTATTTATTTTAAGCCTCAACAATCTCATAAATATTTCAAGTCTGTGTCACTATTATCTCATGTTCAATTTACATAAGAAAAAGAAGAGCCACTACAAAATTGATTTTAAAAATTTAAAAGAAATATAGAAAGTAGGAGAGTGAAGAGAGTTATAGAATGAAAAAGGGAAGAGAAACTTATTTATTGCACAGATATTTCTGCCAGATATTTTTTTTTCTTGCATACTTTTCCAGTCTCCTTATTTTTCTACTTTTTCATTTATCATTACTTCTTTCTTAAGCCGCTATTTTTTGTAACTTCTAGGCAAGCACATTGTGGCAGCTGCTGAGGATGCAGCTTCCTCAAAGATCCAAGGGACTAGGATGTGCCCTTAAGGACCACCAATCATTTGATGAGGTGCACTTTGCTGACTGGATGTACAGCCCGAGTAAATCCATAGAAAACTGGGGGTACACTGCCAACCTCTGAAGAAGTATGGGGTTATTCTTTGCATCTGAGAATTTGAGATGAAGACACTAGAGTTGAGATAAAATTTTGGCCCTTTTATCTAAGAACAAAGTTGATGCTGCTGTCTGTCATGCAGCCAGAATGTGTGGAACTTGCCACTTCATGTTTGGTTATGTTTGTCCAATATAAGCTCAATATAGGCCCACAAATCAGCATTCCTGGAAATATTGTACTACCACTTGGAACTCTTCCCTGGGAATAATGGACTACTTCATAAAATGATAGTCCATTTCCTCAAGGCTCTTCAGCTCCAGGCCTGGTCCTATCTGTGATGCCATGTAATGGATTTCCAAAGCCTGCGGTATCCAATCCCTTTGCGCCACTAGGATTATTAGACATTTGCCATCATTTCACCAATAGGACTACAGCTATATGGATCATATAGATATATATGAATATAGAATATAGAATACAGCTTTCTTGAAACTTAGATTAAAGACATCCATTAATTTAAACATATGTATTAGAAGACTGTATACTTACACTGAGGTTCCTAACAATTTCTTCAGAATTAACTGTTTCAAAAGAAAAAGAAGTAAATCACATTACAACTGATACCTGACAACTGCAAAAAAATATTAACAATTCAGGTGAATTTGACACAGACGTTTATTAATGACTATGATCTGGTAAAATTAAGTAAAAACGTACTTTAAGCAAATAATTATTTTAGCATTTAAGAATGGAGTATATTTTAACTTAACAATATTAGATGCTACCATAGACTTTAATGACAGACTGTAATTAAACATGGGATTTTCTCATTTGCTTCTGTGTGGTCTTCCCAAGAGGTCAGAAGGGGCCTGGTAATCCCTGCATCCTCAGAATCAGGAGGCTATGGTTATTCGCTTTCAGTGTTACCTTTATTTTTTTATGTGGTCATCTTCATACTTACAAGTAAAAAAATCATGAGGTATATTATGAGTCCTGATGCGGGGGGCAGGTCCTTCATACATGTAGAAGTTTATTTGGGAAAAATAATCAGTCATATATTCCACTTTGTCACAATAAGTCTGATCCATTCCTGAATTAAAAAAAAAAATTATTCACTGAATGTATAAGTTGTCTTTGATTAGGTCAAATAGGAGATATTTTATGTTACAGATCTCAAACCAAGTTTGACTGAGAACCTTTACAATTTACCCAATTACTTTATTCTAATTAGCAGGCCTTGAAAATCGTGGCAGTGGAAGAGAAGGATCATGTTTATAAGAGAAGAACAGATAGGAATTATAAACAGATCATCTGTTCAATGTAGATCTATTAAAGTAATTTCGAAGAAGAAAGTTCTCTGTAGGAAGCTAATTAAATCTCTATAACATCTGATTTTACATAAAGCAACATGATATATTTGTAAATCAAAAAATAACATGCATTTTTATAAAACAATGCATTAAGCAAGAGAACAAAGTCTAGATGATTTTTACTTTTCATAAGTGTATTATTTAAATTTATATAAGAAGCATATGCTTTAAAAAAGAATTGGTAGTTAAACCTTTTTTATTTGAAGATTCTTCAGACTCCATCCAAATTTTTATTTTTATTATTTTTACCATTCATTTTATTATTTTTATAGTTTATAATTTTTTAACAAAATATGCATTAAAATATTTTCTTTAATTTTAAAACAATAGGTCAAAGTATTAGGGAACCATTTTAGAAACTTTTAAAATAAATTACTATGTCTCATATTATCTTGATGTAAGATATAAACAAAATTCTGCAGACGTGTTCCTTTTCCTCTTCTCACCCCATCTAGCAAAATACTTGGCATTGAGTTAGCATTTAAAAAATATTTGTTGAATGAATGAGTACTTTAAAAGTGAGGTTGCAGAGGGCATGACATCTGTCTCACTTCTTTTAATATTCGGGTTGACTGAAATGGAGAGCTACCCTCAAGCAGAGAAATGTGGAGTGACAGGGACTTTATAGAAGTTTATTCACATGACCAAAAAAATACACAGAACATGGTAAAACTAGCCAATTCAGTAAACTGCAGCCAATCTATATGAATGAATCATTCACTGAAAAGAAGACATTTTTTATGATAACAGCCCAGCCACATCCTTGTTAAGTACTACTAACTCCAAATATATAGAAAATTAAGTGTATGGATAGATTTTTCAGAGTGAATGTTAGAATAATTAAACTAAAAGTATAAATTTTAGTCCTCTATTCATCACAGCCTACTACAAAGCTCATTCTTTGCTCATTCAAGAGCTTCTAGGTCTAGAAATAGACTTTAAAAATCTCTATTTTTTTTGTATGCTCCCTGAAGTGATAAGATTTAATCAATGATAAAATACGATTTTTTAAAAAGCAAGATAAAATATGATTTTTAAAAAAGCATACCATGGTCAGCCAAAAGGATTATATTGACACAATTGACTAAGTTTCTCTGCTTTAGGCCTTCCATCAACAATCCAAAAGTGTAATCTACTGACTGTAAGGCTTGAATTACCTAAGGGAAAAAAAACTGGATATAGATTATCTTCATGAATTAAGGCTTAATTAACCAAACCATTATCTAATCAAGTAAAAATTAAATTATTTCCTTCTCTGAAATTGTTGGGTTTTGAAATAGGATATCAGAGCCCAGCACCCATACTACATTTACCAAATACCACTTCCCTGTATTTCTATAGACAAAAATAAATAAATAAATTAAACCATATTCCCTACAGAGGAAAATAGACTACCGGCCAATAAGTACCTGAGGAAAAGTGTTCAACTTCAACGTTATTCAAACATTATTTAACTGCAAAGGTTTTCATGATAATTTCCAGTGCTGGGGAGAAGAGTCCATAGACACTTCTATAGGAGCCTAAATGGTTACACATGTTTCAGAGAACAAGGTGACAATGTGTAGCCAGAGAGTTTAAAAGGGGCATACCCTGTAACCTAATAATTCTGTTTCTGGGCATTTGTCCTAAGTAAACAGAGTACAGATGGAGATTTACATACAAGGATATTTATCACATTATTTATTTACAATTTAAATACAAGAAAAAAATTATACTATATCCGTAAGTAGGTATATTCAATAACCATTAAAAAAATTTAAGCAACCTAAATGTCCATCAACAGAGGAATGGATAAAGAAGATGTGGTACATATATACAATGGAATATTACTCAGCCATAAAAAGGAACAAAATTGGGTCATTTGTAGAGACGTGGATGAATCTAGAGACTCTCATACAGAGTGAAGTAAGTCAGAAAGAGAAAAACAAATATTGTATATTAACACATATATGTGGAATCCAGAAAAAATGGTACAGATGACCTTATTTGCAAAGCAGAAATAGAGACACAGACGTAGAGAACTAATGTATGGATACCAAGGGGGAAAGGGGGTGGGGATGGGAGGAATTGGGAGATTGGCATTGACATATATACACTACCGACACTATGTATAAAATAGATAACTAATGAGAACGTACTGTATAGCACAGGGAACTCTACTTAATGCATTGTGGTGATCTAAATTGGAAGGAGGGGCTTCCCTGGTGGCGCAGTGGTTGCGAGTCCGCCTGCCGATGCAGGGGACACGGGTTCGTGCCCCGGTCCGGGAAGATCCCACATGCCGC
The DNA here is from genome assembly GCF_949752795.1 of Hyperoodon ampullatus. Taxonomy (NCBI): domain Eukaryota; kingdom Metazoa; phylum Chordata; class Mammalia; order Artiodactyla; family Ziphiidae; genus Hyperoodon; species Hyperoodon ampullatus. The sequence goes on along the minus strand of NC_136925.1, from coordinate 58,627,800 downwards.
AGAGCGGCTGGGCCCGTGAGCCATGGCCGCTGAGCCTGCACGTCCGGAGCCTGTGCTCCGCAACGGGAGAGGCCACAACAATGAGAGGCCACTGTACCACAAAAAAAATAAATAAATAAAAATAAATAAATAAATAAATAAATAAATTGGAAGGAAATCCAAAAAAGAGGAGATATATGTATATGTATAGCTGATTCATTTTGCTGTACAGTAGAAACTAACACAACATTGTAAAGCAACTATACTCCAATAAAAAATAATTTTAAAAATATTTTTAAAGAACAATGGCCTAGGAAGATGATCACAATACAATGGTAAAGTTAAAAAATTAAAGCCAAACTGTATACACACTCATACATATTGCATAATCCAATTTTGTTTTTAAATATATTCAGCATTTCATAGTCACATATATGGAAAACCAAAAGAAAATATATCAAGGTACGGTTAACAGTGACTGTCTCTGAATAATGAGTGGGAGTTCATTTTTATTTGATTGTTTATATTCTTTTGTATTTTTTCTACACTTTATCGATATAGTATATTTAACTGACTTAAGGTTTAAGTGAATAATTTTTAACTAACATAAACTCATTTTTTTTCAGTGAATAAGAAAATATAATAGCACTTTCCCCACAGGATTGGGGAAAATGTTTACTCTTCTTAGTACTATTATAACAATGATTGCCTTTTTTTTCTTTTTTGAGAAAGGATTTTACAAGGCAATTACTGTTAAGAGTGTTAGTGCATTATCTCCTGAAATCTCTCAGCAAACATTCATGGAAGGTGCTACTGGAATTTCCAGTTATAGAGACCAGGAAACTTGAGGTTTAAAGCAGTTAAGTGACATGTTGGTGATCCCACAGTTACTAAGGGACAGGGCAGGAGTTTAACTCAAATCATCTCTATATAGTGCTAAATCCTCATTCTCAGGGTGACCACGCACTCTGGTTTGCCAGTGAGAGTCATGGTTTCCACCTGTCATCACAGCATGATTATGTTCCCTTTCACATAGTCCACCTACTGACTCCTCCTGGCTGCACTCAGAGCCCTTCCTCCTCTGTCCTCCCCTGGCACCCTGGCATCCCGCTACCTTTGGACTCTCCACAGTTTAGAAATCATCTGTGCCTGTGTCTGTCTCCCCAGGAGTGTGGGAGCTCCTGCAGGGAAGGGACTGTGCAACCAAACTCATCACCTGCTTCCTAAGCACAGAGCTGTTCACAAAGTACACACTCCAGAGATGGCACGTTGCACTGAACGTGAAGTGAGTAGATGCCAGCCTCCTAACAAGAGCAATAACAAAGCCATAACGCCCTCCAGTTTCTGCATCTGTTTGGCCTCTTCTTAAGTTTTAAATGAGGCTTTGTCTTAATCCTTCTAGTTTCACTCTTCACTCTTTCTTTCCTTAGGACATCTCCGCTTCCATGCACCATCTGTATGCTGCCAAAATACCTGATCTCCATCTACTTTGAGGTTTAAATCCATATTCAGTTGCCTTCTGGACATCTCCATTTGGATGTCACAGGCACCCCAGTCACAACATGATCTTCACCTCCAAGAAGATGCCCTTCAGTGGTCTTATTGGAGGAAACTGCCTGCTTATGCTAGAAACCTGAAAATCACAATTGATCCCCCACCCCATCACCTATCTCACACCAAGTCATATCAAGTCCATCTCTAAAATGAATCTTAAATATACCTTCTTCCATCCATGATGGTTGCCACTACCACAGTCCAAGTCACTATTATCTCTTTCCTGAAAGGTTGTAAAAGCCAACTCATGTCTCCCCACTTTCCCTTGCTCTCTCTAGCCCATTCCTCTTACATGATAAAAGTGATATTTAAATTCACATAGATCTGATCATGTCCTTCCCTGATTAAAATGCCTCAGTGCTTCCCATTGCATGTCTTATGGCCTAGAAGAACTCACATGGTTTGGCGCTTGCCTCCTTCTGTAAGCTTCCTCTTAGCCCTCTCCCCTGGTCCACAGTGCTCCTGACGTTAGTGAGAGACAATCCTCATATAGCAATTCAAACAGTACCTGGCACAGAGCAGCACACAATAAGAGTTAGCTGCTATTCTTATTTTTACCATTATCATATTGTCTATTTGTCTAGCTACCTGTCCATTTGTCTGTCCATTTGTTCCTCTAATGTGCTCAGCTCCTCCCTTAATCAGGCCATTTGTGAAATTTTTATCTTTTTTGTTATTTAGAGAACTTTCTAACCATCCCCAACCCAGACTAGGTTAGCCCCTAAAGACCTCTCAGGGCATCCTGATCGTTCCCTTTGCAGCACTTTTCCAAATTACACTTAAAATTTATTTGGGTACTAAACTACAGCATTGGATAGAAGAAAAAGATATGGCACCTAAAGTCAGCTGTAGGGGTCAGACAAATGCAGATTAGAGTATCCCCTCTCAGATCATATAAAGCAGGGATAACAATTAAAATGGAAAAGAAGAAATGGTGACTATGTTTTAGATAGTTACTAAGCCATCCACCCTTAGAATAACCTGATTAAGTGTTAGATTCTGTGAGACACTCAAGGGTGGTGTAGGAATATAAAAGAGGACTAATGGGTTCAGAGTGGTCAGATTTGAGCAGGGCTTATATTAGAAATCATTTTGATTGGGCTTCCCTGGTGGCACAGTGGTTGAGAGTCCGTCTGCCGATGCAGGGGACGTGGGTTCGTGCCCCGGTCCAGGAAGATCCCACATGCCGCGGAGCGGCTGGGCCTGTGAGCCATGGCCGCTGGGCCTGTGCGTCCGGAGCCTGTGCTCCGTGGCGGGAGAGGCCACAACAGTGAGACGCCCATGTACAGAAAGAAAACAAACAAAAAAAAGAAATCATTTTGATTTAATGAGCAGGAAGAAGAAGGGCATTTCTCTGACAAACACCTAAGTCATGCTGCCAGAATGAATATGCTTGCATTGCAACTGAGGAAAACTGTTAAATGAGTTTCCACGGGGTAAGGAAACGCCATACTCATGGGGACCTTTGCATACCTTTATATCATATACAAGACAACGTAGCCTTGAGTGGGTTTTAGAAAAGAATCTGCTTTTTTAAAAAATCATATTTAAGAACTATATTTCTGTAGTAAATACAAAATGGTTTAGATAATGAAGAAACAAGTATTGAAGAGTCTACGTCAATTATAATGGGGGCCTAGAAGGCGAATAACTCTGCCTGATGCAATAATATATTGATCAATTATAAGGAAATTCTGATTGGAACTGTGCTTGAATAGACAGCCCTATAGTCCATGATGGACTATCAGGTGACATGGCTCGAAATGGGTTACATTAACATGTTCAGTTGACACACGGGATCTAACCTTGATGTTCTCGTGATGTGAAATAACAATGCTGCATCTAAGTATTCAATAAGTGTTATCAAATTAATCAAGATGTGCTTAATAAGGCAGATATTCTTTTTACACTTTTAACTATTTTGTGGTTAATAAAGCAGATAATCATTTAGATTTTTAACTATTTTTATGTCCTCATATATATCAAATACACTTGTATTCAGTGGAAATTAAAGAATAACGTTTCATGCTGTGGGTGAAGGCTAGATGATTTTAGCTTTGTTTAAAAAGAAAAACTTACTGCGGCACTGACTGGTCCCTGAGCATGACCTGCAGAATCAGGTTGTTCCACGTATATGGTATAAAAATCGGGTCTAGGGGTAAAATTGAAACAGAAGGACGTTACCCATTTGGAATAAAGGTACAAGTTGGGTGTGGGAGATTTGTAGGTCTGGAACTTTGTGGCAGTTTCCTCCTCTTTTTCTCTGGTCTCTCCTTCTCTACAACCAGGCCCAGTGGTTCAGTGGTTCTGCTTGGCTTTGGCAGGGATAGTGGTCTAGCAGGAAGTAAATGAGACCTTCCAGAATGTAAGCACTTGTCTGACTCAGTGCTGAAAATCTGTCTTGTTCTTGCTGTTAAGACCTCTCTTGATGAGCCACAGCCCTCTGTATTTCCTACTTTATGACTTTCTGCTGACTCTTTTCTCTGCCACACTAGTTCTTTCTTTAAATGTCTGGTTTTAAGAATAATTCTTGAAAAATGCCCGTAAAAAGGAAATGCCAAGTTTTTTTCAAAAATGGTAATTTAAACTAAGAAATACTTTCATTTTATGCCCACAAACATCCCGCTGTGCCAGCACTTCCCTGACACTAGATATTACCGTTCAGCTTTGGGCAGGTCCAGCCACTTTAACAATGTAAAGATCCTCTCTTCATATCTGACACTGCTGAAATGAGAAGTAAAAATAATTTTAAAAAATTAATCAAATCAAATTTGTTATAAAGCAAAAAATCAAAAAAAATCAAAAAAAAATAATAACTTCATTATATGCCTGCTCAGGAAGGCAGGTTGATATTTTCAGATATTTTGTGTCCATATATTATAAAAGTACTGAAAGGGATTCAGTACTACTCAAAGGGATTCCCATTTTCAATACCTATATGGAGATACACTCGACTCACTATTGATTCAATGTATATTGTTTTCTTTCCTTCTCATCCAACCTTCCTTCACTGTTCCCCCGGTTAAAATAGAAGGCCATTAATTACTATCCATTAGTTCAATTTGTTGATTTTTATTTACTTCATTCATTTATGTATTTATGTGCACTATCTTTTGTCAGACATGATTTGTTCATTTTAAACAGAATTTATCATTGAGCAAACCAAAGAATACGTCCTTCCTAGAGGTTACATTCTAGTCAAGGAAGACAAACAATAAATAGGCCTAACACATAAATAAATTACAGAGTGTATTAAAAGGTGAAAAATGCTATGGGAAAACAAAAGCAAGACTAGAGACAGAATAAGGGGCACTGAAAAACTGGAGTGGGAGAGTTTGACTTTGAAATCTCAGTGTGATGAGGCTAAGACAATACTGAGAAGGTAATTTTTGAGCTACAGCCAGAAGGAGGTGAGGGAGTGGGCTGTACAGATACATGGAGTGAGATTGTCTCAGGCAGAGGAACAGCCTGTGCAAAGGCCCTACAGCAGAAGCAAGCCTGGTATGTTGGGGTCACCGAAAAGGTCAGTATGGCTCGAGCAGAGTGACAGAACCCAGGCAAGTAGCTGGAGAGGAGTCTGAGAGGCAGGGGCACAGCAGGGCTCATACCACAAGGGCCTTGTAGGCTTTACTCTTTGCTAAACTGCAAGCCGTTGAAGTTTTTGGTGCACAAGAGTGGCATAATTGGACTTGTTCTTTTAAGTAATTATTCTGGCTGATAAACTGAGAATAGATTATAGGGAACAGAAATAGAAACAGGGAGACGTGTAAAAAGGCAGCTGCAGTAGTGCAGGCAAAAGGGGATGACGGCTCGACCAGAGTGTTAATGTTGGGGTAATAAAAAGCTCTCAGACAGCATATAATATTTTGAATTAGAGGCACAAGGGTTTACTGATGGACGGGATGAGGGATGTAAGAGAGAGGAATCAATGTTGACTTCAAGATTTTTTGGCCCAAACAACTGGAAAAATAAAATTACCATCAAGATTAAGACCAAAAAAAAAAAAAATTCTAGGGCTTCCCTGGTGGCACAGTGGTTAAGAATCTGACTGCCAATACAGGGGACACGGGTTTGAGTCCTGTTCCGAGACGATCCCGCATGCCGCGGAGCAACTAAGCCCATGCACCACAACAACTGAAGCGCGCTCACCACAGCTACCGAAGCCCGGGCACCTAGAGTCCGTGTGCCCCAACAAGAGAAGCACCGCAGTGAGAAGCCCGCGCACCACAACGAAGAGTAGCCTCCCCTCACCGCAACTAGAGAAAGCCCGCACACAGCAACAAAGACCCAACGCAGCCAAAAAAAAATCTAATCATCCCTGCCTAGACGAGATCACATCTGCAGGTGCTTTAGTACCTGTTGTAAATCCTATATATGGAAGGAAAGGTGCCATTTATAGCCACATCTGATCCTGGCCAAAAGTAGGTACCAGCTTTTAAACCCTGATACATGGCTGTCAGCCAGATCTATAAGAAGAGAAAATTTCAAATAAGTGGAGGTCAAGAGAATAATCAGTTTGAGTAGACACGGTGTCATTTATGAGAAACTGAACATATTAACAGTTGCAAAATTTATTCAACTATTAAAATATATTTAAATTATTTAAAATTTGTCTTTGTCTCAGTTTAAAAAAGTAATTATCCAGGCATCCACTTCAAAAATCAAAAAACATAGGACAGTAAGAAAGATCATTTTTCAAATTGGTAGAATTGTACAGTTCTTCTTTCCCTTTTAAAGATTTATAAAACAGAATGAGTAAAAATGTTAACAGATAATCTTTCTGAGTAACTTCCAGGTTGATACGTTTATAATACAACATCCAAGTTTCAACTGAAGACAATTTAGGTGAACAACTATACACGTTAAAAAGATTCAAATTATAATTATAAATAGTGGTGAAACACCATCCCACCCTTAGCCCTTAGAAATTAAAAAGATAATGTAAAACTCAAAGTGGAGAGAGAAGAGAGATCCACTGTCACGTTGGGAAATGAAGGTTACTTTGGAGCCACATGAAGAATGCTACATACTGGTTGTCCATGCCACCAAACTGGGTTATTTTTCTCCTTTGAAGAAAGTGAAAACTGCTTGTTGAGGTATACATCATACATTTTATTGTCAATGATGCCATGTGATTCTGGATATAACCCCTAAAATGATAATTTTTAAAAAAGATTTAAGATAAAATGATAAATTAATAGAACATACATTTAAATTGAAATAGCATAAGACCCATAACTCATATTTGAAAAGATGCCATATACCTTTCAATATAAAACCCCTGGATCTGAACCCTAATACAAAATATACATACTAGTATTATATATATACTAGTTCCACCATGGTCTATAGCTGCAAATGAATGACATTAGGCAGATGATTTGGGCTGATGGTTTTAATATAACTCATGTTATTAATAACTGTTTGTTAATTATAGATTCTATATTATAATAATGATTAGCCATTGGTTTTATTGGCAGTAATAGCAAGAAATTTACTACATGGATGATTTTAAGTATCTGATAGCCTGGCAAATGGGTTAAAGTGTGTTACCAGCACTTTAAAAGGAAGCCTGCCAAGTCTCTGTACGTCCTCCCTTCCATCCATCCATCAATCCAGTCGTTCCTGCAATTCACATATTTTTATTGAATGCCCATGATACCCTATGCAGTTTTAACTACATTTAGAGAGATTTTTAGGGTCATTATTTCGGAACATTACTATATATATGAATATGGATACATATGCATATGTAGGAAATTAATAGCACTTATGTATAATCCCTTATTTATATATACATGTATAAGTATTATATATTATGTATGTAGACTTATGTATGTGTACATATAGTCAATTCTTGCTATTTGCAATAGTTATGCTCTATAAAGTTGCTGCAAACACTGAATTAGTGAATATCGAACCACTGCTCCTAGAGAAAATAAAGGGTTAGGTTCCTGTGAGCCTTTGGTTACAATATTTTTGTCTACTGATCCATATGTAATCTTGTTTTATGTGTGTTTCTGTTTGAAGATCCCTTATTTAATATGTATTTTTAGTTCAGTATAACTCATGACTGAACAAAGCTTATCTAACACACATATCTTCTCCATAAGGTACATCACAGACTTCTTGCTCTTAGGAACACTAGAAAGTACTTGAGCACCATACTTCAGGGCCATTGTAAACAGCAAAATCTCCAATAAAAAAGCATAAACATGTGAAAAACATGGCACTAAATAGACAGTAGACTTTGAAAACATTTGTTTATAGAATGAGAGCTAAAAACAAGAAGGCAGAGTATTGCCTTGTTAGACCTCAGCTGGAAACATGTGAGCTGGGTACTCAAACGTTTAGGTGAATCTGCAAAATGGAATCTGCATTTATACATGCACACACACACACACGCAAACACACATATATACATATATACATACATATAATTACTTAAGGACTAAAATTTAAATAAGTTGTAATTATTGTTCCATACTAATAAAAGACTAAATGCAATGTAGTAAAGACATAATATCCTTTGGCAATAAAGGCTGAGGCAGAGGACGCCTTAAGATGTATTCTAAATCTATAAATATTAAATAAGTTAATCTTCCTTTGAGTTCATTTTGATCATTTCATGTACATCTTCTCATACATTGAGGAGAATTCATTTGCTTTACTTGCTTTATCTAAAGAGATATAGCCAGTTTGGGACTTCCCTGGTGGCGCAGTGGTTAAGAATCCACCTGCCAATGCTGGGGACACAGGTTCGAGCCCTGGTCCCGGAAGATCCCATATGCAGCAGAGCAACTAAGCCCGTGCTCCACAACCACTGAACCTGCACTCTAGAGCCCGCAAGCCACAACTACCGAGCCTGTGTGCCACAACTACTGAAGCCTGTGCGCCTAGAGCCTGTGCTCCACAACAATGAGAAGCCCGCACAGTGCAACAAAGAGTGGCCCCTGCTCACTGCAACTAGAGAAAGCCTGTGCATAACAACAAAGACCCAATGCAGACAAAAATAAATAAATAAATGTTTTAAAATAAATAAATAAATTTATAAAGAGATATAGCCGGTTTGAATTCAATTATGAAACAAGAGACTTTATCAAATTAAATATAATTTAAAAAGACCAGGGGCTTCCCTGGTGGCGCAGTACTTGAGAGTCCGCCTGCTGATGCAGGAGACAGGTGTTTGTGCCCCGGTCCGGGAGGATCCCACGTGCCGCGGACCGCTAGGCCCGTGAGCCATGGCCGCTGAGCCTGCACGTCCGGAGCCTGTGCTCCGCAACAGGAGAGGCCACAGCAGTGAGAGGCCCGCGTACCAAAAAAAAAGACTAGGAAAGAAAGAAATTTCCCACATCAGAGTGGCTGTCCTCATACATAGCCTACCATTCCCAGCAGACCTTCAGATAAATGGAGGTTAATCAACAGATCAGAATAGAGGGTATTTCTCACATCCAAGAGGCTATCCTGGCCTGTCACAGAGGTAAATGAACCTAATGCTGGGACACTCATTCATAGTTAACATCTCACAGCCCTGGATTGACCCCATACTGAGACACTCCTTCCCAGCCTGAATTAGCTGTGACTGCCACCACACATGCCGTGAAACGTGTGACCTGCGGCTTGGCCGGTTCCGCCTAAGCATGTCTGGTGTGGTCAGTTGCCCTTCAGGGGCTTGTCAGTCTTGCCACTGGGCTAAGCACTTACCGTGACAATGGTGTAATGATTTGGGAAGGTTTTGGTCGGATAGACAGGTCTCAGGTATTTTGAATGAATTCCGCATGTTTCTGCAGCAAAGGATAGTGAGAAATTAAGACGTTGTTTCTTCCTCAGAAGTTGTTTGAATAACTAAAAATCATGAAAGTGTCACAGAGAAATAGAAAAACTAAGGGGTGAATTAGATGGAAAGAGGTCGAAATTCTGATGCTTAAAATTCCTCCATTCCAAGGAATGACAGTTTTCAGGAGAGGAGTGAGCTAAATCAAGGGTCAGGAAAATTTTTCTATAAAGAACCAGATAATAAATATGTTAGGCTTTGCAAACCCATATGGTCTCTGTTGCAACAGCTCTACTCTGCTAGTAAGGCCTCTAAGCATCTATAGACAACATGTAAACAAATGAGCATAGCTGTATTCTAATAAAACTTTATTTGTAGACATTGAAATTTGAATTTCACGTATTTTTTTTGCATGGCACAAAATATTTCTTTTCCCAACCATTTAAGAATGAAAACAATTCTTAGCATTAACAGGCCTTACAAAAATAGGCAGAATGGGCTGGATTTGGCCCGTAGGCCACACCTTGCTGACCCCTGAGCTAAATGTACCCTGCTTTACACAGTGCCAGCTTTGTTTGCTTTTGCTGCTCCCCTCTTTCTGACCCAGGTCATTACAACAAGAATTTCTATATAACATCCGCTTCTCAGCTAGTTCTTATACATAAAGTATCCAATATAACAAAAGTGAACACGACTATCTAGATAACTAAAAAGGAATTTAACTTGTGTAAATGCATAAGCCCATGCCACAAAGCAATGTTACAAGATGAACTAACTTTCCCACTTATTATTTTCACTCAGTACAGTTTCCATTTGATCAGTGGAGTTTCCTGCGATCTGTTTTCCCCAAAGCATGGCATCAAATTTGCTTTCAGTTATTCTGTTGTTTTCATCTGTGCAATAACTCTGCTCAAGGAGGTCAGAACCACTAAGGCACACTGATATTTCCTCTGCAGCAGTGAAGTATGAGAAGTTTTCCATACCAAAATCCTACCAAGTCTAATTCTAAAAGAGAGCTTCACCATTAGAGATTCTATTTAGGTTAAAACAAAAAGTGCAAAGGATTGTTGTCCAGAAAGCAACAAACATTGCAACTGGAAATAATGAAGGTTTTCTCAAATAGGCTTGGAACTGGTCTCCTTCCCAGCCTCGAGAACAGTGTTTCCAATATGATCCAGGAATTTCCTCCTTCAGAAGATTCTTGGATCCAATACCAAGTCTAATATATAGGACTCTGGTGGGGATGGGGGAGGTTGAAAGGTGGAGGAAAAGGAGCTCAAAAATCTGCATTTCTAGCAAGCACCCCAAGTGGTTCTGATGTACTCGAGTTTGAGGCCTGCTCTAGGACATAACATATAATCAAATTTTTTCTTTCTCAATCAATACCCCCAATAAATAAATCATGTCCTCAATCAAGGAAAGACGCATTTAATATTGTTAAGAAGTCATGTGATAGAAAATAAAATGAGATCTCATCCACTGATAAAAGACTTTAAGTGGGGAAAACAATCATACAATAGAGAGAGATATAAGGTCAGTTTCTGTTTTTATTTCCCTGAAACATGGGTAACGCCTTCAAATTCTTAAATGGCTAAAGTCACAGAGTATAAAATAAAAAACAAACTAAGTTACCAGTGATGTAAAAACATGACACCTTCGTAGTTTTAAACAGGACATATCTGTTGACTATCTACAGGTTCAATCTACCATTTTCGATCACCTGCCTTTGAACCAGAGCTATTATAGAATAACTCATCAAAAGCAAGATCTTCTACCATTGTTTCTTCCAGGTCTTAATAATCTAAATTATGACTGAACAGAAAAATTCTGGAAGGACACACAATAAACCAATAATAATAGTTGCTGCTACAGAGAAAAATGAGGAAGATCAGGAAAGAGAGTCTGTTGGTTGGTTGGTTGGTTGGTTGGTTTTTTTGTTTGTTTTTTTACTGTATACCCTTTAATGTCACTTGTAAAAGTTTATCATTTGCATGTTTTACTCCTTAAAAAACATATTTTTAAAAAGAAAGTACCAAATGAATAAAGTTCTGAAAATATAATTGGAATAAATATATATCCATAGTAACTATAAACTATAAGAAGTGGAAGACTGAATGGATGAGTAGGTGAAATAGCTGAAGAATGTACAGATGCAGCAAAAGCAGTACGAGGAAAGAAGTTCATAGCAATAAACAGCTACGTTAAAAAAGAAGAAATTTCAAATAAACAACCTAAATGTACACCTTAAGGAACTAGAAAAAGAACAAACAAAATCCAAAGTTAGTAAAAAGAAGAAAACAACAAAGATTATAGCAGAAATAAGTGAAATAGAGAATAGAAACACAGTTCTAAAAATCAACAAAATTAAAGTTGGTTTTTTGAAAAGATAAACAAAATTGACAAACCCTTAGCTAGATTAAGGGAAAAAAAGACTCAAATCAATAAAATCAGAAACCAATACCACAGAAATAGAAAGGATTATAAGAGACTGCTATGAACAATTACACCCCACAAACTGCATAACTTAGAAGAAATGGATAAATTCCTAGAAACATACAACCTTCCAAGTCTGAATTATGAAGAAATCGAAAATCTGAACAGACCAAAAACAAGTAATCAAAAACCTCCAAACAAAGAAAAGCCCAAGACAAGATGGCTTCACAGGTTAACTTTATTTAACATTTAAAGAAGAATTAATGTCAATTCTTCTCAAACTCTGCCAAAAATTTGAAGAGGCGAGAACACGCCCAAACTCATTTCATGAGATCAACATTACCCTGACACCAAAGCCAGAGAAGGATACTACAACAAAAGAAAATTCCAGGCCAATACCTTCATGGATTTAGATGTAAGAATTCTCAACAAAATACTAGCAAGACAAATTCCACAGCACATTAAAAGGATCATACACCACTTTCAAGTGAGATTTATCCCTGGGATGCAAGGATAGTTACTACTAGTCTTGTCCCATCCCCAGTTTCACATCTAACTTTCCAAGAAATCTGACTTCTAGTTCAAGCTAAATCACTTCTATCTCACCTGACAGTTTGCTGATCCTGGCCCTTCTTTGTCTGCTCCCACCCACGTTAGGACAAGACAACGACCTCACGTTCTCACTAGAGTCCATGACCCCTTAGTAGTCACTGATATAACTCACTGCACTGTGGTATTAGTCCATGCTCAGTTTCCAGGCAGCTTGATAAGACACTAGAGATGAGGTTCTAGACTTCCTTAAAGTGATGCCTGCTATCACATACCTCAGCTCAACCCTACCATTCTCGGGAGGTCCTAATCCTAAATCTTTTAACACATCTACTCTTAATTGGACCTCCTATAAATGAAGAGCCCATTTTGCCTCGGTAGACCTAATTAGTTATGGCTTCACACATTAAAGGATCAAGATGTTGTATAAATGACTTAAAAAATATTTTAAACCTTAGAAAGGAAGGCTCTTAATGGTCCAGTATTTCACTGGTGTCCTTTCCAACTCTCAAGGGGATGAGCAAATAAAATAATTCCACTTCTAAAGGGGTCCAGTTCAGCCTGGCTAGATAAATTCCCTTTTGGACACAGGATTTGATATCCAGACTACCAAGGGAAATACAGATAAGGAAATAGAAACTGAGAGTTGTTAATGACTTTTCAGGCTAAAGTAACTCAGCAGTAAGTGACAAATCCTGAATTTGGAGCCAGTTTTGTCAGAGACCCAACATCTAAATCTCTTTGCTAAAGATCTGCCTCAGAGAGTGTAGGAGAACCTGAAGAGACAAAGTCCCTTATGCTGTAGGGGGGAAGTAATTTATCTTTCCACAGTCAAGGAATTTTAGTGCTGGGATTAGTAGTAGAAATCATTAGGTCTAATCCTCTCATTTTACAAATGAGGAAACTGAGGCCCAGAAAAGGTGATCACCTTACTCAAAGTCAAAAGCTATTTTTTAATAATCTGGAGAAAAATAAAAACAGGAAACCAGTAAAATTGTCAGAAATTTTCAGGACCATGGAGGTAAAAGAGGGCCTGGTAGAAGGGGGAAGTAAGAGAGGAATTGAAGCACAGTGAAGACTATGCGCCCTGGAGCCAACCCTCTGATACTTCTTAAATTTGTGTCCTCGGGTTCTCCATTCTTCTTTATTATTGACTATAAAATTGTGTGAAGTCCATGTACCCTAACTCAGAAGTACATCATGATAAAGATGACAATAAAAATAATAATTATAGTAATAACTGAAAATCATCCAATGTACACTATGTTCATGGTCTCACAGTATTTCTATGAGGTGATAAGTGACCATTTTACAGATGAAGAGACTAGGGCACCAACCGTGGAAGTAAACTTGCCGAAGGTCTCAGAGCTAGTAAGTGGTGGAGTCAGGTTCCAAGCACCTTGATTCCAGAACTGGACAGAGATACTGGACTTTTCACTTACTGGAGCCTTGGTATCTGCTGATTCTGTCCAGTCTGCTCAGGCTCCTTCAGCTTCCCATCCTTACTGGTCATACCCACCTTGCTGAGACCCAGAACCCAGGGCTGACAAATGCCAATTTTGAGAGAGTATCCATGAACAGATTTTCACAGAGCAGAAGTTATATTCAAATATAAAACAAATCAAAATAAACAAACAAAAAATAAACACGTTGCAAAAGAAGGAAGGAGGAGCTAAGAAGGATGAAAATAGATATCGTGCAGTAAATGCGTCAAACTCTTGAGAGGACCCAGAACTAAGACAAACCGCTAACATTAAAGGTCAGAAAGAAAAGTGTGAGTCAATCTAGACATTAACTAACTAGGTGTCTATAATCTGCATGTCCCTGATTATAGGAGACTTACTCAGTTTATTGATATTAGGTATTAGAGTGCCCCATGTCTGTAAATATTCAGCTCTAAATCCATCCATGGAAAACAAAATAACTGGTGGCAGGTCAAATCTGAAAATGGAAAACAAGAAATTGTCCATTATTTTTATTTTTTTAAAAAGACACTTTTCCATACTACTTATAATTCTCTAAATTAGAAAATACTAAGAAAGTACAGTCAGAAATAGTTCTAAGTCAAATTTTCCTTTCTCTTTTTAAAAATTATTTCCCTTTACAATCAGTTATGTCCAGTATGTTATTAATCCATAGTAAAAATGTACAGTATTTTTTAAAAGGTGTTACGTAAATTAGCTGGGTCTTTCAACTTGGAGATATACCACCCTTTGAGTTCTAGAGTTTAAATAATGTTAGCTAACTTTATTTCCGTTTGCTCCTTGGCACTGGCTATCTGTGACACCCAGGTATACCATATATGAAGTTTCTCTAGCCCTGAGTGTTTACAATGACCAGGCAGTGCGCTGTGGAGAAAAAGGAAGGGATTGGCCTCAGAAAGATGAGTTTAATTCTCTGCTTCATTCTTTATGAGCTATTTAACTGAGCAGTTATTCAACCTCTCAAAACTCACTCCCAACCCATGCACCCAGCACTTTGGAATCATTACAACATGGCACATTAGTATCATTGCCTCACCTCAAATATATGTAGTATTTTACAGGGGCAGGTATACATGGAGCTAATTATTTGTAGTTTTACAGTAGAAGTCAGCAGCATGCAAGCAGAGCACTAACAAAACATCACCAGAAATGAGATTTTATATTAGAGACATTTCAAAATCCCAGCTTTGGCTAAGGATCCAAAAGCAATGATTACTGAATTCAATGCTCACACTCAAAAATTATAAAAGTGACAGTTATTCTACCACCTTTTGGATACAACTATTGTTATTATGATATGGACTTTAGGAACTCTGAAACTTACAAGATGTTTTATTAAAGTTCTACATTTTTTACTCTTATTCCAATATCTCAGGATATTAATATTAACCTGCAAAGCATTACAATCCCATTTTAGTTGAGTATTTAAGTTAAAATGATGAAAGGTGACTTTTGGGTTATAGTCAGAGATTGTCTTTTTTCCATTCAATATCTTTTTTTCACTTCTAAAATTTTATTTGTATTTTATATGTACACACACACACACACACACACACACACACACACACACACACCAGAGATGTATAGTTTCATAATTTTTTCCTAACTGAACTCCACTGTGTAGCCATCACCCAGATCAAGAAACAGAATATTACTTAGAATCCTTCCCTCGTTCTCCTTTCTAGTCACCTACCTCTGCAAAACACTCACCACAGACGATCAGTGTCTTGACTTCTAACAGCATAGATTAGCTGTGTCTATTTTTGTACTTATATTTATATGCAAACAGAATCATACATTATATATTCTGCTGTGTCTAACTTCTTTTACTTAACATTATGTTTGAGATTCATCCATATTTTTGCATATAGTTGTAGATCATTCATTCTCATGACTGTCTAGAACTGCAGTGAATGAATAAACCACAACTTATTCATTCTGCTGATGGACATTTGGATACTTTCCAGTTTAGGGCTATTATGGATAACAACTATTAACAGAGTAAGTTTGTCTTAAATTCCAAACATAGTGCACACATGGAACTTCCCCAGCGGTACAGCAGTTAAGACTGCTTCCACTGCAGGAGATGCAGTTCGATCCCTGGTTGGGGAACTAAGAACCTGCATGCCACATGGTGTAACCAAAAACAGAAAACAAAAAACAAAAAAACATAGTGCATGCAAATAAGAATGCTAAGGGATTCCCTGGTGGCGCAGTGGTTGCGAGTCCACCTGCCGATGCAGGGGACATGGGTTCGTGCCCAGGTCCGGGAAGATCCCACATGCCGCGGAGCGGCTAGTCCTGTGAGTCATGGCCGCTGAGGCTGCACGTCCGGAGCCTGTGCTCCGCAACGGGAGAGGCCACAACAGTGAGAGGCCTACATACCGCAAAAAAAAAAAACAAAACACCACAAGAATGCCAAAAGGAATTTTCAACTCAGTGCTCAAGCAGTTTCACATCTAAATTTTTGAACAAGAACATAAGTTTTCAAGAAATTTGATTAGAATTTGTCTTTAAAAATTCTGACAAAGGCCCAATAGTATTGTAAAGAAACTTCTGAATGCTGGTACCAGCTAAAAGTAAGAAAAATAATTTCAGTTCTTTTCAATGTGTTTGAGTAGAGCTAGAAAAAAATATTAGCATAGCCATCTATTTGCACATTGCAAAAGAAACTGTGAGGAGAGTCTGGAGGATGTGTATTTGGTTTCCCAGAATATGTATTTATTGTAGGTAGCTCATTTAACAAATATTTGAGTCCGACATTGTGCCAGACACAGAATAAAGGCATGAAGGAATTGCAGCCCTTATCTAGGGGATGAAATTGAGAAGTAAACAGAAGTGGTTAATGACTAGATTTGGGTACAGGATGCTATTCAAGTACATAGGAGGACATCAGATTCGATCTTTGTAAGGTGAGAGCGGCTCTCCAGGGGGTATGACCTGTGAACTGACCCCTAAAGAACAAATAGAAATAATATGAAAAAAGAATGGGACCGATGTTTTACTCACGGAGAACACATGTTGCAAAAGCTCATGTGAGATAAATGATGCATATAATAACATTTAGGAGTCTCAAAAACAAAACATTGGGTTAAGCAAAAAGCAAAAGAACAGGGCTTCCCTGGTGGCGCAGTGGTTGAGAGTCCGCCTGCCGATGCAGGGGACACAGGTTCGTGCCCCGGTCCGGGAAGATCCCACATGCCGCAGAGCAGCTGGGCCCGTGAGCCATGGCCGCTGAGCCTGCGCATCTGGAGCCTGTGCTCCGCAAGGGGAGAGGCCACAACAGTGTGAGGCCCGCGTACTGCAAAAAAAAAACAAAAAAACCCCACAAAAGTAGACTCAAGAGGATATATGGTATGCTTCCATTTATATGAAGTTCTAAAACAAGAATCTATGGTGATGAAAATCTGAATATGACCTCTTTCTGTGGAGATGGAAATATTCTGTATCTGTGGGTTATAGAGATTTCTGAATTTCCAAATCTCATTATACTGTATACATAAGTGTGAACACTTCAGTGTATATGAACTACACCTCAAAAAATAAGAATGGAAAATTTTGACTGTTTTAACTACTGTTTTAACAACAATGTGTAAAAAAATTCATCAAGAAATTAACATGACATATTGCAATTTGCATTGGAAAATACTTATTTTTTTCATAAAGTCGTTAGCATAATGCTGATTTTAAAATTTATATTTATAAATATGCCATCAAAATAACCAGGCAGCTTAAAAACAGGGTGGGGGGGGGTTTAAAAAAACTTCTGTAAGAACAGCATCCGCACTAACTAGGATAAAACTATAAGGTCTCTCAATCTTGATGCTGCAGGGTAAAATCGGATCACCAGCTGAGCCAGCCAGAAATGCTTCCCAGTGTTCTAGTATTGCATAATTGGCAGTGTGAATTCCAGGGTTCCCAGCTTCAAACGGAGGGCTTGGTGCTGGTCACTCACCAAGGGAAAACACTGAACTAATGGTCTTTCCAAAGATTTTAATAAAGTCTGACACATTGTTCACATGATTTCAGGTTTGGGGGTAAAAGAAATATAAATGCATCTGTATGTGTGTATGTCTACAACTGCTCAAAACAGTCCTCTACTTAAAAAAAAAAATTTTAAGCGTGGGAAAAAAAAAACAAAACAGGGCCATACATCTATGCGATCAGGATGTTGATTCAATTCTCATATGAAATCTTCTGAACTTGGCACATTATTGTTGTTGTTATTATTTTTACTATTATTCTGATTTTACAGATGAAGCTTAGGGAAGTTACCAGTGCAAAGTCCCACAGGCAAAACCAGTACTAAAACTGAAGTCTTTTTTTTTAATCCAAAATTCTTTTTTTTTTTTTTTTTTTTTTTTTTTTTGTGGTACGCGGGCCTCTCACTGTTATGGCCTCTCCCGTTGCAGAGCACAGGCTCCGGATGCGCAGGCTCAGCGGCCATGGCTTACGGGCCCAGCCACTCCGCGGTATGTGGGATCTTCCCGGACCGGGGCACGAACCCGTGTTCCCTGCATCAGCAGATGGACTCTCAACCACTGCGCCACCAGGGAAGCCCTATTCTAAATTCTTTACTCTTCTACCTAGAAGCTTCTGAAGAGGGCAGCTGGATCTGAGGACTGGTGTAAACCAAAGTAACATGATATACAAACAGACACATACACACACATTTTTTTTTAACAAAATAACGTTATCTAAAAATGTCTCCATCAATTCTTTCTATAGTCAGATATTCCTTTCTCCTTCTTTTATCTCACTGTCATCCTCCCACTGCTTGGGCCAGAAGAGTGCAGCAGGTAAAGGGCAGAAGGGACAACTAGAGGAAAAGGGGAAGTCCACCTTGACTGGGAGGTGACAAGGGGCATGTTTCCAGGGTTGGACAAAGTCTGGGGAGCAACCATCATAAACGTGTGAAGGAAATGCGTGCCAAGGGTGGGGTGAGGAGGGCCTCACATGTCCCTCACCCGTGCCCATCTGACAGTGTTCTCCTCATCCATTCGTCAAGGTCCATCCTTCCCTGTGGGGCCATCCATGGACAATCCTCTTCCCCTTCCCTCCGTGAGAATAAATCTGAGGTGCCAGGATGAAAATAGAAAAGAGTCCTGGCTGGAGTCATTTAGATCTAAATTCTAATCCTGATCGTAGGACCTTGGGATGTTAGTACAAATATTTCAACCATTTTTAAAGTCATTGTTGTAAAATATGAATATAATAACTTAATGTAAAAATGCTTTTTAAACAATAAAGCAAACGAAAGTATGTTATGAGTTGGAAGCCACAAGGGATCTAATCTTTTGTTAACTGTTTTGCTCTAAGATGTAAACAGAGTGGGGGAATTCCACCCTGCCTCTCAGCTACATTCCTGCGTGCCATCTGTTAAAGGAGAATAAATATACCCATGTCCTTCTCACCCTTCTGGGCACTGAGGCTGCTGGGCTGTGCCACACTCTTCTTCAACCCATGAGGGTTCTCCTGAAAAGCATAAGATCAAATTCTTTAGATAAGAAAAGAGAAACCAATGTTCAATGGACATGCTCTTTCCAAACGACTTAATTCATGTTACTCCAATGACGAAATTCTTTTAGAACATGTTAAATGCTACTTCACATGTTGGCAAGGTCAGTGCCTCTAGCGATTGGCACAGATTAGTAATCTACACTAACTGAATACCAGGAAGCCCATCTTTACCAAGAAAATAAAGGGAATTCCTTTAACTGGAAAGGGACAATTTCTTCTTTCTTTTTTAAATAATGTTTTTTCCCTCAAGGACAGTGTTTTCCCAACTGCTAGGAAAAATGAGTTTAATAAATATAGGTATATAATCTAAAGAAAAATGAAAAGAAAGCATGAAAAGAAAAGAGAAATAGCCAATGAGAATAATTGATATTAATATCAAATGGGGAAAATCAAACAAACAAATTTTTAAGATCGTAACTAAAAAATTCTCACTCCATGGATGTTTCTGTTTATAAAACATTCCCACTAGTTAATAAGTAGAAATGATAGAATATGAATGTCATCATTTGTAACCCCTAATGGATCTAGGCAATGATCATCAATGGCTAACATGACCAAAAAAGAGACAAGCAGACAAGATGTGCCTCTTGACGGAAGTAACACTACTACCTGTGAAGGGTACATGGTAAACAGGTAGATAGATAGATAGATAGATAGATAGATAGATAGATAGATAGAAAGAAAGATAAACACCTGAATCTGAACAGTCCTCTAGTTCTAACTACCAATTTGCAGGAAATATAGGGGATGACAAACTGCTTAAGTCACAGAGGATGCAATCTGCAAAACCCAGACTGGAAAATTCTACAGGACAAGTGACTCCATTTATCCAACATGTAAATTGCATGGGGTGGAAAAAAGGAAGGGAGAACCCACTTTTAAAGGACTTGAAATATATCAGCCAGTTGCAATGTATGGAATCTGTTTGGATCCTACCTCAAACAAATATTTTTTTAATATCATAAAACAAAAAAATCTGAACACAGATTGGACATTTGTTAACAATAAATAATTATTGAAGACATTTTTAGATATATTGATGGTATTCTAATTTTGTTAAATCTTCATCTTTTTTAGATACATACTGAAAATATTTATAGATGAATTATATTAACCTTGGGATTTGCTTTGTGGTAATCTAAAATTTTCAAAGAGAGGTTGGAGGTATTTTATTAAGAAAAAAACCCCCAAAACTTGAAAATAAGCAAAAGGAGGACCGATCATTAAACTTCATTTTAATGTCATGCTGGGAATTATTTTAAAAGCCCACCTATGGATTATCTAGTTACCTAGAAGTATATACCTTTATCTAGCTTATTCTTTACCACTTATTCATTTTACAACTTAGTAAGGGTAGGAGTTAATTGGTAGAAAACTAATAGCAGTGTAACTGATTCTTATCTGATAGCAGATAAATTGTCCTGTAGCAAAGCAAATCATTTGTATCCCACCACAAATTACATCTTTAGTGATTTTATTCCAACATTCTCTCAGTTCTAGTCTCTTTGATCCTCTGAGCCAGCTTAACATTCATTCTGTATTGGTATGAGACAAGATTGGGCATGAGTTGATCACTACTGAAGCAAGGTGATGGGCATATGGTTAAACACACTATTCTTTCCATATGTTAGAAATTCATCATATCTCTTTTCAAAATTCTGAACTTAAAATATAAAAGTAAACTAGCTGGTTTCTTGCACAAAAATTATTCAAATTCCCTCCAACTACGGTCTGGAGATACAATTTTGGCAAGAAACATTTAACATCTTTAAAGTGTTGAATTCTTAGAGTGAGAAAACATTTACCTTTGTTTAAAAAATAAACTGAAATGATTCAATGAACACCATCAAAGTGGTTAATTAGTGTAAAGGTAAACATCAACACTGCTTATAAAAATTACTTTTGTTTCCATTAAATTCAAGAAATGTTGTGCAATGAATTCAGTGAGAAAATTTGCCACATGACCTGAGGATCACTACTGAGATTAAAAGTTAAGAGTTATAAAATTAGGGCAGAAGGCAGGAGACCACAAAGCTCAGAGGCACTATGCTCAATGAACTTATTAGAGAAATAAGCAAACTGCAAACTACACTTGCCTTTGTGAATTTAGAGGGATTTTTAATGACACGATATTCACTATTAAATATCAATTATTATTTAAAAACAGACTTACCATTTCAGGCTTCTACTTTCCTTTCTGGTTGCCCTTTTTAGTGGATTTTCAGTTATATTTTGCATAAAAACTGATTCATCTATTAGTGTAAAACCTATTTTTTACTGAGGGACTATACTTAATAATGTTTCTACTATAACATTTTCCTCTTATTTTAAAAAAATCAAAATTCACCTTAATCTCTTTTTCTGTCTAAAAATATTACACATGTAAGTTAGTTAGCTCTACTGGGTGTGGTGTTAGGAAAAAGGGGTTGATAGCTTGAAGAAATCTTGTTGCTATGTGTATATGTAGGTTTTTCCTAAGTCTCATCAGATGTGCAGAGGGATTGGTGATTTTTTAAAAAAATCTACATCACTTATAAAGTGGCAAAGCAGGTGAAATCAGGCGTTGAATAACCTGGATTCTAACCTTGGCTCTCTGCATTACCTCCCTGCCAGTCCTAAATCAGTCATTAAACCACTGAGGACATAGTTGTTTCAACAATCACATTGCTTTAACTAACTGCTATTCAGGCCAGAGAATCTCTTCTGTGATATTTTAACTTTAGGACCTGCCGTCCAGTATCTCAAACCACAAGAATGTCTAGCATAGTCATTGGACTGAAAAAGACCTTGCTTTACAGAACATGTGGAATGTTAACTTTTCTCTTCTCTTCTATAATATCTTTGCTATGAGCTCCCTTCCTCTATCGTGCACAAAACCCATTTCTTCCCACAGTAAACACATTGGGTCTTTTCTTCCACATAGAGTGGCTAAAAATTCTTTGACTTGTTTTAATGTTTGCAGCCTAGGCCAGCTCTAGGGTCACTGAACTCACGGAGGCAAATGGGCCAACACCTGCTTACCTTGGCAAACACTCTTATAGTCAGCACAGCAGTCTTTCTTCTGTAAACAGTCATCTGAACAAGAGCAAAGGCTGGATTCCAGTCTGGTCTCCCCACAACGAAATTTATTGCACGTCCATATTCGAGCTGGAAAATTACACAATTCGGTTTTGAGCATACAACTTAATTTAAGCATCCAATAACAAAAATACAAATTCCATGCATTTCTTCTTGTATTATCCTATGGTCAAATTCTTGGTCTATCTGCATTCATAAATGAAAATTCATAATACGAATAAGGGGCAATCCACCACTTTTCTTCATTTGGCATGGGTGGCAGAGAGAAATGTAGCTTTATAAACTGCAGCTCTGGTCTACCTATCAGGTACACCTCTGAGTTTGGAGAAACTCTGAACACCTGTCCTATTCCCACCCAAGGGTAGGAACTTCCAATGGTAAGGAACTACTAACCTTGAGTGACTGTTGCCACCCAAGAGCAGCCTGCCCAGCCTTATATAAGGACAGACAACAAGGAAGTGGCAGTGGCAACAGAAGTAACAGGAACATGGTCAGGTCTGTAAGAATGTAGGCAGGCAGGGTACCTCCCAGCTGAGAGTGAAAGAAAGGTAGATCAGCTCCCCACCACGCCTCTGATATTTTCCCAGGCTAGGCACTGAATGTGAGATCACTTTCAATAAATCCCAGGGCTAACAGCAGCAAGAGGCTGGACTGAGGCTGCTTCCTAGGGCCACCTGCCAGGAAACAGTGACTAGAATCAACATCAGCCCCTGTGCTCAGACAAATGCATTGGCTAGGTGACAGTTGTGTGTTTCAGTCGTGCACAGAGTTCTTCATTCTTAATTATATACTATGTACTTAGAAAGAAAAGAGTTCTGGAGATGAAATAAAAGGAGTACACATCTTATCCATACTAGGCTATACCCTCCTCTTGCCCTTTTCAGAGAGCATAAGTTAAGGAGCTGTACTGTCCTAATCTTCTCTCCTCGAACCACTAGACACCTCCCCCTACCACCTCCTTGATTTCTTAGAAAATTAAATATTGCAAACTGTCTCTTCTGCCTCAAGAACAGTGTTTCTCAAGTTGTGTTCTGTGGACCGCTGGCATCAGAATTGCTAAGAATCACCAGCTTTCCAGTGGAGTCTTATGCATCCTGAAATTTGAGAACCACTAAAAATGAAACTAAATAAGATGATAAGCCATGAGAAAACTCCCTTGAAACTTGTGTAATTTGACAACATTTCATCTACTGGAGACTGTTATTCCTCAACCTCAACTAAATAAAGTGTGGATTCTATCTTTAGTACTGAAAGGGGGGTCAGGATAATACTAGATCCTGAATACAAGGTGTAATGGGCTGAATTGTGTCCCTCCCCTAAAATGTTGAAGTCTTAATCCCCCATGACTGTGAATGTGACCTTATTTAGAAAAGGATTTTGCAGATAATCAAGTTAAAATCAGGTCTTTAGAGTGGACCCCAATCCAGTATGACTGGTATTCTTCTTACAACAAGAGGAAATTCAGACGTGGACACACCCAGAGGGAAGGCTGTGAGGACATGGGGAAAAGTCCATCTGAAGACGAAGGCAGAGCTTTGAGTTATGTCTGCCACAAGTGGAGGAACACGCAAGATGGCTGGCGACCTGCCAAAAGGTAGGAGAGAAGCATGGAACAGATTCTCCCGCACAGCCTCAGAAGGAACCAACCCTGCCAAACCTAGATCTTGGACTTCTAGTTTCCAGAGCTGTGAGAAAATGAATTTCTGTTGTTTAAGCCACCCAGTTCGTGGGACTTTGTTATGGCAGCCTGAGCAAACTAATACATAAGGTGAGCATTTGCACATGTATTAATGATAGCACAACCAACATGCTAATAAATTTGCTCTCAGGATTCGTACTTGATTCCACACAGGTGTCTTCAAAGTCCCAGCAGCAGTCGCCTCGGCCTTTACATCCCACATCACACCGGCAGCCCTCTAGTCCTCTATGTGAAGCATCAAAGCATTTTTTCCTGCAGCTGCCTGTAGAGTGAAAGAAGAAGGAAATCTGTGCTTAGAAGTTATCCGAAGTCTCATAGCTCAATGGTGCAAGCACAAGAAGTACCCAGCACAGACTAGGACAGACAATTAGATAATTTTTATTGCACTGTATGCCTCATCAGTGTAAAGTGATAAATAATGAGTAATACATAATGAGTGATTTTTCCCCAGGACTCCAGAGAGGTCCCAGACTCAGATACACCAGGGGCCATAAGGAGAGGGTAGGAGGGACAAACAGAGGCTAAATGTAGTGGAATTGGTTGAAAGTCTGGATATGAAGCAGCAGCTACCCACCCCACCTCCCACTTCAGAATAGAAGGCTCAAAATTTGGAAGAAATTGGGAGGAGTTGCTTTCATCACAGAGACAGCAGACATGGAGAATGGCCATAATGAGAAAGAAAGATGAACAAGTCTTACTCTTAAATGTGAACAGATGATTACCAGACCTTGGAGGATAGCATCCAACATGAAAGACCAAAAAAACAAGAGAAAAAGAAAAACTTTTGAAGAGGAAATATTGCAAGGAGCAGAAGAGTTAAACACACACACGCTCACGCACACACAAACACACAACTGACATTGAGATGCTCAGAAAAGAAATCGCGTCCATTAAATAAGAAAGTAAACTATAATTTTAAAAAGGGAAATCATGTTCAGGGTGCTCTTGGAAATAAAAACACGAGAGCAGTAATGGAAAACTCAATAGAGGTGTGTGGTAGGCAGAACTATAGGAGTCCTCTATGAAGGTGAGGAAAAGGGGGAAATACTGGAATGATATGAATCTCAAAGAAGCAGGGAGATGAGGTCAAAGAGGAAGGTCCAGAAGCGGCAGTGGAGAGTGCTAACCACAGATGTGGGCTCCTGACAAGTGGAGCATGGGAGAAAGGGGAGCCTAGCCTAGCCTAGAAAGGAGGCGAGTCCAGGTTATAACAGGGAAGGGGAGGAGAAAGAAGAAAGAAGGAAAGTTTCTGAGAAAATGCTGAGGGGAGTACCTTGCTCTTCTTGTTGCCTGAGTCCAGCCACCAGGCCTAACGCAAGTGACACAGCCACCAACAAAGTGAGAAGAACCTATTACCAAAAAAATGTGACTTGTACCATTTTGTTAAAATATACAAAGACCCAGATAACCGCCCTCCCTTGGTGATTGTTAAGGGAGCACAGCCTGCTAGCTTTTCGTGTTACCAGATCCAACAATGATAAGGGGACAGAATTTTATTTAATGCCTGATTATTTTCAGACATTAAGTAAGAAAGGTTTGGGAAGAATGTTAAAATACCATTTATTGCAGATCTTCAAATTCAAATATGTTAGTCCTAGTTAGTTTAACCCCAAATTGAGTTAAAGTACAAATGAAACCAAGGGGCCATTTACCTTTGCCCATTTTCCTTTCTTAACTAGATACATGTTTGGAGATCATTTATTTCAAAGCATTCCAAAACTGTGAAATCGTTAACGACCTCATTCCCAGGAAGCAGGGTTTTTTTCTCCCACTCTGACCATCAGAGAATAACAAGAATATTTAACTTATAAAAATATAATGTCCAAATAATTAACTAGCAAATTATCTGCTTTGATCTGCAGTGCAAACAGATGTTTTAGGGTAACCAGGAAGTCACGTAACCAGATTGTGTATGTCATTTATTATCACTACTACTGACAAAGCTCTTCAGTGTTATGGACTTTATACTATGACTGAAATTAAACTATGATATAAATTAAAGAGAATTCTTCCCACTGACCTCCTTCCCTATCCATTAAGTCCAATGATAAGCATACTGGATGATAGAGCTTAAATAATATGTATCACCATAAAGAATACAAATGCAACAGGTACACAGATTACTTAAAGTATTTTACAATACAAATAAACTTTGTTATGTTTCTTTTTTAAAAATCACTTTTATAAAAGAAAAAAAACAACAACAAAATTTGCTTAGATAATAAAAACCCTACATAAACTATATATTTTGTCTGTTTTTCTTCTGAAAATCATCTGAAAATTAACATATCTAATTTTTACAATAGAAGTGAATTCAGTGATTGGGAAAATATGGTTAAAATACTGTGAAAACAATTTTTACATGAAGACTCAAAATTAGCCCAAGGGGCTTCCCTGGTGGCGCAGTGGTTGAGAGTCCGCCTGCCGATGCAGGGGACACGGGTTCGTGTCCCGGTCCGGGAAGATCCCACATGCCGCAGAGCGGCGTGAGCCATGGTCGCTGAGCCTACGCATCCGGAGCCTGTGCTCCGCAATGGGAGAGTCCACAACAGTGAGAGGCCCGTGTACCACAAAAAAAAAAAAAAAAAATCAGCCCAAGGGTCAGTGACCTTCCAGCAGGTATTCATTCAGTGGAGAGGATGGAGAGGGAAAAGTAAACATAAACAGTTATTAAATAATATCATTAGCACTTTTTCCCTTATTATGATGCTCAAGAGCCACAGGTGACTAAGGCTACTAACGCTACAAAGCAACAAAGACCTGAGAAACTTTCCTATGGTAAACCTCATGTGTCATAGATTTACATTTCGGCTATACCTCAGTTTACATCTTATTTTTGGTCCTTTGGCCATTCAAACTTGCTGGAAAAATAGACAACACCTAGCTGTCCTTAGGATGCTTTAAAACTCTGTAATGTTAAATCTTCATGTCTATTTCTTAATGATTTTGTACTTGTTCCATATATTTATGACTTGCTCTCCACATTATTCTGTAATCTCCTCAAGGGTAAAAAGGTTCATTTTTAATCTTGTATAATCATTGACTCTAAGTATGTAATTCTGAATAAGCTTCATGATATTAAGGTGCAAATATATCTTAAACTACTTATGCTATCTACAAAGTGGAGAGGGGAGTGCTTTGGACTCCAGAAATCACTGAGAAACCAACACTTGGTTTTAGCTTGGCTGAAAAAAGAATGCTAGAAACACAACAGATACATTAAAAATTTTTAAATAAAACTTTTACTAAAATTTAGAAACAGTAGGGTAACTTTGAAACTGATTTTAAACTATTGAGCTTCTGTTTAGTGTACTAACAACCCACTAAAAGGATACAATGAAGGGAAATAAACGATGAACAGACTTTGCTCCTGAGGAGTTGATAATTCCCTGATTAATAAGGTAGGATAAATATAGTAAATGGCATAAGAGCTAAAAGAGAATGCCAAAGTTCCCAGAATAATGAATAAATAGAATATCTTGAGAGTTTCCTTTGTTATAGTCACTGAGCTCAATACTTATACACACTGTTTCATTTACTCCTCCAAACAATGCTTGCATGACAGAGAGAATGGCAATGACATTAAGAAAAGTAGGGAATTTAGGAGAAAACTGCAGCGGTATAGGTGTGAGAAAACTATGCAAATGGTTTTGGCTACAAGGAAGGTGCTGGATGAGGAGCCAGCAAGCAGGCGCTTGGAATGGTGTGGTAGAAACTCAGCAAGAGGTCAGAACTAGTGGCTGACTTGGAATTCTTGGTGGAGAATATGCTCTTAAAACCATTAAAGAAGGTGAGATTTCCTAAAGAAAAGATCTTTAGATAGGGTTTGGTGAAATGCATAATGAGAAGAAAGATAAATCAGCCAATAAAGCAGATAAGGAGAAAAGTGATAAAAATGGGAATGTCAATGCCATCATGAAAGCAAGGGGAGAGAAGAATTCAAAATGAGAAATTACTCCACAATATCTGTGTATTATTGTTAGGAGACTCAGCAGGAGAAGGACAGGGGAGAAGGGCTGACTTTTGAGGAGGTGACTTGAGTACAGTAAAAACAAAGCTAGAGAACAAAAAATGGTTGGGTGGTAAGAAAATTGAGACAATGGCTAGAGCTGAAAGTTTGATGGTAAAAGAAAAAGAGAATGTAATAAAGTCAAGGAAAGTTTTTTATTTTTGTTTTTGTTTTGTTATCGTTGTTGTTATTTTAGGACAGGGAAGATCTTACCATGTAAGGGAACAAGAAAGAGAAAATAGGAAAAAGAGACCATCTCTAGGAGTGAAGTAAAATAGGATAAAATCAAGAGTCCAACAAAGAATATAAGACACGGTGATTTTAATTCCTCACTCTCTTGTCTTAAAATATTCATGCAAAAAAAATAAAAAAAGGTGACTTGGGAGATAAATATAATTATGATCATGGTAAAATTAGTGCTGCTAAATGTTCTGCCACAGATCCCAACCTTTTAGATTGATCAAATATTAATTTGTTGTCACTCAAATTTCTTATTTGCAAAATGTGATTCACTTTGCTTTAGAGTTGTCATAAGGGATAAAACTGAACACAATTACTTAAAACTTTACATTTAAATAGCAACAGAAACAAATACAATCGGGGAGTCATACCCCTACCATTAGTCACAAACCTACAGAGACGAAAATGTTAAAATGTACTTACAATACAAATTATTTTGTACTTCTTAACAGTGTTTCTCATAACAGGTTCTTCTGTTGATAAATTCAGCGTAGAATCCATTGTGCTGTTAGCTGTATAAACCTGTTCAACCAGAAAATGGTAGAACTCCTTCCTTTTTCTAGTCTGGCAAAGAGAAACTGTATGAAGTCCGTGGCTGTAACTGACTTTTAAATGTTTGGGAAGAGCACAGCTCTTTAGTGATTGGGCAATCAAGAGAGAGGGAAAAAGTAATAACAATATCGAGAGATGAAAGTTCATTTCTAGTACATTGTAGACAACTGTTCTTTCTCTCCTTATAGTTTCTACTAAATACTAATCAAAATATATGTAACAAGAATAATACAATAATCAAATTTTAATACAATGATCATTGATTTTCTTTAAAAATAACCCAACACAAAACAACTTGTTACCAAAATTCTAGAAAGTTTCTACATTTATATAAACTTCCTGTCACTGTTGAAAACTAACATATTAACCATGTGCTTTAACAATATAAAAACTCCAACTCTGCTAAATCTGTATAAAGTATTAATCATGTGATAATTATGACTTGCATTTTAGAGCATTCACACTCTGACATGTTTTCACATGCATTATCTCATGTCAAACATAACAGAATCCCTTACAAACATTGTATCCCTATTTTGTAAGATGAGTAAAGTAAGGCTCTGATTATTTAAATTATGTGACTTACTTGTCCCAACTCACATTTACTACATGCCAGAAGTGGAACTGGAACCCAAGTCTTCTATAGCCCCAAATCCAAGGTAAATTTCACTAATTAAATGTGATCCTTTCTTATTTACATAGATGAGAATGGTCTCATGATACATATATTTCATGCTGAGAGGGGGTTACTGATTTCTGATGAAAGAAGCTAAATTAGTAGCAGTGTGGCCGAAGAGAGTTCTAATAAATGGTGGGTTTTACACATTTCTATTTTAAATGGCCCTAAGGCAATAATTCTCCAAGTGTGATTCCATGGAACTGATAAATGAAATATTTTCTGCCATGTCAGTAAGCAAAGGGTGTCACAGTCATCAACGATTGCCACCCTCCAACATGAGCCGGCGAGCCCTGAGGAAACCCAAGGCTGAAAAGAATACCTGCCATCTAGCAGCCATCAGACGGCAGCTACTCCCTACCGTGAGCCCTGAGGAAACTCAGGATATGAAAACACAGGATACTGGCCCCCAGAGAGCTGAGGTGCACATCAAAGGAATGATTTCAGTGAGCCCAGACTCTTGCATCTTCCCATACATAGAAGAGTACTAAATTCCTTAACTTGAGGTATCTGGTTTTCTTTAATTTTTTTTTTTTTTTTTTTTTTTGCGGTACGCGGGCCTCTCAGTGCCGTGGCCTCTCCCGCCGTGGAGCACAGGCTCCGGACGCGCAGGCTCAGCGGCCATGGCTCACGGGCCCAGCCGCTCCGCGGCATGTGGGATTCTCCCGGACCGGGGCACAAACCCGCGTCCCCTGCATCGGCAGATGGACTCTCAACCACTGCGCCACCAGGGAAGCCCTGGTTTTCTTTAATTAACAGCAATTTTTTGACGTTCAGACTACCTGCCCTTTGTTACAAAACTTCTATATAAACTGGCTCCTCGCCTTGCCTCTTCGGAGCAGTTTCTCAGAAGCATCTGAAACGCTGTCTCCCAGGTCGCAGTCCTCATTTTGCCCCAAATAAAACTTTACTCGCAACTCTCACGTTGTGCATTTTTTTTAAGTCAACAGAACATTAGTCCTATGATAACCTCCTTTATTTAATCAGATAAAGCTTGAACACTCTCTTTTAGTGTAAAGATTATAAAAATCCTGTAGACTGCAGTACATTCTTTGGAAACCACTATTCAAATTATTCCAACCCTAAAGACCATGAAAAGAAATAGGTAATGAATCTATCCTAATATACAATATACAATATGACATAAATATTAAGAATATTTATGAAAATTGTAGCTAAATCCCTTTTTCTGTTACTGAAGTGCACTCCCTTCATGAAAAAATCTGCAGCATAAAAGCCAGGTTTCCTTTTGTGGCATTGAGGATTTGTGCTATTCTTTCCCATCACTTTCTCCATCCACTATGCCCCCCACTTCACCAATTCGACCTACAGACTTACTAGTGGAAGCATCTGCATTTGTTGCAGTAATAGAAGGAATTAAGGTTTAGAGAAAATCTAATTCACGGTCTTGCAGACTTCTTTCCATGGACCACAATGAACTACCAGGTCTTTAAAAATTCAGAAATGAACAAAAACATATTTGAATACCTTTGGCAAATGGTTCTTTGTACCGGGTAAACTTAGAAGCACCCAAAGTAGTTTTTTAATTTTAAGTTTTTGAATTCTGAAGCCCAGGCTCCACATTGATTGAATTAGAATCTTCTGGACTTTTGACAAAGGCAGCAGTATTTTTAAGTATCCTTCCACGTGATTTTCTTTATGTAGCCAAGATCAATCTGAGGCAGGAGATAGATGGGCTCCAGGCTAGGCATTTACAACTGGCCTCCTGTTTACATTTCATGGGGCAGGAAAAAGGTGGGCTTCAGGCCAGACACTTACCAGTAGCCTCCTGTTTACATTGCCTGAGACAGGAGATAGGTAGGCTCCAGGGTAGGCATTTACAATCAGCCTCCTGTTTACTCTGAAATGGAAGTAACAACAGAAAGAGGGTAAATAGCCAGGCTTTGTCTCCTGTGGACACCTTAAGATACCAGTCACAGGAGCTAAACCCTGTTTGAGTAAAGGCTCAAGAGGTAACATATTTCCCCTCCTTGGGGCAAGGGAGACACTACACATGCAAAGAAAGGCTCTTTGGGGGTCAAAAGTCAGGGGATGGCGGGCCATAATGTCCTGCTTTTTTCTTCCCAGATACCTTTGCATTGAAATCCATCTTGGCTGAGGGGTGCACGTGCACCTAGGGGAGGGTCCTGAGACAAATTAGCCAAGGGGACAAAACAAGACAATTGGCCAGAGGGAAGACAAAGACTGGAAGGACTGACCTATATAAATGACTTAACCGCCTTTTACGGGGCTCCTCCTCATTGTGGGGGACGCCCATACCCTTCCTCTCCTGGTGTGTATCTCTGCCTTGCTTCTGTCTTAACTAAATAAACTGTCTCTCTGTGCACCCTTCCACTTGTTGTGCTGTGTCTCTAATAATAAACTTTGTACCTGTTTTTAAAGTTTTTGCCTCCTTGAGAAATGCATTTTTCAATGGGGGAAAGAGCCAGGGAAAATTTGCTTCTAGCCTCTACCCCTTGCTGGTCTAGTGGCTAGGATTCCTGGTTTTCATCCAGGTTACCCAGGTTCAACTCCTGGGCAGGGAACTAAGATCTCTCTTCAAGCCACCACTCACTGCTGCCTCTCTGAAATCAAGTCTAAACACTTGCTTTGAGTCCTGTATGCACTTTTGGATTCTGTTCTGCAAACTTTCACTCTGGATTCTAATCAAAATTGATGACTGTACAGATAAAGCTAGAGGACCCAAGGGACTTGATCATCTGCCCAGATCACCTTGGTGAGCAATCTCTCAGAAATTAGATTCTGCCATGTCTTCAGGCTTCCACTGCAGAGTATTTTGTTGTTATTGTTGTGTTATGATATACTGATTTTATAAAAGATAAAGTCTACATCGCAATTTGCCTCTAAATTAGGAGATTCCTAGGACCTACGGCTTTTGTGTACTCATCTGACTTAAGCCTTCAGTTTTTCTTGGGTTCTGGGTTCTAATTGCCTATTTGCAATTAGGACAATCTATCTAGTCTCCTTGAGTCTGGTTCACAGTGCTCCTGGCTTTATCTACCTCTCTGTGGTGGTTTGTTTTGTATGTCAACTTGGCTATGCTATCATAACCAGTTGTTTAATCTCCCACACTGTCAGAACACCCCTCCTCTCTTCTTCCACCCTTGTTCCCCAACACCCTTCAACCTTGAGAACACAAGAAAACATTAGGTAAGGAAGTTAGGAGGCCTCTGATAAAGTCTTATGTCTGTTACAAGTTAATTGACTCTTGACATTAGATTCTTCGTTTTCAAAGTGATCTCAGATTATCTCCATGCTAATAAATGTTGGATATTATAATGGAGAAATATCTTAATCCTTCAGTTCCTGAGGGTAGTAAACCTCAGAGAATCTACCTGGGACATGTACAGGTATGTACAGTAGAGATGTTGGCATTGCCCAGCTTCTAGTCATATTTTCTGCTATAACAATTCCCCTGAGTCCTAAGCTCCAACCTCTTTTGAGTTTCTCAAGTCTTAGAAACTTCTTAGCAGTTCTCCTAAACATTGCACACCAGCCAAATCCACAGCTTCCAGGCAATTTAGGCTTTGGACTAGACTGCCTGTGTCATCTGAACCTACGCTCTCTAAGTTACTTGAATCTTGGAAGCCTCACTATTCTTCTTCCCTTCCGTTTTAGAACAATCTCCACCTTCTGGGTTCTGAAAGCTTCACTCCGCATATTCTAATGCTTAGAACACTTGGGCTCTGAAAGGCAGCTATCATTACATCCCCCACCCATCATAAATATGTTTTACATTCTACAAGGTCCCCCTGTCCACAGATTTCTGGGAATTTTCTAAAATTACAGAAAGCCCACTTGTTAATGTCTCGGGAAAACCCCAAGGGCCTGCCAACATCAACTTCCATAGGTCTTATAGAATGGCCCTTCCTGGTTCTCCCACTCGAGCTTGGGTGGTAGTTGGACAAGCCAGACTGGGAAAGTTCAGAGAAACTAGATACTCTGAGGGTGGTGGAGGTGAAGGGGATATTAGGCTCAGGTCCAGCAGAAAAAGTCCATCAAGACAGGGAGACCTCAAGTAACATAAGAGCAGGGATGTGTGGGCAGGTGGCCAACTTAAGGAAGGCTTATTACGAGAAAAGGCTAACCAGATAGGCAGGTGGTATAGAAAGCACAGATGCTAGCCCTTGGCAAGTGGAGATCCAATATTGGAGCTGAATCTAGACCAAGCTGTCCAGGTGGGACTGGTGTTAGCAATGCCAAACCAGGGCCAAGAGGCAGCAGTATATAGGGAGGGACAAGGCAAAATCTCACCATGGACTATAGGACCCTTGTTCTTGGAACTGAAATACTAATAAAGTGACTGGGTTACTAGACATCCAACCAATGATTGATAAAGTAGAATCAATGCTTGTGGACTGCATACCTACGTGTATGAAAAAACACTTTTCAAGATGAAATACATAAAATCTCATTACCAGTCAGCACAGATGAATATTGAAGACAGGTAACAGTAATTTTGAACCTCAACTAAACAAAATGTTATCCCCCAATCCTAGGGGAAAAAAAGCTCTACTACTTTATTTTTATCAATAAAAATTTGTGAAATTTGTTTCCTTTTACTATATAAGTACACACATTTTTAATTTCATACACATACCTACATAGTATCTTTGGTTATGCCTCTTGGCCCACAAAGCTTAAAATATTCACTAACTGACCCTCTGCAGTTTTGGAGGCTGGCACTAATGTACTTAACGAGAGAAACCCACCCCAGCTCATCACTTGAACCATTGATTACTACCTCTGATGATTCAAAAAGTCAGAAACCTGATTTGATGCCTCCAATTGTGGCAACTGTCTTCTACTGAACAGTCAACTTTTCTAAGGTTGTGTCTGGGGTCTGGAGAACTACTTCTCTTTCTTTGCCTCAAGTGCAGATCTGCCCTACTAGTGTTAGAATTCTAGTGGCCCACTCTTGTTCATTTCAAAACTCAGAAATAATTTTATTTCCAAAAAATGTCCAAGCTTTCCTAGGCTCTTGGTGTTTTTAGTGTTTTCAAGGGAGTGTCATTCATGACACAATTTCTAGGGACATCTCCAGAAGAGACATCCCAAAATCGGAGTCCCGCCATGCTGCCTGAGTTCACCAGTGTTTGGGACAGCAGCCCCACAAGTGTCAGTCCATGAAGATAAGGGCTGTGAGTTCACTCCACTTCTTTAAACCCTGACAGGCACTGGGCTATTTCCCCAAAACCTGGAATCTCTCTGGCATTCCAGCTCCATTGAGGCAGGGGCTACATTAGTTTAGGCTTGCCATTTTGTTCCATTTTATCTAGCACAATGGCTGGCACCTAGAAAACATTCAATGAACATTTGCTGAAATTATTTAATGGTTTCAGACATAACCTTGGAGGTTTAAGTCATAAATGTCTAGTGAAACAAATTGTTATAAATTATGACAACCTTACAGGTATGTGATCCAAATCTTTCTCTACATCCAGCATTTCAGAAATAGCTATTACCTCAAAGGAAGCCTCACCCATGAAATAATGCCACGTTGGGTGCTTTTATTCAATGCAGAGTAACAATAATAACTGAGAACCACCAAGCCCCAGATTTTATGCCAGGTGTTAGGAGATGCAAGAATGTTCCGTTTCTGTATCTCTTCTAAAGAACTTCAGTCTGGTAGAAGAAACAGACATGTTAAACCATAATATAATGTGAGATGTGCTATACTAGTAGTATTAATGAAATGCCAGGGGAATAGAAGAGGAAATAATAAACTTTTTTCAGGGGATTCAGAAAGGTACCTATATTAGTTTGCTAGGGCTGCCATAACAAGGTAGCCCAGACTAAGTGGTGTAAACAACAGAAATGTATTCTCTCATAATTTTGGAGGCTAGAAGTTTAAGATCAAGTTGTCAGCAGAGTTGCATTTTTCTAAAGCCTCTATCCTTGATGTGCAGATGGCTGTCTTCACACAGTGGTCTCCCTGTGTGTGCACTTCCCTGATGTCTTTGTGTCATAATCTTCTCTTCTCATAAGGACACCAACCATCATGGATTAGGACCCACCCTAATGACTTTATTTTAACTTAATTACCTCTTTAAAGACCCTATTCCAAAAACAGTCACATCCTAAGGTACGGAGGATTAGGACTTCAACATATGAATTTGGGGGAAACGAGTCAGCCCATAACAGTACCTTAAGAGGTAACATTTCTAATAAGCACTATGTGACTTAAAAAGTAACTCAAGCACTGTTGTTG
The DNA here is from genome assembly GCF_949752795.1 of Hyperoodon ampullatus. NCBI lineage: Eukaryota > Metazoa > Chordata > Mammalia > Artiodactyla > Ziphiidae > Hyperoodon > Hyperoodon ampullatus. The sequence continues at coordinate 58,592,021 of NC_136925.1, read as the reverse complement.
AGTAGTGAAAACATGAGTCCCATCACCCGTGCCAATTGTACTTACAGCAGAAACTTTGCCAAGATTTCATGTGCTTACATGGATAGGCTTAAAGGGAAGGTCTGTGGACCACTTGAAATTATGCACAAACTTTATGTGTATATATGTGTAGGTGTATGCATAGGTATATGTATGTATTTGTTTTCTATATAGCTTACCTCAGAGTCTCAAAGGCAAGAGCTAAACCTTCTAAAAATAACACTTTTAAGGATACAATAGCATACCTACAGAAAACAAAATATGTTTAACCTGAATATAATCATGAGAAATGAGACAAACCCAAATCAAGGGACATTCTGCAAAACAACTGCCCTGGAATCTTCAAAAATGTCAATTTTATGAAAAGTGGGGGAAAGAATGGGTTAGTGAACTCAGTTAAAGGAGATCACAAAAACCTAACAACTAAATGCAATGCAAGACCCTTGTTTGGCTCCTGGATGGGAGAAAAAAAAATATGTGAAGGACATTATTGGGACAGTTGAGGAACTGTGAGTATGGATGTATTTTAGATAACAGTATTATACTGATGTTAAATTTCCTGAGTGTGCTATGTGTACTGTGGTTATGAAAGTCAGGTCCCACATGCATGACTTTCAGAAAGCACACAGTGAAGTATTCAGGAGTGAATTATGACATCTGTAAATAATTCTCACATAGTTCATATAAAGATAATAGATTGATAGAGAGAAGACGAGGGACAGAGAGGAGAGAGAGAGACAGGAAGAGACAGAGAGAAATAGCAAATATGGTAAAATATTTAAAATAACATGTGATGATTGCAAAATTCCTGCCATTTTTCTCTAGGTTTAAATTTTCTCAAAATAAAAAGTTGGGGGGAAAAGAAATAGTCTTTCTGAGGAAATTAATGGAGGATATGATCTCTTCCATCTTCAAACAGGAGAGTATATTGAGAAAGAGGAAGACATGAAACTGAGCAAACAGAAGATGCCTGTAAGAGAGAACAAAAGAGAATCTCCAGGACACTAGCCAGGATAGTAGCCAGGAGGCAAGCTTAGAGAGTAGCCAATCCACACGGGCAGAGGAGGACAGAAGTTCCAGGAGGGATGTCTGCAAGAGGAAGATAAAATCCTGAGAAGAGACTATTATCTCAGATGGAGGTTTCTGGATGAATTAGTCATAGGCACATCCCAAACTAAGCAAAGAAAAAACATGGCACAATGATTAACCCCCAAAACAAAACAAAAAGTTGTACAGAAAAGGAAAATATAATCACAATGCACTCTATTGCATTGTGTAAATAATAGCTATAGAGTCAGAACAATATAAACAGTCTGTAATCTAACCGATAAATTCTGATACACGAGTGGGATAGAGAAGGAGGAAATGTGAGAGGTATTCAGGAACACTAAACGCTCATCTTTCATAGTAAGTCAATATATAATACCTAGAACTGAAAGAACAAGAAATGGTGGGATAAAGCATATTATTTAAAAAAAGAAATGAAAGTGGTTAATTCTGGGGCATGAGAGTTGAAGGTGGGGAGGAGTTTGGTTGGAATGGATATACTTTAAATATGAGGTTTGGAGAATTAGTCATCTTTTTATTGAAGTATTATTGATGTACAATATTATATAAGAGTTAGTCATCTTTTAACATTTACATATATTATTACTTTGACAAATTAGAATACCAAAAAGAAATTAACAATTATAGTAATAGTATTATCAATTGATTTCACAGTGAATAACCAAAAACTAAAGTTTTAAACTCTGGACAGCACAGTGATCACTACTGGTCTGAGTTAAAGTACTATTTGCATCAAAGTTTCTATATACAAATAAAAGGACCCAGGACAGTGAGGTTTTTACATGACTGAATCGATGATAAAAATCAGAGTTCTTCAGTCTGTAAAATCTATGTGGTAGGATTAAAAGAATAATAAATGTGGAGGCAAAAAGCGTTTTGTGGCAAAAGAAAGAAAGAAGAAATGAAAAGGTTCAAACTGAAGAAATTGAAATGTGAGTCTGTTGAAAATGAAACACCAAGGCTGGATTTAGAGGCAGAGAGTAACATGATAAAAGATGTGCTTTAGGAACATTTTCCCGGTTCTAGAGAATGGAATGGACCAGAGTGGGGAGAGATGAAGGCAGAGGGGCCAGGTAGGTGTAGCTGTCACAGTCCCGTGAGAGGTCACAAGTCAGATGAAGGCTGTGGAAAAGGCTAATACATGTTGGGTTTGAGAAATATGAAGCCTGAGCTTGGAGAATGAGTCTAAACCCAGGTGACCCAGAGAAGAGTGGGGCCTGAGCAGAGAGAGGGGCATCAGGATGGGAGGCTCGTTTTCTGGAAAGCTGACAAGTAGTTTTTGGACCTAATGAGGCGGAGGTATTTATAGAACACATATCTTGAATTATTCAGCACCAAAAGTAAAGAGAATATCTTTTAGGAAAGAAGTGTAAAAATGCCTCTATTGTATTTTTTAAAGTAGTACTTCATAATAAATAGTATAACACATCCAATAATCTCTCCCATCCCTCTCAGGTAGCCAATGTTGATACTTAGGCATTTATATAAGTTTTCTGTGGCTGCTATAGCAAATTACCACAAACAATGGCTCAAAACACCACAGATTTATTATTTTACAGTCCTGCTGGTTTAAAGTTCCATCCAGATCTCACTGGGCTAAAATCAAGATGTCAGATGGGCTGAGTTCCTTTCTGGAGCCTCTTGGGGAGAATCTGTTTTATTGCCTTTTCTAGCTTCTAGGAGCCACCTACATTCCCTGTGACTCCTTTCCTCAGTCTTCTAGGCTAGAAAACTTGCATCTTCCTGACCATTCTTCCTTAGTCATATCTCCTTCTGACTCTCCTCTTCAGCCTCCCTCTTCCACTGCTAAAGGCCCTGCGATTGGACCTACCCAGATAATCCAGGATAATCTCCTTATTTTAGGGGTAGCAGATTAGCAATCTTCATTCCATCTGTAAATTTAATTCCCCTTTGCTATGTAATCTAACATATTTTCAAATACTGGGGATTAGGACATGGACATCTTTGGGGGGAGCCATGATTCTGGCTACCATAGGCAAAAATACTTTTATGCTTTGATGAAATAAAATTTCTATTTTAAGGCAGGACAAGAAAAATTAAACATAAAATTCTCTGTGTTTGGGGCTTCCCTGGTGGCGCAGTGGTTGAGAGTCCGCCTGCCGATGCAGGGCACACGGGTTTGTACCCCGGTCCGGGAAGATCCCACGTGCCGCGGAGCGGCTGGGCCCGTGAGCCATGGCCGCTGAGCCTGCACGTCCGGAGCCTGTGCTCCGCAACGGGAGAGGCCACAACAGTGAGAGGCCCGCGTACCACACACACACAAAAAATTCTCTGTGTTTGGGCCTCCTCCCTCCCTAATGTGCTGTGTGCATCTACATTGCACAATAACCAGAGCTCCTCAAAGATGGGAGAGCCTGTTCAACTGTAAAGATCAATTTTTTTCTTTCTTCTGACGCTAGCAATGTAACTTCTTAAAGAATAGCATGGGGTCATGGTGACTTCCTGCTCACTTTGTACGTGCTTACCTGGACTGTGCACCCTTGGTGCACTTTATGTAAAATATTATTATGTCATTTGATGTATGATCCTTTGCCTTGAAAATGTATAAGGCTGTGCATTTGACTTCTAACAGGCAGAAAGTTCTCAGAGCTGCCCAGGTTATAGTCCTCAGTTTGGCTCAAATAAAGTTCCCTTTTTTTCTTCTTAACTCGACAGTTAATTGAATGTTTGTCGACATTTTCTTGGCGTAGTCGGCAGGATATCAAACCTGGCATCTGCCCTGAACCAGTGCTTGATATCAGCATGGGCCCTTTGAGCCCCACTTGTTTACTGGTATTCCTCAGGTGCTTTGGTGAGTTCTCGTGATATCCAGACATCATTGCTTTAAATGTCCTGAATTTTACTCCAGCTGTTTTTCTTGGGATTTGGAGTCCTAAGAGTATACCAGTACATTTCCTAGGTAGGGACCTAGGGGGAATTTTGGAGTAAACTGGCTGGCTGTCCTTTTTTAAAAGTTGCCTTAAATTGGAAAGATATGTATATTTGGTCTGAACAAACTGTTTGCTAGTGAAATGAAAGACTGAGCCTGGTCAAGTCTGAAGAAAAAGAGACATCTGCTCCTTCTGGCCACAGCACATGTAGTGTCTGAGGGTCAATCCTCCTGCCAGGTAGTGGTCCCACAGAGGATCCCACTACAATCACTAAGTAAATCCTGCTCGCCAGGTTGCATTATAAAAGCTAATCGCCTAGTGCCCTGAGCAGTTTTAGACCATTGGAGGGAGAAACAGACTCAGACTCAAACACACCCAGTTGAGTCTCTAGAATTCTAAACTCTCACCACATTCAGCAACATTCTGAAAGCCAACAAACTTCTTATGAAGTAATGTTGCTTTCTGCACCTCATACCACCTTGGTTTGATGTAATAACATTAATCTTGTAACCTTGCTTCCAGCATCACAGGAAGAAAAGAACTACGACTGCGTTTTGTTGACAGATTATCTTCTTGCTCCCTGGAATGACTTACAAGAAGCCCCATTGATAAGGCTGATCTAATTAGATTTACAGATGGTTCCTACGTAAGGGATGAGCAGGGACATTACAGAGCTGGAGATGCAATCACATCCGTAGAGGATATAACTGAAAGCTTTTATTTATCAGAAAAAAAGTCAGCACAGCAAGCCAAATGAATTGCCTTAACTCTAGCTTGTCAACTAGCTAAAGACCAGGTGACAAATATTTATAAAGATGGTCGCTATTCTTTTGGAGTGGCACAAAACTTTGGAATGCTATGAAAACGATGAGGTTTTTAACCTCTTCAGCACAACCTGTAAAAACTAAAATAAAAGACAAGTTGCAGAGTTATTAACTGTTATACAATTGCCAAAACAGTTAGCAATTATCAAGACAACAGGGCATTCCAAATCTGACACTAGGGAAGCTAAAAGAAACAGCTTGCTGTTGCTGCAGCCCAACAAGCAGCTTTAAATATTCATCCTGTTCAGCCTCGAGAATGCTCGCCGTTAACCCTGCTAACCCAGCAAAAGGTTTCTTTCTACAGAAGTAAGTCGGAAAGAGAAAGACAAATACCGTATGCTAACACATATATATGGAATTTAAGGGAAAAAAATGTCATGAAGAACCTAGGGGTAAGACAGGAATAAAGACACAGACCTACTAGAGAATGGACTTGAGGATACGGGGAGGGGGAAGGGTAAGCTGTGACAAAGCGAGAGAAAGGCATGGACATATATACACTACCAAACGTAAGGTAGATAGCTAGTGGGAAGCAGCCGCATAGCACAGGGAGGTCAGCTCGGTGCTTTGTGACCGCCTGGAGGGGTGGGATAGGGAGGGTGGGAGGGAGGGAGACGCAAGAGGGAAGGGATATGGGAACAGATGTATATGTATGACTGATTCACTTTGTTATAAAGCAGAAACTAATACATCATTGTGAAGCAATTATACTCCAATAAGGTTGTATAAAAAAAAAAAGAAAAAGAAATTGCCACTACAGAAGGGAAACGGACACGGCAACAAAAGGGGGGAATTTTGACCCCACTACGCATATATGGTTTAGACCTGATGAAACAAAACAAAACAAAACTTATAGAGTCTAGTGAAGCCGAATTGCTGTTACTCCAGCATGTACATTCTTTTTTTTTTAAATAAATTTATTTATTTTTGGCTGCGTTGGGTCTTTCTTGCTGCACAAGGGCTTTCTCTAGTTGCAGAGAGCAGGGGCTACTACCTTCGTTGCGGTGCGCGGGCTTCTCATTGCAGTGGCTTCTCTTTGTTGTGGAGCACGGGCTCTAGGCACGCGGGTGCAGTAGTTGTGGCTCACGGGCTCTAGAGTGCAGGCTCAGTAGTTGTGGCGCATGGACTTAGTTACTCCACAGCATGTGGGATCTTCCCGGACCAGGGCTCAAACCCATGTCCCCTGCATTGGCAGGCGGATTCTTAACCACGGTGCCACCAGGGAAGCCACCCCAGCATGTACATTCTTTAATCCATTGGGCATCTGAGAAAATGGTTTTCTGGGAAAACAATATTTTGGAAACTTTCACCTACAATGGTTCAAAGGAAATATATTACGTTATTGCCAGGGTCTTATTAAGACACTTTAAAAAAATTAGTAACTACCTTTACAGCAAACGCCCAAGAAATGAAAAGGATGATAAATTACAACCTAGAGATTTTGTTTATTGGAAAGGACATCAAATAAAAGATTATTTGCAGCCACAATGGGAAGAACCTTATCAGGTATTAGTAACTAATCCATGCACAGCCAAACTGAAAGACATTAATTCATGGTTCACATCTCTCATTTTAAAAAGCCTCCTCCACCTGAATAGGGCTTCCCTGGTGGCGCAGTGGTTGAGAGTCCGCCTGCCGATGCAGGGGACACGGGTTCGTGCCCCGGTCTGGGAGGATCCCACATGCCGCAGAGCGGCTGGGCCCGTGAGCCATGGCTGCTTAGCCTGCGTGTCCTGAGCCTGTGCTCCGCAATGGGAGAGGCCACAACAGTGAGAGGCCCACATACCGCCAAAAACAAACAAACAAACAGAAAAGCCTCCTCCACCTGAATGGACTTTGACCCCTGTTTCTACACCTGGCTTCAACTAAGACAAGCATCACCAAGCTAGGGGGAGAAGAAGATGACAACAGTAGGAGACAACTGACTGGTCTCTTCCCATCCTCCAAAGATTCTAAGCTGCTTCATCTCCATCCTCAGCATCTATGGTTTCCAGCTTTCCGTTAGAATTGCTATATCCTATTCCTTAGGGAGGTAGGTGCATCCCCTGATCCTCAAATCTGGCCCAGCATTTCTTCTAAACCAAATGTTTATTTTCTTTTTTTTCTTTTTTTTTTTTTTTTTAGGTTTGGAAAAAATATTTATTTGATTCTTTGTTTACTTAATTAATTTATTTCAGCCTATTCACTCTCCCCCAAGACCCGTTCCCTCAAAGGTCTGTAGATCTTTGAAATAAAAAAATAGCTTGAAATTCACCATGGCATAATGAAATATTATAACGCTAAACAATAACAGTCACCTCCTCTAGGGGATGTGGTGTGCAATCGTCCAGCACAGGGAAAGGTTGTAAGCATCTGTTGAAGCTTCTCTGAAAGAATAAGGTTGAGGTACTTAAAATCATCTTAGTGGTCACACTTACTTCAGTATCTTTCTTTTTATTTATTTATTTATTTATTCATTCATTTCATTTATTTATTTTTGGCTGCGTTGGGCCTTCGTTGCTGCACGCAGGCTTTCTCTAGCTGTGGTCGGCGGGGGCTACTCTTCATTGCGGTGCACGGGCATCTCATTGCGGTGGCTTCTCTTGTTGCAGAGCACCGGCTCGGTGCGTGGGCTTCAGTAGTTGTGGCACTCGGGCTCAGTAGTTGTGGCGCACAGGCTTAGTGTCTCTGTGGCATGTGGAATCTTCCCAGACCAGGGCTCTAACCCGTGTCCCCGGCATTGGCAGGTGGATTCCACTGCGCCACCAAGGAACTCCCCAGTATCTTTCTTAATTAAAAAAACCCTACCACTTAACATTTTATAAATTGATGAGACTTAAACGAATGAGGAAATAAACATTCAGGATGTTAAAAAAATTATGACCATACAAATTCAATTCATTTTAAATTGAGACAATCCGTGTGGACTTCTAGTCAGTACTGTTTATTTGTTCTCATATTCTTTTTTACTCCTTCATTGCCTTTTTTTGATCTTACTGTCTGTGCGTGCCACCCTGTTCTCTACTTTTCATTGTAATTTCACAGTTGACCGAAGAACAGAGGAGCTGAACAAAGCTGCTGATATGTAAATAAAAGCTTTGAAGATGGAAGTACCAAATTGTTCCTTTTGGGGGGTCTGAGGTCTTCTGTCAGCGTTCAGTAGGTGTTCTGTAGGAGTTGTTCCACGTGTAGCTGTATTTCTGGTGTATCTGTGGGGAGGAAGGTGATCTCCGCATCTTACTCTTCCGCCATCTTCCCAGGGTCCCCCCAAATGTTTATTTTCTAAGAGACAGAAAGGAAACCAAATTTTCTTTCTGTCTCTTAGCTCACTCCATTATTTACAAGCCCAAAGTGATCATCACATTAGCTGATGACTCAAACAACCCATCCTGGCTCTCAGGGCTCTCCAATTCTGAGAGGTACTACCTTTGACTCACTCTCCAGGATGATTCAACCATTTGTCCTAAGACCAGCTCTAACAGCGATCCAAATATACTAGCCGTTTTTACAAAGACATCCTGGTTGATCTCACAAGTCCTGCTGGTCTCACAAGATGTCATTTTTACAAAGACATCCTGGTTGATCTCACAAGTCCTGCTGGTTTCACAAGATGTTGTTTTTACAAAGGCATCCTGGTTGATCTCACAAGTCCTGCTGGTCTCACAAGATGTCATTTTTACAAAGACATCCTGGTTGATCTCACAAGTCCTGCTGGTCACCTTTACCTCTATTTCTGCCTTAGCTTGTTTCCTGAACTTTTGACATATTTCCTGTTCTCAGCACCAAGCCTCCACTATGCAAAATTGCACTGATAAATCACACTGATTTGAATACTACTATACTTCCTTAGGTACAGTTTTATGTTCACCCTTTTGCTCAATCTGCTGCTCCACATAATTTTTCTTTCTGCTAAAGCTTTGGTCATGTTTGAGGAAAGCTAGGACAGCTCATACTGTATTTATTTCTAAAACTACCCATCTATTAAATCCATGAGTTCATATCAAAATATCCAATTTCAATCAAGCACTGTAGGGTTCATCCTAGTTTTCTCTTTCCACATAGGTATTCCTCTTCTCCCACAATGTGAAACCAGACTTTCACTGAACTTACTATTTCTGCTTAGTTGATAAACTCCCCTGTATGCAACCAGCCTCTCAACCTCACCACCACCCCTCCCATGCTTGGATGCCCATGTCACGCCACTTAGGTGCCTACAAGCTTCACCGAGCCACCCCCTCCACCCCCCATCCTGGAGGACAGAGCAAATAATCAAACTGAAAAGGATTATTCTCAAGCCTCAAAATCTAGTGGAAATTGCCCAGCTAGATTTCAGAGTTGCTTGGAACTTGTGACCCCTTTATTCTTTTCAATTTTTCCCTTTTGGAATGGGAATGTATATCCTAGGCGTGTCCTATCATTGTGCTTTGGAAGCAGATAACTTGTTATCTGGTTTCACAGTCTCATAGCTGAAGGGGAATTTTGCCTCAGAATGCCTCACACCTGAAGCACCTATACTGATTTAGAGGATATTTAGACAAGAGTTTGGACTTGGAATTGATGCTGGAATGGTTAAGATTTGAGAGCTGTTGGAATGGGTTGAATGTATTTTGCATGCTAGAAGGACATGCATTTGGGGGCCCAGAGGAAGGAGTTTTGAGGCTGAATTGTATGCCTCCAAATTCACATGTTGAAGATGTAATTTATTTGGACAGAGGGTCCAAATAAAGAGGTAATTAAGTTAAAATGAGGTCATAATGGTGGGCCCTAATCCAATATGACTGGTGTCATTACAAGAAGAGGAAATTAGCCACAGACATGCACAGAGGGAAGACCATGTGAAGACACAGGGAGAAGACAGCCGTCTGCAAGCCAAGGAGAAAGGCCTCTGAAGAAACCAACCAACTGATAAATTTATGAATCATAAATATTTCTTATATATTTATCAAAATAAGTAATGATAATAATGGATTTTGACTTATTGAGTAAAATAGGAAACCTTGATCTCAAATTTCTAGCACCTTGATCTCAGACCTCTAACCTCCAGAATTGTGAGAAAGTACATTTCTATTGTTTAAGCCAGCCAGTTTCTATTGTTACGGCAGCCCTAGCAAACTAATACACTCAGCCTAACTCTTGAAGCTACTCTGTAGCAGGAAATTTGAATTCTTTCATTTCAGGTTTTTAGAAGCTCTTACGTGGTAACAAGGGCATATTGTGTTGTATATACATATTACAAATGTTAGGGAACTAAATATCTGCCAGGTCAAAGCCACGACAGGAGAATTATTAGTTCGTCACCTAGCAAGTGAACGACACGAGTTCAGCTGTACAAGATATTCCACAGCCTTCAAAAAAAAAAAAAAAAGTTAAAGGGCTTTTGGAGGCCTATGACTCCTAGCAGTTTTCTTCACTAGTTAAAGTTGATTATTCAAAAAAAGGCATGTTTTGTTAGGAGTTGGCGATGATAGTAGCATATGAAAAAAAACACAATCTCAATAAAATATTAGCAGATAGAATCCAGAAATATATAGAAAGGATAACATATCATGACCGAATAGTATGTATCCCATGGAAGCAAAATTGGTTTAGCATTTTGATGGGGTTCAGGGCAGGCTGCCCCAAGATGTGCCACTCTGGCATGCTGAAAAGGCTCAGGAAGAACCTTTGAACTTCCCCCATTTATTGTCTAAAATAATTTATGATAGAAGACCTGTTTGAGGAAGGAGTCAACACCATAGATACTATAGTAAAATATGAGCTACGTGTGGTAGACAGGGAGGAACCTACCAAGGCTAGTTAGATTAAAGTCCTATCTGTGTTCCACTGTCTCTAGATGGTCTAGCAAACATATGCTTACCAAATATTAATTCTTTTCATCTTCCTGTGAATGCCTTATGTCCCTTTGAAGTCCCAGACCCCTACCTCCTTCTCTCCAATCCAGAATAATAAATATACCTCATCTTGCCTTACTGTCTTTGGAATTCTTTACGCTTATGAGGGTTCCCTGTATATATGTAATAAATTTGATTTTCTCCTGTTAATCTGCCTTATGTCATTTTAATTGCCATCCAAAAGAACTAAGAGGAAAAAGAGAGGGAAATTCCCTTCTCCCACAATTCAAAACCCCATCAATTAAACCCATCACATTAACAGAGTAAAACTGAAAAATCTCAATAGAGGCAGAGAAACATTTGACAAAATTCAATATCTATTCATGATAAAAACTTCCAGTAAACTAGGAATAGAAAAGAACTTCCTCAATCTGACAAACAGCATCAATGAAATGATAATGAAAATCAGTGAAAAACCTACAGCTAGCATCAGACTTTATGAAAGGCTGTTTTCCCCCTAAGATCAAGAACATGGCAAAGGTGTGTGTTCTCACCACTTCTATTCAACATTGTACTGCTGAAGGTCCTAGCCAATACAGTAAAGCATGAAACAGAAATAAAGGAAGAAGTAAGTTGGAAAGGAAGAAGTAAAACTGTCCTATTTACAGATGACCAATTGTGGACATAGATGATTCTAAGGGTTCTATAAAAAACTACTAGAACTAAAAAGTGAATTGAGCAAGGTCACAGAATTAATGACCAATATCCAAAGATCAATTGTATTTCTATATGTTAGCAATAAACAACTGGAAAACAGAATTTTTAAAATGCTACGTGAAATACCATCTCCCCCAAAACGCATATAAAATACATAAGATTAAATTTAACAGAAGATATGTAATATCTGCACACTGAAAACTATAAAAGATTGCTGAAAAAATAAAAGAAGACTAAATAAATGGAGAGATCAACTCTGTGGACTAAAAGAGTTAATATTGCTTAGGTATCAATTATCTCCAAATTACACTATAGCTTCAATTTAATCCCAATAAAAATCTCAGTATTTTTTGATAAAAATTGACAAGCTGATTTTAAATTTTATATGGAAATGCAAAGGATTTAGAATAACCAAAATAAGCTTAAAAAAATAAATTTGGAGAACTTAAGCTACCTTACTTCAAGACTTACTAATTAGCTACAGCAATTGAGACAATATGATATTGGCATAAGGATAGACAAATAGATCAAAAGAACAGAATAGAGGGTCTAAAAAGAGACCCAGACTAATATAAGGCAATGCAATGAAGAAAGAAGGGTAATTTCAACAAACGGTGATGGAACAAATGGATGAAACTAGAGGTATGATTCATCCTTTGGCAAAATTCCTTTCTATGAACATGTGAAACTACAAAACAAGTTATCTGCTTCAAAATACACTGGTGAGACCAGCATTCCTATTCCAAAAGAAGAAGTCAAAAAGAAGGGGTCACATGGGTCCCAAGTGAGTCTGGGACCTGGCAGGGAAAATTCCATTAGATTTTAAGGCTCAAGAATAATTCTCTTTAGCTTGAGGCTCTGTTCTCTAGGCCCATCAGGGTGGCAGCTGAGCAACTCAGCCCTAGGCAGCAGCCATGACCCCTCTGGAAACAAGGAGGAGAGAGTCCTGCCCCACCCTAACACATACACACACATGCACCCCACCTACAAAAACTAATTAAAGATGAACCATGGATCTAAATATTTGAACTATATATCTACACTATCAATACTAACTATAAAGCTTAGTTCTTAGAAGAAAACATTGGAGGATAGCTCCATGACCTTAGGGTGGACAAAGATTTCATAGGCTACTTAAAACAATAACCATAAAATTTAAACATAATAAATTGGACTTCATCAAAATTAAAATTTTCTGCCAATCGAAGACATCATTTTTTTTTTCTTTTGAGGTATGCGGGCCTCCCACCGCGGAGCACAGGCTCCGGACGCGCAGGCCCAGCGGCCATGGCCCACGGGCCCAGCCGCCCCGCGGCACGCGGGATCCCCCCTGACCGGGGCACGAACCCGCGCCCCCTGCATCGGCAGGCGGATCCCCAACCACTGCGCCACCAGGGAAGCCCAAAGACATCATTTTAAAAATGAAAAAGCAAGCCAAAACAGAGAGAAAACATTCACCATACATTGATTTGATAAAAGACTTGTATACAGAATATATAAGTACTCCTACAAATAAATGGGTATATAAGAAATCACCTGATTAATAGTAAGCAAAAGGCTTAAACAGACCCTTCACGAGAGATATCTGAATAGCTTATAAGATACACATTTTTTAAAAAATCAACATCATTAGTCACTAGGAAAATCCACACCCATTGGAACGGCTAAAAGTAAAAAGATTGACAACACTAAACGCTGACAAGGATGTAGAACAATTAGAAACCACACAAATCTGTAGTATCAGAGTGTAAAAGAGTAAAAACATTCTGGAGAACTTTGCCAACTTCTTATAAAGTTAAGCATATACTTACCATATGACTCCAAAATTCTGCTCTTAGAAAAATAATATATGTCTCTACAGAGAGACTTGTTTGAGAATGTTCATAGCAATTTTATTTGTAGTAGTCAAAACTGAAAATGTAAATATCCATCAACAGGTGAATTGAAAAATAATCTGTGGTATATTCATACAATGGAATGATATACATGGATAGATCTCAAAATACAAAGTTGTGTGAAAGAAGTTAGACACAAAAGAGTAAATACTGTGTGAATCCAATTATATAAACTTTGAGAACATGCAAACTAATTAATGATTACTTAAATTAAACAAGTGTTTGCCTCTGGGAGGGGGATTGCCTGCAAAAGGACTCTAAGAACTCTCTGGGAAGATAGAAATATTCTATACCTTGCCTGAGGTAGTAGTTAAACAAGTGTCAACATTTATCAAAATTCATGGAGCTGTATATTTAAAATATGCATTTCACTGTATACAAATTATACATCAATTTAAAAAAATGACTTGGGGGGAAACACTTGAAGAAGGCCTAGAAATGGATGGTCAACTTTTATTCAATGAATAGAGCATCAGCAAGCATAATATAAAAATTAATTTGTATTTGGTAATGACAAATAATTCTTACCTGACCATTTTACCTACTTAATTGTACAAGCCCTGGCCAATATCAAGAGTAGCTGGCATTTGCTGAGGATATACCGATTTCCCTGAAGAACCTAGGGGCAGGACAGGAATAAAGACGCAGACTAGAGAATGGAGTTGAGGACACGGGGAGGGGGAAGGGTAAGCTGGGACGAAGCGAGAGAGTGGCATGGACATATATACACTACCGAATGTAAAATAGATAGCTAGTGGGAAGCAGCCGCATAGCACAAGGAGATCAGCTTGGCGCTTTGAGACCACCTAGAGGGGTGGGGTAGGGAGGGTGGGAGGGAGATATAAGAGGGAGGAGATATGGGGATATATGTATATGTATAGCAGATTCACTTTGTTATAAAGCAGAAACTAACACACCATTGTAAAGCAATTATACTCCAATAAAGATGTTAAAAAAAAAAGAGAGAATATACCAATTTCGAAACACAGAGCCGAAACGTGGAAATCTGCTAGTAAATGAAAGCTGTCTTAGAAGTGAATCTGGTTGAAGACAATCCACAATAAAATAATCTGTTTAGCATACAAAAAAGAACAATAGGTTGCTAGGGTACTTGGATTTTAATAATTCTGGCTCTGTCACCCTTCTATAATAGCTCAGATATTCTGCAAAATACACTCTGCAATACAGTTCATTGAATACCTAACACCGTGTCTAGCACTGAGGGAACGGTGGATAAATATTCCATAAATGAAGTCCTCTACTACTTATACACAAAAGTGTTATATGAAGACAAAGAAGAGACGCCTAAATCAGCTTGAAGAATGAGAGCAAGTTTCCACAAAAATGTCAACTGATGCTTGAAAGAATACAGCGGTGGGGGGCACACCACTCAGTGTATCTGCTCCGACCATGCCACTGAATCAACCTTCCTCTTTGCCACCCTTCTCCATCCCTACCCACCACCAAAGAGGCTATATGTATTCAGTTATTGATAAATATTAGTTTTAGATGATCATAACTGAAAACAGTATATATTATTATTCGATTATTTTAATTAAAAATCAGTAGTGATGTATTCATTCACCTTTTCAACCTTCATTGGAAGCCTGCTGTGCTTCTGGCACTCTGCAAGGCACTGAGGTTACCATAGTCGAGAAGGCATTGTCCCTGTCGTCTAGAAAAGTGAGCTTTCAACTCCTGGCTCCAGGCTGCTGACGGAGTCCTAGAAGGTCAGCAGCTCGTAGACATCAGGTTGACCCAGGTCGCAAGAGGAGCATTTCCAGCAGGCTCTAGCCCATGGGTCTCAAGCTTGTTTTCTTCCCGCCGTGCAAAAGCATCAGCACCAAGCTGGAAGCAATTCCCGCTTCAGCCGGGAAGTGGCGGCCTGCAGCCGACCGGGCCTCGGGGTGACTTAGGCTCGAGGTTCCACTTAGGGGCGCTCTCGTCTGGCTCGCGAGCCGCACTTCTCCACATGCGGAACCATCTGACTGGGTCCCCGGTTTCTGCGGGTTTCGTAATCAGCGGGCACCCAGCGCTCCGGCTTCCGTGCAGCTTCCGGTTGTTTGCTGGGCCCTGCAACAAACAGGGGCCGGACTCAGCTGGGCGCTTGGGGAAGAAACCGACCCCGGCGAGCTGAGGTTTCCTACAAGCGTCTGCGGCCCTCTGCCCCTCCATTGCCGGATCTCGGGCCTGACCCGGGCAGCGCGCCTGGTGTCCAAGGAAGGCGGGGGAGATGGTCCAGATGGAGACGCAACTGCAGAGCATTTTTGAGGAGGTGGTGGTGAGTGGAACGGCCAGGGATCCAGGACGATGGCTGGGAGAGGGGGTGGCTCGCGGGGAACGGCTCAGGAAACCCGGCCCGGGCAACCTCTCCTCCATCTCTTCTTTGTTGTGAAACCGTGTATGTGTGCAACGGTTGAGCAGTTCTCAAACTGCTGTCCAATTCCAAGTCTCCTTTTAAATCCACAACACCCTTTGTTACAGGCCAAGCAGGCAGGTATTGTTTATTTCTGCGCGTTGCTGATTAAGGTGACTTGCCCTTGTTGCACTGTACTATTTTGCTTGGGGACGCCCCTCCCCCTCCCTTTTTAAAAAACAAAATTCACATCGTTTACTTTTTTTTTTTTTTAACAGAAAACGGAAATTATAGAAGAGGCTTTCCCTGGGTGAGTATATGCATGGCAGATTTTTGTGTTTTTACCTGATTGTACCTTTTTAAGATTTTATTTAGGCCTGTCTTGGAGGTTTATAAGATCCACTATTCTGGTTATGTTGGATTACCTTTTTAAAACTAGTGGCAAATAATGCTATTTTTGTTTTTTAGCATGTTTATGGACACCCCTGAAGATGAAAAAACAAAACTAATTAGCTGTTTGGGGGCCTTCAGACAGTTTTGGGGTGGTCTTTCTCAGGTGAGCTCTGCATTTTTAATACAGTCAACTGATGATTTTTGACCCTTTCTTTTTTCACATTTTCTTTGATGTTGCTGTTAAGGTCTTTCTGGAAAAGGAGAAATAAAATTGTCATCATCTTTTATTTGTCTATTCTGATTTCCATTTGTTTCAATTTGTATTCTTCCAGTAGAGAATCTGTATTGAAAAATCAGGTTGACGACAGCACAGTGTGAGTTGTTTTTATAAATCTCTCCCAAGTTAGATTATATAAAACCATTTTGATCCTATGCTGATTTATTTGGTGCACTTCAAAACAGTTGTGTTAGGGATTGTAATGGATAAAAATTTCATTCATTTACTCAACAAAGGAACTGGCCCAGCATTGATACAAAGATACCACAATAAGGATACAAAGATATAATAAAACTGAGGAAAGGAACAGTAAAACTTAGTAACAGAAAACATTCACCAGAAAATGCAGCCTTGAAAAAGACAAAGTGTGTGATCCTTAAAGAGCTCATAGTCCAGTAGTACCTTATCTTCTTATGGTGCATTTTGGTAGGAAAATGAGAACTGTTTGCAGTTGAGCTGCTGGTGGTTAAGACTTGCTACTCAGACATGAATCACAGAGTTTCAATATATTAGTTTTTTTTAATTTCTTTTACTTATTTGTTTTCTTTTTATTTATTTACTTATGGCTGCGTTGGGTCTTCATTGCTGCATGTGGACTTCCTCTAGTTGTGGCAAGCGGGGGCTACTCTTAGTCGCGATGCGCAGGCTTGTCATTGTGGTGGCTACTCTTGTTGCAGAGCACGGGCTCTAGGCACGCGGCCTTCAGTAGTTGTGGCACACACGCTCAGTAGTTCTGGCTCATGAGCTCTGGAGTGGAGGCCCAGTACTTGTGGCACACGCACTTAGTTGTTCCATGGCATGTGGGATCTTCCTGGACCAGGGCTCGAACCCATGTCCCGTGCGTTGGCAGGTGGATTCTTAACCACTGTGCCACCAGGGAAGCACCCTAATTATTTTCTAATAGATAATATATTCATACGGTACAAAATGCAAAGGGTTGGACCAAAAGTTGGACCCAATGATGAATCTGCCTTCCATCTCTCTTAGCTTAATTGCTTGTTTCTTTTTCTGTCTGCAAACAGCATTCCCAGTTTATGTTTCCTTCTAGAAGCGTTTTTTTTAAATACATTTATTTATTTATTTTTGGCTGCATTGGGTGTTCGTTGCTGCGCGCAGCCTTTCTCTAGTTGCGGCGAGCAGGAGCTACTCTTCGTTGAGGTGCGCGGGCTTCTCATTGCAGTGGCTCCTCTTGTTGCAGAGCTCAGGCTCTAGGTGCACAGGCTTCAGTATTTGTGGCGTGTGGGCTCTAGAGCGCAGGCTTAGTAGTTGTGGCGCAGGGGCTTAATTGCTCTGCAGCATGTGGGATCTTCCCCGACCAGGGCTTGAACCTGTGTCTCCTGCATTGGCAGGTGGATTCTTAACCACAACACCACCAGGGAAGCCCCTAGAAGTGTTTTATGCATAGAATCATTTTTATAGAATGTTCATATGCCGTGTACACTGTTCATTAGCACCTTGCTTTTTTCCTCTTAATATTAAATTCTCAAAGTAATTCTACATCCATCCATTAAGAGTTACTTCTGCCTTCCTTTCTTACTTATAGCAACATAATATTCTATTATATGGTTGCACCTTCCTTTATTTAACCAGTTTCCTACCAACTGACAGGTTGCTTCTTACCTTTTTTCGCTTTAAATAATACTATAATGAACAGTTTTATGCATGGGACACAGAATAAATTTATAGTATTGCTGGGTCAGAGGGTATGTCTATGTGTAGTTTTTATAGAAATTGCCTAATAGCTTTCCATAAGGGTTTTACCAATTTATACTCCCGATAGCAATGTATAAGAGTATCTATATGTTCCCTAGAGCCTCATAGTAGAGTGTTAATCTACTTTTTGATCTTTGAACTTTTTGATCTTTGCCTATCTAAAACGGGAGAAATTTTATTTCAGTGTGGTTTTATTTTTGCATTTCTCTGAGTGATGTTGAACATTTTTATGACATACTTTAATATTTTAATAATTCATTAACATTTTATGAGTTAAGATACAGCCCTTGTCTTCGAAAATTTTATATTCTAATGGAGGATCCGGGAAGAAAATAAGTATTTCTAAATCAGCATTACATGTTCAACAGTAGAAGTGTGTATCAGGGACAGTGGTAGCACAGAGGAGCAGGACATCTTGAGGATATCCTAGAAGATAATCTGTGATTTGGGTACTACATTTTGGTATCAGATTTAAAGTTTTGCAAGTCTAGAAATTGGTTATGTCATTAGGTTCATAACTCATTGGGCTCTTAGGGATTAGACTCACGAAATTCTCATGAGGCTGATATACTAATTCATAGTGGATTTTTCCCCCAGTGACAAGAATATTTATATCTGCCATTAAGGGCACTGCTTACAATGCCGTACACAATCTTTGCTAGAGTTTTCTATTGATCATGAATATGCTAATAAAATCGTACTCCTTTTAGAGGTGCCATGTAGTAAAAATGGTGGAAGTTTATGTAATTGTATGATTTTAAGCTTACTATAACTCAAGTACTAAATCTGAATTTTTTTCAGTTTTTTTTTTTTAGAATTTGTTTTCATCCATGAATTTATAATGGGGTATCTCATTCATAGTCTTGATATACTCCCAGGTACTATTAGCTATTTGTTAGTTACAAAATGTAAGTTTAGACCTAAAGTGTAATCATTTTCTGATTTTCCAGGAATCTCATGAACAATGCATCCAGTGGATTGTTAAATTCATTCATGGCCAGCATAGTCCTAAAAGAATTTCTTTTCTTTATGACTGCTTAGCAATGGCGGTCGAGACTGGTCTCCTTCCACCCAGGTATGTTTAATGGTGAATATGAGCAATCTAAAGAATTTTCTTTCTTTCTTTTTTCTTTATAAATTTATTTATTTTATTTTATTTATTTTATTTTTGGCTGCATTGGGTCTTTGTTACTGTGCACGGGCTTTCTCTAGTTGCAGTGAGTGGGAACTACTCTTCGTTGCCGTGCGCGGGCTTCTCATTGAGGTGGCTTCTCTTGCTGCGGAGCATGGGCTCTAGGGCGCCCAGGCTTCAGTAGTTGTGGAGCATGGGCTCAGTAGTTGTGGCTCGCGGGCTCCATAGTTGTGGCTCACAGGCTCTGGAGCACAGGCTCAGTAGTTGTGGCACACGGACTTAGTTGCTCTACAGCATGTGGGATCTTCCCGGACCAGGGCTCGAGCCCGTGTTCCCTATATTGGCAGGTGGATTCTTAACCACTGCGCCACCAGGGAAGCCCAGAATTTTCTTTTTTATTAAAGTTTAGAAATTGGTTGAGGTTGTTGTTGTAAAAGGATAAGGGAATGAAGAAGGAAGTTGGGCTCAACAAGAAATCCTTTGTAATATCTCATTTTTAATTTCTAGGATGCAGTATTCTTAGAATTATATACTTATGGTGCTCAAAACCAGGCAGACTTTGCCTTTCAGTCCAGAGACTAAAATCACTCATGTTGATGAGCTTGTTCCAGTTAACTTTTGTTGTTTTTGTTATATTCACTAGTTTGTTTATTGTACTTTTTAGATTCTACATATAAGGGATATCATACAGTATTTTTCTTTCTCTGTCTGACTTATTTCACTTAGCACAGTACCCTTCAAGTCCATTCATGTTGTTGCAGATGACACAATTTCATTCTTTTTTTTTTTTTGATGAGTAGTATTCCACTGTGTGTGTCTGTGTGTGTGTGTGTGTGTGTGTGTGTGGCATGTCTTCTTTATCCATTCATCTGTTGAGGGACACTTAGGATGCTTCCATATCTTGGCAATTGTAAATAATCCTGCTATGAACATTGGGGTGCATGTATCTTTTCAGTTTAGTGTTTTTGTTTTTTTTTTGGCTATATACCCAGGAGTGGAATTGCTCAGTCGGTTCCAGTTTACTTTTGCTGCGTGATGAATTACTTCAATACTTTGTGGCTTAAAACAATAATAATCCTTTTATTATTAACATTCATGATTATAGTGCTTGACTGGGCAAGTAGTATGTAGTTTTTTCTCAGGTTTAGTGATTGCAATCAGATAGTGGCTACGACTGGAGTCATGACGAAGGTTTCCCCATTCATATCTGTTGGATGATACCTGGCTGTCATCTGAGACATCAGCTGGCACTGTTGGCCAGAACCTACATGTGCCTTCTCCATGTAACCTGGACTTTCTCACAGCATAGTGGAGTCCAAGAGCAAGCATTCATGAGAGGGCTGGGCAGAAGCTTTATCACCTTGCCTTGAAAGTCATACAGCGTCCCATTTGCCAGTATTAGGCCTGCCCAGGTTGAGGGGTAGAGAATGACACTGATACTTTTCATGGGAGGAGTATCAGTGTCACATTTTAGAAGAGCATGTGGGATCAAAAGTCTTCTTGCAGCCATCTTGGAAAACTACAGTTTGCCACAAACTGGTAAATGGTAAATATTTAACCAATAGCTTTTGGTACATATCTTTCTAGTAAAAATATAATGTAATTAATATTATTTAGTTCTACTTTGTGTTTAGTCTTTCATGTAAGCAAAAAATGTAAAATACTATACGTAATTTTTTGAAAGTGTGCTTGAGTAATATGTACCTTTATGAAAAATACTTACTGGGACTTCCCTGGTGGTACAGTGGTTAAGAATCCGCCTGCCAATACAGGGGACATGGGTTCGAGCCCTGGTCTGGGAAGATCCCACATGCCACGGAGATCTAAGCCCGTGCGCCACAACTGCTGAGCCCATGTGCCTTAGAGCCCGTGCTCTGCAAGAAGAGAAGCCACCGCAATGAGAAGCCCACGCACCACAACGAAGAGTAGCCCCTGCTCACCACAACTAGAGAAAACCCGCGCACAGCAATGAAGACCCAACGCAGCCAAAAAACTTACTATGGCAAATATAATGTCCAGAGTACGCAGACCTTGGCTATTAGAGAACTTGCAAAAATTCTGTCTTGTAATTGGAATGGGTATTCCTTTTTTCTAGGATGGTTTGTGAATCCCTGATAAACTCTGACACACTTGAATGGGAAAGAACACAGCTTTGGGCCTTAACATTTAAACTGGTTCGGAAAATAATTGGAGGAGTGGATTACAAGGTATTTTTTTCCTAATTATTCAATATAAAAAGTAATCGTTGTTAGGTGTGATTACTTTTTCAGTGTACATATCTTAATTTCACATGGGAGAAGTGAAGTGGAACCACTTACAAAGTCTCCTTTTTTGTTGTATCTCCTGAAGGGATTTAAAATTGCTCAGTGTTTCTCACAGCTTCTCTGCTCCCCTCCCAACATTCTTAAAAATGCAGGTGGCTGGTAACTTTCTGTGACAAGTAGGGAAGGCACCAAGCAGACTCTGGGTCCCTTCATGCCACAGATCTTAGGATGTTGGGGCCCCTTTCCAGTGAAAGCACAGAGCAGGTGTGTATGGAACTGAGAAGAGATGCAGGCATCAGCAGATGAAGGGAGCAAGTCCTGCTTCACCTTGACCTCTCTTGGACACATTTCCTTCCTTAACTGGTGTCTTCAGCACTCTGCTCTTGACCCAAAACAACAGCATACACTCTCTAATTGTGTCTCATAATACATCTCAGGAGCTCCATAGCTGCAAAAGCTTCTCCTTCATTCAAGCCACTTTTGTTATTGTCCTTTCTGAAAGACTTGTCAATACCTGACCCTGTGCTTTTATGTCTGTATTTTTGCTAATCTAAAATGACTTAACTGATAAGTATTGGCTTGAATCGTGATTTAATACAAAATTAATTCTAAGAAGCTTTTTCTGATTATTTTCTCTGTACTTTTACTTCCCTTTTCTTAGCATTAATATGTAGTTTTTACCTCCTTACTTATTTGTATGGTGCTTTATAATTGTTTCTATTTTCTTTCATATATATGTTTTGTCTGTCTTTTTTACAAGATTGGTCACATTGTTTATACTATGGAATGAAATTTCTTCTCTATGTATCAGATTCTGCTCTGAAATAATGCAACTGGTAACAGATATGAGTAGATGACCAGTTAACAGAATGGCCTTATTCGCTAAGTTTGAGGGATTAAAGTATGTGATGGATAATGAGAAGGGGGAATAAAGTTAGAATAGGCAACGGGAAGGAGTAGAAAAGGTCATCTGCCAGAAAGTTTGTATTATTGTCCATGTTTTCAGAGTATTTTCAACTTATATTCAAATATATTTCTGTCTGTTAAGCTCAAATTAAACTTTTTGGACCCTCATAGTAATAGAAACTCTTCTAATGTTGTGAAGGTCAAAAAAGCTTAGCAGAGTGTGGAAAGTTTAATTTTATTTATTTTTTATTTTTTTATTTTTTTTGCGGTACATTGGCCTCTCACTGTTGTGGCCTCTCCCGTTGCGGAGCACAGGCTCCGGACACGCAGGCTCAGCGGCCATGGCTCACGGGCCTAGCCGCTCCGCAGCATGTGGGATCCTCCCGGACCAGGGCACGAACCCGTGTCCCCTGCATCAGCAGGCGGACTCTCAACCACTGCACCACCAGGGAAGCCCTAATTTTTATTTATAAGTGACTTTCTTCATTCATTCATATTGCAAGCCATTCTTTAGAATTCTGCTTTGGAACATGACACTTCTCTTGGGTTAATGTTAGGGGGTTGAATGTTAGCTCTGCTTCAGAAAAAAATCAAAAGTGTGACCTTGAGGGTAACATTTTTTTTTCCAAGTGTATAACCTTGAAAACTTTAGATGTTTTAACTAGCACCGGGGACGTTCTTATATTTTAACCTATGACTTTTTTTGTTCTATCAGGGTGTTCGAGATCTCTTAAAAGTGATTTTGGAGAAAACCTTAACAATTCCCAATACAGTGAGCTCAGCTGTTGTACAGCAGCTTCTAGCAGCAAGAGAGGTAATTTAAACATGTCTGCAATTCATTGATCATATCCTAAAAAAAGTCTAGTTTTACATAGTTCTGTACTTTTAAAACTTACGGTAGTTTGTAAAACGTTCCATTTCTTTACTTCTACAAAAGTCGTGTTTTAAAGGTTCTATTTCACTTTCGTTATATTTCAAAGGGAAATTTTATATTTTAATTAATTCATGGTTTTTAACTATGAAAACAACGGTATTGATATTAAAGTATTTTCAACCATTTTAAAACATCAGCTGTGGACCACTTAAAAGATCTTTGTGCTTTGTAACTAATGTTGCAAGAATTGTTAGTCTGTTGCCTTCCTGTTGGAGTCTACAAATAATTGATGAATTTTCAATGTTTCTTACTATCAGCAGTCACTATTTATTAATCTTCATTCTTCGATATTCACATATAAACAAATTTTTTGTGCTACAGTTTAAGCCCAGTGAATCCATGAAGTAATATCTCTACTTTTTAATACCATAGTTCTTGTTGTTGTTGCATTTAAGGGGCTTTTCTGTGGGAGTAGTCAAAATAATAACATCGCCCTCTTATTTTTCTTAGGTTATAGCATATATCTTGGAAAGAAATGCTTGTTTATTACCAGCATATTTTGCAGTCACAGAGATCAGGAAATTATATCCTGAGGGAAAACTTCCACACTGGGTAAATTTGATATTTTCTAAAATTTTTAATAGAAAGTTTTATTAAAAATTGTTATATTAATCTGATTTTTTGTGTGCTTATTCTTTTAATGGTCACTTTATTCTTAGATAATAATGTGATTTTTTTGTGTGCTTATTCTTTTACCAGTCACTTTATCCTTAGATAATACGTAATATGTATTTCTTTCATTTCTCTGCTGTCCTGCTGAGACAGTTTATATATTATGTGATGAAATATACATAGCTTCATCAAATAGCTAAGAACATGGTGGTATGACCTGGCTTAATTCAGGAAGAAATGAACTGGTAAGTAATTGGAAGGAAGGAAGCAAAAGAGAACTAACCTTTGAATAATTTTATGTGCCAGGAATTGTACTAAATCTTTACATATTATCTCATTTTATGTAAATGATTATTGTATTCAGAGCAATCTTGATTTTATTTTCATACTTATTTGTTTTCTGTTTTGTTTTGTTTTGTTTTAGTTACTTGGAAACCTGGTATCAGACTTTGTGGATACCTTCAGGCCCACAGCAAGGATCAACTCCATTTGCGGTAGGATTATAATTCAACATATACTAAATAGTACCTGGTCTTTAGTGATCTGACTATTGAACAAAGTTGATGGATGGTATCTTATATATGTCTTGGTGACTTGTCATTTTAGTATAACTCTAGGAGCTTAATAATGTCCTTTTACTTGCTTCAGGTACTTTGTGTGTTAAGTACAGGGAAGGAAAAGCAACTGTCTGGACTGGTCTAAGCTTCAGATAGAACCATTCTAGAAGATGTGTTTCCCGGTGATTAGAGGGAACTTTTAGTAGAGCTAGTAAAGCACCATGGAATCTCTAGGCAACTGGAAGTCGCGGTAGATCTGCCCCTCGATTATCTGACTCTCTCAGCCCATTCCAATTTACACCTTTGCTCTGTATTTCATTTATTTTGTTTTCCATTTTTTCATGGTTGTTAGATTCTCAGAATTTTCTTTTAAAAATAAGCACGTGATTTTCAATTTTTGCAGTGCTCATATATATTCCTGAATAATTTGTAGACATCATGGTGGCCTCAGAACAGCCTGGAATATAGACATTATTTAGTCAATGATGAAGTTTTTAGCACTTTCTGTGAGTCAGGTGCTATTCTGCACACTGGAAATACAAAAATAAACTAAACAGACACTAGACAGATAATTCTTAGGCTTTTAGCTTTTGTAACTAAGTAGATATTGACATCACTTAATGAATTATGGAAGGATTGAGAAGGATGATGATGAATTTAGTTTAAGTTATGTTGAACTTGAGGTGCCTGTGGGACATCGCAGTGACAGTATTTATCAGGCCTTTGGATACATGAACTGATTGATGGTCATATACTACATCTAAGGCTTCTAGGAGCATCATGTTTAAAGTTACTCAGGTTGACCCTAGATTAAGCATCTGTAAACTTCTTCTATAAATGGTGATATAACAAACATTTTAGGCTTTGTGGGCTATACAGTCTGCTGCAGCTACTCAACTCTGCCATTACAGTGCAAAAGCAACAGTGTTCCAGTACAGCTTTACAAAAACAGGTGGATTTTGTCCTTGGATTGTAGCTTGCAGACCTCTGTCCCTGGACAAATGCAACATTTGTGAGTTTGGAAGGCCTGTACAAATTGGTCTTTAACCATCTGGGCTAAAAATAATCAAAGAAAATTCCCAAACTTATATCTAATTAAAACATATCTTTAACCAGTGCCTGGTTCAGCATAGATATTCATTAAATAGTTGTAGAGTGAATGAAGGACCAGGCATTGCTATGTTCACATTTATTTAGAAACATTTTTTTGTAATGCATACAGGCCGTTGCAGCCTTCTGCCAGTTGTAAATAACTCAGGCGCCATTTGTAATTCATGGAAATTGGACCCTGCAACTCTCCGTTTTCCTTTGAAAGGCCTCTTGCCATATGATAAGGTATGTTACTAAATACGATGGAACTTTTTTGATCCATCTAAGAGTCTTCATCCTGGCTTATTTGATGTGTAATGCTAAATTGTCTCTTCATAGACTGAAGAAGTAAATATTTAATGAAAGATAGTTTATGGTTTATCATATGATTTCAGTATCCAAGTACAGCCTGTGGTTTATGATATTGCAGGTGTCTATGTTCCAATGGTCCACTTCTGGCAAAGCACTTGGTGTTAGAAAATTGAAGTTTTTAATTGATTCCTTGTTTTCACTTTTCCTTTACAAAGCAGGGACCAAAAATGAATTTGCAGTGTCCCTAAAATTTGAAGAGTGAGCCTCCTATTTGTTAGATTTTTTTCAAAAGGGGAGGACAAAAGTAGAGTAGAAATTTCTCAAAGGAAAAAAAATCCACAAATATCCATAAAATGAAATATGTGATATAGACATAAAGCTATAATGAAATATGAAATTTATTTTATTATCTTGGGGTTTGGAGTAGTGACAGAGCAGGGTATGGGGAGGGCAAGATAGTTTTCATGTAAATGTTTCATGTCAAAAATGACATAGACAGTGATTAGGAAACTTTTCCAAAAGTGAGGAGCGTAAAATAGTGCAACTAAAGTGACAATTCTGGGTTCTTGGCATATTAGTCAGCAAAACTTTAGAAGATGAAAAAGTGGTAAACTAAATGGAATTTGCAATCATGATAGCAGTAATAATGAAAACAGAGAAACTTATTGTGAACTTACTATGTGCCAGGCACTGTTTTAAGAGCTTACTTTGCAACAACTTTTATTCTTAACTATCATCTTAATATTTCCATTATCCAGATGATGAAACTGAGACAGTGAGTGGGGTAGTAACTTGATTAAAAGACCCCACATTTAGCAAATAGTAGAGTCAGGATTTGAACTCTTAACCCGTGTGCTATCAAGTCCTCTCCAAATTTGGAAATGATGTTTATGTTTACACTTGTAGGAGAATGATTAGAAACTTCCTCCATTCCTCTTTGATTAGATTTCCGGGGAAAAAAATCCTTTCCCTACAGTGTTGCTTAAGACTTTCACGTGACTGTAGCTGAAGCCATTTCTAAGTTTTCCTCTATGACCTTGGGCAAGTCCCTTCACCTCAGTTACATCATTTATCAAATGAGGGGTGGGAACAGATTAATTGTAAGCACTAAAATCCTATGATTTTTTTCCACTAGATACTGCCTACTGTGTG
This sequence comes from Hyperoodon ampullatus, assembly GCF_949752795.1. NCBI lineage: Eukaryota > Metazoa > Chordata > Mammalia > Artiodactyla > Ziphiidae > Hyperoodon > Hyperoodon ampullatus. The sequence goes on along the minus strand of NC_136925.1, from coordinate 58,565,101 downwards.
AAGGTAACAAGTGCCTTTAGAGGATTTTTTGGTCCCAATTTCAAATTATTTGAATTAACATTAACTTTGATCTTGAAGCAATAATTTTCTTTATTTTCTTTAAAGGATCTGTTTGAACCACAGACTGCTTTGTTGAGATATGTTTTGGAGCAGCCTTATTCCAGGGATATGGTCTGCAATATGCTAGGTTTAAATAAGCAGGTACTGTACTGTGCTGGAAACCTAGTAAATTCTGCATAGAATCTGCACTATTCTTTTCTCTTTTCTTTGCTATAGCTAACTGAGCAAAACAGTTAAGAACTATTCAGTGATTTTTTTTTAATATATGGTTTATTAAACAATGTATTGTTCTTATCATTTATATATTGCTTTAAGAATATTTAAATTAAGAAGGAGATATTTTAAAAATTGGTTTATTTTGCATTGCTTTTTTTTCTATAAGGCCAGTTTCAAGTATACCTTTTGCCAGAGAAACCTACACATGACTTAACCATAATTTTTGACTTTTTTTTGTTGTTTGGGTGTCTATTTTTATAACCCTTGGTATTTTCAGCATGGCCTCAATTGCTGATTTTTTTTTTTTCTTTTTGGTGTGTGTTTGTTTTTGGTGGTTTAACATGTGGGAGGGTTTGTGCTGACTCTGGGTTCCTTGAGGCTGGCCTCATAGTCACTGTTTTGTCTTTTCTTTTTTTCTTCCTTTATTTTTGTTCTGTCCTGTCTTGTCCTGCCCATCCTCCAATGCTCTAGACCTTGAACATTGCTCAGGTATGTTCACAACCTTACTGTTGTATTGTGACTAACGATACGCTGGCCGCTTTGTAGCCACTGATTCCATTTAGAAAATACATGTATGGTCGGGGCTTGAAATTGGCAGGACCATGCTGAGACCAAGGCCACTAAAATGAATTTCTTCTTGGGATATGAGAGTTGTTTTTGGTGGATTGTTTTTGTTTTTGGTTTTTGGTGTTTGTTTTTTTTAATATTCTTTTTTTTTTTTAATCAAATCAAGAGACAACACCTGGCACATGATAAAGCCTGTCACTTTTTTGATGGGTTGTTTTTCCTTCCCACTCCAGTTTACTGTTTTTCATACTTTAGGGCTAAAGCTAGCCTGGTGGAATTTTCAGAGATGGAAAGATTTGTGGTGGCCTTTATCTTTCCAGACTATTAAAACATAAACAAACAACAACATCAATAAAAATACTTATGTTGCTTTGCCTAAAAACAAAAACAAATTAAAAACAAAACAAAAAAGAGAACAAAAGCACTTTAACAGAGATATGTTACTTTTAAAAGTTGGAGTGGTACGCTTTACATGGGGAAGTTTTTTTGGAAACATGGAGATTGACTAAGAAATGTCACACTCTTAGGTGACCCCACACCTGCTTGACAAACACCCTTCTTTGTCAGTCTTTGCCAGAAGTGTCCTCCTCCTGCAGTGAGCGCCTCGCAGCTGAAGTCCACCTGTGGCAGGAGGAACACGAAATGGCCAAACTTTATAAACCAAACTCTTATACAGTCCCAAGTCTGTTCCAGGACTTTTCACCTTTGAGATTTTAAGCAAAATAGTGGTTCTCTTTATTTTTGTTAAAAATTTTTGAGCCCAACATATTAAAATAGACCAGCTTTTTGATTTTAAAAAGACATTCTTGTCTAGGTTATATAAAATAGCGTTGCTGTTTGCAATACTATAGTGAAGGTTGTGCCAGTGCTTCCATTTATAAAGCCCTATTTTTAAGGACATATAGCTTGGCCATAAAACTTGCTCAGTGTTGAAACTTTGCATGCCAAACCTCACCCTAGTAGCAGTATCTCTTTTATTATTTTAAGTTTTTTCTTCTGAAAAATTTACCAAGTCTCCTTGTTTGGACAAGCCTTTAGTTCATGTAAAACTGAAACTGCTTCACACCACAGTATCTGACAGTTAACCTCACATAACCTGTCAATGTAACATCTTAAACACCAAGTCTTTAACTCTTATCAGCTTTCACTTGAGTTAGAGGTAAGTATTCAGTGAACCTTGAAAGAATGCTTCATGCTATGTCTTAAAACTAATTTTTGCCGTGAACTTTAAGGCATACTTGACTCAGTTTCTTTTTGCAGTTTGATGAATAAATGTACCCATGGTCATTTGAGCTGCAAGTACCTTCCCCCAGATATCCTTAACCATCCTTAGCTTTTTGCTTTTGGGGGGCAGCTCTTCTCAAACTAGAAATTGACAAAATTTAGAGAAGGGTGTTTCTGATCTGATCCTTTCAGTAACAAGTTTCAACCTAAAAAAAGTTTATGACTAAGACATAAATCCGTAAAAAATAAAGTTTATAATGGAAATGCTGACAGAACATTATTAATATTGATCTCACTGTAGTGTAAACATTGTCAAAAGTTCACAATTCATCATTAATTGTTTTGGGAGAAAACTGTAGTGAGCGCACTTGTAAGATATATGCTGCATTGACTTGATATATTATTTTTACCACCTGGACAGTAGGGTAGACAATGAGAGCACACTGTATAAGAAGCATATGATTAAAAATAAACAAGTTATCTCATCACATCTTTTATCATTACAGAACTATATCCTGCACTATACTTTCTTGTCCTCTCTCTAGCAATGCAATAATTTACTTAAAGCTTTGAAACCTTTTAAGAGCTGTCCATATTGCATTTTCCAGTAGGAATTGGGCTATGGTATTTTATCCGATAATTGGTTGCATTCAGAAGGTCATAAATAGCCCAGTTCTGTGACCAGCAATGTAGTGTTCACAGTGTAAGAATCCTGTTTTGTGTATTTGCACAAGAGTTTGTATTCTTTCTACTGAATAAGAGCATTACAGAACAGATTCACTCCTCAAGCTCTTATGTGGTGGTATATGAACTCTGGCTACCCTGAGACAGTGAAGTACTAGACTGATCACTCAGTTTATCCTTAAAAGGCACCATTGAAAGTGGTATTAACTGGCATGGGACTCCAGTTCTGATTGGTAGAGAATATGATAAATGACATACAATGGGATTTTGCTTCCCAACCTGTCCTAAATAGATACTGCTTTAAAATTGATTTCTAGCACTGAAATAATGATTTTAAGTTAACTTACGCCCACCTAAGTACAATATGTTAAAATTGCGCCACATAAGCAGTACCAAAACTGTTATATGAAAATGTCAGGGGCCACTTAATATAGGATATGCTTACTAAGACGGAAAGCATTATCATTTGCCATTTTAAACAGTGGTGGGAAAAAATCAGGGTCATGGGTGGGGCTTAATGTTAATGTTTCTATTAATTCCTTGTGCCTGATTTTCAGCGTTTACCAAAACTGAAAATTTAATACAAGTTTCCGATACAGTTTGAGCTGTTATGCAGAAATTGCATTGTTAAAATACTGAATTTAGATTCTTATTGTTAAAACAGGATTTAACTAAACATACATATACATATGATGTAAACTAATTCAATTTGTATGCCTGTATCTTGAAGACTTAAATTTATGAAAGCTTTCAGCAAGTTGTGAATAGCCATAGACATAGCATCCATTGGCTACCAGAATTATCACATCCTATGATTGATAATTAGCCTTTATTCACAGATCATTAAACTGATTTACAAATTTTCATTTCTTCCACTTTATAAAATAATTTATGTGGTGGAGAATCTTAATTTTAATGTCATTATCTTTTAGCAGTTGAAAACTAAAGCAAAACTTATTCTAAAGTAGTTAGTAGCACAGATCATTTTATATTGCAGACTTTTCCCTCTTTTTTTTTTTTTTGGTATTATTAAAATTGGCAAGTAAAAAAAAGGAACATGTGTAAGCTATCCCTAAACTTGGTTTGAGAACTATCCTTGGATTTAACCAAAAATACCTGAGAAATATAGAGTTCATTCTGACAGATGTTCTGCTACCCTCAGACTAACCAGTGCATTTGGTGCCATAGAGATTCCTGACTGATTTAATTGTTAACAGAAAATCTGGGGGTAGTCTTGAGTCATGGTATAAACTGAAAGCTTATCAGCTTTGGCTGTAAATTTCCTAGCTGTTCTTACTTTGCCAAAATCTTAATATTTTTGGTTTTCCTGTAAATCATTAACTATATGACCACCAATCACTGCAGTCCTAAAAATATGTAGGTAAAAATCCAGTTCTCTGAAACAAATAGCTAATACTAATAAGGGAAACTCAAAAATGACCCAGGTGCTAAAAACCAATTTTGTTTAGTTTATTCTTTTTTCCTGAAGCAGACTGATGGAAGACCATCATGGACGGAGGAATAGATGCCAAATTGGTCAGTTTCCAACAAGCAGCAAATTCCCATCACTGAAGAAAAATTCCTACTGGAAATTCTGGCTTTACTTCTTTTCACAAATTTTTCTGACTCTTGTATACTTTGAATGATCTCGCTCTAAATTTGTGTTGTCTGACACATTCCTTAGGTTGTTGGTGGTTGGCAGAACTAGTGAATTTCAAGCCCTGTACACAGTAGTTGTGCATGCCGATTTAAGAAATAGTTTGTAGTGTTGTCTGTTGCACTTTGCTCTGCTTCATAATGATAATTACATTTGGAGGAAAAGTACTGTAGTCCCAACTGGTGGTGTTAATATTGCTCTTCGTAAACCTGTAATGTGATTGAACTGTGATCATGGCATTGTGTTTTTGGAAAAAATATGAAACAACCATTGATGCTTACTGTTTTGGATAGATGTTTGTTTTATTTGCATGCTTTAAGAAAGTGCAGCTATATTGGAGCTTTACAAGTTTGGAGCTGGCAGAAAGCATGCAAAAGAGGGGATGCTATTCATTATGTTTTGTTTTTTTTCCAAATTCGTCCCCATTTTGCATTTTCCCCCTAAATTTAAAGAAATCATATCCCTTTTTCATGGCAAAAGACTAATAATCACATCTAAAGTTTATAGGGAAAGCATCTATGTTAGTATTGTATTCATTAGAAAGGCTTCCAACTGCCTGGCTATTAAGTCATATAACATTTTATTAAAAGTATAAAAATGGCTTAAAATATGGCTTAACATATTTCTTTTGGTAAAAGTACATTTTTAAAAATCACTTTAAAAAAGCAAAAATCTTTTTGCCTCTAGAAAGGGAAGTTGCATTTTCATTTTTAGTGTTTAAACTCAATTCTTTTTCTTGTTTTAGATTTTTAAAATAGTCTAATTTAAAATTAAAGCTGCATTATGTTTGGCTTCTAAGAGGGAAGAGCAGAGATTTAGCTTTGAGATCAAGTTGTTGTTTTTTTTTTTTGTAGAGGAAGTTTTCCTTTCAGTATCAGATCAATGCCACACGTTGAAAAATAGACATTGAGTAATCTGGAAGCTATTTAGATATACCTCTGTATATAAAGTTAGTATAAACATGTGGTGATTGCTTTTAAATAAATAGATCACACACTGCTTTGTTTGCTCTCCTGTCATAGTATTTAATTCCTGGAAATCCAGGGTTTTCATATTTTGAGCTAGATTGCAAAATTAGTACTGTTATCCCCATTTCGTTTGTCTTTTAAATGATCTTTGTTCAAAAAATAAATAACAAAATTTTCTACTGTGCAGTGCCCTTTGTCATATTGGAACAGTGATGTCTATAGTGAAAGTCAAAAGTTAATGGGAAGGCTGTTTTGTGTGAGACCTGAAAAATAATTTTTTATGATACTCATCCTCTATGATAATGTAACATGATGCAGCTTTAACAGACTAAATCTAACCTTAACTTTCTAAGTTCAACTTCATTCCATGCTTCTCAGCCTCTTGTTACGATTAATGCCCATTAACTGGTAACTTCTGAAACTAACCAGGAGGCTTTTGGAATACTGTATTTAATCTCTGCCCTACAGCACAAGCAGCGCTGCCCTGTGCTGGAGGACCAGTTGGTGGATCTGGTGGTTTATGCCATGGAGCGATCGGAGACCGAGGAGAAGTTTGATGATGGGGGAACAAGCCAACTCCTCTGGCAGCATCTCTCGAGTCAGCTCATTTTCTTTGTGCTTTTCCAGTTTGCAAGTTTTCCACATATGGTCCTTTCTCTTCATCAGAAGGTAAGTACCACACCCTTTGTCAGAGCCACTTTACCTGTTGATTAGTATGTTTTAGACTGGTGTGGATGTTACCTAGTGAACAGAAGTTCCGAGCTCAGATTTCTGTTTTGTTCGGTGCCTTTATGATTTCTTAACTTCTCATTTTCTTGTCACCATAAAAACTGCATTCACTTATTCATTCCACATATTCACAGTGCAAGGACCAGGAGATACAAAATGAAAAGGCACTAGTATAGTACCCTCAAAGAGCTCTTTACCGGTGGGAAGATATGCGTATAAACAATTTGATTATAATATTATAGTTCACATAATGGAAACATGTTTCCTTGTGATAGGAATGAGAGAATAGTCCCTATTAAAGACATCAGGAATGGCTTTATCGAAGGGATCTTGAAACTACTACTTGAAAGACAAGTAGAAATTTGCCAAGAGGAAAAGATAAGAAAGTGCTTCCATAACAATAAGATAGTCATTTGGAAAGGGACAGAAGTGTGTCATAACTGGAAAGAAAAATATAAAAGGGAAAGTGTTGGTGAGATGAAGAAAGCAGGAAGGTAAGACCAGACATGGAGAACTTTATATGACCCTGTGTTTGTTCTGAGTTAAATTTACTTTGGGAAGCAAATGAGGAAGGGAATGACATCATCATATACAAGTTGGAAAAATTACTGCTAATGACCACATGTAGGAAGACAGTGATGTAGAGATGGATGGAGCCAAAATCAGAAGCAAAGAAATTAGTAAGGGAGCTGTTGCAGTGGTCTGGGTGAGAGATGCTGAAGACCTAAACCAGGACAGAGAGGAGGAGCCAGAAACCTGGTATGCTGGGAGGTGAATACGACTTGGTGACGATAGGTGACAGGGAGTAACAGGAATCTAGGATCACTCACTGGTTTCTGCTTAGGCAGTGAATGAAAGAGTAGATCAATGAATCCAAAACAGGGAACACGAGTGGAAGAGTAAGTTGTGGAAAGGGTTGGTTTTAGGCATAAGGCTTTGGACACATTGAATGGGAATAAAATAGTGTTGTTGTATCTGTAACATCTTGATAGTCTAGATTATTTGGGGGAAATTTTTTCAAAAGAGTTGTTAAAATCCTTTCAACCACCTCTTACCCACCACCCCTATCACCACCACTGGTTTCTGTTATAATCTACAGGAAACCAGGAAAAGTGTTTTTGATAACCAGTCCTTGAGGAGTAAAAAAAATAAATTTAATCCTTTTGGTATAATAAAGTACTCCTTGTGTTTTGATGAAATATTTTTAGTAATATTCCCAAATTAAACTTGATTCTCATGCATACATTATCAACTTAATCATGTTTTAAAACATTTAATTTTTGATATGCATAGTTGTTTTGGAGGTCAGGGAGAAAACATATAATATTAAAATAATTTAAAAGGCTTTGCTGGTGTGCCTTGAGTGGAGAAAAAGTAATTAGTAAATGCAAATGTTAGATGCTAACTTTCTGAGAACAAGGTTTCTCTCTCTCTCTCTCTTTTTTTTTTCTTTAAACTTTACTGTATCTGTTTCTTTAACTGGCTGTGTAGATTTGTATTTAAACATTTTTTACAGTTAGCAGGGCGAGGACTGATTAAAGGCAGAGATCATCTGATGTGGGTTCTCTTGCAATTCATTTCTGGAAGTATTCAGAAAAATGCACTAGCTGATTTTCTCCCTGTCATGAAGCTCTTTGACCTTCTGTACCCAGAAAAAGAAGTAAGTTTTACTAAATAGTTAACAATGTGATTAGAATTATGTCTAATTTATGTTTAAGGATTTTAGTGTGATTTTGTGAAAAGAGCACTGGACTTGAAAGCTGGAAACATGGTTCTTTTCCCAGTTTTTGTGATTGCTGTGATCATGGGATAGACATTCAGTTTTTCTTGACATTAGTTTACTCCTGTATAAAGTGATGAAATTGAACTAGATTATTTTTGAAGTTTATCTTAAATCACAGTTGAACATCTAGTATGACAAGGTCTTCCTCTACATTCTAAACAGGGTTACAGTTTTTAAAAGCATGAAACTGTTTTAATCTATACACATTGAATGACCACATAATATCAGTATCTGTTAATATGGTTTTTTTGGTTGTTTGCCAATTGAGTGTGTCACACTAGTGTTTTATTATATAAGGTATTTGAATAAAATATGGTATATATTGATGATTGTCATTTTCTAGAAACATTTTATTATGGAAATTTTAAAATGCACAAAAAATGTAGAGTAAATAGAAAAAGAAACTCCTGTCCCATCACCAAGAAATATTCTTTTTTTTTTTTGGCTGCATTGGGTCTTCATTGCTGTGCGTGGGCTTCTCATTGCAGTGGCTTCTCTTTGCTGCAGAGCACAGGCTCTATGTGCACGGGCTTCAGTAGTTGCAGCACGCAGGCTTCAGTAGTTGTGGCACACGGGCTTATTTGCCCGTGAAATATTCTTATTTCATCTTCTTTCCTCAGCTTTTTTATTAATGCCGGATGATTTTAAAGCAAATTCCAGACATCCATGTCATTTCACCCATCAATAAACAATATGTTTGATGCTACTCATTTAGATTGCATGTCTCTTATATGTTCTTGGAAAGCATATATGTGACTTTTAGAAACTGTATTCATATTTATCACACTCAGTAAGATAATGGTGTGATTTTTTCATAATGATGTGTTTAATTTTTAAAGAATAAAATTATTTTTTTAATAAATTGATTTTATTATTTATTTTTGGCTTCATTGGATCTTCGTTGCTGCACGCGGGCTTTCTCTAGTTGCGGCGAGCGGGGCTACTCTTTGTTGCAGTGCGCAGGCTTCTTGTTGCGGTGGCTTCTCTTGCTGTGGAGCATGGGCTCTAGGCGTGCAGGCTTCAGTAGTTGTGGCTCGCAGTCTCTAGAGCGCAGGCTCAGTAGTTGTGGCACACGGGCTTAGTTGCTCCGTGGCATGTGGGATCTTCCTGGACCAGGGCTCGAACCCGGGTCCCCTGCATTGGCAGGCGGATTCTTAACCACTGCGCCACCAGGGGAGTCCAAGAATAAAAATTTAGTGATTATGAATGCTTTGTGGCAGTAGGAAAAGCTTGACTAAGCACCTGTGGATTTCTGTTATTTTCTTGGCAAGTAAAAACAATCTTATAATAGTTTCAATATTTGATAGCTGTTAGATCTTCTGATTTGTGTTATTGAACAGTCAAAGGACAGTTGGGCTAAATTATGAGATATAGCAGAAATGGATTACTAAAATATATATAATTAGTTAATTCTACTCTTTCTTATATTTAAATTGTTCTTTTTTAGTTTATCCCAGTTCCTGACATTAACAAACCCCAGTCAACTCATGCCTTTGCAATGACCTGCATTTGGATTCACCTCAATAGAAAAGCCCAAAATGACAACTCCAAGCTACAGATTCCAATACCTCATTCCCTAAAGCTTCACCATGAGTAAGTTGTTTGTAGCTTGACAGTTCATTTTTTTAATTTAATAAATAGTGGGTTGTAGACTAATATTGGTCTCAGTATTTATGTGAAGTATGGAAATCTTCCCACATCCACTGGAGGTAAGGGTAAATATTTAATGTGTACGTTATAACTAAGAGAACCTGATCAATTGCAGCAGAAAGCAACTAAAAGATTAACCAAGCCTGTTTATATGTATGTGGAGATATCTATTTATATATATATATATATATATATTTTTAACTTTCAGGTCTAATCTTTGCTTTTACATGTTTTACCTTAGTTAAAATACTTAATTTCCAAAACTATGTGAAAATGTTTCAAAATTGCTTAAGTACTTGGAATTTGAGCATGATCTGACTGAGATATCTTTCACTCCCTGGGCTGCCAGGATTGATTGAGCTGATCTGGCTGGCATGCTCCCTTGCATCATTTCCAAAGCTGCAATTACTCAAAGAAGATGCCCTCTTTTAGATAGGACTGGGCTTCCGTCAAGGGTGTTAGGAATAGCTGAACTTCTGAAAAGGACTGACAGTCAGATCTCTTCATAGGTGACTGTAGGGTAGTCAGACTTCACATTTCATTTGGTTTTCATTTTATGAGGTAACCCTTAACAATTTTTTCTTAGTGACATCTGTAATGAAGGTATATTATTGTACTTAAGCAGACAGATAAGTAGAAGGCTAGTTCATGAATCTGTGAGTTATTTCTTCATTATCTGAATCTTAGTGCAGCGTATCTAGTACATACTTAACAACCATTCAGTGTTCACTTATAATTACTTACATTCTTTCTGAAATGCTTCTCAGTCTTTTATATGTGTTAACACTATGTTTTGGGCAGAAACTATAATACCTATAGGAATAAATATATAGTTGCATGAAATTAAACTTTTTTAGAAATGCAAGTTACCTTTCTAGAAATTATTTGCATTTTTTTCTGTTGAATGGAACTCGAAATTTTAGGTTCCTACAGCAGAGTCTTAGAAATAAAAGTTTACAGATGAATGACTATAAGATCGCCCTGCTGTGTAATGCATACTCTACAAATTCAGAATGTTTTACATTACCCATGGGAGCTCTGGTAGAAACTATTTATGGAAATGGAATTATGAGGATACCTCTTCCTGGAACGAGCTGTTTGGCTTCAGGATCCATTACTCCCTTACCAATGAACCTCCTGGATTCACTGACAGTTCATGCCAAAATGAGGTATGTTCTTTTTTATTTATTTGGTCCTATGCCAGGGAAGATATCAGTGTAGCAAAGACTTGATTTCATGATTATGTGTGTATATTTTATGGCCAGGTATATTTTAAAAATCCTTTAGGTTTATTTTATTACAAAAATGGTATTGTTTATTATAGGAATTCTAGAATATACAAATAAACCCAAAGAAAACGAAAATAATTGCTATAATCCCTCCATAAGAAATAAGCATTGTAAAATTATATATATATGTGTTGAGTCTTTTTTCTATGTATAAATATATGAATTTATAGGGGGTATTTTTGTTTTTTCAAAATGTGTTCTTAACTACAGTACTACTTTATAACCACCTTTTTCTCATATAATCTATTAAACACCTTTTTTTTTTTTTTAATTAAACACATTTTTAGATCTAGTGCTCTTCAGGAACATCTGTTTTAATTGCTACAAAGAGGTCTTTTGTGTGTCTATGTATGATTCTTTAGTCAGGTCCACGTAGTAGGATACTGAGATTGCAGTGTCTCAGTGTTATAAAGATGGCTATGAAGATTATCTTTCTGGCTGTCTTTGCACCTTTCTGGCTGTCTTTGCACCTTTCTGGCTGTCTTTGCACCTATCCATAATTCCATTTTTATTAAATAATTTGCTGGAAGTAGAATTGCTGAGTCCAGGGATGCAAAAACTGTAATATCTTTCCTATGTTGACTATACATAAGAGTACTTTTAGAATTGACAGTTATGGTTTCTAAAAGACAGAAAGGGCTCTGTTGGGTGTGATTCTAGAACCTCAGGTGCCCATAGGGGCCAAGCTGATAATGTAAGTGAGTGATGCCTGCCTGGGGCTGCGTGAAGGCGAGTCAGGTAATAGTGTGCACAGAAGCCTGTGTGTATAGAGGGGTTGAGGCTGACTGGAACGGGAGGGGCTCAACTTACGGTGCTGCCACTTGTGCTAATTTCTGCAATGTAAGAATGAACATTAGTGTAGCTAGTTCTTGTTTTTTTTTTGGAAAGGGCTTTTATTTCTAGACTCTCAACCATTAAGTGTTGGCTCAAACTTCAAACACTGCCTAGGTCAAAGAGAATGTATGTGTGGGCCTCCAGGTGGGGGGTCATTGGTTCTAGAAAAACCATGCTCTTTTTCAAATGGTTAACATTGTGCTAGAATTGTACAAGCACTTTACTGGCATATGTGATGAAATTGAGGAAAGTCCCTTTAGTACCTAACATTTGGGTCTTACCAGTGATTTGTTAAGTAATTCTATAACAAAAGTTAATTTCTTAAATGGTTTTAGTTACATATTTGAAAAACAAAAACAGCCTGAAACCATTCAAGCATGTACCCAAATTTTGAGTTCGGTACATGAGTTGTACCCAAATTTTGCTTTTCCGTGAGCAGAGAGATCCTGAGGCACATTGAAAGCAGCGTGGAAACCAGAATTAGTCTCAGGTTGTACAGTGCATCACTACCATGTGTCCTGTACAACCTAAATGATTAAAACAGCTGATTCATTTCATATATTTAAGTTCAGATTTATACCAAGTTCTCTATAAGTAGAATAATTCCTGTGTTTATGTCAAAAATAATGAATTTTGGGGCTTCCCTGGTGGCACAGTGGTTGGGGGTCTGCCTGCCGATGCAGGGGACAAGGGTTCGTGCCCCAGTCCGGGAGGATCCCATGTGCCGTGGAGTGGCTGGGCCCGTGAGCCATGGCTGCTGAGCCTGCGCTTCCGGAGCCTGTGCTCCGCAGCGGGAGAGGCCACAGCAGTGAGAGGCCCGCATACCACAAAAAAAATAATAATAATAATGAATTTTAATTTTCTTTTATTTTGTTGTTTCTCCTCAGCCTTATCCACAGCATTGCTACCAGAGTGATAAAACTTGCTCATGCAAAGTCCAGTGTGGCCTTGGCTCCAGCCCTAGTGGAAACGTACAGCCGTTTATTGGTCTATATGGAAATAGAGTCTTTGGGCATCAAAGGATTTATCAGTAAGACAGGACTTTCTGGTGTTTTTAACTATTAACGCTTCCATTCATTCAACGTATACTTTTCTATTTGCTAGGGATATAGCAGTGTACAGAAGTCACTGCCATCATAGAGATTACCTGCTAAATGAGGAAGACAGACAAAAATTGTAAATAATTGAAATACGGAATATGTCAGGTGATAAACCTTACAGAGAAAAATAAAACAAAAAAGAGGGATAGACCCTCACAAAGGGTCAAGGGAGTGGGATGCATGTTTTAAAGTAAAGTTATGGTTAAAAAAGGGGGGCATGTAATTGTGCTAGATGCTTGGGATGCAGTGAGCTGGACAGACGTGATGCCTGTACTCATATAAAAACCAGCGGTCCCATTTGCCTCTCTTTCTGGTTTGCCCGGGACAGCAATGAGTACCAAGTCTGACTGGCAATAGGCAGGGGGTGTTCCTGCATTGCAGAAGACATTGTACGATGTCTGTTGGTTGTTATGCAGTTCTAAATAATAGATATTTTCTAATATGGAAGTGTTTTTCTGATTTGAGGTAATTTTAACTTTTTATTAATACAGTATCATTTTAACCATGGTTACTCTTTTTTTCCAGATAATTGAAAGTCAAATTAAACTTTATTAGCAGGGAGGAGGGGGTGTGATACAATTTGTGTATTAGAAAGTGATCCTCATGCCTCAAAAGGCTGGGAACAGTAACGTTATAAAAGTAATTTAAAAGATAACTAAATAAAAATAAATAAAGAAGTGAGGAAGGTTAGAGTAATTTTTTTCCATATCCTGGCTCTTATTTTACCTTTCCAGATGAACTTGAGTATCATTTGTCAAATTCCAGGAAAAAAAAAAAAAAAGCAAAGTTGGTATTGTTGGGTTGGCCAAAAAGTTCGTTTTGTAACAGAAAAACTCGAACGAACTTTTTGGCCAACCCAAAAATAAGGATCTGGATTTTCTTCCTTAAAATTAAAGTACAAATTATGGAGAAAATTTGGAAAATATATGAGTATATACGTGTGCATGCGTATCTGTATGTTTGTATGCGTGTGTGTTCATGATCAGAAGCTTTGCATGGATTTTATTCAGTGTGACTTCTCTTCAGGTATCTTTTAATACATAGCTTTTACTGATCTTGTTCCTCAAGGTCAGCTTTTGCCAACTGTTTTCAAGTCTCATGCCTGGGGAATCTTGCACACGCTTCTTGAGATGTTCAGCTACCGGATGCACCACATTCAGCCTCATTACAGAGTTCAGCTCCTGAGTCATCTTCACACTTTGGCTGCAGTTGCACAAACAAACCAGAACCAGCTCCATCTCTGGTGAGCTCATTGGAGACTGTCTTTCCTTGGATTTATTAGAAACTTTGTTGGAGATGGGGAACTTAATCCATTACCTTACAGTATTTTTATTCACTGTCATAAAACTCCAGGGCTTCTGGAGTGTTTTATTTCCAGTATAGAAGAAGTAGAGTCCAGCTTTTTAAGTAGAAACCTAGTAAGATAGTTGAATTATTGCCTAGGGATCTTTGGACTGAGAACAAGTACTTCCAAGACCTTTGACATTGTATTCTAACTTAGCCCTTTAGAATACTGGATTCAAATATACTTCAGATTATGGTTAAAGTATCATGTCATTTTGATTTTCTCTAAGTGAAAATACATTTCAAATTTTAAAAGATGTACTTTTTGAAATGCTGTGCATCCAGGTGAAATTTTTTAGTCCTGCAGGCTACAAGCTGTCTTTTTCAAATGTGTAAAAATGTCAGTTGGTTTTTGCTGTAAAATTTGGCACCTTGGGCTTTTAAAACAAATTAAGCAAAGCTCATTCTCACACAAAAGATGAGTTCATCTGTCTGTTTGTTTTTAACCAAAGAAGGGAAATTTATAGTTTGCATGTTTTCCCGTTGTGATTAACCTAGAATTAGATTTAATTCTATAGTTCTGAGATTTTATCTGCAGCTTAATCTTTTAATGATTGTTTTTGTTTTCCCACTTTTCAGTGTTGAGAGCACTGCACTCAGGCTTATAACAGCATTAGGTAGCTCGGAGGTACAGCCACAGTTTACACGTTTCCTTAGCGATCCCAAAACGGTGCTTTCAGCGGAATCTGAAGAACTGAACCGCGCCTTGATATTGACCTTAGCTAGAGCAACTCACGTAACAGGTACAGTGAATATGCAGCCACCACCAACAAACAGATGAGTCAGAGTGTGCTGTGTCCCTCCTGACTACTAAGGGGCAGGGGGGAGGGTAACCTACTGAAAACATTCTTCTCACTTGTTTCCAAAAAACCAGTTGTTGTTTTGATATCTTCACCATTTCAGTAATTAACGTAAATTCTTCTGTGTGTACTACCATTTTAACTAGGTTGAACATCAGTTTTTGGTCATCTAACATCATTTTAAAGTCATGGTTCCTGAGCTTTTTGGTCTCAGGACCACTTTATACTCTTAAAAAATAATAATAATAATTGAAATTCCCAAAGATTTTCTGTTATATGGATTACATACATGATATTTACTTTGTTAGATATTAAAGTAGGAGTTTTTTAAATATTTGATTTATTTTAAAATAACAGTAATAAACCTATTGCATGTTAACATACATGATGTAATTTTTATGAAAAATAAACCCTATTGTCTCCAAAACAAAACTTTAGTGAGAAGTACCATTGTTTTACATTTTTTTTTTGCATCTTTCTTTTTTTAATAGAGCTGCTTTTATTTATTTATTTGTTTATTTATTTATTTATTTTTGGCTGCATTGGGTCTTTGTTGCTGTGCACGGGCTTTCTCTAGTTGCGGTGAGCAGGGGCTACTCTTCGTTGCAGTGCGCGGCCCTCATTGCGGTGGCTCCTCTTGTTACGGAGCACAGACTCCAGGCGTGCCGGGCTTCAGTAGTTGTGGCATTTGGGCTCAGTAGTTGTGGCTCGTGGGTCCTAGAGCGCAGGCTCAGTAGTTGTGGCACACGGGCTTAGTTGCTCTGTGGCATGTGGAATCCTTCCAGACCAGGGCTCAAACCCGCGTCCCCTGCATGGGCAGGCAGATGCTTAACCATTGTGCCACCAGGGAAGCCCTTTGCATCTTTATTTAATGTCTGATGTAAAGGAACATTGCTGGATTCTCATATTTGCTTCTACATCTCATCTATTGCAAATGTTATTTTAGTAGAAGTAAGTAAAAAAAAAATGGCCTCACACAGGTAGGAGATGGAAAGGGGAAGAGTATTTTAATAGCTTTTTCAGCTAATTATGAATATTGTTTGATGTTGCACAAAATTGAAAAATTGATAGTTTCTTAAATGGAATACAAAGTCCTATCAGTGAACTCTTTGTACTCTGTTACCTTATAACCCACTGGTCTATTTTGTACATATAATGGATTTTGTGTTCATGCATATTTTGTAAATTCATGAATTGTTTTTTTAGAAAACATTGGTTTACTGAGTTCTGTAGATAGAGCTTGTAAATGTTGACACATTTCATTATGTAGTATAAGAAAATTACATTTTTTAATCTCACTACAGATTTCATTGGAAAAATTCTTTAAGTTTTGGAAAACTATTAGGCTTGTGGTAGTGTATATAAGTTTTACAAAATTCTAATTTTCACTTGAAAGGTCAAATTTTATCATTGGCAAAAGATGCAGTCATTTGTTCTTCTTGAGGTGACAGACTCCCTTTGTTAATTTTCAAGAAAATGTCTGCCTAATGCCCAAATCCAGAAAACTATATGTTCTTTCAAGTAAAATTGGAATTCCATTGAAAAAAAAGAACTAATTTGACCCAGTACTCAATCGCACAAGTATTTTTCCTCAAGATACCCATCATACTTGGTGTGTAGGTGGAACACCTTATGCATACTTCCATTTTATCACACAGAATATTACAAATAGATGTACTTAAGGGCTGAGATACAATCTTTTTTTTACTACTTTGTCAAGGATATTCTTAAGTGAAACTGGCACTTTTTTTTTTTTTTTTCCTGCTAAGAGTGTTTTGTGGTGACGATTACAGTGGCTATTAGTATTGTTTGGTGCCACTGTTTGATTTGTTCTGAGGGCCAGCAGTGTTACCCACCATTGCTTTTGTGACATCAGTGCACATTTCAACACAGTAAAAAGGCCAGTGATATCTTAGTAGTATTATTATTTCCATAGCATTGACCTCATCGAATCCTTGAAAGGATAGTGGGGACCCACAGAGTCTACAGACCACACTTTGAGAATGGCTATTTTAAAGAAATAGCTATTGAATTTCGCAACCTTTGTGTACACTGTCTTATTTTACATAAATAAACTTCTTTGGTTTAGAGAGTTATAGTCTATAGCTGTTTCAACCACCAGACAAGATATGTGGTACTTTATTAATTCTATTTCCTTGGCTCAGTAAAGTGCTAATACCTCACTGTCAGAGTGAACTACATGAGCAGTCATGATGGGCCTGTACCAATCTTTTATCATTGGTGCTCTGTAATTTAAAAAAAAAAAAAAAAGATACCAAATGTCTTTTGTCTTCTTTTCACTAGTTATGTTCATATTTACCGATGTGATTACTCGTTAAGTAGTGAATGCACTGCAGTGAAATTCTCTGAGTGTACATACTTGTGACTTTTCTGTGAAATCATTTATGAATTGTGGCCATGATCTTTTATACGTGGGTTACATTTGTTTGCTTGTGTTTAGATTTTTTTACAGGCTCTGATTCAATTCAGGGAACTTGGTGTAAAGACATCCTTCAGACCATCATGACTTTTACTCCTCATAATTGGGCTTCACACACTCTTAGTTGTTTTCCAGGTCCACTGCAGGTAATTTCCTCTTGAATTATATATTGAATATACAGTATATGAAATCATTCTTCCCATTTACTGTGTTATTCTAGAGAGTTTGGATGATACCCAGAGAAAATTAGCTTTTATTTCTTTTTTTGTAAATCCTTGCTATTACTTCCAAAATCTCTTGAGTTTTTCCTTGTCTTATTATAGGACTGGATATGTTTCTAAAAATTTAATTGTTATGGCTTCATCTTACTAGTTAACAGTTTTAGAATCTTGTGAGATTTAACACATTAACTGAAAAATTCTTTCTCATAGAACAGGAATGGGGAGAAATACAATGTAATGGAGCTTCACAGAATATACATCATGTACATTTGACTGATTTTTTAAAATCACACAGAATCACACAATCAAGCCTTTGTATTTTCCCAGTATAGAAATTCAGGCCTTGATTACTGAGCTGCTTGAGGTCACCTGGAATTTATTAGTGTTAGAGTCAAGCCTGGAGCTGGTTTCTTGACTCTGTAGCCATAGCCCTTTTTACTACAACCATTGAAATAAACTTCTGATCTTCCTTGTAGGCATTCTTTAAACAAAATAATGTACCTCAGGAAAGCCGTTTTAATCTGAAGAAAAACGTGGAGGAGGAGTATAGGAAGTGGAAGTCAATGACGAATGAAAATGACATCATTACCCACTTTTCTGCACAGCGCTCTCCTCCCCTCTTCCTTTGTCTTCTCTGGAAAATGCTCCTGGAAACAGATCATATTAATCAGATTGGCTATAGGTAAGCCAGAAACCTAGATCTGCATTCCATTTGGCAATCCATTATACCCTACAGCAATGCAATTTATTTTTTACTCTCTGCTTTCCAGAGTGTTAGAGCGAATTGGAGCTAGGGCCTTGGTAGTCCATGTGAGAACATTTGCAGATTTCCTGGTATATGAGTTCTCTACATCAGCTGGGGGTCAGCAACTCAACAAATGCATTGAAATTCTTAATGACATGGTATGGAAGTACAACATTGTTACATTGGACAGATTAATTCTCTGCCTGGTAAGAATACACTTACTTAAGAACAGATTTCTAAGCAGTCCCATTCTCGTTTGGATCGATGTGTATGGCTAATGGATCTTGTGCTGATCTGTTCTATGTTGTTTCTAAGGATTTAATAAATTTATACTATAAATCAAGTATTGCTATCAATTCCCTAAGGAACTAGAGGTTCCCCAATTTCTTCATTCATTCAATAAGCATGTATTGAATATCTACTGTGTTGTATGCACAGAAGGTATAGAAGTAAATAAGACAGATGTGGTCCCGGCCTTGTAATGCCCTGAGTTGATTCTCAAAGTCTCCTACTAGAGGCAGGAAGTAGTAAACAGTCCCTGAATCTTATAACCATTTCTGTACACTTTGGTAGCCGTAGTCATAACTGAGTGTTTCTTATAGCCACCCAGTATTCCCCAAGCAGTTTTTTTCTCCTGATTTTGATGTCTATTTCAGGCCAAATTTTCAGAAAAATCACTGAACCAGGCTGGACAATACTACATTTTTTTTAATACTATAGTGGTGATATTTAGGGAGCTTAAGTGGTTAACATTTTCCTCTTAGCTATAGAGCATAGATATAAAGATGGTTATAGTCTAGTAAGGGAAATAAGGTCAGTCTATAAATCAGTAAAATAAAAGGATAAGTTAGAGGTGTAGGGAAAATATTGCCAGGCAACAATGAGAGATGACATCTACCTAGGTGGTGGATCTTAAAAGGTAGGTTAAATTTCAAAAAATAAAGATGGACATTCTAGGTGAGAGCCAAAAATAGGCAAGAAAGCGTCAGATATGTTTGAGGAATGCTGAACAGTTGTTTTGGGGTAGACTAGACATATAATGAAATTCTAATAATCGTGAGTTTTACTGTTTTCAAATTTAGACTCTTTAGAGCCATGCTTTTGCACAGGTCGGGCATTTTCATTCAATTTTTCTGTTCTTTTCCAAAGGCCATGCGTAGTCATGAAGGGAATGAAGCCCAGGTTTGTTATTTCATAATTCAGTTGCTGTTGCTCAAACCAAATGATTTTAGAAATCGAGTAAGTGACTTTGTGAAGGAAAATTCCCCAGAACACTGGCTACAGAATGACTGGCACACCAAGCACATGAATTATCACAAGGTACTAGTTAAAATTAGTGCTTCAATTAATCCTTTTTAAGGCCAAACTTTAGGTATTTGGCTAACTGACTTGGCTGTTTTCTCTGCAGCTCTGCTCTTTTCTCTCTGGTCTGTATAGAAGTGAATTAGCTCCCTAAACTTTCTCAAGGTTCTAGAGTATCTCTAATGTTAAGAATAAATTGAAGCTACAGTTTTAGTAGACATGGGTACTTATAATACAAAATGAAAAGAATTATTACCAGTCCTTTCGTATGTAAATCTCTTTTGGTATATCTTTGGGATGATAGAGATTTGGGGTGAGTAAAGGACTCTAGATTTCGTTGCATTGCAGGAACAAACACAGTTTCATATTCTTCGAAAAATGACAGGTTTATTTAGCTCCTTTTTTAAGAAAATTACAAAAGACCGCGTAAACATTTACCATTTCCTCACTTCCACAGAAATATCCGGAGAAGCTCTATTTTGAGGGCCTGGCGGAGCAGGTCGATCCTCCTGTGCCGATCCAGTCTCCATATCTGCCCATCTATTTTGGAAATGTGTGTCTCCGATTCCTTCCAGTATTTGATATAGTAATCCACAGATTTTTAGAGTTGCTCCCAGTATCCAAGTCATTGGAGACTCTACTAGATCACCTGGGAGGTTTATATAAATTTCATGGTGAGCTTTTTCAAATTTTAATTCCATCTAATAGCTCTATAGACAAAAGTAGGCTGGGCATGACCATTTGGGTAATAGTAGTTCTAAAGGTTTTATTTTAATAATTTTTAATAAAAGTGTTTTTGAGGGGCAGTGCTATGTGAAGATGCCATGAAGTATAAAATAGAAAACATAAAGATATCAATAGTTAAATCATAGCCAAAAGAAAAAAGTAATATTCAAGAGATCCCTTATTTTATATATTGTGTGATTAATTACCAAATCAGTATAGAGGGAGGGAAGTATGAGTTCAGAACAGACTAATGTTACTATGAACTGAACAGGTCTTGGCAGGCTTCTTGGATGGATAGTGTTTGAACTATGAATGTATGTGATTTGTATAAAGAGAAAGGAGAAGAGAGCATGATAAGCAGAAAGAATCCTTTGGAAAAATCATGGAGGTGTTAAAAACAAGGCATTTTGAAAACAACAGGCTAAATTGTACCTGGTGGTAGATCACCGTAAATGCCAGGCTGAGAAGTTATGATTTTATAACCTGCAGATAATCAAGAGTTAACTAGAAGTTATTGAGTAAAGTCATGGTATGGAAAGCATTCTTTTAGAAAAGTGAATCCAGTTCTAGCCGCAGCATGTCTTGGAAGGAGGAAGCCATTTCAAAGACTTAGGTCAAGACGTTCAGGTGTATGATTAGCATCTAAACAAGTATGGTGGCATTGAAAATGAGAAAGAAGGGACAGATAGTCAAGGAAGTAGGAATTGGGCTTGATTGACCAGTTATGGGGAAAATATCAAAAGAAAGAAATCAAGGACAACTCTAAAGTTTTGAGCCTGGTAACTGGAGCATGGTGAGGTCAGTGACAGAGCACAGAAGTCCTGGAGCAGCCACTGTGGGGACAGGACATATTTATCTGGGGGGCAGTTCTTCTTAGTCCTTGATCTGGGATGTCTCCCTTCAAAGCAGAAGTCTGAATTGCGGTTTAGCACAGCACAGTAGTATGAAGTTCAAGGGAGCATTCCTTTAAAAATGCTTTTCTTCTGTATTAGGTAATGTCTGCACATGATGCAGTGAAAAGTAGTTAGTCCCATCCCTATCCTCCAGCTAGGCAGTTTCTTTCCCTATCGGCAATCACTATTACCAGTTTCTTGTGTATCCTACCTTAAATACTCTGGAGTTGGTAGTTTATTTTTTTTCACAAATATTATGTAATATACACATTGTTCTGCACCTTGTTTTTTTTTAACCTTTATAATGTATTAGGGTTGATTATTTTGTATCAGTACATACAAATCTGCTTCACACATACCATAATTGACCTAACCAGTCCCCTGTTTTTCACCATTTACACTGTTCTAATCTTTTGCTAGTATAAACAGGGCTGCAGCAATGTTGCTTACACATAAGTCATTTTTTCAGGATAAATTTCCAGGACTGGAATTGCTATGTCAGAATGTGATGAATATCCTTCAGTATAAGCTGTGTATATTGTTAGAAGCCTTCTGCATTGTCCTAGAGTAAAAATATTCATTGTGTGCAATTACCCAACATGTGAAATAGTTTTATAACCTTCTGAGCTGTTTTTTGGTAATCTTGAAAATAGAGGATTCGTTTTTCACAGTTGTCAGTAACCAGGTAACACTGTAATGATCTGTTTTCTTCTTGGCAGATCGTCCAGTGACCTATTTGTATAACACTCTGCACTATTATGAAATGCACCTGAGAAATCGCGAAAGTCTCAAACGAAAACTTGTCCATGCAATCATTGGGTCGCTCAAGGATAATCGACCACAGGGCTGGTGTCTAAGTGACACTTACCTGAAATGTGCTATGAATGCACGAGAAGACAATCCCTGGGTCCCAGATGACTCCTACTATTGCAAATTGATTGGCAGACTAGTAGATAATATCCTTTTTACTGTGATTATTCCAGACTCTTCAGAAATAACTATATGTTGGTTTGTGTGAACATATATTGTCTTTAAATATTCCAAGATTTTGATATATTCTAATATTTCAGTTTTTTAAGATCATTTTATTTGAAATGTTTTGAAGGTTTTGAAATCTTAAATTAGCAGCATTATGCCAGATAGGCCGAAATTTACTCCATTAAAATTTGTATTTCAAAAAAGACCTTAGAGAAGAGATCTGTTTTAAAGAAAAAAAATCCTATTCCTAAATAAATGTACTATGTGTTATAGTACATACATCTGTTTGCCACTGGAGAACATAGAATTTTGTTGCTTTAAATAAATCCCTAAATGTTTTTTAAAACATTAATAGATAACAATAAAACCTTATTTTTTTTTTTTTTAGTGAAAGAGATTCTATATTGGTATTTTTATTTCTTCACTTTTATGTTGTTTTAAATTATTAGTACACTGTGCTTAATATATCTATACACCATGCCACTATTTACTAGATAGAGCAATTTTACATAAATGGGCATGATTTCGTATGCAAGGAATTATTTCCTGAAATAAAAGAATTACTCATGAGAAAGTAATGTTCTTATTAACTTTCCTATAACTATTAAAAGAAAATAGGTTGATAAAGCCTACAGATACCTTGGTTGCATCTATAGCTATCATGTCACAGTTACAAGAGCCCACTTATATAAGACCAACCGTTTATACCTGTGGTTGACCACATGGTTGCTATCAGTACACTTTGGTCATGTCAGATTTATTTGTATTTGGTTTGTATTGTTTGCCTCTTAAGCTCTCCAATAAATCACTTCTTGAGGCCTCATAATCAGATGAATTGGTAATCGAATGAGATGTTTACATGTGAAACATTTGAAAACTGTAAAGCATACAAATGTGAGCCTTTAATCTCAAAATAATCAAATAGTTATTGCTTTAATCATCTGCACCAATGGCTGGCAAATCTCCTGGTCCTTTCCCAAACTGTGACTGGAGATTCAATGAGTTTCCCAACCCTGCTGCACACGCACTGCACGTTACTTGTGTGGAGCTCATGGCCTTGGCTGTTTCAGGCCAAGATGTTGGAAATGCTCTTCTAAATGTTGTCCTGAAAAGGTGTGTATCCTGTTTCCTGCAATAAGATTCATTGTTTATTTGTAGAGAATGATATTTTATTTGGAGCTCTTTGACAAACCTGTTGTCCCAAGGCCAATGCACGTTGAATAGCGACTGTCTTTTGGGTCCAGATCTTGTCTTTGTAATATAGATGAAATGGAATGAGCCCTGAACAGGGTCAGAAGACCTGGGTTTGTTCCCACTTCTACTCTTTATTAGCTGTTTGACATTTAATTTAGGAATAATGTTAACTTCTCACTAAAGATAGTCTTTCAAGATTCCCTTCTTAAAGACCAACATAAAGTAGGGGATAATGATTGGAGAAGAAGTATACATAAGTGAAATAGTCTTTTAGCTCAGCAACCATTGTTAAAGAAGACAACCAAAAAAAGAAGAAAAGCCTTATTTAGCTCTTGTTTATATTTTTACTCGCTAAAAATCCATTGTAGTTTTATTGAAATAGGTCAGTTGTCACCCCCCAAATGATATATGTTCTCAAAATAAGATCCATTGTCACTTTTATAATTTCACTCTTTTATTCTTTTTTCCCCACTAATAGTCAGCCTTTAGTGCCAAGAGAGAACATTACAGCATGGATGAATGCAATTGGATTGATCATCACTGCCCTACCAGTGAGTTAATCATTGTGATTTGTATAAGCTTGTCATGCAATTAATGAAATGTTTCATATTTCTTAAGCTTTCACGTTGTTATTGCTTCAGAAATCTACAATGACTATTTTATTTGCATTTTGCATCAGATCTAAATAAATCTACCTGACTTATGGGTCCCTGCATCTCTGGTCCCACCTTACCTATCCAACCTTAGTTTTCCCATTAAAATCTGATCTACTTTCAACCCGTAACATGTTATGTATCTAGAGCCTTTGCTCCTGCAAATGATGCTTGTTGAGACATGTTTCAGGTACTTCTGCCGTGTAAGAGAATATATCAGAACACTTATTCCCTCTGTCACCTTCTCTAAAGCTTACTCATTCTCTGCTGGCTTAGGGCTTGCTTCGTCAGTGAAGTCTTCCATGACTTCTCCGCCCACGTGAAGTCTCCCTTCTGTGACCTCCACATGTGTCTAGTCAGCACCACACAGTTGTCTGACATCTTTGAATGTCAGTAATATTGTCTAAACCTGAGCTTTCCACACTTGTTTTTTATGCACCTTTATGAATCACTTTTTCCTTACACTCCTCCAAAATATATATACACACACACACACATAGTTATGAATTATAAATGTGTACCAGTGTTATCTGTATAATAAATATAGGCAAAGACAATTTACCATGTAGTAAATATCAGATACTAAATGAACTGGACATGAGAAAGTGCTATTATTTTAAGCTTTGGAGTAGAATACTGGATATGGGGTGGAATACTGGACAAATGCTATTTTTCACCAGGCTTTCTCCTGGTTTTAAAGGAGCCGTATTGGATTGTCCTTCATGATCGAATTGTGAGTGTTATCAGCAGTCCCAGCCTGACGTCTGAGACAGAGTGGGTCGGCTATCCTTTCCGCCTCTTTGATTTCACTGCTTGTCATCAGTCCTACTCTGAGATGAGCTGCAGCTACACGTTAGCTCTGGCACATGCGGTGTGGCACCATTCTAGCATTGGGCAACTTTCTCTCATTCCCAAGTAGGTATTATGATTTCTTAAAGACATTTGATTTATCATTTTGTTTTTGTTTTTTAATCTCATTTATGCATAGGTATATATCTCATTCAATAGAACAACTTAGAAGTAAAAGTCTTAAGTAGATTCTAGGTATCAGGAAGCCTCCTTTATTTCAGAATTGTTTGAATGAAATTAATTTGTATGTACAAGTAACAATCTGGTATCTTGTTTTCCATTACCATTTTGGGAGGCTTAGTCAAATGCATTCTTTTTCCAGAATATATCCCAAAAGTTGGCTTTTGAACTGCATAACTAATATTAGGCTATCTTCTGATTTTTTTTGACTGTATAATTGGTATTAATTAGATTCACATTTCTTGAGAATGGCCTTTGTATTAGGTTGGTTATTCTCTTTTTATTTCAAAGAATTCACATTCTGTCATTCAGTAATTTTACTATTAGGAATGACTTCTAAATCTGAAGTAATTTATTTCAATAATCAAATGAAAATAAGAGCCAGTGAGAGATGTGAGATTAATTTAAAATGTTACCAAAATTAAAGGAAACTTTTTTAAAAAGATTACAAATTTTGCAAATACTCGGGTAGGCTGTATTAACAAAGTTCAAACAATTCAGCTGATTTCAAGTAACAATAAATTTTTATTTTTAAATTTTAGGTTTCTTACTGAAGTACTTCTTCCTATAGTGAAGACTGAGTTCCAGTTGCTTTATGTGTACCATCTCGTGGGACCATTTTTACAAAGATTTCAGCAAGAGAGAACTCGATGTATGATAGAGGTAGAATAAAATCTGGGTTTTCTGTGATAAGATTAAGTTCTAAAAGATATATTAAGTTTTCTTTCCCAGTGGTTTTCAAACTGCATATCATTACCATTAGTAGGAAAATCATTTTAGTGGGATCTAAGAGCAATTTTTGAGGCCTTAGTGTCCCCATAACTTAGTATGCCTATAACGAGTTTGATGTGTGATGTGTTGAACTGGAGATGCAGGGGAAAATATCTGTCATCAAGGTTGAGAAGAAAGTTAAGGACGGAGAAGTGCATTTGAGAACATTCTCTGTAGTACAGAGGAATTCATTAAAATCATGGGAATGGTTGAAGTCAATCACCTATAACAAGAGTATAGATAGGGCTTCCCTGGTGGCGCAGTGGTTGAGAGTCCACCTGCCGATGCAGGGGATACGGGTTCGTGCCCCGGTCCAGGAGGATCCCACATGCCGCGAAGAGGCTGGGCCCGTGAGCCATGGCCACTGAGCCTGTGTGTCCGGAGCCTGTGCTCCACAACGGGAGAGGCCACAACAGTGAGAGGCCCACGTACCGCAAAAAAAAAAAAAAAAAAAAGAGTATAGATAAAAGAAAATGAGCCAGGAGTAGACCCTTAAAAGTATGAGCCACCAAATGGAACTAAGAAAGTCCAGTATAAAGGCTCCCTGAGATTGCAGATATCCCAGAAATTGAGAGGTGGTTTCTAGAAAAGGGATTGTCTAGCTCTTAAGTTTAAGAGAATACTATTAGAAAGAGAAATTGCATTTAAGCTCTAATAAGGAGGCAGTTTGTAGCACTCTGGATTCCATTATAAATGCAGGCAGTATCATGTCACCCATGTGCATAAGGTCTGTATGATAGTGACAATCCCTCAACAAACATGTTATCCTCTGTGCTAGTCTTGTAGTGGAGTCTAGTTGCATCAAGCTGAATTACTGAACCATTTTCTAACCATTTAAATAATTTTATATTATTTGTTAAATAGATTGGTGTGGCATTTTATGACATGTTGCTGAATGTAGACCAGTGTAGCACCCACTTAAACTACATGGATCCCATCTGTGACTTCCTGTATCATATGAAGTACATGTTTACTGGTGACAGTGTAAAAGAGCAAGTAAGTTCACTTTAATTATTTTTTAATGACGTTTAATTTAGAAAACTTAAATATATGGCGGATAGACTTTTTTGTTTGGGTGAGTGGGGTTTTTTGGTTAATTTTTTTCTTTTAAGGGGACAAGTTTAATAGACCTTTTTAGGCTACATGGCATATTACTCTGGACATAGTGTTAAAGTAAATACCTATTATAATTTCTCACACTTTTCCCCTTGATATTTGCAGCAAAACATCTGAAAAAGACCTGGGGGTTTATTAACAGTAAACTCATTAGGAAGAAACAGTACGGTATGGCTACTGAAAAGATCAGAGAGGCCTTGTGTTATAAGTGAAGCAGGGCCTAGTTTTCTTCACAGTGATTAGGGTACACTGTGAGGATGTGAGACAAATCGCAGCATGACAAGAAGACTAAAACTGGGAGGGTCAGGAGAATAACTAATGAAGGGTATTTGAAGGAACTGGGGGTGCTTAACTTGAATTTCTGAAGTTCTGGGGAATTAATTGTATTCTTACTATTTGGGCGTTGCCATTTGGAATAGGTATTAAATTTGTTCTGTGTCACTTTAAAAGGTATACAAACTGGTGAAGTTAAAGGGAGGCATGTTGTAACTCAACATATAAAGAGCCATTCCCTGGGAGAGCTGTCTCAAAGTGGAAGGGTCCTCCTTAAATCATAACTGAGTTTCCTGTCTGTGGGAACCAGGATCTCAGCTGTTTTAGAAGGGTGGAGAGAGGGCAGATAGGTGGAATTAAGTGACCTCCCCTCCATACTTCAATGTTATTTCTCTCTAAAATGGGAAAGGAACATAAATTGATAGACGTAAACATATGACTCCTAGTCTGAGGGATTCGTTCCTTGGAGCTGGCGACATGGGATGGGGAGGGTGTCAACTCCTTCATGCCTCAGCAGGATTGTCAAGTGGGAACCAATTCAGAAATGTTCTCGTTAGCATATTCCTTATATTTGGACCTAAGAAACTTTGACACAAGGGGAATACAAAAAGGAAGAATTATTAATGGGCTGATCTTTCCTAGTAAGACCCAAAAACATTTGAATAAAGCTAAGAAAGCTATGGAACTGCTTGATGTATTTATTTCTTTAAAGTTTTTTAAGTAAGAGTAGATCTAATATTATTTAGTTTGAATTCCAAGTGTAAATCAAAACCAAAAAGTTAGCTTTATAGATAAATGTTATGAACGTAAGTTATTCAAAGAACTTCGACTATAATCGTGCTTTATGCTTCCCTTATGTGATACCTTACGTGAAGATGGTATCTTAAAAGGATGATCCCCTTGGTGGGTATGTAGAATTCCCAGTGTAAACTCTACTTGCTATCCTCAGTGGGACGACTGGCTAGCTAGGTAAATGAGTATGTTTTTGTAAGTGTATGCATACATAGATAAACGCACATACACATATATACATATATATATAATGTGTGTGTGAGGGACAACACATGTTTTTTCTCATGTAAGGGAGAAAGAGTTTTATCTGCTTTTGTTAAAACACAAAACATGCAGAGAAACATCTCATCCACCCGTTCCACTCCCTAGTTTATTGTCTCAGGATATGTATAAATTGCTTCTTTAAAGGTTGGAAATTGAAGTTCTCTGGTTAAAATACTTTTTAATGTGTTTTTATTTTTTAGGTAGAGAAGATTATCTGTAATTTAAAACCAGCTTTAAAACTTCGTCTTCGATTCATCACTCACATCAGCAAGATGGAACCAGCTGCAGTGCCTCCACAAGCCATCAATAGTGGGTCTCCAGCACCTCAGTCTAATCAGGTGCCAGTGTCTCTACCAGTGACTCAGTGAAGTCAGGGTGTGCTGTGGTGAACACGGACTCGAATCTATTAAATCTGAACATGATCGCGCTACACAGTGGTGGAGTAGAGGCAGTGATGTTCAGATTGTTTTATTCTGATTCAAATGGTGAATCTGTTGACTTCCAACTCACATCTCCCTATGTTTTTGTCTCTAAGAGATAAAGTAAGCTACACGTTGTTCATATCCACAACAATGTACCAGAGCTACCTAGGAATGGGGACATATCTGATCAAATGACTTTTACTAGGCACTCTCAATCTTTCCTATCTTGGCCATTGTTTTTATTTTTTAGTATTAATGACTTATTCAGTCTTCAAATACACTGTTTTAAAGGTACCACACATGTAAAATAGTTATTACAAACCCTTTTATACATAAATCTCTTTTGGTGTATCTGGGATAAGAGATTTTTGTCAAGTAAAGGACTCTAGATTTCATTGCATTACTGGAGCAAATAGGTTCATATTCTTTTTAAAATGGCTTAAATTTTTGATCATAGATTTCCAAGTAAATGGGCTAATATTTCTAGTGTAGATTGGCAAGTTTTTGCCTTTGCCGGGGACTTGAACTTACTATATGAAATGAGTTGGAAGTCCTGTAAGAAAATAACATAGCTAGGGCTTCCCTGGTGGCGCAGTGGTTGAGAATCTGCCTGCTAATGCAGGGGACACGGGTTCGAGCCCTGGTCTGGGAGGATCCCACATGCCGTCGAGCAACTAGGCCCGTGAGCCACAACTACTGAGCCTGCGCGTCTGGAGCCTGTGCTCCGCAACAAGAGAGGCTGCGATAGTGAGAGGCCCGTGCACCGCGATGAAGAGTGGCCCCCGCTTGCCACAACTAGAGAAAGCCCTCGCACAGAAACGAAGACCCAACACAGCCAAAATAAATAAATAAATAAATAAACTCCTACCCCCAACATCTTCTTTAAAAAAAAAAAAAAGAAAAGAAAATAACAGCTAGAAATGCATAAACTTAATAAAATCATCCTTAAGTGGTGATTCTTAAATCTCTGTTTTTAAAAATAAATCAGTTGCTTTTCCAGGTTGACACTCTCACCTGACAAATGATGTGATTCTCTGAATTTTTATAGTCTTAAGATTTTTAAGTATTTATATTTTTAAATATCATGTACATTTTGGTTCTTTTGAGTTTATTAGATTTTGAGAAACATACTGTCAATGAGGGGGGTGGCATTAAGATTGTAAAAGAGTTGAAAAATAATTAGTAAAATCTGTTGAATGAATAAACTGTCTGATTAATTACTCAGTTTGAATGAGCATCTGCTGTGTGCCAGGCAGTGTACTGGCTGGATTAGAACAGAGAACTGAGCTACTTCCATGGGTTGTACACTGTAGGTGGTGACTGACATTGACCTAGGAATTAAGAGGTACATCTTTTTTAAAAAAGAATTAGTGAAGTTTAACCAACTGTACTTCAAATTTTTATTTCCAAATACATTCCTCCTAGACCTTCATCTTCTTCATGTTTCATATTATCATAATCACTAAATGTTTATTTGTCTTGCAAGGACAGCTTAAAATTTATATAATGGTATAAGCAATTTTTCTAAGCTAATAATATTCTTAAAATTCTCCAGAAATTTTATGCTAGAAATGATTTCAAGTATAACTCTTAACCTAGTCTCAATATATTCTTGCTGCCTCAAGGACTATATTGCTTTGAGATCCTAGAATGGGAATAATTGTAACACTGGTATTATACAACCATAATAAAGGGAAATGAAAATCAGTATCACTTTCTTAAGGACATACACATTCCAATTAATTTTATTAAAAATTCAATTTTTCCTCTCTAGCTTAAAAAAATGGGAATATGATTTTCCCCAAATAGGCTTTTAAGAGATTATTATTATTAATCAGAGGCATTAATAGAAGACAGAAGCTTTATGTGTTTAGAATGCAGCTGAGGAAAAAATATTTATTTCCATTACATCCTAAAATTTTTCTTTTTGAAAACTAATAGTAACTTTGGAGTGGCTGTGTTCACTAGGCATTTCTGCAATGGTAGAAATAGTCTATATCTGTGCTGTACAGTACAGTAGTTAGTAGCTCCATGTGCCTGTTGAGCACTTGAAATGTGGAACTGAATTTGTTATTTTATTAAGCTTTAATTAATTTAGCCGCCTGTGGCTGCTGTATTGGATAATGTTCTCTAGAGTAAGATCCATTATAATTGCTCTTACCTAAAAGTCATTCAGTAAAATATTTATTCTACAAAGTCCATAGTGTCAACAGGTTTAAAATTCTGGGTTGCAGGCAAAAAATCAGATGGTAGAGGCTTTTTAACACATAAAGCAATTATAACAAGAACGACAGTAAAAATTCTTTAACAGAGCCTGCTTCATTACAGTCCACTTTGAGTTCTATGTAAGTTAGAGGAAAGGGGAAGAGTTTGCTTCCCTTGTTTTGATTATAGTTTATTCTAATTTATTTTTCCACTTCCTTCACTATATAACAGCCGAGCTGAGTTTTTAGGATGTTTAGGAGTTCAACAAATGAGACACACTGTAATTGCAATGAGTGAAAGGTGGGGGCATTTGGAAGCCACAAATAATTTTAGGTGAAATTCAAATCTGAATTAACATATCTTAAAAATAAAACAGTAGTTTGATTTCTTTCCTCTTTCCCAAAAGACTATCATCAGAATAGCAGTCATACTTAAAATATCACCCAATATCATGTTTGAGGCTTAAAAAAAGTAAAACATGGTCATCTAACAATAATGAAGTTGGAGATTGCCCAAGCCTTATGATTGCTCATTTTATAGATGAAGGAACCAGAGCCAGAGAGTTTAAATAACTTCACCAAGGTCTTACAGTGTTTTGGGGCTAATGATTTCACTGTGGCTTTTTAATATTTATAGTAGTCTTAAGCAGGATGTGTGTGTATCTATGTCTGTGTGTGTGTGTTTTGCATGTATTTAGAAACCTGTGTAGCAGTGACAGAATCTTACAAAGAATAAAGATAAAAGAAGTTTCTAGGGATTACAGCTTTGAACAACATGGAAATATGGTCCCTTTTCAGGTTGGGTAGCTTTATCTCCTGAAACCAAGAGTTCCACTCTATGTGCGGGGGCTGATATAGGTGTTTATTTTTAATGCCAGCACATTTTTATTTGGAAATGAATGTGTATTTCTCTAACGATAAGGCTTTTGCCAAAATGGGAATGTAAGCTTTTTAATTTCACAAAAGTTAGCATTTCCATATCTTGAATTTCATGCCCAGAGGGAATTGATACAGTTTATACTAATTATACTAACTTTTACCAAGACAAAACATTTTTCTGAAAGACCAAACCTTTGGGAGGATAACTAGGAGTTTAACTAAACTAGTCGATTTGCTAATTATGTCATTAACTGTGAGATTTTTATATGACGTTTCCATGTTTACTTAGGCGGGTTAAGGTAATCAATAGGCTTATGGTTACCCTCCCGAGCAACTCCAAAACAAGCCAAGGTTATTGCTACTGCTGTGTTCACTGTCCGAGTTACTTCTTCTGGTGTCTTCCCCAGAGATGGATTCACTTCCATTATATCTAATCCTGACAGTAGCCCTACAACAACAAATGGAAATAATGTAATTTATTAAATAGTTGACATTTTAAATTTAGTACAGACTGACTTGAAATATTATCTGGGAATAGAAAGAGGTGTAACAACTGAAAACATTTCAGTCATTGCATCATGCAGTGGACATTTAGGAAGTGTCTGTTGGGGCTCGATTTTCAGATTTGGGAGGTATCAATATATACTGGCCGGGTGTACACTTCCTTCTTTATTCACTCCGATTTTTACATACCTGTTTTGTAAATTTCTTCTGTGATGTAGAGACCTTCTCTGTAAGACAGACCTCCCTGGACTGGTGTGCCAGTAGCTGGTGTGAAAGATGGGTCCAGTCCATCAACATCAAAGCTCAAATGAATTGGCCTTTTCTTTCTTTTAAGAGGTGGGAAAGGAATTCAGTTTAAAGTTGGTGGTTTAATATTTTGTAGAAAAATACAGTTCTTACTTTGCTTTATAAAAAGTAACAACCCAGTGAAGTTCCATGATTGTACTTACTGGCTTTATTAATAAGTTACATTGACCAGTGTCAGTAGCAAGTCATTTTCATAATATTTATGTTACACACATAGAAACACACATACACACAAAGTATCATACCTTCCTAGTAGATAGCTGAATGCTTCTTCCATCACCTTGCCAATTCCCAGTTTATCCACTTCAGTCATTGAAAAGTATTTAATTCCCAGAATTTTCAAAATGTAGCTATGAAAGAGGATATATTAATCTACAATTTATAAGGAGGCTGACCCTATGCCCTCTTGTTTCCTTTTAAAGAAAAGATCAGTGTGGTGAGATTAAAAAAATATTTAACTTTGGTGAACTGTATATATATATCAATATATTTCTAAATAGCAAGTCAAGGTAAAAATCACCTGAATACATACACATACATGTATGTACGTGTATACATATAAAT
The DNA here is from genome assembly GCF_949752795.1 of Hyperoodon ampullatus. Lineage (NCBI taxonomy): Eukaryota > Metazoa > Chordata > Mammalia > Artiodactyla > Ziphiidae > Hyperoodon > Hyperoodon ampullatus. Next base: position 58,531,920 of record NC_136925.1, on the reverse strand, counting down.
ATGTGTAGATATAGATATATAGACTTGGTGCTGAAAATAATTTTTTCTCATCGGCTCGATCAGCACGCCTAGCAAGAGAAAGGACAAAAAGGAAGATAAGTCACATCAAGGAATAAACTTACTGTTCCCCAGGGTCCACGTCTCTCAGGCCGATATACACAATATCTTTGGCAGATAGGCAGGGAGTCACCCAGGAGAATCCTGGGACATCGGGAATCTAGAATTGCAATGGTTCCATTGGGTTATATATGCTTCTCTTGAGCAAATCTTACATTGAAAGTTAAGGACACTTGGTAGATTGCGTGTATCTTGTTTAGAACATAAATCTCAGGGAAATCATTAAAATATAATACAAAATTAAGAATGAAGTGCCTGCCCGCCTGTGCTACCCTTGTTTGCTTTGGCCTTACCCAGCTTCACCCTGTGGCCCACACCTAACCTGAATCACTTGTCAGCGTTTACCTGCCCTGCGCCCCATTTCCACTCCGCCCTGCTTTCCTGGAACTCTTCTGTAAAGAAATCAGCGTGCTTCCATTACTTTCATAGCTTCCTTCTTTTCTTCTCTTTCTCAGTAAAGACTTAATCCAGAGGGTGGTTGAGAGTGGCTAAGGGAAATTTTCGATCAGACCTTTGGTTTGACCATATCTTCAGATGTCCTGGAGCCAAGCTTGGCTGTTCCCATGAGCTAGCTACGCATTTTACAAGCCTATCACTTTGGTCATCTGTTCAGAAAACATTGTTGCCGACATTTAACGTTAAGGAGGTTTTGATCCCCAACTATCATCACAACGGCCAATTTGCTACGGTTGAATCAATAAAAATTGTTTTATTGATATGCTACAGCATATCAATAAAATTATGAACCACAATGTTAAATCTTATTCTGGAATTTCATCTTAATGTCTTTTAGAAAAGAAGTTTCCAAGGAGGAGGTAGTTCTTCCTCTTGTGGTTTAGATATATGTTTCTCATAGTAAAGATGTTAAATAATAAACCACCATAATCCTCATTTTAAAACTCCATGTTTGAAAGGGCCCTATGATGTGGAGGGGACACTTGGTAAGAATGAGAGGCTGGCTATGGGGTTTGTAGTAGAAGGAGGAGGTGCCAGGAGACCAGTTCTGGTCCTTGCTGCACATTTGGTATGTCTGTTTACCTCTGAACCTCTGTTAACTTGCTTATAGAGGATTCCTCTCTGCCCCACCTACTAAAAAGGGTAGTTTAAGAATCAAAAGGGAAGCTACATATGAAATCAGTTTGCAAACTATCAAATAAGGTAGAGGTACAGAGCCTCACCACCTCTATCCGCTCACCCATTGCTTATTGGCTGCCCAGAAAAGGCTTTGAGAAATTAATCAAGAAGATGGCACAGGGGTTCTTACTTCCCTTCCGCCTCCTGAACTTCTGCTAAAGATAATTCTTTTGTAACAAAATACCAACGAGCTGTTTACCTTTCCCTTTAGTTCCTTCAGGAGGAAAGATACAGGTTGTCCATGTAAGTTCCCTGTTGTGGTTGTCAGTGGAGTGTTGATGTCGGTGTGAGCATCCACCCAAATGACACAGAGATCTGGGTGGACCCTGGCATGGCCAGAGATGCTGCCAATTGCCAAACTTTAGAGGAAAAGAAGTTTGTATGGACATCAGGCTTGCAGTATTATTACATACATCATATCATAAATGCAATATCCTCACCTGATTTTCCTTTAAGTCAAAGTGGCTAATATTTCTGAGAGGTTTTAAACGAGATGCCAATTAAACAATTACAACAGTAGAGAAAGTATAGCTTATACTTAATATTTACTAACAAGTTCTATTTATTCACTTCAATGGCATTACTAATAAATTTGTAATTTTTTTCAAAACCACCTTCTAATAAAATTGCAAATTATAGTTTAACTAAAAATTAACTGTGTGAAAAGACAGTAGCCACACAAGAAATTTTTTAGCATGAGACACCACTCAACTCTCAGGGTTAAATCAGGCTCATTTTCTGTACTCTCATCTCTCTTGGTAAATACTAAGTCTCCCAAGTGAATTATGACTTGGAGTCATAAGAGTCCTTCCATTTTTCTTAAAATCCAATTCTTTTACAATAGGGGAGCATCACTCAGAAGTCCTTACATCCACTTCAGCCAGTGTATCCTGGGAGCTCACTCACTCAGATCCTCTGCTGGAACTTTCTAGTCTCCTGCTATATATTTAAGGACCCGCTTTTAGCCAGATCCAGAACCCTCAAAGTTCATCTCAAATATTCCAAGCTCCAGAAAACTTGCCGGAATGAAAATGCTAAGTAATATCTTACACAAAGGTTAAAAGATCAGGATTTGCCATGCAGTGCTTGCATTCTCCCACTTGTGAATGTTCAGGAATCCTCCAGAGAATCGTGAACTTTCAGATTCTCAAAGTGGAAGCAGTCGTTTCTTGATGTTCAGGTATTGATGATTCAGCTTGATGTTTGTCTTTTCCTACAGGTTTCTTTTCCTTTGGCCATTTGCCACTCTTAAAATTTCCACTTACAAATTTTTCCACTTAAAAAAGAAAGTGAGCTCCAGTTTCTCAATGGCAGTTTTGTCACAGAAGCCCTGGTAACACTTTGGCTTTAGGGGAGAAAACGGAGGAGGATGAAGTAACTGACTCTTGCATCAAGAGCTATTGTAATGTTTGTACTTTTTATCTAATTATACTTCTTCTGATAACATATCGTGGGACCTTGAGAGTAAACATGGAAAGACTTGCACGCAAAAATTATCTTTGCCACACTATTTATAATGGTGAAAATTTGAAAATAACCTGAATATCTGAAAATATGGATATATATAGTGATATCATACTTTGATGAAAAATTAAGCAACAATAAACAATTATGCTTATATATATCATGAAGTAACATAAGGAAATTTGTAGTGTAGATTAAGAACAAAACAGGATAATACACAATTGTTAAAATCATACACAAGGAAAAAATTATGGCAGAAAGGAAGTATGCCAGATTTTCAAAATTCCAGTAGAAACAGTTGTTAGAGAATTACAACTGCCATTGTTTTTTCCCTTTTATATATGAGTGTGTGTTTCAAAATTTTTACAATTATTAACTTTTATAATGGGAAACACATGCTTTAGTTGTTGACCTAAATGAGTTGTTTCTATTATCAGTAATCAAGTACAATAAGCTGACTATGAATTTCCTCAGTGTTCATTTATTTAGAAATGTAAGCCTGAATATTTTGCCTAAATCCATTCATATGTCATGTATTTTCTGCTGTTATAAAGATAATGCAAGCCTTCAAACAGAGCTAAATTTATGTCTCCAAAATAAAGTAGTAACCAATAAAATTAAAAGAAAAAAGACAGAAAATTTGGTATAAAATATTGATCAATGCTCTCCCTTCCTTATTTTATCTCTTCTCATGGTTTTGGTGATACTTCCTTTACAGTATTTGTGCCTGACTTCCATAGAGATAATCATTAAAAAAGACCTGTGGTCTCCGCCCAGTACAAGACTGGTCCTTCCGTTCCTCTTGATTTCTGCCACCACATCAGCCAGCTGTTCAGTTGCTTTTCCCACAGACCTTGGATTCTTCACGATTTGAAAGGGACTGTCATTAGGGACATCAGCAAAGGTCAGGGCCCCATAATCTTTCACATCACACTCTATAATTAAAATTAAAAGTTTCAGGTTACTAAGTAAAAAAAGAGATTACAAAACAGCCTGTAGGATGATTCCAATTTTACCAAATAGGTGTATTTGCAAAAAAAAAAAAAGTCCGGAATGGCTGTAAAAACTTGTGAAGGTAAAAACCTTGTCCACTGTTGCCTGACAGCATCATCCCACCTTTGCTGTACACCCGTTCCTGCTGTATCCTGGGTTCTCTGCAAATATCGATACTTCTTGAATCGAGCCAGTTAGGCTAGACACGAAAGTGTAACAGTGATAAGCTGGTTTGAGCTTAATGGGTGGCATCACTGTCTTGGTCTCTGTCTCTGTTTATGTGCTGTCTACTTTTCTACAATAAACGTGTTTTGTATATGTAATGAAGAAATTGTTTTTAAAAGAATATGTATACATATATATTTATGCCCAGAAGAAAATACACCAATATTTTCTAAATTTTCTTACACTATATTAACAGCCTGTGGTTTCAGTCCAATCTGTCACCAGCTGAAGCAGCTCAGCTCCCTGCTCTGTCCGTCGTACCTGCCTCATAGTGGTACTGTCTGAATTAAATAAGAATGTATGATTAGCAACGAGCTTTAAAGCTTTTGTGAGGTCAGGAAATAAAAGCTCTATTATTATACTTCTTTAATAAAGAAATTGCAGCTAGCCCAAAGTTTCTAAGGACCTAGGTCACTCCCTAAAAGGCCCTGTTTAGGCTTCAATTTGCAGAACTTCATGTGATATAAGTACAGTGTTCTGAACTAACCAGTCATTGTACGCTATAGTCATTAAATGTCTGTGTGTATCCATAATTCACTAACACCTTCAAGAGATTCAACCTGATATAAAATACGACCAAATTATGCTTGTTAACAGACGGACTAGTCTAGTCCATTTCCCCAAGCCTTCTGTTCTCTCTTGGGGTCTTTTTTTTTTTTTTTTTTTTGGCTTTATGAGGTATAATTGTTATTCATTAAAATTCACTCACTTTAAATGTACAGGTCAACCAGAAATATCTACAGTCTTGCAACCATCACCATAATCACGATTTAGAATATTTTCATCACCCCCTAAATTCCCTCGTGCCCCTTTATGGTCAATCCCTGCCCCACCCTCAGGCAACTACTGATCTTTGTCTTGCTATGCTTTCGTCTTTTCTAAAATTTCATACAAATCATACAGTTGGTAGTCTTTTGTGTCTGGCCTCTTTCACTCAGCATGATGTCTTTGCCATTCATCCATGTTCTTGCCTATGTCAGCAGTCTGTTCCTTTTTATTGTTGAGTACTATCCCACAGTATGGATGTACCACTTTTTGTTTATCCGTTCACCGGTTGATAGGCATTTCGTTTCCATTTCTTGGCTTTTATAAATAATATTGCTACAAACATTCAGGTAGTAGTGTTTATAGTATATGTTTTCACTTCTCTTGGGTAAATATCTAGGAGAAGGTTTGCTGGGCCAAGAGGTAAATGTATGTTTATTTAAGAAACTGCCAAAGTGCTTTCCAAAGTGGCTGTATCATTATGCATTCCCACCAGAAATACACGAGGGTTCCAGTTGCTCCATATCCTCCCCAACACTTCATCAGAGTTTTAAATATAAAGATGACGTTTACTTTCGCCCATATTTTTAAAATTATATCACTTTGCATTTGCATGCTCGTATATATGTATGTATATGTATATGTGCACACATACACACATATACACACCATGCAAACACTAGGTACTATTATTATTATATAACTGTCGTATTTTCTTTCCTTTCACAAATAGGGGTCCTCTTGCTAGTAGTGTACTTCCTGCTGCCCTTGGCTTTTCGTTTTCAATTCCCCTGACTCCCCTACCACCCACCCCCAGTTCTTGCACACACACATTCTTTTATACAAGAGTCTGGCTGGAAAGACAAAATATCTGAGTGAGGATATTCATCCAACAGTATTTACTGAGCATGCTCCCCATCGCTGCTTTTTTTATAGGATGTACTTCTAAGGTTATAGCCAATGCTGCAATTCTGTGGTATAAATGTCACTCCAGACACACCCTCTTTTAGCAGGAGCCTGGTCCTTCCTTCAGAGTGAGAAGAAAATCAGGCTGATCTTTCAAGTTAAAAATTACCTTGCTCAAACTAGTGGTTACCAGTGGAAAGGGGCAATATAAGGGTAAGGGATTAAGAGTAACGAACTATTATGTACAAAATAAGCTACAAGGATATATTGTACAACACAGGAAATATAAGCCAACATTTTATCATAACTGTAAGTGGAGTATAACCTTTAAAAATGTGAAGCATTATATTGTACATATATGTAACATATAATATTGTACATTAACTGTACTTCAATAAAAAGTAATTAATTAATTTTTTTAAATTACCTAGTTCTTTAAGTTTCTCAAGCAGACCAGCCTTCCTCAATACTGTAGGGCCTTCTTCTACCCCTCCTCGTGGCTGAGCAATTAAAAAATAGAGTAATTCAGACATTATCATGACCATCTGATGCCCACAAAAGAACCCTTTTCATTAATCAATTGAAGAGTATCAATTTTTGAATACCTACAGAGTCAGGAATTTACATGATCTCATTTAATCATCGTGGCAAGGTAGATTGAATTACCCCTATGTCAAATATGAAGATCCAGGATCAGAAAGATTATATAACTTTCCTAACAAGTGGGAGAGCCTTAGTTCACATCCACATTCTTTAGATTCCAAAACTTGCATCTCCTCTTCTCCATCACACCGTGTTACCAGCACAATGAACACATATTTTGTACAAAAGCACTCTGAGAGATGGAGATACAGTGATTAAAAGGAGAGGGCTTTCGTCTTTGAGTAACTAACAAGCTAATAGGGGATTTGGATATGCAATCCCAATTACAGTAGAGACTTGCTTCAACGCAGATAACAAGATTCATAACCACAAAAACAGGATGATCCTAACTCCGCCAGGGGCAGAGTGTGTCAGAGAAGTCTGCGTGGAGTAGGCTGATATTTCTGCTGAGTCCTGCAACATGAGTAGGTGTTCAGGAAAATAGATAGGGTGATAGAGAAACTTTGCAAAGCAGGGGAACAGCTTGAGTAAAAACATAAGGAAAAAAAAAAGAGTCTGGCATGAGAAAGACCTACTTGCAGGTCCTCACGGTCGTAAGTTAGGGCTCTTGGGGAGAAAGCAGGCAGCAGGGAAAATCATCACCCGGGAGCTGAAACCACAAAACTAACCCGGTATTTTAAGTTTTGAGCTGCTTAAGCACAGTTGGCACAATTCTTCCTTTGCTCAAGGAAGCTAACACGCCTCTTCCCGGCTGTAAGTCTTCTTCAGCCTCCTGGCAGATTAGCCATCTAAAGAACCGGTTCTTGCATGTGTCTCTCTGATTCTAATTTCCAACAAGCCTTTTCAATACAGGAGGTTACTTTGTGTTCTCAGGGGAGAAGGTGTGCCAAAAGACAGGTGGATCTATCCCCAGGATTGTGCTGTGGCACCAAACTAAGTAGATATTTCTTCCCAACTCAAATTACCGGATGACTTGCCCTGGCAAGTCATTTGCCAGGCAAATCCTCCTTGTCAAATTCCTGTCCCTGGCAGCCAGGGATGCCCCACACTCAGCTGGACATATTTGCTCCTTCACGCCACTCCTTTTATGTATGACTCCCACCCCCTCTCAAGTAGACACAATTTCTCCTTCTTTAAACTCCAACAGCATGCTACTTGGCTCAAAATTTGCCTTGGTTTTGTGTTTGTTTTTGTCTTTTCTCCATTATTAGATTTCAGTCCAGTTTTTTCTACACTTCCAGCACTGTATTTTGTAGTATGGAGCTGACACTTAGTAGATGCTCAAAAATTGTCAATTTGATAAAACTCCCTGCCCTTTTTCCCTCTCCCTTTCAAACTTTAGAACAAATCTCATACACCCCTTACAAATGAACTTATTTACAAAACAGAAATAGACTCACAGACCTACAAAACAAACTTATGTTTACCAAAGGGGAGATGGAGGAGGGGATAAATTAGGATTAAAATATACACACTACTCTATATAAAATAGATAACCAACAAGCACCTACTGTATAGCACAGGAAACTATACTCAACATCTTGTAATAACCTATAATAGAAAAGAATTTAAAATTTATGTACATATATAAAACTGAATCACTTTGCTGTACCCTCAAAACTAACACAACATTGTAAATCAACTATATTTCAATAAAAATTTAAAAAATAATAAAATAACACCATTCTGAACTTTAAGAATTATAAAAAAAAAAAATCTTATACACCCCTTAGTTGATACGAAAGTCCTTCCTCAGTGTCTGTAGAGGATTGGTTCCAGGACACCCACCCTACCCCACCACCTCCCCATCCCCCCACCCGTACTCCCCGCTATCCCCTGCCCCCTGCACGGATGCTCAAGTCCCTTGCATAAAATGACATAAAGATATTCCAGATACAGAACCCGCAGATATGGATGCCTGGCTGTATATTTATTACAATATCACAGTCGATCAATTTCACAGAGTGACACTTCTTAGCTTTTTTTTTTTTTTTTTTTTGTCTGATTCAAACTGCTTCTAATGATTGGTCTTTTCTCATTGTTCTTTGTTAGCTCTACTGACTTTGAAGCTGGGCTCCATTCCCTAACTGACCGCAACTCTTAAGGTCCGCTGTAGATTTAAATTTGCACCAGTGCAGGTCAGGAGCACAGGCTTTGGTATCACACAGTCCTGTCTGGAATTACACAGTCAAAGCTGTGTGACCTTGAGCAAATTCTCAAATCTCTCTGAGCCTTAGTTAACTCAACAGTAAAATAAATATAATACCTACTTCATTCTTTGCCACCACCTCCTCCCCTTAACCACTGCCCTGCAAAGGAATGGAGTCCTTTTTCAGATTCAACCTTCTAGCCCTTTAATCCTCTCTTTTGCCTATTTATCCAATTTTACCTCCTTTAAGTGAGGACAGAAATTTATATGTTGGCCATTTTTTTCCCTTCTATGCTATGGCTTAGTGTAGAAAAATCTCTCTCTCTGAGTTCTTACTATCACGAGACAATAAGCTTCATTCTCATGGGGCCATGTTTTAATAAGGAAGAGCTGTAGAAGGCAGGAAGGAAGAATTATGGAGAATGGAAAATGCATCTGGCTATATTTCAAAATATTATCCCCTAGAGTGGCTGTTATTATCGGCATTTGGCCTTCTGCTGAGGTCTAGGGGTCAGAGCATATTCAAGCCTTTTCCTCCCTTCCTTCTTCCCTCCTCTCTTCTTTCCTTCCTTCTTTTTTTTTTTTTTTTTTTTTTTTTTTTTTTTTTTTGCGGTACGCAGGCCTCTCACTGTGTGGCCTCTCCCACTGCGGAGCACAGGCTCCAGACGTGCAGGCTCAACGGCCATGGCTCACGGGACCAGCCGCTCCGGGGCACATGGGATCCTCCCGGACTGGGGCACGAACCCTTGTCCCCCGCGTGGGCAGGCAGACTCTCAACCACTGAGCCACCAGGGAAGCCCGTTCCTTCTTTTTTTTATCAGTTATTTCAGTGCTATCTTTGTTAGAACCTGTCCCAAGAATAGGTGAACACATTGTGGATTTTGCAATTACCCCCAGCATTAAAAGAAACACTTCTTTGTCAGCAAATTGTCCCTGTGTTTCAGGAGAGACCTTTGAAAGATTTCCAGGGAAAGTGAAGCAGTATTGACTGACAGTCCAAATGCAGTTTGCATCTCTAACCTCCGACCTGTCCCAATTTGTTTTGTAATAAAAAAGCCAGAGTGCAAAGCAAGAGTTCAAAACTAAGAGAAGAAATACATTGCTCAGGAGGGCAAAGAGAAAGTTCTAAGAAACCTGAGAAACCCCATTTAAAACAACCACAACCACAAAAAAATCAGCCTGGGAAGGTGTCAATTCACACTCTATCTTGTTTATTTCTGTTTTTTGTTCTTCCACATCCCCCCTCTTTTAGCACAGACGCTTACAGGAGTCAAAGATATCTGTAATCTCATTGGATTTACCAGAATGAGTGTGCCTGGGCAGAAAAAAAGAAGACTATATTTACGTGTTGCTGGCATGTTTTGGAATCTGGGAGTTTGATAAATTCTTTAGTCCTTTCAATGTGGTCAACTTGCAGGTGGGTTTAGGTTATCCACATGTTTAGGTTATCCACATTTTTAAATTCTAAAGGTTGCTGCCTGTCTATGAAATTTTTCTAGGTGTTAATTACATAACTAAACAAATGCGTTTTCTTAAAATTCTACCTCCTTCTACATATACACAGTAACACCAAAAGCAACAAGAGCACGGAAATCTAAATGAGTAGCTACAATGCAGAAATAGTCTATTTCCATTCAAATAAAAACATTTTCTCTTAAAAAATATGAGGAAAAATTCAGCAGATTTAAATAAAATTAGCTGTGGCTGAGATTAGGAGCCATAAGAATAAATGGATTTGTGACCATAATTATACAATGATGCAAAATGGTGAGAGGACTTTAAAATATAGATTTCAGGTCCGGTTGTATCAGGGAATTTAACTAACTAGACATTAACACCTTACTAATTTTGAAGTTCGAAACTTTCTCATAAATTCCGGTTATTCAAAGCCAGGGTTTTTACTCACCTGGCCCTTTGAGAAAGGAGCTCCGATGATCCCTATGGATTTTGGTTTGGAACTCATGCTCCAGCACTGCTCACCGCTGCACGCAAGGTCTCGAGCCAGTCGTCACTCTGTGCAACTCTCAGTGACGGAGAGCACATATTTTTTTCTATTTATAATTGAGTTAAATCTGTTTACTTTATTCTAATGAGGGAGAGTGGCTCCACCTACTGAAACAAAGCAGCAGTCAAGTGGAAGTCCAGCAAGTTCATACTTGGAATAACTATGAGTCCTCCGGGTCTAGGTCTCTAATTAAGTGAGATTATTCATGTAAACAGTTCACACCCATTTGACAAAGCCAGCTGGTGACATTAATCTTTCCTAATCACCACTTTGATTTCCTAATCGTCATTATCTTTTCTAGTCATAATTAATTAGTCAAAACCACAGAAGAAGTGCTATGGTTCTTGCGGTGCAAACTCAGGGCATGGCACTTACCTCCTCCAGGTCTTTGCATCCTCCTGTGTCGAAAGGGCTGGGACTAGCAAGATGGTCTCCCACATCCTTTCCAGCTCTACAATGCTGAATTCAGTTTTCACTCTGGGATTAATAGTTAATCCACGAGGCACACCTCATACACCACCAGAGCACAGTCTCAGGGAAGGCATATGACTTCCTTTTCTGATTATTAATTAAAGAAAAAATTAATTGCCTGATTAATAACCCAGAAGTGTTACCATACTAATTTTGAAATACAATATGCAGGAAAGTAACAGTTATTGGACTCATAATATCAAAATGAAATAGAGATGCAAAAACAGCCACGACTGAGTTTTTATCATGCGCCAGATGCTGTTCTGTTTTATATTATCTTATTTAATCCTTATGTGAATTTTATGACCAGTCTCAATATTTGTGTTACTTTACTGATGAAGCAACTAAAGTTCAGAGGAGTTGCCAAATGTCACAAAGAGGAAGAGCCATGACACAGTCATAGGCATTCTGGATCCACCTAACCACTGGACTTTACATTCTAAATGCAGATGAAGTGTCAGCTATGTGTGCCTGTCAGACCAGTGTGTAAGATCTTATAGAAAAACCCAAACGAAATTTTTGGCCAACCCAATATATCCTAGATATTTACTTGGGGTATTTTGTATAGCTAAGTATTAACCTCTTATGGTTTCACATTGCAAATAACTTTTTTCTAATCTGTCAGTAACCTGATAATTTTATATGTCATCACTCAAGATTCTTATTTTTGAAATAGACAGTTGAATAATTTTTTCCTTATGCTTTGCACTTTGGAAGTTTCATTAAAGTCTTTTCTACTCCAAAATCACAAATATATATTTCTGTATTTTCTCCTATTTGCTTTAGAGTTTATGTTTCACTTTCAGTTCTTTAATCCATCTACACCCAACTTTGTACATTGTGTAAGTTTTCCAACTCTATATTCCCTTGTAGAGTCCATCAGTTTCTTCAACAACACCCACTGAGCCGTCCTTCCATTTTGCCTCATGGATTCAAGTGGTATTTCCCTTGTGTACCAAGTTCCCCTAGACACATGGGCTCTTTCTTCTGATCCACTGGTTTATTTACCTGTGGCTGTACCAGATCCACACTCTTTGATTATCCTGACTTTACGGTATATCTTACCATTCTTCAGTTAACAGTAACATTTTGCTCTTCTTTTTCAAAACTGATTTAGCTATTTATGAGCCTCTGTTCATCTACATATTCAGAATAAGTTGTTGGGTTCCTTAAAAAAAATCCTGCTAGGATCTTTACTAAATTCGTAGATGAGTCCATAGAGATTTGATATCTTTCAGGTTTCATTGTGGGTGTATTATTTTTACTCTGTCCATAGAGATTTGATATCTTTCAGGTTTCACTGTGGGTGTACTATTTTTACTCTAACATCTGAAAGTTCCTTCTATATCAAGCTGAGGTTGCCTTCCTATTACTTGACCTGGTGATTACAACCCTTCAATCCAATAAAACACACTATCCCTCAGTTTCATGTCTTTCTTGCATTCTCTATTGTTTAGCCTGTATATCCCCAAATACCTCACCAGTTTCTTATATTACATTGATGGCTACTCTCCTTCAGGTCATCAACTTGGTCATTCCCTTCAAAACATCTTCTGGCTTCCCTATGGCCTCCTTAACTATGTGATTCCATCCAGAACCAAGTGCACACATCCAGGTGTAGATGGAGTCATCTAGCCCATCAAAGACAAATTTGGTAATGCTTGACTTTCCAATTCACTGATAAAAATACTGAACAGGGCAGCACCTATGAAAGAGCTCCTTAGTATTCTGATGGAAACCTCAGCCCAGATTGCCATAGTTCCATTAATTAGTCATGGATCCATAGGTACAGCTGTTCCCTCAATTCCCAGCTCAACCACTCTATCTTGGCTGTAAGGATATCATAAGGAAAACTGCCAGGTATGTCAATAAATTCTTGCTACACTTTGCCTGCTACATTTTATCAGTTACCAGTCTGACTTCCCTGTCAAAGGTGATGAATTGACTCTGAGAGACACTCTCTTCTTGGTAAACCCATGCTGACTTCTAGTGATTACTGTTTCCTTTTTGTTGTGAACATAAAACATCTTTTTGATCTCCAAAGCTGTCATCTCAGGACTTCTAAAGGAAGAAGACAGAGGGAATCTTACCTGTATCATCCTATCAGAGCTCCAGTTTTTCCAGCTCAATCTTTTCATTTATTTTAGAGTGTACATATTAAGTTTTTAAAGCCCTTCTCCTCGTAATACAAACCTCTTATCTAATATCTATCCTTCTCTCCCTCCATCTTTCACTCTCTCTCTCTGTCTCTGTCTCTGTCTCTGTCTCTGTCTCTGTCTCTGTCTCTCTCTCTCTCTGAAGTCCTATCTAGCACTTTCCTGAAGATGGGACCACATCTTATTTGACTTTGATCCAAAGCCACTAGAATGAGGTTTGACACATAGGCCCTTGTATTAGTTGCCTAGAGCTACCATAACAAAATATCACAAACTGGATGACTTAAAAGAGCAGAAATCTGTTATCTCATAATTCTGGAGGCTGGAAGTTTGAAATCAAGGTGTCACAGAGCCATGCTCCTCCTGAAACCGATAGGAGAATCGTTTCTTGCCTCTTCCTAGCTTCTGGTGGTTTTCCAGCGACCTTTGGTATTCCTTGGCTTGTAGATGCATCACCCTAATCCTTCATCTTCACATGGTCTTCTCCCTGTGTCTCTGTGTTTTCCCATAGCCATCTTCTTATAAGGTCACAGGTCATATTGGATTAGGGCCCACCCTACTTCAGTATGACCTCATTTGACTAGTTATACATGTATGCAATGACCCTGTTTCCAAATATGGCCACATTCTGAGGGACTGGAGTTAAGGACTTCACCATATCTTTGGGGGAACACAGTGCAACCCTTAACAGCCCCCCAGCTAATGGTTTTGTAATAAAAAGAAAGGATGAATAAATAAGTTACATGATGAGAGAAACCAAAAAATCATATAGCTCTTACTCTCTACCTCTTTCTAAGGCTTCAAACTGTGGCCCATCTCTGCATTGTCCTTTCATCAGCCAACTAAGAAACAAGACTGTCTTCCAATGAAGCCCAGGAGTCTTAGCACATTTATAAAGAACTAGAAAGTACAAAAAATCCAAAGGACTAAATCTCTAATGAAGTGATTTCAGGGAACCATTTTGTTTGATGCATTGCCCAAACTTTCTTTTTTTCTTCTAAATATTTTTGTATTGTGTACATTCTTTATGTTTTGTTGTAACATATTATTTGAGAACTGATTCCATTAAAGATCTTCTTTTTCTTTAAGCCATCTCTTACTCAGGAAGCGACCTGAAAGGCTGGCTTTGGAGCCTGTTTCATCTCAGTCTGGGTCAGGGCAGGTGTGAGAGGTGTGGGTACGACAGCAGGGGGGTGGGTCTACGATGTATGTGCTACAGATGGGACATTCGTGCTCGGCACCAGTGTTTCCAGCTTGGTGGTTCTTAAGCTTTCTTGAATTACTGAGTGTTCTTTTATTTTTTTTTAATTTTTATTGGAGTATAGTTGATTTACAATGTTGTGTTAGTTTCTGCTGTACAGCAAACTGATTCAGCTATACATATACATATATCCACTCTTTTTTGCCCAAACTCTTTAAACCCAATACAATAAGAAGGGGCCCGCTCCTGGAACACTCTGATTTTATAGAAATGTTCAAACTAATGATCCCTGGTACGTTACCTAGTCATGTCTCTAGGAAGGAACTCTTCTAACCTTTTGAGGCATGCTAGAAGCTTAAGCAGAGTGGGTGGCCATGAAAGAAGCTTCACTCTGAGTGTCTGGCTCATGTCACTTCATGACTATGTATTTATAGCCTCCTCCTCTTTCTTTGCCTTCCTCTCTTTACCCAGTCAGACTTGAGGCAGTCCTCCTGAGGGTGTGGAGGCTATAGGAAACAAAATGTCGGGATGTCACTGATCTCTCTATGAGCATAGGAGCTCAGGGCAGCACTGCACCAAGAGACAGTGAGTAACCCCAAAGTGGAAGACCCACCCACCTGGTGCCCTGAAGTCTCCAGAGCTATCCCTCAGTTCCCAAGGGGACCCTGAACTGCAGCCTTGGGATGGGGAAGATATTTAAGTTTCATTTTGGAAGCTGCAGCGGCAGACTCCCAGACAGAATCTAAGAGAGAAGGAAGAAGGTATAAATCACAGAAAATGATAATCGCTTGTTTCATGAGCACATGTGAGTCACCTGAGAGTACCCTAGAAATAGTGTGGGGACTTAAGGTCCTGCACTAACAGGCAAAGATTGGAGCCAGAGAACTACTGTGTATGCCTGTTATTGGGATCTAGATTTACTCCAAGGTAATGTGGCTGGGAATGTAGGAAGGCAGGCATATGGAAAAACCATGTCCCCTGAGGTAGAGCAGCTTGTTCAACTCACACAACGAATTGAGTCTAGAGCTGAGAACGGAGTCCACGTTTCTTGGACCCCTCTAATGCTCTTCCCACTTCTCATGCCACCTCTCTTCACCTGAAAGACTTCTTTATTCTTATAAATGAGACAGTCAAACTTTAGCTTTTAAAAAATTAAAAGGATTTTCGGAATCTTTCAGAAATGAAACCTGGTGAGTAGTGAACCATATACTCTGAAAAAGTTGACAAAGAATCTGTAGAAAATTCATCAGGTTCTCTACCTAGACCCAGAGAGTCAAATCATTATATATTATGTTTCAGTGGTTACTTTCTTTTGATTTGTCCTACTAAATGGTGGATGCCCTCAAAGTCTGACTTCTCTGGAAAACTAAACTGAAATTAAAAACAAAATTTTATTTTTTGCTGAGGAGTTTTAGTGTGTCTGTGTATTAATCGGCACTGGATATCAATTTCTTGTAACTATTAATGGAAACCAGAAGTGTGTTAATCTAAGAGACGGCAGGATTTTGTTTTAAGGTTATCTTGGCTCATCCTCTGGAAATTACGTTATCTAAGCTTCCAATGAGGCATTTCTGGAGGAAAGTGGGGTTTTGTCTAGTTGTTTTCAAGATTTTTCTCTTTGCCTATGGCTTTCTGTAGTTTTGGTGTGCTGGGTCTAGCTGTGCATTTCTATATATCTTTCTTGGATTTGTTTGGATAAATATTGTTTATCAGGTTTTTTTTAATTCCCAGCCATTTTTATATGTGCAGGTGTCTCATATTCTCTGCCTCAGCTTCTTCCTCCACTCCTTCTGGTATTAAAGTTAAAAGTATGTTAGGCCTTCTAAGTCTATTCTCTTATCTCTTGCTCTTTTTGTCTTTTTATCTTTCCATGTTGCATTCTAAGGAGCATCTTCTGATCTATTCCCTGGTTCAATAATTTGTCCATCAGCTAAATCTCTTTAATGAATTCTCAATTATTATCCATTTTTTGATATGGGTTTCTTCTCCCTGTAGCTATTTCCAAGTTTGTCTTTCATTTCTTTAAACATAGTAAATATAGTCAGCTTGTAGTATGTAGCTGGTAATTAGTGTTTGAAATCTTTGTAGGCCTACTTCTATTCTTATTGTTTCTTTCTTATAGTGATTTATTTTTTTAATGCTAGGTCACCTTTGTGCTGGTCATTGTTAATGAAAATATTTTCAGGAATAATGTGAGGAGATGATAAAAGTATCTTCCTCCAATAAAATCTGTGTAGTATCCAGGTACCTGGGGCACAGCAAGTCTAGAACTACCTTAAATCCAATTCAGGGCTCAGGGTCTCAGTGTCACCCAGGTGAATTGAAACTTGGATACAAATCTTTGTAAAAACTGGTTAACTTCTTGTCCACCTTACTCTGAGGATAGTCCCTCTAAAGGGTCACAGCTTTTTTTTAAGGTCTCTTCTTTACTTCTGAACTTTTTATATGCCCTGAGCTTTGATTTATATCCATTTCACTCCACAAGGCTGTCAAAACAAAAGTTAAAATTTACCTGAATTTTCAAATGCTCCAGAGCAAAAGCAGCTTCTCTTCTAGCTTACTTCCTGAGGCTCCCATTTTCCCTTTTAATTTTAACCTCACAATTCTTTACTGTCATGTTAGGTCATCACTGCTTTTAAGTGAGTTTTGCCCATTATTTTTAGTTGTTGTCATCAAGAGAGATGATATTAATAACCTAGCCTACTATTCCTGGAAACTGGAAGTTTACAGGTGAATTTTTGAGAGTATTCTGGCAAAATACAGTAGAAAGTTGAACTTATGGTCTTTCCAGTGACATTTCCCAAAAGGGGGCATCGACAAGATATCCACTCTCTGGGTAAACCGTTTGAAGATGTGTCATCAGGACACATCAGCAAGGAGGCTTGGCTCTCTGGCTTTCCAGAGTTAAGGACGAATGAGAGTCACCTCTGAGATCATGAAACATCTTTACTTGGCAGAGTCCAGCACTTTCAAGGCAGCCACTCAGTTTTTTAGCTTATATGCTATAAATTCTCTGGTGAAGGACAGAGTTCCTCTGACCTGTATATGTGCACACTTACATTTACTATCTTTATTGTATATTTGCCTTTACCAATGAGATTTTCCTTTCATAATTGTCATGTTTCTAGTTGTGGCCTTTCCTCTTTTATTTAGATAAGTTGTCTTAACATTTCTTGTAAAGCTGGTTTGGTGGTGCTGAACTCTTTTAGCTTTTGTTTGTCTCTAAATATTTTGATCTCTCCATCAAATCTGAATGAAAAGCCTTGCAGGGTAGAATATTCTTAGTTGTAGATTTTTCCCTTTCATCACTTTAAATATACCCTACCACTCCCTTCTGGCCTGCAGACTTTCTGCTGAATAGTCAGCTGATAGCGCTATGGGAGTTCCCTTGTATGTAACTTGTTGCTTTTCCCTTGCTGCTTTTAATATTCTCTCTTTATCTTTAATTTTTGCCATTTTAACTACAATGTGTCTTGCTGTGGTCCTCTTTGAGTTGATCCTATTTGGGACTCTCTGTGCTTATTGGACCTGGATGTCTGTTTCCTTTCCCAAGTTAGAGAAGTTTTCAGCTATTATGTCTTCACATAAGTTCTCTGCCCCTTTCTCTCTCTTGTCTAATTCTGGGACTTCTATAATGCAAATGCTATGCTTGATGTTGTCTCTTAAACTGTCCTTATTTTTTTTTCTTTTTCCTGTTCAGCTTCAGTGTTTTCTACTACTCTGTCTTCCAGTTTACTGATCCATTCCTCTGTATCATGTAATTTACTATTGATTCCTTATAATGTATTTTTCATTTCAGTTATTGTATTCTTCATCTCTGTTTGGTTCTTCTTTATATTTCCTAACCCTTTGTTAAAAACCGCTAACTTCTCCCTCTGTTCATCCAGTCTTCTCCTCAGTTCTTGGAACATCTTTATAACCATTATCTTGAATTCTTTAGAGTAGATTGCCTATCTCCACTTCACTTAGTTCTTCTGAGATTTTATCCTGTTCCTTCATTTTGGACATATTCCTCTGTTGCCTTACTTTGCCTAATTTGCTGATTTTATTTCTATGTATCTTGTAGGTAGGTTATGTTCCCTGGCCTTGGAGAAGTGGCCTTTGGTAGGAGATGTCCTATGCATCTGAGGAGCTCTGCTGCCAGTGTCTATGCCCCCAGATTGCCTCCTGCCTCTTCGGGAGGTCCTCCAAGATTTGCAGGTAGGTCTGACCCAGGCTCCTTTCAAATTACTACTTTTGCCCTGGATTCCAGAGCATGTGAGATTTTGTGTAGGCCCTTTAAGAGTGGAGTCTCTATTTCCCACAGCCCTCTGGCTCTCCTGAAAGTAAGCCATGCTGGCCTTCAAAGCCAAACGTTCTGGAAGCTCACATTCCTGGTGCAGGATCCCCAGGCTTGGGAGCCTAATGTAGGACTAAGACTACTCACTTCTTGAGGAGAACCTCTGCCATTGTAATTATCCTCCCATTTGTAAATTGCCCACCGAGAGGTATAGGTCTTGACTATACCATATCTCTGCCCCTCCTACCCATCTCATGGTTACTTCTTTATATCTTTAATTGTAGAAGATCTTTTCTGCTAGTCTTCCAGTTTTTCTCATCAAGAGTTTCTTTATAAATAGTTGTAATTTTGGTGTGCCCATGGAGGAGATGAGTTCAGGGTCTTCCTACTCTGCCATCTCGGCCACTCCCCTATTAGTTGATCTTACAGTATTTGCCTGGAACATCCTTCAATCAATGACACTTTATACCTACATCTATTAATAGATGAGTGATCTTAAGTGAAGCAATTCATCCATTCTGATGTGTGTGTGTGTGTGTGTGTGTGTGTGTGTGTGTGTGTGTGTGTGTTATGCAGGCCTCCCACTGTAGTGGCCTCTCCCGCCACGAAGCACAGGCTCCGGATGCGCAGGCTCAGCGGCCATGGCTCACGGGCCCAGCCGCTCCGCGGCATGCGGGATCTTCCCAGACCGGGCCACGAACCCGTGTCCCCTGCATCTGCAGGTGGACTCTCAACCACTGCGCCACCAGGGAAGCCCCATTCTGGCTTTTTTAAATGTAGGTTTTATTCAGGGTTTGAACCACAATTTAAGAAAGTAATATCCTTGGGCACTGTTTTGATTCACTGCAGACTGATCTCCCAGGGTTGCTTTTTAGTATCATGAAATTGATCTTTTTGGAAGGACACAATAAGAAGAAGGCTTATATCTTATAAGCCTTAGATATAAGCAGCTTTATATCTATATTTGCAGTGGAGTTATTATTGAAGTTATTGTGTGCTATATCTTTAAGTGTTCCCTACACGAAGTCCTCTGAGTAATTTCTTTCAGAACTGAATGCTATAAAGTGTTGCTTGGCCTGAGAAAGTTAAGTTTTCTTCTTTTGGACTTTTCTTTGGGGCTACGTTTTCCAGGAAGCTCAAAGCTGATTTTGTGTGTGTGTGTGTGTGTGTGTGTGTGTGTGTGTGTGTGTGTTCACTTTCATTTTATCTGATCCTGATTTTTAGTATATTTTTGATTATTAGATTATGTGTGTTGCCTAAAAGCACCCTCAAATTCTTCATAGTCTCAAAGCATGGGAAAAATAAATAAGCAACTAAATAGTAAATTTTAAATGTTTTGATATACAATTATTTTTTCTTGAAATGCCATAGGCTGATTTATTTGTATCTGTTGAAAAAGTGGTCCTAAATTGTTTGTGAGAGTCAGTGGCAAATAGAGACTGGGGGAACAGCCACAAAGCCCTAAGAGTATAAAAATACAACTTTAGTTAGGGATAAGTGGTTTCTCATTTGGGTGGATCTAGTCACTGCTCTTTTCTCAGATTTAGGAATATCCATTGTTTTCCATTCCCACTGAGGTCTACCTTCTGGTACGGTACTTCCAAAGTTTCAAAATTTTTGCCAACAAGGCTGTTGTAAGCAGGGATATAAGTGGTATTTACAGTGTAATGTCCATGGACTTTGTTGCCAAACTCTATTACAAGTGAACTTCCAGGAAGATTTGTGCTATTGGGAAGAGCTTCTACTGTTTTCAAGGATTTCAGACAATTGTATGCAAGTTTAAGATTTGATGCTTTCTTTTCTACATTGACAAAAAGAAGTTACACCCTCATTAAGACACATGTAGTTTTAGTATTAGTTGAATTCATATTTCTGTTTTAAGCATATTTACACTAATCCTCCAAGAGAAGGCTTAGAGAAAATTATGATTAAAATATTTATAGGACAATGCTCATAAACATACCAGCTGATTGATTAAAAAAAAAGAATCCAAGATTGCAACGGTAAAAGAAAGTTGACAGAAAGTGACCTCTTTATGCAATACAACCTGAGAAATCATCTCCTACTCATTCATTCATTCAGCAAATATTCATTGAGAACATACTTTGTATCAGGAACCTTCTACTCTATTTCTAGCATGAAAACAATGAATATATATAAACCAATATTTTATAATGCCAAACTCAAAAGGAAAGTGTTAGTAACGTGTGGCTTTCTATAAAACAGACGTAGTTTCAGAAAAGTTTTATATCCAAACATGAATATCTCTAATGAGACTGATTGGAGACATTTATCATTTCAATTAGACAACTCAATTATTCACTGAATAATCTGTCAGGTTCCTCATAATTTTTATTTTTCTTCCTGATGATAGAGCAACATAATATTTTTATTATTAAAAATGGATATGTGCCCATTGTAAAATATTGAAAATATAGAAAAAATAAGAAAATGAACTTTACCCACAACCCTACCTCTCATATATAAATATTGCTAATATTCTGCTATGTTACTAATATTTCATGTATTTACATGTGTGGTTCATTGCAAACAATTTTGTTCATTGGGAACAATTTTATATCTCGTTTTATTCTCTTAAAATTATTTTCTAAACAGTTCCTATATTATGAATAATTTTTTGAAGAATGCTTTAAAGAGATATCAATATTCTATCAAATGATCTTACCATAATTAACTTGAATAATGAATATTTAGATTGTTTCACTCTTCACTACTATTGAAATTGCTGTTAAAATTCCAAAGTTATCCATTCTACAGGCTCTCATACAACCGCCAAGATAAACCCAATACTGAATAAGAGTATTTTACCAGCTTAAAACAGAGGCAGCTCTCATAGGAACTAGAAAGGGTGATGATGAGCATTGTGCAGTTAGTTCCTCAAAATTTTTTTTTTTTTTTGGCCACAGTGCACCACTTGCAGGATCTTAGTTCCCTGACCAGGGATTGAACCCACGTCCCCTACAGTGGAAGCACTGAGTCTTAACCACTGAACTGCCAAGGAATTCCCCTCAAACATTTTAAACGTTCAGTTACACGAGGAGTTTAGAATTCTGTTGTAATAGTCTTCCTCATGGTAATTGATGAAGCATGATATGAATATTAGGACTCTGTGTCATAATAGGATGGAAGATAGTGCAATATTGTGAAAAGTTCATAGATTCTGGAATCAGAAATGTCTGGCTTTGAATCCAGAGTATTTGACCTTGAACAACATCTACAAAACGGGGATAATAATAACTTTGAATGAGTCTGGTGAAGAATATACTAACTAATGTATGTAATGTGTCTAATACAGTGTCCATCTATAATGAACACTCAAATTATTGTAGATTAATTATAATGAATAATAATGGCTATTATTTTTAAATTATATATACATGCATGTGTATATTTCCTTATTTAATAAAAATCATTCTATTGGGCAAGGCAATGTCTTTTACCTGACTTTAGTGACCCTATGCAGATATTCCAGAAGACAGTGACTTGCAAAAATTTCTTCTCGTGTGAATCAAAAGCCTACAAGCTCTTCAAAACAACAATTTCTCCATTAGTTGTGAAATAGATGTCTTAACAGAAACTGTTAGCAGAGCAACTGATCAGTAACAAAAATTGATCTATTTGTCACTAAGGACAGCAATTGGAAGTTAAAAGCCTCCACCCCAGGAATGGATTTTCTATCCTCTAGTGTCATACAAACCACTCAGAGATTGTGTTTTATATTTTCCATTAAAACAACTCTAAAAGGTAAATTAATATTTATTAATTAACTAGAAAGCAGGACCTGGGGCTTCTGTTCTTAAATTAGTTGGAAGGAGGAGGAGCATTGGAACATCACCTCCAAAGTGACCTCATGACTGCAAAAGGGCTGCCTGGTCGTAATGGACACCTTTAAAACTCCAAGCCTAGTGTCACCGTGCATGCTGGGAGCCATAGATACATAGGTGTGGACATCGAATTTTCTTCTTTGGGGGACGGTGAGTGTTTATCAGGGACCAGAAACCACATTTCCAACGTTTAAACCAATGAGTCTCAGCTCTGCCTGTGTATGAAAATTTCCTGAAGAGGTTTTAAAAACACCAGTGATGGCGCCCCACAAATAAATCAGAACCTATGGGGAGCATTTTGGTTTAGGCCAGTAGATATCAAACTTTAGCATACATCAGAATCACCTGTAGGGCTTGTTAAAACACAAATTGCTACCCCACATCTAACACAGTGCTTTTGCATAGTGTAAGTGCTCTAAAAATATTTGCTGAATAAACAGTGTTAGATTTGCATTTGAAAAGAGCAAACTTCTAGGACAAGGTAGATTAACTGGTGTCCATGGATGGAATTTTCTGCAGTGCTTCATGGGCATGTGCATCTGTACACTCAGAGGCCAGTTCCTCACTTTCATCAGATTCTTAAGAGGGGGTGGGTTTCCGTGATCTAGAAATGTTACAAGGCACTCTTATAGGAATTAAATGTTATATTCTTCATGAGTAGAATGAAGAAAAAAAGTAGTCTTTTGTTTTTCAAAAAAACTAACTTCAGTATTGACTAGCACAAAAAGCATTTCATCTCGTTAAAAGTAATCAATTAGCCACTAAAGACACTAGCCTCTCAATCTAAGAGCCAATCTGTACCCTGCCTCTCTCACATGGTTGACGTGGAGAGGAAACAAAAGATGTGAACATGCTTTGAAAACTGTCTATTTCATCAGTGCTTTGTATTCTCTTTGAATACACTGCATGCCTAGTTTTACTCCTGATGCCCAGTTTTACCCTGTGCACCCAGTAAATGCTTGTTAAGTGGGAGACTATAAATGGGCCTTCCCAGTGTTTCTCAAATTGTGGTCTGTGTACCACCTGCCAATGAGTCACCCAGTGGACGAGTTAAAAAAACAGATTCCTAGGACCCCCTCCCTGGTCTAGCAAATTAGAATCTGTGTGGAGGGGGAAAGTGAATGAAGAGGACCTGGATTCTGACTTTTCTCAAACTTCTCAAATGATTTTGAAGCAGATGAAAATTTGAGAACCACTGAACTAAGCTGACATTGGCATTGCCAGTCCTCATTGAAATCTCGTTAGTAGGCAAAGGTAACTTACCTCCTTGGCTGGAGGAGAAGCAAGTTCAAAACAGGAAAACGTCCCCTGCACATTTTACTGACTTGAATCCCGTCATAAGGTCCTTAGAGATCCATCTCAGAGTGGACACACTACCCAAACAAGGCAGTACATTTCCTGCAAAGTAATTTCCCAAGAGGGGCTTCAGCTTTCTTATCAAGATTTAGGCTTGTGTGGATGTCTAGATCTGGCTGAATAAAATATTACCTGCCATGATGCTACCAGTCACGCTGAATGTGGGCTGTGCAAAATGTCCATGTGGAAATAGAAAACTAGGCTGGCCCTTTCTGGGTAATGAAGGCCATGAATAATGCACAGAGAATGCAGTTTCTTTTCATGTACTTCTTACTGTGCTAATATTTGTGACCACTTTAGAAAGTAGCAAATGCAGGAAAAATAGGAGGAGGCATACCTTAAAATATGTATCAAGCAAAAAGTTAAACAACTTAGACATTGCTTTCTCATATAGTGGTATATGATTACAGGAGAGAATGATGAATAAGGTGATATCTCTGAAGATTGGGTAATAAGATTAGCTCACGTAGGGAGAGCTTGCTTGGTGTCAGAGCTGTGTTAAGTATTTTACATTTTTATCTTATGAAACCTCATTAATTTACCAATTAATACAATGTTTTTTAATAAAATTAAATGTGGAACAAAGTTAAGAAAACATGGACAAGCACTCCAGATACTTCGAGCCAACAGGTGAATCCAGAAATCCTGGTTTGTCCTCAAGGTTATTAGCTTCAGCTTCTATGAGATCATTTGTCAGACAAGTTTATTGGGCAGAGTTACGGTTTGATGAGCCACCAGGAGAAATGGCTTAGGGAAGCACAAGGTAGTCCTCTTGGGAAAGAAAAACAAACACGTTTGGAACATCTCGTGCTATTTGTTATTTTCACCTGTGACGCTGAGGATGGAGCTGCCAGCATTCCCATCAGAATGGAGGGGTCTAGTCAGTCAGTTAATATTTGAAAACTCTCCCCCGTTTGCATAGTACATAATAGAAGGCATCTTGTAGAAGGCGGGTTCCTCTGTCTCAGAGGAGTTTACAATCTATTATGAGGAAAGGAGGATAAATTCCCATGTTTTTACTTATAAACTTGTATGTTAACCCTAAAAAGCAGCCTGAGCCTTACAGATTCCTGAGAAGGAATCAAGAGATGAAAAACAAAAGTAGGGCTTCCCTGGTGGCACGCAGTGGTTGGGAGTCTGCCTACCGGTGCAGGGGACACGGGTTCGTGCGCCGGTCCGGGAAGATCCCACATGCCACGGAGCGGCTGGGCCCGTGAGCCATGGCCGCTGAGCCTGCGCATCCGGAGCCTGTTCTCCGCAACGGGAGAGGCCACAACAGTGAGAGGCCCGCGTACCGCAAAAAAAAAAAAAAAAAGAGAGAGAGAGAGAGAAATTTGTCATAAAACCACGTTCCATATGAAGGACTAATAATGCCGTTTAGCCTGTGCTGCCCTCACACGGTGACAGCAGTATTTGCACAGGAAACACAAATGCCAACCACTTCCTGCCTCTCACTAGGTCTCCACATTTTCTTCTTGCCCCGAAATTACAAGAATCAGAACAAATTCTCCTGTTTTACAAAGTTATTTTTCCTTTATTCCTGAGAGTGAATCTGATTTTCTTAAGAAATGTCCTGATGCATAAGCGGTTTTTGTTCAATGACAGTCATAGGCATAGTATGAAACCTGAAAATTTCAGTCTCACTCCTTTCTATATTTTTTATTATGTATGCCTTTCGAAATACCAAAAAAAAAAACCAAACAAAGGTAAAATAATATCATGATCCAATATTCCTTTAGAAATTAGAAATCAAAATATAGTATATAAGCCATCCTAATGGGTGTGAAGTGCGATTTCATTGTGGTTTTGATTTGCGTTTCCCTAAGGATTAATAATGTGAGCAAATTTTCATTTGCTTATTGGCCATTTTGTATATCTTCCTCGGAGAAATGTACGTTCAGATTCATTGTTCATTTTTTAATTGGATAGTTGGGGGTTTTGTCGCTGAGCTGTAAGAATTGTTTATATATTATAGATACCAGAACTTTATCAGAAAACATAGTATATAAATACTGACTCCCAAACTTTATTAAAATCTATTACACAAGGGGGCGCTAGATTAACATATAATAGGTTGACGCGCGCAAGAACCAACATTTAAATTAGCTTTAGAATATAATTTAACCTAAAACAAATTTTAGCTATTGTTTTCCACAGCTGAGAATTGTCAGTATTCACCAATTGAAGAGTTTTTCCACATTCCACGTGGGAATTAATATTTTTTTACACCTGAGATTTCAAAAGTTTCTTTGAATGAATCCTCCCAGCACGCGCACACACACATACACACACACACACACACACATACACAAATGCCTGGCAAATCAACACACACACCTCTCACTTGATCCGAAATAGCAATGAGGTCTCATCCTATTAAGCATTTTTATTACCCATGTAATGCGTTATATAAGTAATTAGAAGCAGTTGTCAAAATAAATTAAGTAAATTCTACGGGTGATGCAGCATGTCTGTCCTTAAAAAGGTTATTCATTTACATGCATTCTTAGTTTAAAACTTTAAGGGAATTACGTGCTGTCATTAATCATAGTTCATTCTGGTAAACTTGTTCCTACTAACTTTACACTACCCCAACTCACAAAGTTATTTATAGGAACTATCAGGCCAAATCAGCAAAATTTTCAGGAGTGGTAAGAAATATCCAGAAACATTCATGTCCTCATTTCAAATTTGTCCCGTAAATGTCCATAGTATAAAAATTTGAATTTATGTAGAGGAAAAATCAGCAAGCTGTAATTAAAGTTTAAGGGAAAAAATGCTCACAATTCTAAATCTCATTCTACAGACTGGGTATTCAATTAATAACTTTGTAAAGATAACCCTAAATTTTATTGTCTCTTCCTATCCCCATCACACTACACTAAGTTAAAAACAGTGTGAGTTCTTGGTATAGATGGATGTGGATTTAAATCCCAGACTCTGAGCCTCAATTTTCTCATCTCTAAAACAGGATCACTATTCTCAACGTATCTGGTATACCATGATGGCATTTTAAATAAGATAATGTTTGTACATCATGCTGGACAAATAATATCTACAAGCGTCAGATATTCTTCCTCTTTCTCTTTTCCTTCCTTCCTTCTTCTCTCTTCTCCTTCCTCCTTTCCTAAATTCTCTGATTTTAAAAGGTGTCAGGTTTCAAACCGTGGCAAGGTTTATAAAATATGCTGCTCTTACCGCCATGTTTAATATTTTGTTGTTTTTCTCTGTCAGCTTCTCCTTGCCTCCCTCCCAAACCACGCCATTCCCCACACCCACGTACAAAAACGCTCATGGGGAGCTCCTTAGGGGCTGTACTCCAAGCACTTTGCAGAGCACAACACCTGGTGCAGACTAAGTGAATCAACTCTACTCTTTCAAAGGTCTTCTTCTTTTCCTATTATGGTTCATTTCAGCTATACTGAGGATTCAGTGATACACTATACCAATTGTTCTAGGCAGAGTTTTTAGTGGTAGGCAACAGAATCCACTCCACTAGTGAAAGAGTTTTTTTTCAGGGATAGAGACAACTCCCAGAATTGTTGGGGTGACTGCAGAAATGGGCTGAACTTCAGAAGCTGCTGGCTCTTCCACAATAGGAAGCTGTTGAATCTGAAAGCCACTGCTGCTGACAGCAATATGCCACTGGTGCAATGATCTCTATTGGCGAAATGGATGCACCAAACTCTTCTTTTCCCTCCACATAACTCCGAGGGAGAACCTCTTTGAATGTTGCAACCTGAGTTACACCTGGAACTCTACCTTTAAGAGGGACGGAGGAATGTAACTGTTAGTTTTACACACAGAAAGGCACAATAGAATTGACGTTGGGGAGGATTTTAAATGAGTCAGTCCAGAGAATCTCTACATTCTTTGTTTTCTATTTGGTTTATTTTCATATAATTATTAGAGCTTTTAAATACATTATTGGAAAAAGAAATGAAGAAAACAGTAGTAAAGATCAATAAAACTAAAAGCTGATTCTCTGAGATAATAAACAAAATTTATAAACCTTTAGCCAGACTCATCAAGAAAAAAAGGGAGAAGACTCAGATCAATAGAATTAGAAATGAAAAAGGAGATGTTAAAACAGACACCGTAGAAATACAAAGGATTGTAAGAGACCACTACAAGCAACTATATGCCAATAAAATGAAAACCTGGAAGAAATGGACAAATTCTTAGAAAAGTGCAACCTTCCAAGACTGAACCGGGAAGAAATAGAAAATATGAACAGACCAATCACAAGCACTGAAATTGAAACTGTGATTAAAAATCTTCCAACAAACAAAAGCCCAGGACCAGACAGCTTCACAGGTAAATTCTATCAAACATTTAGAGAAGAGTTAACACCCATCCTTCTCAAACTCTTCCAAAAAATTACAGAGGAAAGAACACTCCCAAACTCATTCTATAAAGCCAACATCACCCTAATACCAAAACCAGACAAAGATATCCCTAAAAAAGAAAATTATAGACCAATACCACTGATGAACATAGAGGCAAAAATCCTCAACAAAATACTAGCAAACAGAATCCAACAACACATTAAAAGGATCATAAACCATGGCCAAGTGACATTTATCACTTGCAAGGATTCTTCAATATATGTGAGGATTCTTCAATATATGCAAATCAATCAATGTAATAAACCATATTAACAAACTGAAGGATAAAAACCATATGATAATCTCAATAGATGCAGAAAAGCTTTTGGCAAAATTCAACACCCATTTATGATAAAAACTCTCCAGAAAGTGAGCATAGAGGGAACCTACCTCAACATAATAAAGGCCATATATGACAAAACCACAGCAAATATTATTCTCAATGGTGAAAAACTGGAAGCATTTCCTCTAAGATCAGGAACAAGACAAGGGTGCCCACTCTCACCACTATTTTTCAACATAGTTTTGAAAGTCCTAGCCATGGCAATCAGAGAAGAAAAAGAAATAAAAAGGAATACAAATTGGAAAAGAAGCAAAACGGTCACTGTTTGCAGATGACATTATACTATATATAGAAAATCCTAAAGATGCCACCAGAAAACTACTAGTGTTAATTAATGAATTTAGTAAAGTTGCAGGATATCAAGTTGATACACAGATATCTCTAGCATTCCTATACACTAAAAATGAAAAATCAGAAAGAGAAATTAAGAAAACCATCTCATTTACCATTGCAACAAAAAGAATAAAATACCTAAGAATAAACCTACCTATAGAGGTAAAAGACCTGTATGCAGAAAACTATAAGACACTGATGAAAGAAATCAAAGACAACACAAACAGGTGGAGAGATATACCATGCTCCTGG
Source organism: Hyperoodon ampullatus (assembly GCF_949752795.1). NCBI lineage: Eukaryota > Metazoa > Chordata > Mammalia > Artiodactyla > Ziphiidae > Hyperoodon > Hyperoodon ampullatus. Next base: position 58,502,935 of record NC_136925.1, on the reverse strand, counting down.
ATTGGAAGAATCAATATTGTGAAAATGACTATACTATCCAAAGCAATCTACAGGCTCAATGCAATACCTATCAAATTACCAATGGCATTTTTCACAGAATAAGAACAAAAAATTGCACAATTTGTATGGAAACACAAAAGACCCCGAGTAGCCAAAGCAATCTTTTTTTTTTTATGGCTTTCTTTTCTTTTTTTTTAACATCTTTATTGGAGTATAATTGCTTTACAATGGTGTGTTAGTTTCTGATTTATAACAAAGTGAATCAGTTATACATACACATATATCTCCACATCTCTTCCCTCTTGGGTGAATCATCTTTACTATCATTAGTCTGAATTCTTTTTCAGGTAGGCTGCCTATTTCCTCTTCATTTGTTAGGTCTGGTGGGTTTTTACATTGCTCCTTCATCTGCTGTGTATTTCTCTGTCTTCTCATTTTTTGTAACTTACTGTGTTTGGGGTCTCCTTTTCACAGGCTGCAGGTTCGTAGTTCCCGTTGTTTTTGGTGTCTGTCCCAGTGGCTAAGGTTGGTTCAGTGGGTTGTGTAGGCTTCCTGGTGGAGGGGACTAGTGCCTGTGTTCTGGTGGATGAGGCTGGATCTTGGCTTTCTGCTGGGCAGGTCCACGTCTGGTGGCGTATTTTGGGGTGTCTGTGTCCTTATTATGATTTTAGGCAGCCTCTCTGCTAATGGGTGGGGTTGTATTCTTGTCTTGCTAGTTGTTTGGCATAGGGTGGCCAGCACTGTATCTTGATGGTTGTTGAGTGGAGCTGGGTTTTGGCGTTGAGATGGAGATCTCTGGGAGATTTTCACCATTTGATATTACACGGAGCTGGGAGGTCTCTTGTGGACCAATGTGCTGAGCTTGACTCTCCCACCTCAGAGGCACAGCCCTGACACCTGGCTGGAGCACTAATAGCCTGTCATCCACACGGCTCAGAATAAAAGGGAGAAAAAGAAAGAAAGAAGAAAATAAAATAAACAAAATAAAATAAAGTTATTAAAATAACAAATAATTATTTTAAAAAAATTTTTAAGTAATAAAAATCAAAAGGAAAGAAAGACAGGAGAGAGCCACCAAACCAAAAAACAAATCCACTACTGATAACAAGCACTAAAAACTATACTAAAAAAAAAACAAAAACAAAAAACTGGACAGACAGAACCCTAGGACCAATGGTAAAAGCAAAGCTATGCAGACAAAAACACACACAGAAGCATACACATACACACTCACAAAAAGAGAAAAAGGGAAAAAATATATATATCGTTCATCCCAAAGTCCACCTCCTCAAGTTGGGATGACTCATTGTCTATTCAGGTATTCCACAGATACAGGGTACATCAAGTTGATTTTGGAGATTTAACCCGCTGCTCCTGATGCTGCTGGGAGAGATTTCCCTTTCTCTTCTTTGATCGCACAGCTCCTGGGGTTCAGCTTTGGATTTGGCCCTGCCTCTGCATATAGGTCACCTGAGGGTGTCTGTTCTTCGCTCAGACAGGACAGGGTTAAAGAAGCAGCTGATTCGGGGGCTCTGGCTCACTCAGGCTGGGGGGGAGGGAGGGGCACCGAATGTGGGGCGAGCCTGCGGCACCAGAGCCAGGTGTGACATTGCACTAGCCCGAGGTGTGCCGTGTGTTCTCCCGGGGAAGTTGTCTCTGGATCATGGGACCCTGGCAGTGGCAGGCTGCACAGGCTCCCAGGAGGTGAGGTGTGGATAGTGACCTGTGCTTGCACACAGGCTTCTTGGTGGCTGCAGCAGCAGCCTTAGTGTCTCATGCCCGCATCTGGGGTCTGCGCTGATAGCCGCGGCTCATGCCCGTCTCTGGAGCTCCTTTAAGCAGCGCTCTTAATCCCCTCTCCTCGTGCACCAGGAAACAAAGAGGCAAGAAAAAGTCTCTTGCCTCTTCGCAGCTCCAGACTTTTTCCCAGCCTCCCTCCTGGCTAGCTGCACACTAGCCCCCTTCAGGCTGTGTTCACGCAGCCAACCCCAGTCCTCTCCCTGGGGTATGACCTCCAAAGCCCGAACCCCAGCTCCCAGCCTCCACCTATCCCAGCAGGTGAGCAGACAAGCCTCTCGGGCTGGTGAATGCTGGTCAGCTCTGATCCTCTGTGCGGGAATCTCTCTGCTTTGCCCTCTGCACCCCTTTTGCTGCGTTCTCCTCCATGGCTCCGAAGCTTCCCCCCTCCGCCACCTGCAGTCTCTGCCCGTGAAGGGTCTTCCTAGTGTGTGGAAACCTTTCCTCCTTCACAGCTACCTCCCACTGGTTCAAAGCAATCTTGAGAAAGAAAAATGGAGCTGGAGGAATCAGGCTCCAGGACTTCAGCCTAAACTACAAAGCTACAGTAATCAAGACAGTATGGTACTGGCACAAAAACAGAAATATAGATCAATGGATCAGGATAGAAAGCACAGAGCTAAACCCACACACCTATGGTCACCTTATCTTTGACAAAGGAGGCAAGAATATACGATGGAGAAAAGACAGCCTCTTCAATAAGTGGTGCTGGGAAAACTGGACAACTACATATAAAAGAATGAAATTAGAACACTCTCTAACACCGTACACAAAAATAAACTCAAAATGGATTAAAGACCTAAATGTAAGACTGGATATTATAAAACTATTAGAAGAAAGCATAGGCAGAACAGTCTTTGATATAAATTGCAGCAAGATCCTTTTTGACTCACCTCCTAGAGAAATGGAAATAAAAACAAAAATTAATAAATGGGAGCTAAAGAAACTTAAAAGCTTTTGCACAGCAAAGGAAACCATAAAAAAAGATGAAAAGACAACCCTCTGAATGGGAGAAAACATTTGCAAATAAAGCAATTGACAAAGGATTAATCTCCAAAATATACAAGCAGCTCATGCAGCTCAATATCAAAAAATGAAACAACCCAATCAAAAAGTGGGCAGAAGACCTAAATAGACATTTCTCCAAAGAAGATATACAGATTGCCAACAAACACATGAAAGGATGCTCAACATCACTAATCACTAGAGAAATGCAAATCAAAACTACAATGAGGTATCACCTCACACCAGTCAGAATGGCCATCATCAAAAAATTTACAAACAGTAAATGCTAGCGAGGGTGTGGAGAAAAGGATCCCTCTTGCACTGTTGGTGGGAATGTAAATAGATACAGTCACTATGGAAAACAATATGGAGGTTCCTTAAAAAACTACAAATAGAACTACAACTACAACCCAGCAATCCCACTACTGGGCATATACCCTGAGAAAACCATAATTCAAAAAGAGTCACGTGGGCTTCCCTGGTGGCGCAGTGGTTGAGAGTCCACCTGCCAATGCAGGGGACACAGGTTCGTGACCTGATCTGGGAGGATCCCACATGCCGTGGAGCGGCTGGGCCCGTGAGCCATGGCCGCTGAGCCTGCGCGTTCAGAGCCTATGCTCCGCAACGGGAGAGGCCACGGCAGTGAGAGGCCCATGTAACGCAAAAAAAAAAAAAAAAAAGAGTCACGAACCACAGTGTTCATTGCATCACTATTTACAATAGCCAAGACGTGGAACCAACCTAAGTGTCCATCGACAGATGAATGGATAAAGAAGATGTGGCACATATATAAAATGGAATAATACTCAGCCATAGAAAGAAACAAAACTGAGTTATTTAGTGAGGTGGATGGACCTAGAGTTTGTCACACAGAGTGAAGTAAGTCAGAAAGAGAAAAACAAATATCATATATTAACACATATATATGGAATCTAGAAAAATGGTACTGATGAACCTATTTGCAGGGTAGGAAAAGAGATGCAGATGTAGAGAAAGGACTTGTGGACATGGTGGGGAAGGGGAGGGTGGGACAAATTGAGAGAATAGCATTGACATATATACACTACCATGTGTAAAATAGATAGTGGGAACCTGCTGTGCAGCATGATGACCTAGACGGGTGGGATGGGGGTGGGAGGTGGGAGGGAGGCTCAAGAGGGATGGGATATATGTATACATATAGCTGATTCACTTTGTTGTACGGCAGAAACTAACACAACATCGTAAAGCAATTATACTTCAATAAAAAATGTAATTGGAGACAGAATTGAAACAACCATTAAAAATAAGCAAATAAATACTTTATTTAAACACAAGTACATGTTCTTATAATGTGACTAGTAAGGAAGATGGCAAATGCAGAGATTCAGTAATGTGACACTATTTTTAGGACTGCCTATTTTAAAACTATGTATCTAGAATATTTTTGAAAGTAACCAAACTCAGTAATATATTATCTATTTTTCTTAACAAGACTCTATATCATACCTATATAGATTAAATACCGAATTTTTAACACCACGGAAGAGATTGGTCAGTGGATTATTGTTTTCAATAATACATTTTTCCAGAGGTATTTGTTTAACCCCTGAAAAAGCTAGAAAGCTGTAGTCTCCAATAACTTGGATTTTTAAATTCACCCGAAATTTCTTTTTATCTTAGAATAATTCAAAATATACTATAAGGAAGAATATAATCAAATGAAGGATTGCTACAGTTTTCTCACTGGGATGATTATTGAACAATTTTCCAATTTCAACTTAAACTCTACTGGGCCCATTATGTCCGTCTATGACCTTTTACAAGCTATGGAAGACATTCCAAAATGAGAAAGATTGTCAGCATAACCAAGAAGAAAATTAGAGTAAACGTGGGTTCCTTTTGATATGTTAAATAATTTCCATATCTTTGCCTTCCAGATCTGACTTGTGCTCTATAATTTCCATTATAATATCACAAAATGGAAGTAATATTAGGTTTGCAGAGCACAGTGAGCTTGAAAGTTATTAAAATGGCTCAAATTTCTACTCCTGAAACCCTTCACAATACCCTTTATTTCTTCCTTTTAAACAAAACAAATGTTAGAGTGCCTTTAAAATGCCTCAAAGCATAGTGCTAGACGCTTTATATACATTACTTATTCAACTCTGATTTGAAAGCTGCAAGTATTTCCAAACAATTACAACAGAGAAAACAGTTTTGACAAAACCAGAGATAATAATTATTAATTCAATCATTTAAATCAGGACAATGAATAGTTGTTTCACGAACAAAAGAAATACTTGATTTAAAACTCATCCATCTGGACAGCTACATGTAAAAGAATGAAATTAGAACACTCCCTAACACCACACACAAAAATAAACTCAAAATGGATTAAAGACCTAAATGTAAGGCCAGACACCATCAAACTCTTAGAGGAAAACATAGGCAGAATGCTCTATGACATAAATCACAGCAAGATCCTTTTTGACTCACCTCCTAGAGAAATGGAAATAAAAACAAAAATAAACAAATGAGACCTAATGAAACTTAAAAGCTTTTGCACAGAAAAGGAAACCATAAACATGACGAAAAGACAACACACAGAATGGGAGAAAATATTTGCAAACAAAGCAACTGACAGAGGATTAATCTCCAAAATTTACAAGCAGCTCATGCAGCTCGATATCAAAAAAACAAACAACCCAATCCAAAAATGGGCAGAAGACCTAAATACACATTTCTCCAAAGAAGATATACAGATTACC